>NC_141673.1:41209670-41814670 GCF_028749965.1 Puma concolor | reverse complement strand
TCTGGGTTCTCCAGTTCCCTTCCTGTTGTATACATCATGTGAACCCATGCAATAGGCAACTGCATGGTTTATTTACTTGATCTGGACCAGCAGGAGAAACAAAGATTCCATGGAACTCAGAAACTCTGATGTGCACATGCTTAAGTTATCTCCTTTGCATATAAGTCATATTCTTCCCCCTTCTTTGCCTCTAGTAAAACTTCCCTCAGAATACCCCAAGAATAATAGTTTATAATTTGGGGTACTTATTAAAATCACCTGGGGAACTTATAAAAGTCAGCCTTTGAAAATCTCCCAAGTAATTCCAATATGCAGCCAAGTTGAGCTCTATTGCCCTAGTCCTTCTACCAAGTTTGAGCTAACAAGGCCAAGAGTAACCATGCCTCTAATTATCATCTAATTATTAATTTGCATTTCCTCATGTAATGTCATTATGATTGGGTGGGGGCAACCAGGAGTGGAACATGTACAGCTGAGTTTAAGACTTTTGCCTCTACTTGGTAAAATGTCTTTCTGTGTTCTTGGCTGCTGTCTGTCACTCTTGAGGTTAAAGGAACGCAAACCTCTCCACACTTCTTCCAGTTTGCTCTTTTTGTTTTGTTCTTCTTGCTCCACCAGGTCAGGCTTTCTAGAAATTCTGGCAGATGATCTACAAAATTTCCCCAGAATTTACGGGGAAAGCTTAATGCTTTGATGACTTTCCTACCTCTTGACCACTTGACTTCCTTCTCTGATCGATGTTTGCCTCTCAATAGTAGATAACATTTTATAAAACAGTCTTCTGAGGAAAGAGTATACAAGAGACTTTGGCTGATGAAAGGGTTGGTGATTTGAAAAATGCCTGTGCTTTGGTCAGTGAGGGAGTTTGTTACCTCCAGGATAGTGAGGGTTGAAGGTAGCTTGGGCTGATTTCTCTTCAAATTTGTATCAGTGCCTAACCAGGACCTTTACCAGAATCGGCCTCAGAACCCACAGACCAGGCCACCATCCTTGAGAATTGGCCTGCTTTGACCTTGGGTGGGTTCAAATTAGGTCAAATATTGTTGGTTTCACAAGGCCTCCAACTATAGCTGGGACCTCTTCTTGTATTCACACTGAAGCCACTTACGGCATGGTTCCCTTTGAAACATCAAAATTGGCTCATCCCATAACCACACATATTCATTCTGTGGTTATCTCTTGCCTAGCATCATGATTATGAAAGGGGACCCAGACTCCACTGCTTACCCTATTCAAACTTCATTCCATCATAAACCAGCTCTCCTAGATCCTCACTCTCTTTATAGAATGTTCTTGCTACTTCTTTCCCAGAACTAAAATATGGCTTTTCCATTAATTTATCATTTCCACTGTGTCCCTTCAAATGCAGAGAACCACAGAATTGCAGGATGTTGTCAGTTTTCTGCCTTCTCTACAAAACAACACCTATAATTCCATGCTTTTCTTTTTTACCTTCATGAAAAAAGCTGCTGCCACTCGGAGCTTTCTGTCATCTGGAACGACGTCCTCTGGCCCTCTTAATCTCCGTCTTCTACTTTCCTATTGGGTAGTCCCTCATATTAATTAAAAATGCACGCAACTATTTTACTATCATCCTCTTGCTTGCAAACACAGAAAAATGAAAGCTTATATACTATAGATAACATGTAAATATTAGAATGTGTTTTTATTTTTTGTAAGTGATATCATTTTGCACTCTAACCTTCATTGCCTTCGTAGAGGGAAAAATAAAACCAGAAAAAAATGCTGTCAAAATCTTAAGTGCATCCTTCTGAAGTATGGAGTCTTTTAAAACTTTTAATAGTAATTTTTGTGTTGTTTCAGAGTCATTTGGATAAATGATCATTCAAGTCAAAGTTATACTCCTTACCAGGACAATTTCTCCCCTTTCTTTCTTTTCTTTTTTTCCTAAAGTTTATTTATTTATTTTGAGAGAGAGAGAGAGAGAGAGAGAGAGAGAGAGAGCATGAGCAGGGGAGGGGCAGAGAAAGAGGGAGAGAGAACATCCCAAGCAAGCTCCATTCTTTCAGTGCAAAGATCAACATGGGGCTCAAACTCATGAACCTTGAGATCATGACCTGAGCTGAAATCAAGAGTTGGACACTTAACCGACTGAGCCATCAAGGCACTCCAATTCCTTCCCTTTCTTAAGAGCAGTTCTCTCCTTTCCTCTTAAGATCACAGATATTAACAGACTCTCTGGCATGGAGGCAAGGGCTCCTGGTCTGAGCTTTCCCAAGGCCATTTCTAGTTTTAAATGCAGTGTGCCTAAGTTGATCTTACCTCTGGGCATTGGTGTTGGCTGGGGTGCAGCTGACTGCATCTAGTTCTTGCAGAAGGTATCCCGGCATTCATGGAAATCATTGGTGCCCAAAACAGATTCCATTTGCATGGGTCTTACATTCTGTGGTTTTCTCATCCTTAGCCCAGGCCCACTTCTGGTTCTCTGGCTCTGTCAGCACCTCTGTGTATCCTTTGGGGGAAAATTAGGGAGGCCTCAGATGCTTCCTCTGTGCCACACTGGAGAGTGTGCCACTGAACTTCTTTTACCTTCCTTTGCCCTTTCTCATCACTTGTCACAAGGTCCCCATAAGACTTCCAGCCAGAAGGTAAAACACAAGCCTCCCTCTGCTTTTAACTTCTCAAATCTCTGATTTCTGTGGGGGTTTATGCCTTTTGTATCTTCCTTTCTTTTCATCTATACTTCTCAAGTGAGTGGCTTCCGCTCCCACCATGTTACTAAGACTACTTTTCATAAGGTCATGAGTAATCTAACTGCCCCCAATTTTTTTTTTAGTATTTTCAGTATTTTCTCACTGCATCTCTCTGCTTTGTTTGACACGCTGATTCCTTTATTTTCCAAACTCTGTGCTTTGCTGGTTCCACTCAGAACTTTTGGCCTATTTCCTATTTTGTTTTGCCTTTTATGGCTGGTGTTAATGAGAATTTTGTCCTTGAATTGTTTCACCTCTTATTATGGCTAAGTCCAGGAAAAGGGGACGTTCTCCCTGGGTGATTGCTTTTATTCCCACGTTAAACTACATTCTTTACACTGCTATTATAAAACAACAACAACAACAACAACAACAACAACAACAACAACAAAAACAAACTAAAAAAGTATATCTCCAGTTCAGAACGTTCCTCCAAACTTTAGACTCATATATTTAACTACCTCCTGGATATTTCCAGGCCTTTCAAACTGAACTTGTCCAAACTGAACTCATTATCCTTCCCAGCTTCTCAGGATGTATTTTTCAGTCTCGAATGACAACACTTTCTCCCTAGCCACTAGGGTTAGAGTACTTGGAAGTCATTTTTTGCTCTTTTAATTCTTGTATCTCCTATATTCTCACAGTGAATCACCAAAGCCTGCCAAATTTCTTCCTATTTTATACTAATTTATCAATGATCTTTCAGTCATCACCTGTGTATCTATGTCTGTGTATCTATGTATCTACATATCTATGTATCATCATATATCAATCATCTTCCATTATTTGTGTATGATGAAAATTTTTCTCTCAAAGTTTACATATTATTAAGTGGTTAAATGTAAATACAAATAAAAATTTAGGAATAGGGACTTCTGGATGGCTCAGTTGGTTAAGCGTCCAACTTCAGCTCAGATCATGGTCTCACAGTTTGAGGGTTTGAACCCCACATCAGGCTCTGTGCTGACAGCTCAGAGCCTGGAGCCTGCTTTGAACTCTGTGTCTCCCTCTCTCTCCGCCCCTCCCCTGCTCACCTACTGTCTCTCTTTCAAAAATAAATAAACATTAAAAAAATTTTTGGAAGGGGGAAAAGAAATAGTATGTAGCTTGTAAAGACCCACATTGTAATTATTAGTGCTATAATTAAGCCTCAAAGTCAGTGCCAAACTTTTGGGTAGCCAAAGCAAAAATGAGATTAGGTCAGTTACCTAATTCTTTTTATCAGAGAAAGCAAAGAAATTTTCGTAAGTTGTAAATTCTGATTAGCTTTTGTGTTGGTAAAGCTATGTTTAAAGCTCTGATTAGCTTTTGTGTTGGTAAAGCTATGTTGGTAAAGCTATGTTTATCTTTCCCTTTAACCTTAAATTGCCCTTTTAACCAACTCTCCTTTCAGGGCAAATCTCCTTGGGTACTTAGTGCTCCTTGAGCATTTGAAGACCTCTCCTTCTCAAAAAAAAAAAAAAAAAAAAGAGATCCTTCCCCATTTTTCCCAGTCTGTTCCAAACTTAGGGCCTAAGTTCTTTGCTTATGGGAGCCCCAATCCTTCTCTTTGTCCTGCAGCTATGTTTTTTGACCTTGTCTCTGTTTCTTAAAAGATCAAGTCTCTCTGCAGCTCAGCATTTTAAAACTGTCAAACTCAATTTTAAGCAGATGTCTACATGTTAGAGATTTTAGTTGAGGTCTAACTTGTATTCTCTTTTGGATTAAGACATGCCTAGACAAGTTTGTGGGTCCACTGGGGCTGGCTCTCTGGTGCCTTATTTCATAAAATGGTGGGGAAGTCTTTGATGAAGAACTGTGCTTGCATTAATGCCAGAGGTAGGATATGAGAGTGCCATTTACAGTTATTATTTGTGAATGAAGCAAATAGAGTAGCCTTTAGGGAGATACCTGTTAGCCTACATCTAGGCATGGAGGATAGTAGTGTCTCCTGGCTTACAGCAAGGAGGCCACGCGTATACAGCATCAGCATCAGCTATGCCGTCCTCTCCACTGGGAACAGAGCTGGCTGTGATGTGCCTTTGCAGAGGCTTCCAAGTATGGGGTGGCGGTGGAGAGCTCAGGCTGGGGTGCCAGACAGAGGTGGATTGGAGTCCTGGCTCTGCTCCTTCCTTCTTTGTAGCCTTGGGCAACTTCCTTTACGTCTCTGACCCTGTTGTTGTAAGAATTAAAAATCGGTCATGTGGAGTACTCAACATCATATTTGGCATATAGGTGAGGGCTGAATAAGTGGGAGTTGTTATTACTACTAATATCATCATCATCATTATCAGATATCATTGTAGGAACGAGGAGCAAGGGAGGAGGAAAATGGTAAGCTGCATGGGAGATGAAAGGTTGGCTTTGGGGGTTCAGGTGAGTCACACATAAAGGTTTTATAAACTAATTGAGGAAAGGAGGTTGAGGAAGGTTAGGATTCTTGGATTATATGATGTAAGAGAGCTGAAGAGTTATGTGATCTTATTTCCTTTTTTAAAAATTTTTTTTTCATGTTTATTATTTTTTTTTTTTATTATTTTTGAGACAGAGAGAGACAGAGCATGAACGGGGGAGGGACAGAGAGAGAGGGAGACACAGAATCGGAAGCAGGCTCCAGGCTCTGAGCCATCAGCCCAGAGCCCGACGCGGGGCTTGAACTCACGGACTGCGAGATCGTGACCTGAGCCGAAGTCGGATGCTTAACCGACTGCGCCACCCAGGCGCCCCTGTGATCTTATTTCCTATCTGTACAAAATGAATTATGGCCAGACTTAGGGGTATGGTTATAAATGTTAGGATGAAAAATGGGCCATCTTATATTCTAGAGAGTTTGGTTGTTTAGGTTTGGAACTGTTTCTGAAATTGGCCTTTATCCTATGAATACTGTCTAACCTATAAATGCTACATAATACTTGACCTTTTATAATATTTTAGAGTTGACCACTCCCTCTTTCTTGAAATTGTCTCCTTGCTGGAGGCTTCTACAAAACCATTTTCTCCTGGTTTTCTTCCTACCATTCAGATCCTTCTTTCTGGAAGCCAATTTTTCCCCCCTTAAGTTTTCTCCCTTTTTGGGGGTGCCTGGGTGGCTCAGTCGGTTGAGTGTCTGCTTTCGGCTCAGGTTGTAGTCTCACGGTTCATGGGTTGGAGCCCCATGTTGGGCTCTCTGCTGTGTGTGAAGAGCCTGCTCTGGATCTTCTGTCCAACCTCTCTCCCTTTCCCTCCCCCGCTTGTGTGCGTGTGCTCGCTCTCTCTCTTGAATAAATAAATGAATACAAACTTTAAAAAAACTTAAAACATTTCTCCCTCTTTGAAGCTCTTAACTATCCCTATGTCCCAGGACTATGTTATCTCTTTGCTCTTCTTATCTTTTAATGATCTGTAGGACATGCCAAACCTATGGCTTAAAGCACCATTTATAGGCATATGACTTGCAAATCTATTCCAAAGCCTGACCCCTCTCCTGAGTTATTGGGTCTATATACCCAATCATGGCAGGTTGAGCAAAAAAGGCTTTAAACAGAATTGGTGGAACTAAACTGTAGCTATTGAAACAAACAGGGAAATTTCCATTTACACAGGGGCCCATTTGGCCCCTGATATGTTTCAGCCCCAAGTTTAGGTGGAGGCCTCTTGGTGGAAGTGTACACATACTGGTCCTGACAGCTATGTCAGATGGTTTCTGCCACTTGCCAGTTGCATAACCTTGGGAAGTTACTTAACCCCAGAAAACTTTCACTTGGTCATCTTTAAGATAGGGAGAATGTATATGCCCTTTTTACTTCTTGCCTTTTAGCCCAATGGATGCTTCTAGGATCTACATATATTCTTTTGTTGTTAGATTTTATGTTTTCTTCATAGAGTATTTTACTTAATTTATTTATTTAAAATTATTTTTTTAATTTACATCCAAATTAGTTAGCATATAGTGCAACAATGATTTCAGGAGTAGATTCCTTAGTGTCCTTTACCCATTTAGCCCATTCCCCCGCCACACCCCCTCCACTAACCCTCTGTTTGTTCTCCATATTTATGAGTCTCTTCTGTTTTGTCCCCCTCCCTGTTTTTATATTATTTTTGTTTCCCTTCCCTTATGTTAATGTTTTGTCTCTTAAAGTCCTCATATGAGTAAAGTCATATGATATTTGTCTTTCTCTGACTAATTAGCATAATACCCTCTAGTTCCATCCACGTAGTTGCAAATGGCAAGATTTCATTCTCTTTGATTGCTGAGTAATACTCCATTATATATATATATATATATATATATATATATATATATATATATATACATATATATATATATGGTGTATATACCATATCTTCTTTATCCATTCATCCATCGGTGGACATTTGGGCTCTTTCCATACTTTGGCTATTGTTGATAGTGCTGCTATAAATATGGGGGTGCATGTGTCCCTTCGAAACAGCACACCTGTATCCCTTGGATAAATATCCAGTAGTACAATTGCGGGGTACAGGGTAATTCTATTTTTAGCTTTTTGAGGAACCTCCATACTGTTTTCCAGAGTGGCTGCACCAGCTTGCATTCCCACCAACAATGCAAAAGAGGTCCTCTTTCTCCACATCCTCGCCAACATCTGTTGTTGCCTGAGTTGTTAATGTTAGCCATTCTGACAGGTGTAAGGTAGTACCTCATTGTGGTTTTGATTTGTATTTCCCTGATGATGAGTGATGCGGAGCATTTTTTCATGTGTCAGTTGGCCATCTGGATGTCTTCCTTGGAGAAGTGTCTATTCATGTCTTTTGCCCATTTCTTCACTGGATTATTTGTTTTTTGGGTGTTGAGTTTGATAAGTTCTTTGTAGATTTTGGATACTAACCCTTTATCTGATACGTCGTTTGCAAATATCTTCTCCCATTCTGTCGGTTGCCTTTTAGTTTTGCCGATTGTTTCCTTCGCTGTGCAGAAGTTTTTATTTTGATGAGGTCCCAGTAGTTCATTTTTGCTTTTGTTCCCTTTGCCTCCAGAGACGTGTTGAGTAAGAAGTTGCTGTGGCCAAGATCAAAGAGGTTTTCGCCTGGTTTCTCCTTGAGGATTTTGATGGCTTCCTGTCTTACATTGAGGTCTTTCCTCCATTTTGAGTTTATTTTTGTGTATGGTGTAAGAAAGTGATCCAGGTTCATTCCTCTGCATGTCACTGTCCAGTTTTCCCAGCACCACTTGCTGAAGAGACTGTCTTTATTCCATGGGATATTCTTTCCTGCTTTGTCAAAGAATAGGCGGCCATATGTTTGTGGGTCCATTTCTGGGTTCTCTATTCTGTTCCATTGATCTGAGTGTCTGTTTTTGTGCCAGTACCATACTGTCTTGATGATTACAGCTTTGTAGTATAGCTTGAAGTCTGGGATCGTGATGCCTCCTGCTTTGGTTTTCTTTTTCAAGTTCGCTTTGGCTATTGGGCGTCTTTTCTGGTTCCATATAAACTTTAGGATGATTTGTTCTAGCTCTGTGAAGAATGGTGGTGTTACTTTGATAGGGATTGCATTGAATATGTAGATCGCTTTGGGTAGTATTGACATTTTAACAATATTTGTTCTTCCTATCCAGGAGCATGGGATCTTTTTCCATTTTTTTTGTCTTCTTCCATTTCTTTCATAAGCTTTCTATAGTTTTCAGTGTATAGATTTTTCACCTGTTTGGTTAGATTTATTCCTGAGTATTTTATGGTTTTTTGTCCAACTGTAAATGGATCGATTCCTTGATTTCTCTTTCTGTCGCTTCATTGTTGGTGTATAGGAATGATTCCTGTTTGTTGATTTTATATGCTGCAACTTTGCTGAATTCATGAATCAGTTCTAGCAGTTTTTTGGTAGAATCTTTAGGGTTTTCCATACAGAGTAGCATGTCATCTGTGAAGAGTGAAAGTTTGACCTCCTCCTGGCCAATTTGGATGCCTTTTATTTCTTTTTTTTTTTTTTTTTAATTTTTTTTTAACGTTTATTTATTTTTGAGACAGAGAGAGACAGAGCATGAACGGGGGAGGGTCAGAGAGAGAGGGAGACACAGAATCCGAAGCAGGCTCCAGGCTCTGAGCTGTCAGCACAGAGCCCGATGCGGGGCTCGAACTCACGGACCATGAGATCATGACCTGAGCCGAAGTCGGACGCTTAACCGACCGAGCCACCCAGGCGCCCCAGGATGCCTTTTATTTCTTTGTGTTGTCTGATTGCAGAGGCGAAGACTTCCAATACTATGCTGAATAACAGTGGTGAGAGTGGACATCTGTCTTGTTCCTGACCTTAGGAGGAAAGCTCTCAGATTTTCCCCATTGAGGATGATATTGGCATTGGGTCATTGATATATGGCTTTTATGATCTTGAGGTATGATCCTTCTATCCCTACTTTCGTGGGGGTTTTTATCAAGAAAGGCTGCTATATTTTGTCAAATGCTTTCTCTGCATCTATTGAGAGGATCATATGGTTCTTGTCATTTCTTTTATTGATGTGATGAATCACATTAATTGTTTTACGGATATTGAACCAGCCCTCATCCCAGGTATAAATCCCATTTGGTCGCGGTGAATAATTTTTTTAATGTATTGTTGGAGCCAGTTGGCTAATATCTTGTTGAGGATTTTTGCATCCATGTTAATCAGGGAAATTGGTCTATAGTTCTCCCTTTTAGTGGGGTCTCTGTCTGGTTTTGGAATCAAGGTAATGCTGCCTTCAAAGAATGAGTTTGGAAGTTTTCCTTCCATTTCTAGTTTTTGGAACACCTTCAAAAGCATAGTTGTTAACTCTTCCTTAATTGTTTGGTAGAATTCCCCTGGAAACCCTGGCCCCGGACTCTTGTTTTTTGGGAGATTTTTTATTACTAATTCGATTTCCTTACTGGTTATGGGTCTGTTCAAATCTTCTGTTTCTTCCTGTTTCAGTTTTGGTGGTGTATATGTTTCTAGGAATTTGTCCATTTCTTCCAGATTGCCCATTTTATTGGCATATAATTGTTCATAATACTCCATTATTATTGTTTTTATTTATGCTGTGTTAGTTGTGATCTATCCTCTTTCATTCTTGATTTTATTTATTTGGGTCCTTTCCTTTTTCTTTTTGGTCAAACTGGCTAGTGGTTTGCCAATTTTGTTAATTCTTTCAAAGAACCAGCTTCTGGTTTCATTGATCTGTTCTACTGTTTTGTTTGTTTGTTTTTTGTTTTTTGTTTTTTTTGTTTCAATAGCATTAATTTCTGCTCTAATCTTTGTCATTTCCTGTCTTCTGCTGGTTTTGGGTTTTATTTGTTGTTCTTTTTCCAGCTCTTTAAGGTGTAAGGTTAGGTTGTGTATCTAAGATCTTTCTTCCTTCTTTAGGAAGGCCTGGATTGCTATATACTTTCCTCTTATGACCACCTTTGCTGCGTCCCAGAGGTTTTGGGTTGTGGTGTTATCATTTTCATTGACTTCCATATATTTTTTAGTTTCCTCTTTAACTTCTTGGTTAGCCGATTGATGCTTTAGTAGGATGTTCTTCAGTCTCCAAGTATTTTACAGTATTTTACTTTAAAGGGGAGAGGGTCCTATATACAATTATGACCATGTTGAGGAATATCTTTCATATTGGCACTATTTTGTTTTAAATTATTTCTTCCCTATTGGTTTAATCTAGCTGTCTGGAGTATGTATTGTGCTGTTTCCTTGGAAACCCAGCCTTTACACTATTGCTTAGAATGTCCCAAGGTTGTCCATTATATTCCATCACCTACTTACCCTCAAGAAAGCAAGCATCCAACATATTAGAATTGGCCTATAACCTCTAGCAATCTGTTACCTACATTAAAAAATCTGATATGGTTTTCATTTATAAATTGTTTTTTAGATTTTTCTTTCTTTGTTGGTGTGGAAGCAGAATTTTCCCCCACAGTTTTTCTCTGAATGCTAGTCATTGTAGTCTCTAGTGTTTATGACCAAGAAGTGTATTTTCTGTTGATGAAAGAAATAATCCAAAGATGTTCCCTTCTTTTAAGCATGCTTGCTTCAGCGATTCAAAGTAGGTGGGGAGACTTTCCCTCTGGAGTTTCTAGTATGCTCAAACAATGAAATAGGTTGAAAAGAAAATTTTAACCTGCTATCTTCAATTTATCTAAGCCTGTTTTTCCTTTCCTTACCATCCTGCTTTGTGGGGAGTCTGGATTCCTTGTTCTCAGTAAAAAGATGGTGATAGCCTTTCAAACCCTCAGTATTAGTCTTCTTAATGTTTATTCAT
This sequence comes from Puma concolor, assembly GCF_028749965.1. NCBI lineage: Eukaryota > Metazoa > Chordata > Mammalia > Carnivora > Felidae > Puma > Puma concolor. The sequence continues at coordinate 41,803,753 of NC_141673.1, read as the reverse complement.
TGTTAAATCTGTTTATTTCCTCTGGCCCTAAGCTCTACAAATATATGGTATACATGATGTATACACCTCATTGCCCTTGAGAAAATCACTTTCTGCACTCTCAATTATTGGTACATGAAAAACATGAATGCTGATAAAAACAAAAAACAGAATTAAAAATAATGTTCTACTGGGATATGCCATTTAATTGTGTTAAAATTACAAATATGTCTATTCCTGATTCCTTGTCAATGGATTTTGCTCTGCTTTTCCTAGTGATTTTTTTTCCTTTTTTTCCAAATGAACCCCTAAGTTGATCTACATATTTACTAGTTTCTAAATATGGCTTTTTAAATCATTAAGTTAACTTAAATAGATATACATTTAGGGCATAAAAATTCTACTTGGGTGGATTAGTAAACATGATATTTATAGTACTTTAAGCCAAGTTCTCTTTTGAAAAATAAAGTAGTATATGAAGGAAATGTAGTATAAGACATGCATAGAGCTATTGGACTTGCTTTTGAAGTCCTCTGTGTTAGCCTGTCTTGCAGCCTAGAGAAGAGAGTCGATATACTGTCAGAGAAAGAGCATTGCTCTGCACGTTGGCATATGTGCATGATCTCAGCTGGGCCATGTACCAGCTGTGTGACTGACTCATTTACATCCCCTTCATGGATTTCAGTTTCCTCACTTATAAAAGGGTGCAATGGGGCGCCTGGGTGGCTCAGTCGGTTGGGCGACCGACTTCGGCTCAGGTCATGATCTCGCGGTCCGTGAGTTTGAGCCCCGCATCGGGCTCTGTGCTGACAGCTCAGAGCCTGGAGCCTTTTTCAGATTCTGTGTCTCCCTCTCTCTCTGACCTTCCCCCATTCATGCTCTGTCTCTCTCTGTCTCTAAAATGAATAAACGTTAAAAAAAATTAAAAAAAAAATAAAAGGGTGCAGGCTGTTAATATATTTCCCATTTACTGACAGGGTTATTATGAAGATTGGAGGAGAAAAGCTATAGAAAAGTACTTTACTTCAAACAGACTATGGAAAGAAATAAGAAATCTTGGATGTAAGCCAGATCATGTACTGAAGAGTTTAACAAGTCCAAGGAAGAGTTACCATATTACCCTTACGACTTTGTAAGTGCTCTTAGAGCTAGCATACATGTCTTCCACTTTCGGCATCTCAATCCTTCTCAAGCTTTAAGGAGTTTTCTCACTTGCTTGTGAAACACAAAGCTGTCTTCTGCATCCTTTTTCTTTTACAGGTTGTCCTATCACGTGAGGGGCAAATACCCTCTTTCCAGTCTTGCCTGTTCTCAGCTTTAGTTGGAGAGAATTTTTCCATATCATATGTCCATGCTTTCCTTCTCCCTATACCTGAACTCATACTTGGAAGGCAGAATGATACTGTGAAAAGGGCACGGGACTGACTGAGATGCGGGAAGTAGGTTCCAGTCATGGTGCCAGTCATAGCCAGCTTGATAATAACACTTGCATGGCATGGAATCTGCCTGTGCCTTATATTTGTAGAGTTGCAGAATCTCTGAGTTTCAGAGAGAATAACAACAGCACAAGATCATCGGTGTACCCATCCTTTAAAAAATAAAAACGTGTTTGGGGCACCTGGGTGGCTCAGTTGATTAAGCGTCCGACTTCAGCTCAGGTCATGATCTCACAGTTTGTGGGTTCGAGCCCCACATTGAGATCTGTGCTGATAGTTCGGAGCCTGGAGCCTGCTTCAGATTCTGTGTCTCCTTCTCTCTCTTCCCCTCCTCTTCTTGTGCTTTGTCTCTCTCTGTCTCTCAAAAAATAAATAAATGTTAAAAAAATTAAAAGTTAAAAACCTATTTAATTTTTTACTCAATATCTCCAATAATAGGGATGTGATAGGCATGTGATGTGATAGATTTAGGAGTCAGAATTAAATTTAAATCTCTGATTAGCTACATATTACTTGTGTGGCCTTGGGAAAGTTATTTATACCCTTTATGCCCCCAGATTCTTCTCTTTAAAATGGAAATAATATGGGGCGCCTGGGTGGCGCAGTCGGTTAAGCGTCCGACTTCAGCCAGGTCACGATCTCGCGGTCCGTGAGTTCGAGCCCCGCATCAGGCTCTGGGCTGATGGCTCAGAGCCTGGAGCCTGTTTCACATTCTGTGTCTCCCTCTCTCTCTGCCCCTCCCCCGTTCATGCTCTGTCTCTCTCTGTCTCAAAAATAAATAAACATTGAAAAAAAAATTAAAAAAAAATAAATAAATAAATAAAATGGAAATAATAATATACAAGATAGGGTTGTGGTGAGGACTGCATGAAATGATGCATGTAAAGCACTGGCACGTGGTCAGGAACTCAACAAATGGTGATGGTGGTGGTTGTTTCCTTCTTCTTCCTCTTCATCCTTCTCCTCCTCCTTTCTGTGTAAAAACTTTTTTTATAGTTTTATTATTTTTGAGAGAGAGAGAGAGAGAGAGACAGAGCATGAGCAGGGGAGAGGCAGAGAGAGGGGGAGACACAGAATCTGAAGCAGGCTCCAGGCTCTGAGCTGTCAGCACAGAGCCCAGCATGGGGCTTGAATTCATGAACTATGACATCATGACCTGAGCTGAAGTTGAGTGCTTAACCAACTGAGCCACCCAGGTGCCCCTCCACCTCTTTCTTTTCATTATTCCTGGTACTATGTGGTTTCAGACTCAATGAGCATTGACAGCGATGGAAAATTATTCCCTTCTAAGATAGCCCACTCTTAATTTTGTAAAATTATGATGGTTAGAAAGTTTTCTTCCTAATCAACACGAAATTGCTTCACTTTATCTCTAGACATTCTTTTGTCCAAATTCTGACCTCTCAGATCATGACTGCTCTTTGTATATTTGAATATGGCTATCATGCACCCTATGTTACTCTATTCTCCTCTAACTTCTTCCTTTCTTTCTTTCTTTCTTTCTTTCTTTCTTTCTTTCTTTCTTTCTTTCTTTCCTTTCTTTCTTTCTTTCTTTCTTTCTTTCTTCCTTTCTTTCTTTCTTCCTAGAGAGAAAGAGCATGAGGGGGAGAGGGCCAGAAAGAGAGAGAATCTTAAGAGGCCTGACGCAGGGCTCAGTGTTACAGTTTGCCTGAGCCGAAATCAAGAGTCCAATGCTTAACTGACAACGCCACGCAGGTGCCCATCTTCCCAATTTCCTTCAGTCAACTTTGATATACCAATTTTCAAATTACCTTTGAACTGACATGAACTTGATATCAACGCTTTTAATCAACATTTATATACTACGATGTAATTGTCTTTATTTCTAAGACCTTTAGTGATCCTTCAGGCTAATTTTCCCTTTCTGTGTCTGGAAAGGACCAGAGGTCACTCAGCACATGGGTCTATCCTCATTTATGTCACCAGTTCTGCCCACTTTGATTCTGTACCTGAGAGCAGACACTTTTTTCTTTAAGCTTACAGTGTTCTTTATAGAGTTTATGGAGAATATAGGGTGGCATTTTCGATTCTGTGATGATTTTTATACAAACAAATGTGTGGAAGCACTAATCACATTTTTATGTATCCTAAAGGGTTAGATTGACTAATCAAATTGTGTGTTTATTGTGTCCTCATGAAATTTGGACCTTTAAAACTAACATACAGTTTATCAACAGAATAAGCCTGTAAAACAGAGAGGTTGTAAGCAATACCCCTTCAGCTTTACAAAGATTTGAAACCGGAGGCTTCCCAGGGGCAATAATCAAATGACTTGTACAGTATGGTTTCTCCCAGCTAACCAGCCAGTGGATGGGTTTGTATGTCATTGCAGACTGGCCAATTTTGAAAACATACGTTCTATCCTTTCCCACAGAATCACCCTTTATATATTTGAAGACACAATTTTGTTTTTGTTTTTCTTTTTTTCTAATCTTTATTTATTTTTGAGAGGGGGAGGGGCAGAGAAAGAGGGGGATAGAGGTTCTGAAGTGGGCTCTGTGCTGAGAGCAGCGAGCCTGATGCAGGGCTCAAACTCACAAACCATGAGATCATAACCTGAGCTGCTCAATCAGCTAAGCTACCCAGGCACCCCAGAAGACACAACTTTGTACTTCACTTTGATACAGGGCAGGGAATTGGTTTTACTCTCCTTCGCATATCTTGTTCTAACATAAGACCCAACTCCAAACTTTCGCTCACTAAATCTTGTTAAATTGAATTGAAACAAGGACTGTAAGAGCTGAGTGAACAGGTGAATTTAGTTCTGAAGGAGACAGAGTATACAGACATCCATAAGGTGCATTATATTACCTGGAGTTGTTAAAAATTTTAAATCAGGTTGCCAATTCATATTCTTTATTTTTATCAGTTGATTATAGCATACATGGATCAATCTAAAGCCAAAATAATTCTCCAAATTGTTTTAGAATTCAAAATTTATTACTATCAAATAATTAAAATATAATAATTATACTTTTCCATTTTTTCCTGCACTCATCATTAATGGTTATTATAGCATTGCTTATGAATCAAAGATGCCTTAGGTACTGTTTCTTGTTGAAAACATTTCTTTCAATCATTTGTTTCAACATTTGTAGAATTTGCAGTAGGAAAAGGCAACATGAAAACAATACTTACTAATTATAATCAGTTTCTATGGGAGAGGAAAGGGTTATTTTTTATTTATGGCCAAGGGTAGCCACAAAACTAGGAAGGTTTTCTTTATCTACAACTATTCTTATATAAAAGGGTTACATATTTGAGTGATTGTTCAGTAAGTAATGGAAGGATACTATAGAAATAAAGGGTACATAATCTTCCTTAAATGCTAGATCCACAAAAGCTTGCTGTGTCTTCACTTTCTGAGTGAAAACTCTTTGTTCCAATGAGCAGAAAGAATAAAACAATATTTTTTGAAGGACCCTAGAGAAAATTCATTGTACTGGTCAGATGAATTGCATTCAAACAATGGATGTTGTGAGCATGTGAATCATTCCTTTCAACTCTTTAGTGCTAATTTTGCTATGATCTTTTCAAATACCTGTGATATTGTACTAGTCCACAGTCAATAACACTAAGACTCTTTTCTGCCTTAAAGGCAGGTAATAAAACTAGGATCTAATGGTCACTTAAAGACAGAAAAAGAAAGAGAGAAATGGACAGATGTATTTGGCCTTGGTCCCCATATTTTTTGGTTATTCCTTTAACCCATATCCTACTTAATACCTTTCTCATCAGGGACTGGTTTGGTGTAGTCCCAGACTGAGGCTCCAGAAAGAATTTATCTGAAAATCATTAATTGCTTGCATAATCTGGCCTAGGATGAGACTTCATCAGGACCTCTGAAAGGCTGGAATATTCCAGTCGTTCAACAAATATTTATTAAGCACCTACCATGTACCAGACATGGTACAACCTTAGGCAACAGGAACCTCTGTGTAGTGTACCTGTATAATTTTGGGCTACTTGGCATTTCTTCGTAGTTCTCAACACCATCATAATTTTGTTTTAGAGAGTTACCTCTCTCGCATGTGTGTAGTTTTGAAGGGCAGGAAAATCCAGATTTGTACCTCTTCCTATGGAATTCAGTGGGGCTAGATGCTTTTGGTCCCCCCCCCCCCTTGTTTGCCCAAGAGAACGCATTAAACCTCTGTTCAGCTAGTCGAATGTCTGTCCTGGCCTTGAATTTGAATTAATTGAATCAAACACAGAAGTGATCTTTGGCACTCACTCATGAGGACATAAATGTTTCTACTACGAAGCCATTGCTGAGATTTCTTTCCCAGCCCTCCAAACTCTCTTGTCCACAGTGGAAACTTATTCTGATCTTCTATCAATTCTGTGAGTATATTAATCCTACCCTCATATTCTTCCAATACATTCGTATGTAGAAGTTGGGCAGAATTCACTTCAGCTAAGGGCCTTTACTGACGTATCCTAGCCCAGAGCTAATGACCACTCTGGTATCCCAAAAGTTCCAAGGACAAAGCATTGCTTTAGAGGGGTTCAAATGACTGACTACCCTGCTTATATTCATACATGAGAACATCTAAATTGTACCATATCCTGGATAGTGAGGGCTCAGCATTTCATAGGATGTTTGACTGACACCAAGAACTTAGGCAAGTCTAGGCAACAAAGTTGTTTTCAATAAAGAAGATAACAAAGGGATAGGAGGTTCTATGTCCTAAACAACTATCGGCAGAGGGAAGAAGGCAGAGGTGAAGACATACCTTACAGGCCTATGTGAAAGGAAAGAACAGCAAAGCCTAGTTCAGCCTCAGGATGAAAAGGACTGTGGGAAGTGAACACAGACATTGCAATAGTTTCCAGATGGGACAGAGAGAAAAAGGGAAAATGAAATTCCCACAAGTCGTGAGAGAGTTGTGTGGAAATATGAAGGAGACAACTGCCAAATTTGGATAGTGACATGGTCAAGGCCTTGTCCCTGGGGAGTCCATGAGCCTATTAGCAATCATGCTTTCTTGGGAATGTTCACTTACACAGAGGCTCGCCTTATCTGCCCACACACAGACACTCCGGGCCTTCCTTGCTTTAGGCCAGATCCTATAGGGATTGTAGAACAGGGTACTTCCATGGCCTTACCTGTGTGTGTGTGTGTGTGTGTGTGAGAGAGAGAGAGAGAGAGAGAGAGAGGTGGAAAGTGAAAGACGAAAATACAGACAGAGATAGAGACACACAGTGAGAATGAAAATGTGTATGAAGGAGAGATGGAGAGAGGTCAGAGTTCTAACTTCTCAGGACTTCATTCTTTTCCTTAAAGAGAAAACCTCCTCTGTAGTTCTTATGCAGTCTCTTCAAATCACCCCCTTTCTCTTGACCCCTCTTTGTTGCATACCTGCTTATTCTCCCTGCTCCTCCAAAGCAAGGCCCTGGTCCTCGAAATTTGCTTCTTCCTGTAGCAAATTTTGTTCCTGTCTCCATACCTTTCCTTTACCTTTCTTGGGGGACTTCAACAGACTCAATACCTGCTCATTTCTTCTGCCATGTAAGTAATTATCTTAATATTTTATTCAGTGAGAAAGCTATTCTAGAAATCTAATTTTCTTCCCAAGAATTGCAGAGCCAATTTGGGAGCTTCAAACATCTGTAATCCCAGGACAACGTTAGGGATTTAAAAAAAAAAAAAAACTGAGACATATAAAAATTTCAAAACCATAAAGAACATTTCCAAGGTGAATGTCTCCTCATTCTAGATATTTTTATCTCTCCAGCACAGTTTCGCGGTAGCTTTTCCTTACCGTTCTTTTCAAAGCACTTCTTTGCAGTTACTGATTTTCAGCCTCGGTGTCTTTTCAAAGATGCTTTTCTGGGGACTGTTGATTTCAGGCCATTTCAACTGCATGAGTTATGCAAGTGTGAAAACTTTTTTAGTTCTAAAAAAAGATGCTCCAGCCTATTTTTTTGTACTCATAATAAAGGCAAAAGGATAAAGACTGAATTTGGGCATTGGTGGAAACTTTGCAAGGAAAGGAAGAGCTGAAAAAATTTGTATCCCAAATCAATATCACAGTCAAAGCTAGAACAGAGGACTGATGACAAATTAACACTCCAAGATATGCAAGGAACCACATTTTTATTATAGTTAAATTTACATTTTTATTAGCATCACCCTGGTTTTGCCTCTCAGATAATTTAAAAAAACACACAAAAACTTATATTGAGTATGAGTAAGAAGTTATATAAAGACCTAGAAAATACAATGTATGCAATGAACAAAATGAGTATTTATCAAGTTTTAAAAGTGGTTTTTTGGTCAATTAATATTAGTTCTCCAGTAAGCGCATTGCACTGTGGGACAGTGCCTTTGAGAAATTTAGAATAAGGGAAATTTAAAATTTAACTACAATCTCTGTAGAGATTTAAATACAGTGTCTCCTGTGTTTCTTGGTGTCTATGTGTACATATACACACACATATTTAAATGAAAGCTTAAAACATACCTTATATATAAGACATACATATAAAACAAACATATACGAACCGTCGCTTAGGAACTTTCTAGGCATTATTGAATTCCCTGATATCTCTTAGAAACAAAATATCTGTTTCTAATAAGCTTATTTATATGAATGCCAAATGAAATAAAATGTCACAGGCAAGATGCAGGACTCATTGAGGAGTTTGTTGACTATTTTACCAGTGGTTTTTCCATGTCTGGTGTTGATTCTATTAATGAAGAACATGTGTCCTCTTACACTTAATGGTGGAAAACTTCATTATCAGAGGTAGAAATAGCACAAAGATGAACCTCTGGACATGGATTCCCTCTCCTTTGTTTATCAGCATAACCTAGTCTGGATTTCCTCTCTCATCTCCATAGTCACCATCACAAAGAGGGCAGTGACTGTCCCACCTTAGAATCATGGAGTTTTCTTACTTTTACAATCTAAGTTTCTCTATTAGGATCATTCAGCTGCAAGTAACACTTTTTAAACAAAAGAGACTTTAATTTTCCTACAGAGTGAGAAGTCTGGGAATAGTTGGTTCTAGATTTGGTAAAGAAGACCAAAATTCATATCAAGGAACAAGGAGTTAGTCCTGTCTTTCTTCTCTGTCATCCTCAACTTTATGTTTGGTTCTTAAACTACAAGATGGCTACTGAAAAAGCATCATGGCCTCTTGACATGATGTTTGATTAGGAGCACGGGCTGGGGAAAAGAGCTCTTCTTGTTTCAGGAAGACACATTTCTCCCAGAGGTTCATTATTAGGCATTCCTTCATGACTCATTGGCAAGAATGAAATCACATATTCTGCCATTCCTACCCCCACAGCTGCACAGAATATTGGCGAAATAGCTGGCTAGCAAAGGAGAACAGGGTTTCTATGATTGGATTAGACAAACCAGAGTCATCTTCTGACATTGAGCACATTGACACGCCCCCACCCTGCACCATTATGATTCCTTTGGCAAGGAAGAAGTGGGGAAGTCTGTTGAGTAATTACGTTTTGTCAGTTTCCCAGCTGTGATTTCCATGACATCTCCCTCTGTCTGATATGACTCAGCAATGGGAGTCTTTTGGATGTTCACCTTGGGTTCTAGCCCTCCACTCAGGAAACCCCCTCATTATTGATTCAGAGAGAAAAACAGGTCTAACGCATCATTCCATAGCTCATCACATAATTCACAACTTCATATTTATGTGCTTTCTCAACTCATTTTTTTTAAACCTAAGAGGTCTAGTTTCAAAAATGCACCTTTATCTTTTTTTTGCCCGCAGCTATGGCTCCTTCTGTCTGGGTACAAAATAAAAGGGACAAAACGTCTGTGTGTCTGGTAACTTTTGGTTGTCTCCTCTAATTTCAGGACCCATAAGCCTCTGCCAGGAGATAGCTTGTGATGTAGGTCATCTATATTTTCTTGTTTCTACTTTTAAACACTCTGCTGGCTGTTCTACCTTTCCCATGAATGTTTAATATGTGTAATGATCCTGCCAGAATTGATTTTTCATTATAGAGGCCATTTTCCAAAGAGGTTTGTCACTATTTTTAAAATAGTATTTTAGCATGTTTATAAAAGACAGTTCTAAACTCAATTTTGTGCAACAGTTTTTTCACTGATAGAAAAAAGGATTTTTTAAAGGTATTTTACATTATTCATGTTACTGATAAGTTGGAAGGTTTGAAATTATCCGTTTAGGTTTTAGTTACATTTTTAACAATTGATTCTTTAAATAATTGAAAATAGCTGGTAAGTTATTCATGTTCGAGGGTGTTATGTAACATTTACAAATCAGTGATTTGCCATCAACATAATACATTCCATCTAGTGACCAAGCCTGAATATTCTTGCCATCTAAAATGAAGAAAAATGTGGGTGGCTCAGTCAGGTGAGCGTCCGACTCTTGATTTCAGTTCAGGTCATGATCCCAGGATGGTGAGATGGAGCCCTGCATTGGGCTTTGTGCTGAGCATGGAACCTACTTGGGATTTTCTCTCTCTCTTCCTCTGCCCCTTTCACCTGATCGTGCTCTCTCTTGCTGTCTCTAAACAATTTTAAAAAATTATAAAACAAAAAATGAGATGTGAATGAGAATGAATGTCTTAGTTTTGAAATGGGTGTTTCTTTTACTATTTTATATTAGAGATTTCTTAATTGGATTTAATTGTTCTTTCTTCTCCCATTATTTATTCATCTTCAATTTGACATTCATTGCTAAAAGAATGACTGGCTTTCATATTACATTGTCCCTATTGTCTTGATCACCTGAAATCAGGTATAGGTGTCACAGTTAGTTCTTAATAGGAAGATTCAAAAAGTGGCTGGTGTTGAAGAGAGACATAGGACTATAGAGGAAGATCCCAATTGCCCTCTCTGATAATTTATTATTTAAAAAAATTAAGGCTTTTTAAATATGGGGAGGCATCTTTACCCCCTATTTCTCCACACACCCACTCACCCTCCACATACAAAATTCAAAAGGACTTACAGAAAGAAAAGAAAGATAGCAGTTATGGTTTCTTGGACCCTAAATCTTACCTGCAGATTTTTACAATGAAATGGAGGAAAGAATAAGTCATTATTTCTTTCCTTCATGTTCTTCAGAGCCATGCATCCCAAGCTATCATAGAACTTAGCAAAATAGCTTGGATACTGATTGAAGAGGCAGACTCAGAGTCTAGAAATGCAAAATAACAGCCCATATGCCAAACCACATGCATTGTAAGACTTGGTACTTCTGAGGGAAGATTTAAGAGGCGACAAAGAATTCCAAATTTGGAACCCACAGAGACATCTGGTATCTTAGAACTTTCCACTTTCCCTTGGCAGATATTTCAGCTAATTTTCCCACCTTGGTCAGAGTGTACAATTCTTTCTTAAGCTTATTTTAATTTTAACATATTCTCTCTATTCAACTGTTACTGTGAAATGGCCCTACTCTCAGGACCAGCCACTTAATTTTAGCACTTAAATCATTTAGCAATTTCTTAGAAGAACAAAAATAAGGGGGAAGAATTTAATTAACATAATGGGTACATCATCAACTTTTTTGTGACATTTATGTATATTTCCAACACTTGGTCATCAAACAGATGCATGTGGGAAAAAAATGACAGATGAATCAAAATGTAGAAGAAAACACTGCATTCCAAATTGTGATTTTCATTATCAGTGTGCATGTGATGGCTCTTCAGCTTCAAGTAGATATTACCAAAACTATCCCAGGAGGTATCTTCATTATGTTGTTGCTTTTTACAGACCAGTCACTGGTAGCTGATCTGTGTCTACTTGAAGAATTAATTGATTGGGTCCACATTTGCTCAATGTGGATAGTGGGATGGGAAGGGGATTTGAGATTAATGAGGTTTTGGGCCAGTTACTGTGCAGAATGTTCTAAGGGGTGGGGGGGGAGGAGTTAAGATGGTAGAGAAGTAGGGGAACCCTAGGCTTTCCTTGTCCCTCAAACAGAGCTGGATTGAGGTCAGATTACTTGGAACACCCAGAGTGTCTGCAAAGTGGCAGAAGGATTTCGATAGTTGGAGGGAGACAGCATGGTAGGTGCGAGGTATGTGGAAGTGAATTGAGGGAGAGAAAAATTGCGGTGGCGCAGAGGGGAGAGAACACTTTTCATGGAGAGACAAAAGGGAGAGAAATAGAGATTGAGAGAGTGTGGCATTGGTTTTGCACAAGAGGAAGAATGTACTAAGGGGTACATACAAGAATTAATGAGTAGCAGTGAGTACTTAGTGGAAATTCAATAGTATAAATATTGAGTACTGTCAACCATCCCTATTCAATGACAGTAACAGTATCCTAGAATTGTGTTTATTTTAGAGCTAAAAAGGACCACCTAATTGAACTTTGCAGCTTACAGATGAGGAAACTGAGACACAAAGAAGCTAAATGAGTGGCCTGGGTCTACAAAGCAAATGGCAGAGCAATTCTAATGCCTACACCAGATCTAAGGATAGTGTTTATAGGGATTTCAAAGTATGAGTAACTTTAAAGTAATTGAATTTCAGAATTTTCCATGGATTCTCTCCCTCTCTGTCTCTCTCTGTCTCTCTCTGTCTCTCTCTCTCTCTCTCTCTCTGTCTCCATCTCTCTCTCCCTCCACCCTTCTCCTGTCAGAGAGAACCTCTTGCTGGAATTTGATCTTGTCTTTGCGGAGCGATTTCTTGAACTCCTGTGTCAAGTCTTATCAGAAGCAAGAGAAAATGGCAAACATGGGAACGTATGTATCATCAATACAGCTGACCAAAGATTTACAATTAATAGATGGTCTCTTTTGTTTTTAATATCTACATCTGTATTTATCATTCGATAAATTTAATTTTCTCATGTTCTAAATTCATTTTTAAAAGTTGCCACTTTCCTGAGAATCCTTTACGAAATGGTCTGAAGGGTAAGTAGTGCCACAACTCCCGTTGGACCCCTGCTTATCATTGGTACCACTTACATAGCTGCAATACCGTTGAATGTGTGCCCACTTCATACTTTTGTATCATGTGTCTAACCTGGTGGACATTAGGAACCGTCTAGTGTGGCTGACCCTTTGATCCCGTTTTCTAAAATGGGATATGCTCTAGGTTAAAGTACAAACAATGATGGGTAATCAATGCTACATTAAGATATGACTTAGAGGGGCGCCTGGGTGGCGCAGTCGGTTAAGCGTCCGACTTCAGCCAGGTCACGATCTCGCGGTCCGTGAGTTCGAGCCCCGCGTCGGGCTCTGGGCTGATGGCTCAGAGCCTGGAGCCTGTTTCCGATTCTGTGTCTCCCTCTCTCTCTGCCCCTCCCCCGTTCATGCTCTGTCTCTCTCTGTCCCCAAAATAAATAAACGTTGAAAAAAAAAGATATGACTTAGAGATTCCCTTGTAATAACACTTAATAATATAGAAGAATTTTTTTAAATGTTTATTTATTTCTGAGACAGAGATAGACAGAGCATGAGTGGGGGAGGGGCAGAGACAGAGGGAGACACAGAATCAGAAGCAGGCTCCAGGCTCTGAGCTGTCAGCACAGAGCCCCACGCGGGGCTCGAACTCACAGACCGCGAGATCGTGACCTGAGCCGAAGCTGGACGCTCAACCAACTGAGCCACCCAGGCGCCCGTGGAAGGATATTTTAAGTGTGAAAAATATTTCATAAAATAGATACCCCTAAAATATCCCTTTAGAATTACTAGTCATTATTTTTGGGTATTGAGATTATAATCATTTAGATATATTTTATATGTATATTTCAAAATTTCTACTAAGATGAGTCCCATTTTAAACAAGAAAAACATAAAATATTATTTTCATTAAAAGAATAGCCGGGGTACCTGGGTGGCTCCGTCGGTTATGCATCTGACTCTTAGTTTCCGCTCAGGTCATGATCTCAGAGTTCATGGGTTCACAAAGCCCCTGGTCCGGCTCTGTGCTGACAGTGTAGAGTCTGCTTGGGATTCTCTCTGTGTATCCCTCTCTCTGCCCCTCCTCCTCTTGTGCTATTTCTGTCTCTCTCAAAATAGATAAATAAACTCTAAAAAAAATAAAAAATACCAGGTGAGTGTAAAAATTAAAGCATAAAAAAGGACATCTCTTTGCTCAAGGTAACAAATCATATGAAAATATATTGTGGCTTGGAAAATTTGGATGAATTTTAAAGAGAGTGGAGGTAAAAGTAACTATATTTTTCTGGTTGGTGTGACAGAGGATGTTGAGACGAGAATAACAACGTGCGTTCATAAACAGAAAGTATCATTGGAATAATGTTAAGGGTGATAAGATTGAAACAATATTGTCTATAATAACAAAGTACCTAGTTTCTTACATGGAAACTCAGTTGATACTGTACTAGAAACACATGGGGAATATAAATAACCTGAAAATCAGATGTATGAATCAAATGGAGTAATAATACTTGATAGTTAGGAAGCATTCTCTTGTCTTCATTATCACTGTTTCTTCACATAGAATGGTGTACACAGAAAGTGCTTCTCTAGGTAGAATCCCACATGTTATAAGACAGCAGAGCAGTTATTTTGAACGTTCCTTTAATGAAAGAGGAAACGTGCTTGAAGAGAGCACATGATCTGCTATGGCTGAAAAGGTCTTGATATCTTTTTCTAACCTTATGGTAAAAGTACCTGTTTTATATTTTTGTGCATAGGTTTGTATTTTGCCCTCCCTCATTCTCTTTCTGTTAACTAAAATGTTACCCTTATTCTTTATATACGGCTGTTTCCAAATCCTACCTTACTATTCAAACTATTTTGATGAAAAAGAAGGGTGATATTTAAATTATTTATCAACCAGAATGATGTGGGCAATAACTAATCAAATTGATTACTAGAATAGGTACCAATTTGTCAGGATGTTCTACAAACAAACGCCATAGCCATGTAGGTATGTTTTAGCTAAATATCAACCTGCCACAGAGAAGCCAACCCAAACAATGTTAAGGAATTCTGGGTAATTTTTTGACACACACATCTGGGCTGTCCAAATGTGGACTGTTTTTAGACACAACAGGATCCAGGAGCACAAACAATGTTGTCTCTTTCTCTTTGTTCTTCTTTTCTCTGTATTAATTCCAGTTTTAGAAGGGCTCTTACCTTGTGGTGCAAGATGACTTATAATGGCTCCTATTTCCTTAGGAAAAATGAGTATCTCTGTTGGTTGTCTGGTAAAAGTCTTGGGACTAATTTCGAATTGACTCTGATGAGTGTCCATTTTGTGGCCAAGGGGCTGTGATACAGTAAGTACTGAGGACGGAATCCAACTCCATCCAAACCATCAGACTAAGATTGGGGGAGGAGAGTTTTTGAAGGAAAACCAGGGCTGTACCCAAAAGAAGGGGGAAAATTAGTGACCAACTGTGGATGTCTACTCCACTCTGTTTCCTTTGAGCTCTCATTAAACTTTATTACTTTAAGTATTTTTCTAAATTATCAAAGAAATACACTCTCACTTAGAAAGCTGAAAGATAAAGTAAAATATAAGAACAAAGTAAAAAAAAATGACATGTTACTGAGTTAGAAATGAAGAAAAAAGTTGTAATGTCTGTAACAGCATAATTCATTGCAAATAGTGAAGTGCAGAAGAGTTAGCTTACTATGACTTAAAATCTGCCAAATTGATTTTATTCTACTCTCTAGTATCTTTAATGTTTTCCTGTGTAAACCAGATTATAGCCACAGTTTTTATTATGGCATTATAAAATAAGACCGATAATAATAAGACCAAGAATTGTTTTTCATAGTGTTACTCGGACTTAGTGTTATTATTTATTTATTTATTTATTTATAATTTTTTTTTAAATTTTTTTGGGAGAGAGACAGAGTGTAAGCAGGGGAGGGGCAGAGAGAGAGGGAGACACAGAATCCGAAGCAGGCTCCAAGCTCTGAGCTGTCAGCACAGAGCCCGATGTGGGGCTCCAACCCACAAACTGCAAGAGCACAACCTGAACCAAAGTCAGATGCTCAGTGGACTGAGCCACCCAGGCTCCCCTAGTGCTATTCTTTTATTAAAAAAAATTTTTTTTTAGTGTTTATTTATTTCTGAGACAGAGCATGAGTGGGGGAGGGGCAGAGAGAGAGGGAGACACAGAATCAGAAGCAGGCTCCAGGCTCTGAGCTATCAGCACAGAGCCCGATGCGGGGCTGGAACTCATAAACCATGAGATCATGGCCTGAGCTGAAGTCGGTCACTCAACTGACTGAGCCACCCAGGTGCCCCCCTAGTGTTATTTTTTAAATATAAGGTAGGATAAAGTATATAATTTGTATACTGAATTATCAAGTAAATATTAAGTTACATATATATACATATACATATAAAATATGTATATATATATACATATGTATACATATAAAATACACACACACACATATATATATACATATAAAATACACATACTACATACTTTAAATAATGTATATGTTATAAATGTGAAAGACAGGTAAGTTGCATCCAAAAAAGTTGGTTCCTAAAATTTCAAGGTGTCATTAAATCTTAGGAAATTGTAGTGCCACAATCATACATGTCTTTGAAAAAATACTTTGACCAGATAAACCTAATACTGATCCCTGTGCTAGCTCTGTTGGCCTAATACTTAACATTTTAAATTAGTGTTTTGGGGCGTTAACCCAAATGAGTGACCCTTTTTGGGATTCTTGAGTCAAAAAGTACAGCCATGACTGAACAAGAACTTTATCTTTGACAATCCGCTACAGCACTATCTAGTAGAAATGTAATGAAACTCACAAATATGCACTACATATGTCATTTAAAAGTTTCTATTACTCACATCAAAAACAAGTGAAATTAATTGTGAGAATATATTTTATTTAACCTAGTGTGTCCAAAGTATTATCAACATGTAATCAATATAAAACATTTTAATGACATATTTCACATTCTCTTTTTCATGTTAATTTTTAAAAATCCAGTGTGGATTTTTTAATCCAAATTAAGATGTTTGGACTTAATTTATTTATCTTAATTTGGACTAACTGCATTTCAAGTGCTCCATAGGCACATACATTCACAGATCTACTAGGCAAGCGAGAGTTATTTAGTCAATAAGCCAAGATGATAATGATGATGATAATAATAAAAATCTGAATAGAGACCTGATTTCCTAGTGCATTCCTTGACAATTTTAGTCCTCAGCCTGACTACATAAAATTGGATCTACCATGTGAAATTGGACAAGATTATCTGTTGAGGTTGTGTAAGCAGGCTACAGGGAATTTTGGCTTTACTCTAAACTATTTTCATGTATGTTACTTATACTGAATTTACACATAACTCATGTTTGTAAATTTCAGGTACCCAACATTATTTAGCTAAACATCCTTACCCTTAATTCCAAAGCATAATGATTTAAAGTCAATACAGTCACTCACAACATACCCAGTAGCAGCAAGGGAAAGTTCAAGGTCTTGGAAGTACAACAGTAGGCTTCAAAGTGATTAGTAGGGTGTTGTTTTCCTGGTGTAATGGCATGTTATACACATTGTAATCAATAAAGGTACAGTTGGAGAAAGACTTCTGCATCTTGGCTTATTTTAAATGGCCTCTTTTAACACTTGTTTTATTTAGGTCATGAAAAAAGAATTTTAGTATAAACCAATACCCAAAAGTTGTGGCAAGAAATGAGCTTGGTTCTGAATCACTGCAAATCTGGGGAAGTATGGGGAAGATACAATAGACATATAAGTTGGCTTTATGTTTTTTAAGAAATAAATCTAAAGCTAGTTAGGTGGATCAATTACTTAAGCAAATTTATTGGGTTGCACTGTACATATATTAAATGGAAAGAGTAAGTGGGACAGGCCTATATTTTAAACTAATGCATAAAATCAATAGGTACCAAGTAACTCTTCAACCTGACTATATTTATAATGACTTCATGTTCCACAAAATTGTTCCTGTTCAACTGTTCCTGTTCCATTTTACCTCACTTTTGGCTTAATAAGCATATTCCATGTCTAAGATATATCTATTTCTATCTCAAAAATCAACAAACAGTACCACTTAAACTTTGGGAAAAGTTTCCAAGCTAGATCCAGTGGTCGTGAAATTTTCCCACATAAGGTAGAATTTGGAGCCAAGAAAAAAATATTTATGTTCAATGTCATTTTTTCTCCAAATTATCACCATGCTTGCTTACCAGGATCTGGTATGGATTTAGATTGTTATTCCTTAACTACAAGAGAGAGTACATTGATACCATTTCTGAACTGGGAAAGTCATATCACAAGTGTTGAATGAGGTATATACATGTTAGCATATATTATGAGTACTGAATACTTGCCAGGCTACCTTGAGGAAAATATTTATGACAGAATTTAGGAATGCTGGATATTGTATTGACTCACATATATTAAATCTCAACAGAAATAGAGATTCTTTGTCTTATAATTTATGGCACTTTATTGTTTTTTTCATTGTGGAAAAATCTTTAAGAAAAAAAATGTAGTTAACAAAAAAAAACTTAAGTCCCACCTAGCAAAGTATACCCAAAAGGAAATTACAGTACAGGTAAGTTTTAAGTCAAATCCTCACCAATTCCTACAGTATTAGTAATGAGTCTCAATTTTCAAAACTCACTTATTTTTAAAAGCTTAAACTTAACCTAAAAGACTTTAAAGGAAAATAAACTAGAATGAACAAACATGAGAAATGTTTGTCTTTGAATGAGGGATCTAGCACCTTGAGTTGTCCAAAAAAGTATGTCTCCCCAATGTGTTCACGGCAATGTGGTGTAAAAGATCCATTCAATGTACTTAAAACCACTTTAACTCAGATAACATCACTCTGAAATACACAACCAAAATGTTACTTGAGAAAAGCTGAAAATAGTTTTAGTTTACTCATTATCACAAGCTAGAAGAAAGTTTGCATGAGAAAACACTGCAAAGGTAATTTTTTAATCCAGATTTCACAAACTCATGGTGCAAAATGGGTCCCACAGCTTCTTCTAAGAGTAATAATTGCTTTTCACTGCTTGTTGTATGCCTGTGAAAATTTGATTGCAATAGTGCAAATGTTCCTACAAAACTAATCACATCCACCCATGCTGTTCTGGCCTCAATAGCCAGCCCCATAACAGCCACTCACAGACTGGCTCTCGAGGCCACTGTAAGTAGGCTGGGCTGACACTCCCATGCCTTGCATCATCTGGCTGCTATACGCCCCATTGCTGGCCCCAGGAGTGGAATTCAGGAAAAGGTCTATGTGCCTGTGTTGCGTGTTGGCCTGGTCTTTGGACATAGCTGCCACAGCTTTTTCGTGAGTGGCAAACTCAACATCAGCTCCGCCGGTCATGCTTCCATCAGGCCCAGTCTCAATATGCACTCTCACAGGGTTGAGCGGAGAGAAGTTGTAAGTGTCGTTCTCTGTGGGTGTGTATGGTAGCCCTCTCATGTGGACACTGTCCAGTGCTACTCCCGACAGTGAACTCCCTGTCTCCATACCTGTGGTCATCCGTGCCTGAGGGACAATAGCTGAGGTCTCTCCCAAACACATCAGTGGTAAGCTGTAGCCATCGCTGAGGCTGCCGTTGTCCTCAGAGCCCCCATAGCCTGCACTATAATCACCAGACCTCATCGTCTCCGGGCCAGCTTGCTTGATGATGCCAATACACCTCCTGGCTCTGCCAGGATGATCTTGGGGCCTTGGCTGCTGTATAGACATGAACTTCACAGGGGGATCCGAGTATGACCTAACTTCTTCCTGACTGCTTTTGAACACTTCAGCATACCTGCACCTTATTCTCTCCTTATGCTTCCTTAGGGCCTTCTCAGCTAACTCCTGTGAGGCAAAACTACACAAAGGCTTCCCCTCTAATCTTGCCCCTGAGGTCCACAGGCAATGTGATCCTGCTTGGCATAATTTCCAACCCTGAGAACTGAACAATTTCTTTCTCGGTGCCTCCAAATGGGGGAGCTCGAAGCCGCACGAAGCCATCATTGGTGGTGTCAGCACCGTTTGGACCACGGGGCTTCAACACTCAGTCCATCTCGGTTCTGTGGTATGCTTTCCCTGTCTTTTTTAAGGGCCGTTTTTACATGGCCCTTACCACTCTCACCAAAAGCCTCACCACTCTGTCTGCCTTCTCTAGAGTAGATGAAATGAACACCTGCAGCCCCATCATGTATTGTGCAGTCAGAAAGGAAATTCTGCACATCCTCAACAGAGCAGGATCAGGGCAGGCCACGGAGCTTGACCACAAAGCCTTCACCTCCCTCAGGGCGCAGCCTCATGGACACTTGAGAGAACAGAGGTCAAATAAACTTGGATGCAGCTTTTTTGTGGCTTAAAGAACAACTCTAGGATAAGGGTGGGATGCCCACAGTTGGAGACACTTCTGGTAGGTGACAAATTGCTGAGGGGAGCAGGACTGGTCAAACAAGTGCAGTTTACAGTCAAAGAACCCTTAATTCCGCCTGACCCTTGAAAACGCAGAGGGCTCCAGGAAAGTCCAGGTGCATCTCCTTCTGTTACTAGCCTGAAATGGAAACTCAACTGGCTGTAGGCAAAGGTTTCATAGGAGGGTTGAAACTGAGCTTTTAAGCTTGCAGCCCTCGGCCGCCAGGGGCGCATCTGAGCAATGTGTCTGTGGGAAGCACAGGGAAGGTCACAGGCACTGACAGGTGCAGGAGGAGCTCACTGAAATAGGCTGACAGCAGGCTTGTAGCACTTTCTGAATGAGAGGATGAAAAGCAAGAATCGTCATCAATTATGGAAAATTATCCCTCGGAAGTAAATATTCCCTCTTTCCAATTCTCTTCATTTTCTCCACCTGGAATTCCAATGATAAAGACTTTAACCAATTCTCTATGACTTTTAATCTCTCAAAAATATATTTTGGGGTGCCTGGGTGGCTCAGTCGGGTGAGCGTCCGACTTAGGCTCAGGTCATGATCTCACAGTTTGTGGGTTTGAGCCCCGCATCGGGCTCTGTGCTGACAGCTCTGAGCCTGGACCCTGCTTCAGATTCTGTGTCTCCCTCTCTCTCTTCCCCTCCCCTGCTCGCACTCTGTCTCTGTTTCTCAAAAATGAATAAACATAAAAAAAAACTTTAAAAAATATGTATCTTAAATGTATATATTTTTAATTATAGAGAGAGGGAGAGAGCACTAGCAGGTGCGAGGGGTGGGGAGGGGCAGGGGGAGGGGAAGGAAGAGAGAGTGTGAGAGAGAGAAAATCCTAAGCAAGCTCTACCGCTGAGCATGGAGAGGCACCTCTGTCCTGTCTTTAATGTGTGTGAGTGCTGCATTCTGGATGATTTCAGCAGATCCATCTTTCAGTCTACTAATTATTTATTATTTTAGCTCTGCTTAATCTACTGTGTAACCCATACAGCTTAAAAAGAAACATTTGTGAAAGGGAGGCCTGGGTGGCTCAGTCCCTTAAGTCACCCACTCTTGATTCCGCCTCAGGTCATGATGTCACAGTTGGTGGGATCAGTCCCACATAGGACTCTGTGCTGACAGTGCAGTGCCTGTTTGGGATTCTCTCTCTCTCTCTCTTTCCCTTCCCCGCTTGTGAACGCACGGTCTTTCTCTCAAAATAAATAAATAAACCTTATAAAAAATGTTTAAAATAAACATTTATAAAGATCTTTGTATGCTGAGTTTTTTATATGGTATCTTGTTCTTTTGAAGAAAACATGAAATACGCATACATGAGTGTAGAGCTTATTAATCATACTGAATATATTTTTCAGTGGGTTGCTTTCGGGTGCTACTTTTTCAGTTTTTTATTCTTTTTTGTCTACTTCCTGTGTTTAGAAATTATATGTCCTCTGGCTAATCATTTAGTGGTTAACACACATTTAATTGTGGTAAAATGACATTACATTGATCATAATCATTTTAAAGTACAATTCAGTGGCATTAACTATATTTACAATGCACAGCCAGCCCAAATTGCACACAATGTACAATTAGAACTATATATTTCCAAAATTTTTCATCACTCTAAATGGAAACTTGTACCCACTAAGCGTTCCCAAGGTACCTGGGTAGCTCATTCGGTTAAGTGTACAACTTCAGGTCAGGTCATGATCTCACAGTTCATGAGTTTGAACCCCATGTGGGGTTCTGTGCTGACAGCTCAGAGCCTGGAGCCTACTTTGGATTCTGTGTCTCCATCTCTCCCTGTCCCTCCCCTGCCTGTGCTCTGTTTCTCTCTCAAAAATAAATGTTTTAAGAAATGTAACCAGTCGTTCCCAATTCCCCTCTCCCCCCAGCCCCTGGCAACCACAAATTAGCT
Source organism: Puma concolor (assembly GCF_028749965.1). Taxonomy (NCBI): domain Eukaryota; kingdom Metazoa; phylum Chordata; class Mammalia; order Carnivora; family Felidae; genus Puma; species Puma concolor. The sequence continues at coordinate 41,782,082 of NC_141673.1, read as the reverse complement.
TTCTGTCTCTATGGATTAGCCTATTATGTACATTTGTATGTACATTTGTATGTGGTCCTTTGTATCTGGCTTGTTTCACTGAGTGTAAGGTTTTTAAGGTGCATCCATGTCGTAGCATGTATCAGTAACATATGCAATAATTGTCTTTATGGCTGAATAATATTCTATTGAATGGATATCTCACATTTTGTTTATTCATTTATCTGGTGATAGACATTTGTGTTGTTTTTACCTTCTGGCTATCGTAAATAGAGCTACTATGAACATTCTTAACTTTTTGTTTGAACACCTATGTGTAATTCTTTTGGGTGTATATCTATGAGGGAAAGTACTGGGTTATGTGGTAATTCCATGTTTACATTTTTGAGGAAGCACCAAATTGTTTTCCACAGCACTGTACAATTTTATATTTTTACCAGAAATCCATAAGATTTATAGTTTTTCTACATCCTTGCAAATACTTGTTATTTTCCTTTTTCTTTTTTCTTTTATTTTCTTTTTTTTTTTTTTTTTTACTACAAATAGTTTCTCAGTGTGCTTTTCATTTGCATTTTCTAAATGACTAATTCAGTTAGCATGTTTTCATGTGTTTGTTGCCTATTTGGATATCTGGAGAAATGTCCATTTTTAAATTGGGTTTGTGTCTGCTGTTGAGTTGTAAGAGTTCTTTATATACTCTGGATACTAGACGTTTATCAGATACATGATTTGCAAATATTTTCTCCCAGTTTCTGGATGGTCTTTTCACTTTTAGAGTATCCTTTGATGGATGAAAGGGTTTTTTCAAATGTTTAAAGTTTATTTATTAATTTATTTTTTGAGAGAGATAGAGAGAGAGAGAGAGAGAGGGAGAGAGAAAGAGCACAAGTAGAGGAATGGCAGAGAGAGTGGAAGAGAGAGAATCCCAAACAGCCTCCGTGCTGTCTGCATGCAGAGCCTCACGGAGCTTGATATCATGAACTGTGAGATCATGACCTGAGCTGAAATCAGAGCCAGATGCTTAACTGACTGAATCACCCAGGCTCCCCTATGCATGAAAGTTTTTAATTTTTATGAAATCTAGCTTGTCTATTTTTTCCTTCATTGCTTGTATTTTTGGGGTCACATTTAATAAACCATTAACAAAGGGGGACCTAGGTGGCTCAGTCTGCTAAGCATCAGACTCTCGATTTCAGCTCAGGTCATTATCTCCTGGTCCATGAGTTCGAGCCCTGAGTTGTCTGAAGCCTGCTTGGTATTCTATGTCTCCCTCTCTCTCTGTCCCTTCCTCAGCTCATGCTGTCTCTCTCTGAAAATAGTAAACAAGAAAGAAAGAAAGGAAGAAAGAAAGAAAGAAAGAAAGAAAGAAAGAAAGAAAGAAACCATTGACAAACAATTGCCAAAGCCAAGAAAATTTTCCCATTTTCTTCTAAGAATTTTATTGCTGTAGAGCTTAAATTTTGATCTGTTAACTATTTTGAGTTAGTTTTTGTACATCATTCTTTTACATGTGAATATCTAGTTGTCCCAGCACCATTTGTTGAAGAGACTCTTCACCATTGAATAGTCCTATGGAACTTGTTGAAAATCAATTATAAAGCCTCTCTTCTACCCTACTCCCCCCCCAAAATTGCACTCCCTAGCTCTCCCTCCTAGGTTTTTGGCATGTCTTTTGTTTGTCCCAGCTTTCTCCCCTAGCCTCCTACCCCCAGGCAACAGCAACCTGCTCATTTTATTTGTTTTCATTGTTTTTGAGGACCACATAGCCACTCCACTCTGGTAGAGTTCAGAGTTAGGCAAAACAAAGGGGAGACTCTTGCATAAGTCTTTGAAGGGAACTCTAGCAAGGTCAAAACAGAGAAACACAGTTCCTTGGGAATCAGACCCTTTCTGTTCTTCTGGTTCCAGGTACCCACCCTGGGAATGCAGGCTGCCATTTTCAAGAATGCCACCATGACAGGAAAGAGGATGGAGCTAGAAGTTAGAATATCACAAAGAACTCTTACCTTATTTTGGAGGCTTTTCTGCTGGCTGAGTCTGTGCTTGGTTGCTGTAGACCTTCTGTTCTCTTCCAGGGTTGTGATTATAACAGGGTTTGTTTAGTTTTGTTTTGCCAAACATTTAGGGGTTTAGGGGCAGGATGGCTCCTGGAGGTCCATACTCTGCCATATTTTCTTCTATCACTCTACCCTATATATTTTGACATGCACGTCAAATTTAACAAAGTCTAAAAGATTTTACCCTTCTCTCAAAAATATAAGGTTTTAAAAATGCTTTCATTCTAATTCCTCCTGCCCAACTTACAGGCTATTTTCCTCCATTATCTTAGTTTTTGGCTGCTTATATATCTTCCATGATAATAATGGTTATGATAATGGCAATGAGGATGATGTTGACTGTTACAATGCTTAATTAAATTTTCTCTTATTTGCCAACATAATTCCTCATTATTCCATGGTAAATCACAAAGTCTCCATATCTTCACAGTCCGATGTGGTCGCCATTAGCCACATATGGCTATTTTACACTTGAGATGTGGTTAGTAAGGCTGAGGAACTAAATATTGTTTTTTCTGAGTCAGTGTAAATTTATATTTAGAAAAAAGGAGTGGAAAATCATTTTCTGTTAAACATGCATGTATGATTGTCATAGGACTCCATTTCACTTTAAATGTCAGCATTGCAATTTCAGTGTGTTGTAAATATAAAATACACACTGGATTTCAAAAACTTATTATGAAAAAATAAATGTAAACTATCTCATCAGTAATTTGTATTACTCAGTAATTTTTTAAAATGATATTTTTAATACATTTGGCTAAACAAACTATTAACATCAATTTTTCACCTTTTGTTTTCAATGGTCATAATGCGACTACCAGAGAATATAGGATTATGTATATGTTTCTATTAATAGTGCTGCTCCAATCAATGTGATTTCCATCTCTCTGATATATATATATAAAATTTAGAATTTCCCTTACTGAAGGTGACAAGCTCTCTATGTTGTCTAAAATGTCTATTTTATTTTCATATTTCAAAGATAGTTTCTTTGGGTATAGAATGCTAAGTTGATATTTATTTTCTTTCAACACATTGAAGATATACACCATTCTACTGTCTTCTGGCTTACACTGTTACCTTCAGGAAGTAAACATTCAGCCTAGTTGCCATTTCTATGTTAACAATCATTCATTATCCTCTCGATAGTTTTTTTTTTTTTTAATTTTTTTTTTAACGTTTATTTTTGAGACAGAGAGAGACAGAGCATGAATGGGGGAGGGTCAGAGAGAGAGGGAGACACAGAATCTGAAACAGGCTCCAGGCTCTGAGCCATCAGCACAGAGCCCGACGCGGGGCTGGAACTCACAGACCATGAGATCATGACCTGAGCCGAAGTCGGACGCTCAACCGACTGAGCCACCCAGGTGCCCCTCCTCTTGATAGTTTTAAGATCTCCTTTAAGTTGATGTTCTCCTGTGCTGTGTCTAGATGTAGATTTCTTTTTATTTATCCTATTTGGAATATATTAGGTTTCTTTGAACTGAGGTTTTGTGATTTTCAATAATTCTGGAAATTCCAAGCCGTATCTCTTTACAGAGATCCTCTTTCCCATTCTTTCTATTTTTCCCCTTTTGGAACCCTAAATAGATATACATGAGACCATCTATTTCTAGATTTCATGTGTTTTCACTTTTCTTCATAGTTTTTATTTATCTTTCTTAGCTACATTCTATTACTCTATTGTTTAATCAATACTGAGTATTTTTTTTTAATTTTTTAATGTTTATTTATTTTTAAGACAGAGAGAGACAGAGCATGAACAGGGGCGGAGCAGAGAGCGAGGGAGACACAGAATCTGAAGCAGGCTCCAGGCTCCGAGCCATCAGCCCAGAGCCCGACGCAGGGCTCAAACTCACGGACCGTGAGATCATGACCTGAGCCGAAGTTGGATGCTTAACCGACCAAGCCACCCAGGCGCCCCAACACTGAGTATTTTTATTTCATCTATTGTATATTTTACTTCCAGAAGTGCTGTTAGGTTCTTTTTGGTCATTTGTTGCTCATATATTCAAGCTTCTCATTTAACTCTTTAAATATGTTAATTATAATATTTTTCTATATCTGACATTGTCACTATCTGATTTCTGTGGGTTTGTGTCTGCAGCTGTTATTTCTACTTGTTTTCATTCATGTTATCTTCCTTTTCTTAAAGTGTATTTTATGAGGGGTACCTGGGTGGCTCAGTCAGTTGAGCGTCTGACTTCACCTCAGGTGTGATCTCACTGTTCATGGGTTCAAGCCCCACATCGGGCTCTGTGCTGACAGCTCAGAGCCTGGAGCCTGCTTTGGATTCTGTGTCTCCCTCTCTCTCTTCCCCTCTGCCACTCACACTCTGGGTCTCTCTCTCTCTCTCTCTCAAAAATAAACATTAAAACATTTTTTTAATGTATTTTATGAAATTTAAGTGTAAGCTGCATTATTCCTAGGACTACATCTTTAGGAATTTTTTGAAACTCAAACTAAAGGTAAAATCATCAAAGAGGATTCTTATTTGCTTTTGCCAGCCACCTGGGGGACATTGTTAACCCAGAACCACTTTAATTTTTCCACTTAGGTATTTTTTTTATCATATAAGTAATATGAATGTGCAACAAAACCTGCAGGTGTATTGGTTTATGGATACAAATTTTTTGAAGAGGATTTTTTTCCTCCTCCATCAAATGGAAAGGCTGCATTAGGGCAACTTCCTGGCTTTCTCCTTCTATGTAGCGGGTTTATTTCTAATTCATTATTACACTGATAGAGGTAGGCTGTGTGTGTGTGTGTGTGTGTGTGTGTGTGTGTGTGTGTGTGTGTGTGTGTTGCAGTTTAAGATCCCTTATTAGGTTCCTAACTCAGGTGGGCCCAAAACTCCAACTTTTGTTACCTCATGTAGAAGAGTCTCACGTAGAAATTGAAATGAAACCTCAGGGTCTCCAGGTGGGCAACAGAAATCTTCAGGGCAACAGCCAGTTTTGGTGTCATTTTCCTTTTAGGATTTCAATTTTCAGTGCATTTTGAGGACCTGCAAATTATTTGCTTTTGTGTCAGTGCAATAATGTGCTAAAAATATTTTCTTTATATAGTATCCAGCATTTAAATGCTTTCAATTAGTGGGTCATTCAGTGTGTTTTGTCTGTCATAATGTTAGGAAATAAAATGATCTTTTGTTCATTTCTCATGGATTTCATTCCATCTTTTATTTCTCATGTGTTTTTAACATAATTATTTTATAGTTTATATCCAATAATTCTTATATCTAAAATTTTTGACAGTCTAATTCTCTGTGTTGTGCTTTTGTTGTTTCTGTTGACCCTTGTTCATGGGTCAACCTTCTTTTCTCATGTGTTTTGGATGGTGAAATATGGGTAGCAGGGCTTCATATATGGGAGTCTTGTGAGGGAGACATCCCTTCATGCAGGATTATTTTCCTCTTTTAGGTAGCGTGGCCATTTACCAGTCTGGGCTATTTTAAGTGTTGTTGCTTTGGGATTTCTGGGATTATATGTGTATAAAATCCAACACCAAACTCCTTTGAAGGCAGGCTTGAGCTATTAATTCTTTGACAGTCATGTTATACTCCTGCTCAGAGCCCAGGTTGGGATTCATGCATTTTCTTGCCTTCTTTTGCTGGTAGTAGGAAGTCTTGGTTTGTGTCTTGTTTCCTTGAGGATATAGCCTTCCTACATCTGTGCTTTGATCTCAACTGCAAGTCCCTCCTGGCTAGTCCCCAAGGTCTTGCTTGCTTCCTATCCCTCTCATGGCTGCTAAACGTTAGCCTCTTGGTTTCAGGATCAGGAGAAGGTACAAGATCAACCCTGGTTTACCATCAGTCCATCTTGCCACTCTGATTGCCAGCAACCTGGTCTGTGAGGCCTTCTAGTTCCTTTTATATCTCATTGTTGATTTATTTTCTCTTTCTAAATTTATTTTTGACAGAGATTTATTTGTTTCATTATTTTGACCCAAGAATCAGCTCAGACTTGTTAAGATTCCACTGTTTTGCTGTATTCTGACGTTAAAACTTAATTTTTTTTTTCAACGTTTATTTATTTTTGGGACAGAGAGAGACAGAGCATGAATGGGGGAGGGGCAGAGAGAGAGGGAGACACAGAATCGGAAACAGGCTCCAGGCTCTGAGCCATCAGCCCAGAGCCCGACGCGGGGCTCGAACTCACGGACCGCGAGATCGTGACCTGGCTGAAGTCGGACGCTTAACCGACTGCGCCACCCAGGCGCCCCCAAAACTTAATTTTTTATCCTGCTTTTCGTTGTTTTATTCTGTTTTGTTTTTATCTTTGTTATTGTTCTTTGTTTTTCTTATTAATTATTCCCACACTTTTACTTGTAAGCTTTCCCACACATTCTGTTTTGGATACATTTTGTTGGCATATATTGGCTATCTTCACTTAGCACGTGTTGCATATCTTTAAGTCAACAGCTAGTGGAATTAAAACGTGATATATATTGTTCAAGTAACTGAAGATAAAAACTAATAAGCATAGTTTATGTTACAAAAGATTAAAACAGTAAGTGAAAGGAATCACAGAACCTACTTTCATTAAAGGGAATAAAACATTTGTTATCTACCAGTTATAGAATAGGGAATGGTTTGAATCTTTATTTAGTATAGAAGTTTAAATAACTTATAACTGATGTATTTCTTTAAAAAATTTTTTTTAAGTTTCTTTATTTATTTTGAGAGAGACAGAGACAGTGTGAGTGGGGGAGGGGCAGAAAGAGAGGAAGAGAAAGAGAATCCCAAGCAGACTCCACACTGTCAGCACAGAGCCTGATGCAGGGCTCGAACTCACAAAATGAGATCAAGACCTGCACCTAAACCAAGAGTCAGATGCTTAACTGACTGAGCCACCCAGGTGACCCCTATAACTGATATATTTCATGCTTTCTGTTCTTTGTTTTTGCTTTTGCCTTGTTACTGGTGTTTGTATTCTGCTTTTTGCTAAACTAGTATGACTATTTAGATTGTATTTTATGACCGAGAATATGAACACTTTTTAGAAATATTCTCCTGACACTTGAAAATAAAGATTTTACATAGCTAACTATATATTTGTTCAATTTATTTAATTATATTATTCTTCTATATGTGACTTTCTATCTTTGTAGATATGTCAAAGGCAGGAAAAGGTATATTAAAGTCTCCCATAAAAACTATATTTTTGTATTTTTCTCCTTGTTTTGCAACCCGTTTCTGATGTGTAAGGTGTGTGTATTTGTGAATCTGGGACCATAGTTTACAGTCTGTTAAGGTTCATGATTTTTATATCTTTATTGAATATTGTACCTTTAAAAATTTTTTTTAATGTTTATTTATTTTTTGAAGGGGGGGGAGAGAGAGAGCAAGCGAGTGTGCGTGAGCACAAGCAGAGGAAGGGCAGAGAGAGAAGGAGACATAGAATCCGAAGCAGGCTTCAGGCTCTGAGCTGTCAACACAGAGCCTGATGCGGGGCTCGAACCCACGGACTGTGAGATCATGACCTGAGCTGAAGTTGGACACTCAACCGACTGAGCCACCCAGGCATCCCGAATATTATACCTTTTGATTTTTAAATCTTGAATTACATAGTATTTTACCCCCCCACCCCAAATATTCAACCTATATTTATAGCCAATTGTAAATATCAGAAGTAAGGTATCATCTTTTATATTTTCTTTATGTAAAATGAGAAACTTAACACACCTTTACCCACTTTCATTCATTCAATCAAAAAATACTTCTTGAATACCTATCATGATTCCCTAGGCACTATTCCAATTGTGAAAAATAAGTATAAAAGTCCCTGCCATCTTGGAGTTTAATTCTAGTGGAGAGAGACAGATAATAAACAATAAGTAAGCAAGTAAATGACCATATTTCATTGATTCAAAGAAGTATATTTTTTCCCCCACAATTTAACGTCTTTGAAATCAGGATGTCTTTACAATGGATGATTCATCATGTTCAATTGGCTGTGCTTTTTTGGGTAGAATATTTTAAAAATGGTAAGACTCGGGCGCCTGGGTGGCTCAGTCAGTTGAATGTCTGATCTCATGGTTTGTAAGTTGGAGCCTTGCATCAGGCTTACTGCTATCAGCCTGTCAGGGGAGATCCCGCTTTGGATCCTGTCCCCCTCTCTCTGCCCCTCCCCCACTTGCACTCTCTCAAAAATAAATAAACATTAAAAGAAATGGTGAGCCTTATAATTAGTGATGTGTTATATTAAATGAAATATTATAGTATATCCAATGGTGATAAATGCTATGGAGGAAACGAAGGTGGAGAAGGAGTATGGACATTTCTGGAGAAGTGTTGCATTTTTAAGTAGGATGATCAGGGATGCCTGCCTCCCTGAGAAGGTGACTTCTGAGCAAAGACCTTAAAGAGATGAGAGAGTGAGTAGGACCACTGCGTGCAGTTGTGCAGGTCATACACTGCTTTACTTTCATGATTACCATTCATATGGATTATGTGAAGAGCCTTACAGCTATGTTCAATGCCTATGGGAGGGAGCCATGTGGATATCAAGGGGAAGTAGGGTCTAGGCAAGAGTACATCATATGCAAGGGTACTGATTCTGGTGAGCACCTGGCATTCTCAAGGCACAGGGTGAGTAGGGGGGGAAGTAGTAGGGGATGTCAGAGAAGTCAGTAGAGGCCAGCTTTTATAGAGTCCTGTAACCACATTGGGACTTTGACTTTTACCTTGAGTCAGATGGGAAACAATTTGAAGATGTGGAAAAGGCAACTGATAACATCTGACTTACATTTTTGAAAAGGACCACACTGACTATAGTGTGAGAAGAGACTACAAAATGGGACAAAATAGGATACGATGAGATAGGTTAGTAGGCTTACTGCAATAAGACAGGTGTGAGACGAAGGTGCCTAGGTGCAGGGGATGAGAAGTGGTCAGGGTCTGGGTACATTTTGAAGGTATGTAGGGCCACAGCATTTGCTTATGGATTAAATACGGGATGCGAGTCAAAGAGAGGCGTCAAGGATGTTTCCAAGTTTTGGGGGTCTAAGCAATTGCTCTCACTTCCCTGTTTGTTTATATAATCTAGGGTTTAAAACACAAATTATACATATAAAATTACTTTTTAATAACATATATTTTTGTTGAAGTACTGTTACAGATATTTGTATTCAGTTTTGTAACAAAATTTATTATGCTTACATGGCACTAAGTTAAACTGGTTTTAGTTCCTATCTGCTTTATTATCATTCCTTGGTTTCTAGATTTTGCTATTATTTGAACTGTCTCAATATTGACCTCTGTCCCTAACATTCTACTCTGTGTTTTGTTATTAACAATTTTTAGCTCAATATGGGATAGGATGTATAGAAAATGAGAACAAGGACAATGACACTTTGATTTCCTCTGTCTACCCATATGATAGAAAGATAGATGTTTGGTTTTCTGCTGGGTACAAACTGTTGTTTCTGAACCAGGGGAATGACAGAAGATGGAAAAGTGTCATCTATCTACGTAGGAGTGAGCCCAGCCCTTTCCTGTGGTGTAACAGGGGTAGGTCACTGATTTGATCTTTCATCAGTCTGGTTCCGTTGACCTTGCAATGAATAAATTTCCCTGATTCTGGAGGCAGAGTGATTATCAGGACTTGTTCTTGGTGTTGCTCTTTCTTTTTGCCTTGTTCTTTACCTTCACGTAATCTCATGTGGTGATGGTGCAATGTGTGTTAAGGGTGGTTTGTTAGACGTCATTTTAAGCTGGAATTCAGAGTCTTTAAATTTAAAACTAATTTAACAAGCTGCCTTAGTTGAAGAAGACACTAGCTGAAATAACTTCACTTGTTAAAGTGCCTTTATCTCCATTGGACTAGCACGGTTTTGACTTAATATTTCAAAATGGCACTTTTGTCTTTATATACAATTGTCATGTGGAGCATTTTTGGGAAATTATGTCTTGTGTGACATCATACATAACACCTTACTCCTTTCTCCTACAAAGACATTTAGTTTGCGTTTCCTTGAGCAGAATTTGAAAGTAAAGCCACTCCCATATATGCAAGACCACATTTGGATCCTGAGGGAAGTCTATTGCTTTCATGTAGACCCAGAGAATTAAGAAGTTAGTTCAGAAATTTAGGAGGTAACATTTGAATAATATAATGATGTGGTTTGTAGTCAACACCCTGCTCTGCCTCGGTTGTTCTGTGCATTGTCATGTTGAGGTATTATGGAAACTGCCTATATCTAAGCTCCTTGAACACAAGTGGAACAGCAAGTAACACTGGCTTTGCACAGTCCCCAGAAAGCCATCTCTAAGAATATAGCTTTTATAGCATATATATAGGAACAGTTAGTTCCTATATACTTCTGTATATATTTTTATTCCTGAATTATGTATGGGAATGCAGTAAGTATTCTGGGGTGAGTCTTTACAGACAAAATAATATTGTCCCTTTTCAAATGTTGGACACGGCTAGTGCCAGCCCACCAGGAAGGCCTGAAAGCCTAGCCATCTGTCAGCAGAAAGAAAGAAGTGTTACCAACTGAAAGCGAAATGGTCTTTCACTGAGAGGAGTTCTCCTTAGGATATTCTAGTCATCTTTTGTGAGTTTTGCTCCATTGAACAATAAAACCAAAGCCTGCTTAAGCATGGCTTCATGATTCTGCAATGAAGATTTTCTCTTATGGGTAGTTGTACGTTGACAACATTCTATTAAATGACCTTTTCATGTAAGTTAAGTTTAATGGGATCAGGAAATTGGTAGCTGTATACCTAGAATTGCTATTCCCGGAAAAACTTTAAGAAAATATTTTAATATCTGATGGAAATTACAAATAGCCACTCATCCAGAGGACATTGATAGAAGAAGAGAAAATGGGAAAGGATAATGTCAATTTATTTTTATTTCTTTGTTCTTCCCTAGGAAGTAATATGTGGTTGAAAACTTGGATGGGTGGTAAGGGTTTTAGGCCATACTGTGAAACTGTTCTCTTGATTAAGCAATCTTGTTTACAAATACAAATGTTATTTCTATGCACCTTCTATGTTTAAGTCCTCTTCTACATATTATGAGAACTTAAAAAAATTTTTTTAATATTTATTTTTGAGAGAGAGACAGATGGTGCAAGTGGGGGAGGGGTAGAGAGAGAAGGAGACACAGAATCTGAAGCAAGCTCCAGGCTCTGAGCTTCAGCACAGAGCCCAGTGCAGGGCTTGAACTCACAAACCATGTGAATGGCGACCTGGGCCAAAAGTGACCTGGGACACTTAACCAACTGAGCCACCCAGACAGCATGTATAATGAGAACTTAAATAACAAACAACAAATATTAGAATAGTAGGAATAAAGGTCTTTTTTTTTTTTTTTAATTTTTAAAAAAATTTTTTTTTTCAACATTTATTTATTTTTGGGACAGAGAGAGACAGAGCATGAACGGGGGAGGGGCAGAGAGAGAGGGAGATACAGATTCGGAAACAGGCTCCAGGCTCTGAGCCATCAGCCCAGAGCCTGAGGCGGGGCTCGAACTCACGGACCGCGAGATCGTGACCTGGCTGAAGTCGGACGCTCAACCGACTGCGCCACCCAGGCGCCCCAGGTCTTTATTTTTTCTTAAAGAAAGTTTATTTATTTTGAGAGAGAGAGAAAGAGCACACACAAGTGGAGGAGGGGCAGAGAGAGAGAGAGAGGGAGAATTCCAAGCAGGCTCCTCACTGTCAGCGTGGAGCCCCATGTGGGGCTCGAACTCACAAACCAGTAGATCATGACCTGAGCTAAAGTCAGATGCTTAAGTGACTGAGCCACTCAGGTACCCCGAGAAAGGTCATATTTTATACAAACCATAGTAGAAAATAATCAGAATCAATTTGCATTGTCATTCCTGTCTGGTTGCTAAAGAGATTATTTTATTTTGTGGAATTGTGGGGACTAATGTTTTCTAGTTTTTATGAAAAATATGGTTAATTTTCTCAAGTAAAAATAAAAAACCTAAATATTAGCATTACAAATCCCTCAATTGCTTTAATCTTTATTGCGTACTATAAACAATATGCATAATCTTCCGTAAATGTCTCTCAACCTCTATAACTTTGGGGAGATTAAAATGTTAAATTTCAATATTACACTTCAAATGTTTGAAGCCTAATAGATAACTAAATTAATGAGAACACTTTGTGCCATTGGACACATTGTGGCTTTCTCTCTTTTGTCAATATTGATTGAAATGGTTGTGGAAAGTGGCCAAATTAGACTAGATCTTTTAAACAATAGAATGTGTAAGAATAAACTGTATTTACCTTTGGGAAGCATTAAGGTACATGATTAGAAAAACAAGGTCATTCCTATCTCTTGTTCTTTGATCCTAGTCTCTGTTGGTGCTTTGTCCTGCTGTCATAGCCTAGTAACCTGCTCTGGTGGGGAAGCCACAGCTGCCCAGCTGTGCTAAATTATCTCCAGAATTCATTCTCCATCTGTGGACACTGTAGAGCCTATCATTATAGCCTTCTTTTAGGAAAACCTGTACTACAAAGACAAACTCACAAGGCAATCTCACAGATCATTATTCACACTATAGAGGATTTGGGGCAGTTGGGATTTGCAAAGGGAGTTACCTTGTGATTCCTGAAAAAATCAATCTCCTGTGTCCAATAAAACACAAACTGACTGCTACATTTTTTATTTTTTATTTTTTTGGGCAGAATTTTCAGCAGGACTTACTGAGCAAGTAAGTAAATTGAATTCTTTCTAAGCATTTTTAGGAAGAGAATATTGATTGTCGCTCAAGAGATCCTCAAAATTGTTATTCCTTATAATTTTATGTCATTCAGATCTTGGGCAGGAATTTAAATCCAGATATTAAATATTTATTAATATTTCTTTCTTTGCTGGATTGCTTCCATTACCACCAAAGGATGGGTTTTGGTCCAGGAAAGTGATCGTTATAGCTTTTTAGTGGAATGACTTACTGGTTTATAATGTGAAAAGTCATCAAGAAACCTGTAGAATATTGGATGGCTATTCTTATAAACATTACTGTCTCCTATAAGTTACTACACCCTGAATTGTAATTGTCTTTATTTTTTGTGTTCATGGGCTTACATATATGCATGTGCTCACACACACACACACACACACACACACACACACACACTTTGTATAGTCATTAGAGTGGGTGTTAAATTGCTATATTCCTTCAGTTAAAAAAATAAGGGTAGGAGATTTTCATATCTAAAACCTTAATATTGACATCAATGAAGTATGCACATGGGAACGTGAGCTATAGAATTGGGTCTTTTAATAGCAGTTGCTGGCTTGGAATGCTTTCTAAGGCCAGGTTCAAATCTGTTCTAAGGCAAAAGAAGATGTTTACCTTAAGAATCTAAGGCACAGGAGCTCAACTGGAGACTGTTTGCTGCACAAATAAATGCTAATGCAATGGAATGTTATTTGCGTCAGTCTATTCCTAAATACATTAATTTTCTCTTTTGCTATTCCAAATGTTCAATTAAATTCTTCAGCCTCTCCCCCCACATCCCCCCTGCCCCCCGCCTCAACCCCCACCAGGAGCATAACTTGAACATAGAATTAGTTCCATCTGAAGCAAGACTTTTAACCTGTTGTTTCTTGGGCTGCATTTGTACATTTCATATACCAGTTTTAAAATGATTCAATAGTGAATTTGCAAATCATGACATAAAGTAATACCATTAGTGCACTGAAATATGTGGCTAAATGAATGCTGATTTTTAAACCAGGATTATCTTTTAATTATCTTTCAATTAAGTTTTTTTCTAACTATAAACTTTTACAGCACATTTTTAGTCTGTATCTATTTTCATATTTATTTATGCTACTGAAAAGAAACTGCACTAAATGAAAAAAATGGATTTAACATAAAGACCCAGGTAGAGCTATGCAAATTGGAGATATAATAAGACAGTATAAATATGTATCCTTTTTTATGGAGCTAATGAAAAGATGTTGGGATTTTATTGTGCTTTTATTTTATAAATTAATGGACATTGTTATCATTTGAATCGTACTTTGGAGAATGCTTACCACTTTTTTTGAAATGTCTGTTTCCTACAATATGTCTCTATTAAGACTTAACAGATTTATGTGACACTAAAGGAGTAAAAAATAATGTAATGAAGAGCCATCTATCATTGAAATAGACTCTCCTTTTGAAAGCTCATATTGGAAAATCTGAGGCAGAGTGATGTAAACAATATCTATAAACCTTGAACTTACAGAAATGATGAGTTACCATTTTTATGGAATCAAAATCAAAGGCCAAAAAGGAACAATTTGAGGCCATCAAAAAATCAGGGTCACTGCTTCATATGCCTGTCCTGTTTAGACAACGGGTGAACTTGCTTCCTTTCTTTAGTCTTTGCTGAAGGAATTTCAGTGCTTTATATAGGAATTTGATGCTCCATGCAACCAGAAGGTTTTTACTTATATATAAACAAAGTAAAACATCTCTTTATAATTTAGGTATGGAAAATAAATTTTATAATAGTAGTGCATGTAATTATATATATGTTATGTAAAGCAAAAATATCTATTAAAATTAAAGGAGACTTTGCAGACATACTACATGTAATGTGTGACTCTTGTTTGGATTCTGATTCAAAATGAGGTCTGAAAGGACACTTTGAGATACTGGGAAGATTAAACATAGTTTAGAATGTAGACAGCATTAGAAAGACTGTATTAAAATTTTTGGGTACCATAATAAAATAGTGATTAAAAAAATCCTTATCTGTTAGAGATAAGTAATGATGTATTTCTAGAAGAAATGATTTGGTGTGTGGGATTTGCTTTAAAATACTCCAGAAAAAAATCTGGAAGAAAGTTGAGAAGCAAGAACAGGAGAAAGTTGTTGGTTCTCAAAGCCGAGCAGAAACATCTGAAATCTTCCATAATGAAAAGTTGGGGGAAAAAAAAAGCACTCATGTCAGCATATACATATTCAAGGGAGTATTATCTTAAAAGTCATCTTGGAAGGTTGTATGCTTATTAAATAGTTATTCCAGCAGTAACAACACCAGTTAAAACAGCTCTGAAAAGCGTCATTTGAAAATGTGCTCATGACAGTGGAATTCTCAGTATGTGGCCCACATAGCTCACGTCAGGGTCTGGGTTTCCCCGGGGGAGCAAGGTACAGGAGGGAGTCCTTTGTCAGCAAACATACTGCATCCAAAGGTAAGAGGGGATTTTTAAGTCAGAGTCTATTTGGAAAAAGAGTAGTTCAAACATTGGAGAAATCATTGCTAACTTTCAGTTCAAAGAGCCAGAAGCGGAATCCAGTACTGGATTCAAGATCTATGCATTGGAAACAGGGTGGAGATTGAGAGAAAGTTGAGAAATACTATTGAACGCAAACAAGTTAAGTAATCTAATGTTACTAGATAATAATGAACACCAGTAGGGTGTCTGTTGCTCTGTTAGGTGTGCTGGTGGATGGGCGGGGGATAAACAAAGGAGCCAGCATAGGAAAATTAGACACACTCCTGTAGAACTGCACTTCATTTTGGAGCTCAGGGCATATCACCCAGTTTGGTCATCTACTTCTGATCACTGAACTTAGCTCTGAATGACTATTGTCAATTTTCACAAATTAGACACACCCTGAAGAGATGAAGCTTTGCCAGTCTGCACGGTATTCAAAAGAATATGCCCAGGTTCTGAAGCCCATTCCCAAATGAGGGTTTGCAAAAGACTAGAAAATAGAATCCTTGCAATAAACATGCAGCTTCTTTCCTTAAAGAGAACATAGCCTGTTTACATAATATAAAAATTCCATTATGTTTTTTAGAATTCAGCCCTATCACTTTTAGTTATAGCTCATAATTGTTATTTACTGTAATTTCTAATTTAAAGATGTTAAGAGTGGGGTGCCTGGGTGGCTTAGTCCCTGCATAAGGTTCTGTGCTGGCAGTGCAGAGCCTGCTTGGGATTCTCTCTCTCCCTCCCCCTCTCTCTCTGCCCCTCCCCTGCACGTGCTTGCATGTGTGTTTGTGTGTGTGTGTGCGCGCACGCGCACGTGTGCGCGCGCGCGCTCTCTCAAAATGAATAAATAAACTTAAAAAATAAAGATATTAAGATTAACTAGCATAACTAAATTATAATAATTCATAGGAAAAGCGTGTGGGTGTGTCTGTGTGTGTGTGTGTGAGAGAGAGACAGAGACTTTTACTTCATTGTCTTTGAACAGCTGGGGAGTTCTATCCCCTTACCTCCTACTCTAAAGGAGGAACCTATCTTGGTTCTTATAACCTTGACTCTATCATCAATTCATGTGAGGAGCAACACTAACTCATCTAAAAGGTTGCCATATTCATTCATTAAATGTCATCTGCCTTGCCATATATCACAGCATGAGAAACCCTTACCTTCCGGTTGGGAACAAGAAGGATAAATATAGTCACTTGCTTTCCTTCCCTTGGAAACTCTGACCACCTAAGCAGACAAAGATGAGGGTGCAGCTGATAAATACAAAGCTTATGCCGACACACATCCCCATTAACACATTAGGCAGATGAACAAGAGCCCTTATGACTGCAGTCTAGGCAAATCACTGCGAAGGTGCCCTTGATCCTGCAGGTCCCTCTTCTGTCGCCACCTACATGAGCTGGAGACCACTTTGCTAGTGACACTACCTTGGGGAAAGGAGGGAGGAAGACATTATTAGCAAGAGTTGCTTCTTCTTTGTAGTTCTCACAGTTCTCTTGCACACCTGACATCTGACACAATGAATGCATTATCAAATCATTAGCCCCCATCAAATAGGAGGTGACTGCATCTTCTGTCTGTCAATGCTGTATAGATCCAGAAGAGAAGCAGTTAAGTGTTCATGGATTTGCTTTAGGCATTTTACAACCTATTGGTCCTAATTAGACTGAAAAAGGGTTGCTATAGACAACCTGGAATTTAAATAATGTATTTATTCTCCTTTATTCTTCTTAAACATTTCATCAAGAACTTAGGGGAAAAAAGAGAAATATTGTGAAACAGTGTAATTTTGCTTTTTCAAAACAGAGCCTAAACCTCACTGAGTTATTCTGTGCCATTGATGACGTGGCTTAGCAAAATTTTAAAATAGTATCTTGAGCATAGTGCACTCAAGAAGCTTACGTGAAGTATCACCTAAACAATGAAGTTGCAAGAGAAATTTGAATTGATCACTAGAAACACAAAGCCAGTTGTAGAAAAGCAGAGATTCTCCAAACAAGGAACAGGGATGGTATCTGAAAGCAGCATGGGTCCAAGTAGCGTTAAGCCTGAAGAAGTAAGAACAGAGGGGTCACTTATTATACGAACTTTAATGAGCTGTCTTAAAGCAGCAACAGCAGAGGTCCTTTGAAGTACCCAGAACCCTCAGAAGACAACATTTGGAGAGATATACAGACATTTGCAATAATCAATAGGAACAGTGGCAAAAGCATTAATTAAAGCTGTTGCAGTTCCTTGCAATCCAAGGAGGTTGAGATTTCAGATAATTGTAGTACAGTAAATGGAATAAGGAAGCCAAAGCTCTTTGTCTCAGATGCAGGCCAATTTTCCATGCACAATCAAATTTTACTTCTTATATCCCCTAACAGCTGCTCTAAACCCACTGAGGATTTGGAAGTCATGATACAATATTAGTAAGAAAATTAGAGTGGTAGCAAATCACAAGTTGCTTTCTGAGCAACACAGTAGGAGGTCAGTTAATATTAAATATCCATAGCCTGTGTGCACACACTCACATTTCCTAGGAGACTCTAAGCAAAATCCAGCCTTTGGGGATACACACTTAGTAGCTTTTGCATAACAATAACCAAGATGCTGATACCAGCTAATGAAATTCTGATGCTGAAGAAGGGCCCCAAAGGCTCAGAACAAAGGCCTCTAGGAAAATAGGGATAAACTTCTTATTTAAACAGTAAACAACCAATCTCCTATATTTTTTCATTTAACATATATTTATCGAGGGCCTTCTTCCTATCACTTTGGATAGGCCCCAGAGAAGTCATAGTGAGAAAATACAGACTCTGTCCCTGACCTCAAGGAGTTTAAACTTACAGGGAGACAGACTTCAATGAAACATTCACATAAATAAGTATATATTTACAAGCTGAAATTACTTTGAAGTGACGGTACCTGGTGCTATAAAAGCATCTAACAGAAGACACTGACCTTGACTATGAAGGGTGAACAGGGAATATGAGGGATGACCAGACATTCTAGAAGAAGAGGAATTGAAGAGAGTTCTTGTTTGAAGGGAAAGTATGTGCAAAGAACCTGTGGCCTGAAGGAGCATAATGCTTTAAGAAACTAAGATAGGACATTTGGGGACAGAGAGCGAAGAGCAAGATGTAAAATGAGGTGGAGACACACAGGTAGGCACCAGACCATGCAGGGCATAAGAATATTCTATCCTGTAATTACAGCAATGGGAAACCATTGAAACTTAGGTAGATAGTTGTTGTGAGCCTTTTGGAGTGATCACTTAGGATAAAGTGTGAAGAATGAGATGGAAGAAATCAAGAAGATTGCTATAGGCAGTGGCTCAAGAAAGAGGATGGCAGTCTGGACAGAGATGGTAATGAAGTATGTGGAGAGCCATGAACAATTCATGGAGAGATATTTAGGAATTAAAATAGGAATTAAAGTTTTAGATATGAGAGGTAGTAAATGAGAGGGAAGTGTTGAAGACGAATCCTAGATTCTGACTTCCTTAATAGGATAGACAAGATATTATTTCCTTGAATAGACATCCCTGGAAAAGTAACTGGTTCATTACAAGTTCATAAGTTTATTACAAATACTTTGAGTTTGGGGGTAACTGATGCACATCAGTGGAGATTTTTCATTCCTATTAGATATTTGGGTGTATAAATTTGTGTGTCATTGAAATGAAGCTAGTAATTGAAGTTAGGGATGTACATGAAATCATCAATAGAAAGAGTAGAAAGTAAAAAAAAGAATATGGCTATGACCAAGTCTAGAAGAATTGTATTATTTAATACAGTGGCCCTCAAAGCGTGATCCCTAAACCAGCAGCATGGGAATCACCCAGGAATCTATTGGAAATACAAATAAAAAATTCTGGAGGTGAGGTTCAACAACATGCCCCAAACATGTCTTCAGGTGTTTCTGATGAAGTTTGAGAACCACTAATAATGGAAGGGTGGAGGAGACATGTCTGTAAATATTACTGAGATTGAGATGCTTAACAGATGATAAAAGGAAAACCAAGAAAGTCATTAGAGCCATTAGGAAAAGGGAGGAAAGTAGTTCAAGGAGAAGATCAAATTCAACAGAGTCAAATGTCATTGGGAGATCAAGTGAAATGGAGATACTTTTGACTCTAGAGAAAGCTGTTTCAATCAAAGATTGAGATGAAAATATACTGGAGAGATTTTGAAGCATGAGTGAGAGGGGAAGAAAGGGATAAGTATAGACAACTCTTTTTTTTTTAAACTTTGGATAGACTGAATCTGGAGGAGAAAGTGGAGATGTGTTTTAAAATATTAGTGTCATGAACATGTTTTAATGCTGAGTGAAATGATCAGCTTGAAAGAGAATGCAGAGGAGACAGAGGTAGTATATCAGTAATGAGGGTTCTTAAGAAGGCAAAGGGTATGGGTTCCAAAGCACAGATGGAAAGACCATATTCAGATCCACTTTCTTATAGCTTACGGATGAGTAGAGGACACTGTCTCATCCCATTCTCCTTCTTGCTTACTCTGTTCAAGCCACGTGGACTTTTTTGTTGTTCCTGAACATGTAATAAAGTTGTCCTTCTTCAGGACCTTAGTTCTTGCTTTCCTTCTTGATCTTCCCATGAATGACTGGTGTCATGTGAGTCATAACTGAAATGCCACCTCCTCAGAGAAGTTTTCCTTGACACTATATCTTATGTTGCCATCCTCTCTCACCATCTCTGATCAAAACCTCATCCATTACCCTATCTCTTATTCCTCACAGCACTTTTCCCTCTCTGAGGGTATCTTGGGTATTTGCCCACTGTCAGGGAACACCATGGGACAGAAAGACTTCCCTGTTCACGGCTATAGCTCTAGAGTTCAGGACAGCACCTGGAGTGTTGTGGGCATTCTATAAACATTTGTTGAAGGAAAGAATAAGAGAATGGGTGCAGAAATATCTGTTTGTATATTCGATAGAGGGAGATGAGGTGGAAGGGTTTCTTTCCACTAGATTTTATTTTCTCTCCAAGTATGTAAGGGAAGTCATCTTCCAAGACCAAAGGTCAGAGGAAATTGAGGATGTTGGTTTGCTGAAGAGTGGAGAATGTTTTAGCTAGTCCAGTCGGTGAGAGACTGAGTAGACTATATAATCCAGGAGTTCCAGGTGGTATTGAGAATCAATTTGAGAATGATAACCATGAACTTAGAGTGGGACAAATTGCTCTGCTGAATGACTTTCTCCAGTGATACTCAGATAAATGGGAAGACACAGGAAAATCTGATAGTACATTGGGATTGGTGTTTTCTCAGGTGGGGCCAGAGACTGTAGAGTATTAGCAAGAATGTTACTGAGTACCAAGGACTTTAAAGGGTTAGAGAGTTTAGCAGGAATAGTTGATCAAGAAACGTGGAAGTTGGGAAAGTTGTAACCAAAGATCAGGATGCCCAAATTAGACATGTTCTGAGTCACGCTTTCATGATGACAGGAAGAGTGTGAGGTTGAGGTGGATGTGGGAGAACTCATTAGAAATAAAGGTCAGTGAACTGAGTTTTTCACTTCTAAAATCTTTTGAAGGCCCGAAACATCTTATAAACCAACCAGATATTTCAAATCATAATACAAAATACTTAACTAAAAATAACAACAGGTAAAAAGTGTCTTACCATAATGCTACCATGCCATTTTTGTGTTGGTCTTAAAGTGGCATCTCTGAATTATGAATGATAAAGTAAAACCTCATTACCTCATTTCACTAATTAATAATTAGTGATAAATTATTTAGCTGGGCTGATACTTTATTTCATTAGTAAAAGCTACAGAGTAAGAAATGGATTTGTATATTGATTCTGTCACCTTTCTGTGGGTGTGTTGGCCTTGGGCTAGGTTCCTAACTACTGAGCCTCTGTTTTGGGATTTGTAAAAAGGAGGAAAAATTAAATGTCAGACAGCATTATTGTGAGGTTTAAATGAGAACATGTAGGTAAAAATGTCTATAAATGATAGTTGTCATACAATTAGAAGGCCTTAGACTCTATAGAAAAGATATTTGTTATGGAAATAAAAATTATAATAAGACTCAGCCAGATGCTTATCTTTCCTACAATTTTTAAACCTTCTTAGAAACATTGTTTACAAATAATGCATATAATAATTATCATTCTTCATTAAAAATTTAAAGTGGACCAAAATAACTGTCCTGTTTGTCAACTGTACCTAAAATTTATGAAAATGTATATATTAAAAAATACTTTATAATCTTGATTTTTCCTGATGTCAAAGAGGCTTCTTTTCTCAGAATATACACTTATTTTGTTATTCTAAAATATGGCAATTCTAGCGCTATGCCTATGTGTGGGTAGGGGTGTGTGTGGGTGAAGGGCGTGGGTGGGTGTGTGTGGGTGAAGGGTGTGGGTGGGTGTGTATATATGTATATCATATCTGTGGCTTCTATAACTTTTTTTTTCACATAAAACTTGATACTCATAATTTTTATTCTCATCTGGACTGGTTTAATTATGGAGGCATCGATTTTCAATATCAATAAATAGAATAGATCGATACAACGTGTTTACTCAAATCTATGGTCTGACCAGCTCTTCCAAATCATAACGTGAAATACTTAACTGAAAATGAGAACACAGCATTATTACATAAAATAGACACAGAATATTTTATTGCACTTTTGTAGTACTTTTTTTTTTATTTTTAGGGAGACATGCATTTACCCAAACCTAGTATTTGGTGTTGTGAGCAGAAAGAGACAAAAGCAAAAGGTAATTTATTGTTTTATCAAGGGATGAGGACAAACCTCATTTTTACAATATGATCAAGATTCTAAAATAACTCCAAATTTTCTTACTGACTTGACAACATGTGCATACCTCCCCCGCACCCTTTTTAGTTGGTAAATCAATGGGAGAGAATTGAAAGCAGACTAATGACTCCTACGTATGAAAAATTATGTCTGTCTGCTCTCCAGTGTGTGTTGTCCACGCACTGCCAAATGAAGATGCCACTTGAAAGTTCCCATGAATATTTGTTTTGATTACTTACACTTAGGTTGTCTCAAACTATTAAGAGCAGGAAGCTGCTTTTTTCCACATCAACTCACTAGAGTCTGAGCTCACCTATCCATCAAGTGAAAATGGTATTTAATTGGCAGCTGCTGAGAAAGTTCAAAGAACAGTCATCAATACAATTTCCCATGTTGTAGCTGTTGCCTGAATGAGACTTGCCAGGATGCCGGCAAATGTGAACCAATTTTCAGTAAACATTCTGTTATTTTAAAATCCTTGGTGAGGAAATTCTTAATATATGTTTTTTCCTCCTCTTATTTTTGGGAAATATCTCACTCGGGAACAATACAAATCTTTGTATCGTAGGTAGGAGTAAGGGAAGTAGAATATTTAAATGTTGACAGAAGGGAAAAACAGGTTGAACACAATAATATTTGTAACAATGATGTGTGTTTTTCTTTTTTCCTTTCAAGTTGAATACAAAGTAGGAAATGTAATTAGGTGAACTAGGTTAGTTTCTTATTAATGCTGTCTCGTGATTGAAAAAAGCAATGATGCAAATTCTCCTTCATGTTTTTCCAGCTTGTTTTGGAAAATCCTAGTACCTTGTCAAACATCCCTGGTGTTCCAAAAACTGAAACAGGATAGGTGAAGAGGCCTGTAGATAGGCTTCACTGTCCTCCAGGCCTTACTTTATTTTTTAAAAAAATTTTTTTTAACGTTTATTTATTTTTGAGACAGAGAGAGACAGAGCATGAATGGGGGAGGGTCAGAGAGAGGGAGACACAGAATCCGAAACAGGCTCCAGGCTCTGAGCCGTCAGCACAGAGCCCGATGCGGGGCTCGAACTCACGGACCGCGAGATCATGACCTGAGCCGAAGTCAGCCACCCAACCGACTGAGCCACCCAGGCGCCCCCAGGCCTTACTTTAAATGACTCTCTCAGCAATGCTTACTTCACTTTGGAATCTTTTTCCACCCTCTTCAGGGAAAAGAGCCCTTATGTGTCTGATATTCCCAGTGTCTGGCATCCCTACCAGAACATAAGAGGCATATAATAAATACCTGTTAAATGGATGAATGAATGAGTGAACTGCAACAACATATATACCATCTAACCTGGAGTTGAAATACAGCCCTGTTTCAATCATGAAGTCACATCTGTATTGATAAAACATCAGAGCTGCAATGGCAGGGGAAGGTCCATGTGTCTTGTTTTGGTCTAACCATTGACCAGGAGGCCTTAAAATGGGACTTTACAGGCTGATTAAAAATATGTATGTGATGACTTGGTTATTATTTATAAAAGAGTAAGATGTACGTGAA
Organism: Puma concolor; assembly: GCF_028749965.1. NCBI lineage: Eukaryota > Metazoa > Chordata > Mammalia > Carnivora > Felidae > Puma > Puma concolor. Next base: position 41,758,547 of record NC_141673.1, on the reverse strand, counting down.
TGATGGTATGAGTTATTTATGCAGTTCTAATTTCCACAAATATTGAGCATTTGTGGCAATGAGTAGAAGTTTTAAAACTGAGAACAACAGGTTTTTTTTTGTTTTGTTTTGTTAAGTCTGAAATAAATAGGGCATCAGCAAAGCCATCTGAGGATGCCTTGCTGCCTGAGTAAGAGGAGGTGGGAAGACACGTTCTAGAATTCGTATCACTTAAGCCAAGGCAGGAGAAATTCCTGCCGAGGATCAAGTTTGGATTTAAATTTGATGGGAGAAAATAAATGTTGGCAAAGCTCAGAGAGGCTAACAGTCATGGATTTGGGCATCCCTCATAGATCCCCAGCAGAGGTTTGAGTATCAACTTTGAATAGAATAAAGGATTTTTATTTTAATAATTTAATAGTTTGTCAGACACATAGAATTTGGGGAAAAGGACCATTTTCATATTTCACCGTGACGTCAATACCTCTGTTGGATTGAAATGTCTCAATCATGTTAATTTTACCAAATAGCTCTTTAATATAGTGACTATGTTTGTCTACACTGCTTTTGGTTTGTCCTCCTTTATCTCTTTTACCTGGATCACTGGGTAGCCTTCTGACTGGCTCTTATTTGATTCTCTTTTTTTCATTCTTCAGTAAATTTGCTGCATTCATTGATGTGATCATCTAAAACAGGAACTGGCAAACTCAACTCCTGTTGTAGTGTGTAAGCAGCATAGACAATACATAAATGAATGAACATGGCTGTGTTCCAATAAAATTTTTTCTATGGGCATTGAACTTCATATAATTTTCATGTGTCACAAAATATTATTCTTTTGATATTTTCCAGACATTTAAAAATGTAAACAACCCATCTGGCTCGTGGGCCATATAGAAACAGGAAGCAGGCAGCCTGTGGCTGGTAGACCATAGTTTGCTGATCCCTGTTGTAAAGCAAAGTTAATTATAACTTCTTGACTTTCTATCTTTAAGTGGTAAGTTAGGTTATTAAATCACCTGCTGTGACAGTTGGCCACTATACATTGGCTTACACGGGGTTAAAGTTGATATTTATTTTTGTGTACCAGTCTAAGTGTAATTAGGCCAGGGTATGTGTGGAAGCCCTATGGAGCTGGGGACCCAGGCATCTTCACTCTAGTTGGTCCTCACTGTGCTGCCCTCATCTGCATGGTCCAAGTTGCTTCACCATCTCTAAATTTACATTCCCAGTGGGAAGGAGAAGAAGGGAAGGAGAGGGCAAGTTTCCTTTTAAAAGCATGACTTCAAATTGCACATATTACTTTTGTTCACTTCACATTGGTTGTAACTTGGTCATGTGGCCACCGCTAGCTATTGAGGGAAGCTGGCAAATACATTCTTTATTCTTTGCATTGAAGTGTCCAGTTTACAATCGTGCATGCTAATAGTATGAGAAAGAAGAAGGAATATGGGGGAGAGGGCAACTAGTGGTATTTGTTCTCTCTCCATTGTATTCTGAGGTAATACCCTGGCTTTACTAATATGGCTCGATTTCCCATTCCAGTGCAATTTTCCATCACTTCCCAGTTCGAATCTGTCCCTTGCTAGAATATGAGCTGCCTGAGGGCAATATTTTATTTCATCTTTGTATTCCTACTAGTGTCACTTAGAAAAATCTCCATCTATATTTGTTGAATGAATAAATGACAGGATGCTTTTGTCCAGCAATATTAAGCTGGACTTTGCTGGCTGTCAGGAATCTATTAGACTGTGTGAAATGAAAAGGAAATAGGATTAGTTAGGGTCCTCTGGTTGGAAGGAAAGAAAATTCAGTCTCAAAAATTTAAATAAAGTAGAGCTTATCAAAACTACACTACCGCACTCACAAAATCAAAAGAAATGCTTACAAAAATAACCAGGTAAGAAAGAAGCAAAGGTGCATGGAAGATCTTCGAGAGTTCTAACAATGGGTGCCCCAGCTCTAATGTCTTCAGTCTCTGTGGGTCTTAATTCAGTTTTCAGACACCTGGGAGAGGGAGGATGACTGGCCTAACTTGAATCAAAACCACCTTGTGCATAAGATATGGTGGAATATTGTCAGTGATATTTCCAACAAAGTATAATGGAGTGGGTAAGGGGAAGTTCCTTAAAGAAAGGAGTTCATTGCCTAAAAACAACAACAAATAGAGGATCATCATAAAGGTTTTGGGCAGCAATAACATTTCTACTCCACCACTGCTCCTTGGAGATGCTACTCTCACTCTGCTGTAGAGATAGCATATTGGTCTTGAAACTCTATTCTGAAATTGTGGCATGGGGGCTGGAAGGCAGTAGACTTTCCTTTCCTAATTTGTCATAAGAGTCTTAGCTCATGGCGATGAAAGGCTCTGTCCCCGTGAATCTTGCCAGGGTATCCATTGCGAAAATTTGCCAGTCTTTCCACTATACTATCCAATACAAAAGAAGGATAAAAATGTAGAAAAATGCCTGATGACCTCCCAAGGAGAGACGAAATGCAAGAAATGTAGACTTCTTTTTTTTTTTTAATAGTCCTTCTTGGATCTAATTATGAATCATTGATTCACCTTTTTGATTCGTTGATTTCTCCAACACAGGGAATAGAGACCATACTGAACAACCTTATTTTTGCTGCTGTATTGTTATTGTTATTCTTCTTCCATAAACTCAAAGAAGAAGGATTTATTGTAAAATTTATATTTATCCAAGATAAAAAAAGAAAACTATAACTTCATCAAAATTGCAGAAAATATATATAACAAAATATCTTGAACATAAAAGTGACATCAGGATTGAGACAGAGAATGAATATAAGCAGGAATTTAGCAAAAAGCATGAGAGACTAAGCTAAAATTCGACTTCAGAGAGGAGACTCTTGGACAAAGATGTCCCTAGAATTTCTTGGACAATGACACAAGGTTGGTTGTAGAGCTTTGGAGGGGACCAAATTATCCTGAGGGAAATTGTGGGCAGACTCATAGGAAGCTGCATTAGATGTAGCAGATACAGGCAAATGGACTACACAGAAAACGATTGAATACACTGAAAAATTACATAAAATATCATCCATTGATCAGTTAGGGTTCATTCAGTGCAAGGAATTAAACACTACATCCCTTTAATTAGCAATCTATGAAATACATATGATGTTCAAGGTTGTTAGAAGGAGAGAAGAAGTAGGTTCTAGGATGGGGCTCCAGAAATAACTTCTGGAATATTTCATAATTTGTTTAGGGGAGATAGCACCTTTAATATTATAAGTGGTGCTATGAGTTCAAGAACACACCCCATAACTTTGATACCAGATTAGTCATCTATAATGAACCAGTTCTGTAATGAAGCTGCTGCTGTGGACAACTTTCTCTCACTATCCAGGGATCTAGAGAATGGGCCCACAATTTTGATCCAAAGATTAGAATGAGATGACATGATCATTTCTTAACAACTGCACAGCTGGTAAACAGATTCTGAATCATTGTTGCAGAAAGTAACTTCCTTTTCCGCGACATTGATTGCCAATAAAAAGACCTAAGAAGGAACAAGACAATTCTTTCACCTGACTTTGTCTCCCAAATTTCACATAGGAGCATCCAATTGACATAACTGAATTTGCATGAAGAATCTTAGATTCAAAGGAGTCCAAATATTTTAAGTTTTCCAGCTTCTCCAACTAAAAGGAAGATAGAATGGAGCTTGAAAAAGCTAAAGCTAACCTCCAATACCACATACCTGTGATGTTTACTTATCCATATTTATGTATACATATTTGGTCATGTGGATGTATCATTTGTACCATGTGAAGCCTAACTATGCCTTATATGCTTGTGCTCTGTGTGTATGTGTGTAGTACTTAACCTATAACTGAAATGATTTCTGAGTAAAATAACACCTATAGGAAAAAAATATATATTTGTAGCTAAAGAGAGAAGTGAAGCAAAGTTGACCTTCTGTGTGGCTTAGTAACTAATGCATTTATACATAAAACAGGCTAATTTTTAAGAAGAGCTTCCAAAAGTCAATAACCTCCACCTTCAATGATTCTTTGAGTCTTTTATTTATAGATTGTCTTTCCCACTCTCATTTCCCCCTTACATCACAGGAACTCTGGCCTAATGTAAAGTGCTTCATCCTTGTGAGGTATCAGCTTGCCCTTTAGTTAGTCTTCTCCTTTATGCAGCAATACAGAGCGAATATAACCACAATGAGCTAATTTTTACCTAATTTCCTTCTCCCAGGGAGCAAGACAAGGGACTGTAGTTTGACCTCAATAAAACAAAATGGATTTGTATTAATGGCATACTAGTGAAAATCCATTAAAGTCATTTTAGATAAAAAAAATTGTTGAGATTTTCAAACCATATTAAGGTTTTTAGTATAAAATAACTTTATAATTTTTCTTATCACTGAAATAAAATTAAAGTGGAGTTCTTTTCTCATTTCTCTGGTTGGAAAAAAAATGCGAAGGGTTTGGGTTAACCACCCTACTGAGCTGAATGTACACAAATGTAAGTGAAGCTTTTCAAGATGCTAGGGGGCGATTCATCCAGGAAACAGAGATTCATTTGAGGCTATTCTTTAGCAGTACTTTTTGAGCCTAGGGAAGCAGTACATTGAGGAAGGAAGAATCATGCTTGAAGAGTAAAGGTTCCCAGATGTCTCAGATAAACACAAATAAACAAACATAAATATTAATAACTTTTTGTAAAATGAGGTGATAAAAGGATTAAGAAGGAATGCTTTGTGGTTGTTGCTACTGTGGGGATTTTTAATTGGCTTTTTCACTCAATGGAAGATAAAGGCCCTATTTAGCTCCTTTTCTTCTGCCTCAGAGAATGTCTCAAGACCCTTTAGTCACTGCAGGGCAAGAATATGTATCAGGCAGACTGACCGCAGAAGGGCAGAAGGTCGCCAAAGCTAGAACAGAGAAAAGCCATTCCAGGTTAATAACTAATTCATGGCCAGCATTTTATACAGCACATTGGTTGGAGGAAATATACTTAGGAATAAAAAAAAAAAAAATGGGTAAATAATTATAAGGCAAATTTCAGCAAGTCCACAAATGGAGATTGAAAATGATATCCTCAAGGCAAAAGGGTGACATCCCAGAATAGGGCAATGTGGACCAGTAGATGCAGGACGCTGTGGCAGAAACTGACTAGATACAGCTGTTTCAAATTCTTTCCCTTGGTATTTTGCTTTTCTAAATCTCTCTACCCATTGCATGTGATTGAGCTTTGATCAACGCATGCAGATAAAAGGGGTTCCTGCCATTATAATAAGAATGTGCAAATCCCTTTCAAATTTTGCTCATTAGCTGGTGTGCATCTAGAAATTCTATTGATGGGCTCTGAGGTTTAGTCACTACTAGATAGAGTCCAGCAGAGCCACCAGTTGGAAGGAGCCTATAATGGTGTGGAGTGGAAGACCCTTCCATCTCATTCAATCTGTATTAATTGTGACCCAAGAAAGAAAGACACCCTTCTTGGATTAAGACACTACAGCCTATGGGTTGTTCATTGCAACAATCAGCCTAATAATAAATCTAATAATTAATAATTTGATATTATTATTAAATTTAATATAATAAATCTAACTAATAAACCACAGAATAGCAGAACTTGGAAAGATGCAAGAAGAGATGTTCAGACAAAAATACAGAATAGAAACTAGAATAGACCGGAGAGTTACCTGATAAGGATTTTCTAGCAGAAATCCTTGGATAGTGTTCACAATCACTAACCACAAAATTTCATCAAATTTATTAAGTTCTCATTCAACTTTTAGGTTTACTTATTCTCACTTGACATTTTGTATTCCCTAAAGTGTTCCAAATTGAAGACCCTCTCCAGATTTTATTAAATAATTAAATCATTCTACCAGAAGTGGAAATTCCCTGAAGTGAGGTTCTGATGCTCCCAGTAGAAATATCATACGGGTATAGTATGCATTATGAATGCATGCTAAGATGCCATCAAAATCATTTGTTCATTCATTTGTTCATTCATTCACTCAATCAACAAACAGAAATGAGGAATACAGGTTCCAGGCACAATTACTGAGTGGGTGGGAGAGAAGGGTGGTGGCCCCAGTACCCCACCTGTGTTCCACACCCCATTATTAGTACACTTTTTCATTTCATTTTTTATTTATTTATTTATTTTTATTTATATATGAAATTTATTGTCAAATTGGTTTCCATACAACACCCAGTGCTCATCCCAAAAGGTGCCCTCCTCAATACCCATCACCCACCCTCTCCTCCCTCCCACCCCCCATCAACCCTTAGTTTGTTCTCAGTTCTCAACAGTCTCTTATGCTTTGGGAGAGAGCCACTTTTTAATTTCAATGTAGCATTTTGAATGGCTGCTTCTGAGTCAGTGACAGTAATTTTGTTCACTTTTCTCTGCGATACCCATGTCTTTGACACTCAGCAGTTTCATAGAAAACAAAGGATATAAATCCTAAAAGACAAGACTTCAGTGAAAAGCCAAGTAAAGATTGGTAACCCCAGTTTTCATCATGATTTTTTTGTTTCTACATGTTATGAGTCCCCTTAGATTATTATGCTTACTTGAGTAAAAGAGGCCAGCTCAGTTACCCGTGCTTTCTAGGATGTACACAAATATGATATACAAATAGGATGTTTATTGGTCCTGAGTAAGAATGCAAGTCAGAGGATAATATCTTTCATTTGCAAGTTTGTAAATGATTTCTTTCAAGTTCAAATGTTGAAGCAACAATTTTGCTGCAGACATTTTTGAATGTGAGATTGAGCTTTTATTGCTTGAAAAGGAGTCATTTTTATACAAATAACGGAGCAAAACACCAGGAAACTTGATACAGAATCCCCAAATCAATTTTTACACCAGTTCTTCTCCCCACCAAGAAAATATCATAATTTTTCTTCTTTAGAGTCAGTATTAATTAAATTTCCCTTTAGCTTCTACTAGTGCTCTCCTCCAATGTCTACACAGGAAAAACAAAACAAAACATTTCTTTATATATTGTAATTACTCTTGCTTAGGATCTTCCTCACTAAAATTTGTTTTATGTTCTTTATGTAGATTGCATTTAAAAATTCAATTCCTTGAATAAATATCTTTATTGAACACTGTGTGCCAGGAGGGGTGCTGATGATCATTAAAAATGCTATGGCTTTTCCTCATGGAATGGGTGTGATGATATTTATCAAAAAGTCACATAAATAAAATGACTACTTTGATAAGTATAATGAAGGGGAAACACATGAAAAAATGAGAGCTGGTGAGTGAGCTGAGTGCTTTCCTGAAGGATGTGACCACACAGCTGAAATCTGAAAGAAGAAGGAATAGAGTATCCTTAACCACTTGCAAGGTAGGGTACTTCGGGAGTCAGGGGTGCAGACAGATTTTCACCATGTTTTAAGTCCTTGAAGTGGAAGGAAACAAGAACTGATTGGAGAAATCAGAGGAAGGGGCATATAGTAGATCACAGAAAGCTAGAGAAGGTGGGAGGCTCTGGAGAAGGCATTTTCATAACATGGAGGCACAGAGTTGTTTCCCAACCTCCCAATAATAATGAAAAAAAAATTGATATGATTAAAACTTGGGGGTGGGGGTCCACCATATAATTTGCCTTTAGCTTATTTTCTCAGTTCAAGATATTACTTTTAGAAAATTAATTATAGTATTTCCTGTCATAATATATAGTGAAACACACAAACATGAGCTACCCCAGACATAAAAATAGGGTCAATTTCACTCTCCACAGGAGCAAGAGTATTCTTTTTTCAGAAACAACAGGATTTGGAATTGAAGAATCAAGGCACAATTTGTGCATACTGAAACCTTACCAAAAGCAGAGATAAGCCAGTCTATTCTAAAAAGTATTATTGCTTACTTGAAGGACCTTTAAGGTCTTTTCATTATCATCTTGGGTAAGATCATTCAGCTTGATGAGAGATTGAGTGTTGTGCCTAAGAAAATACTGTGAAGATGGTAATATTATATTCCCAGTGGATTTAAAGCTGCAGTTTCCATGAAATTATGTAAAACATATCAGGGAAGCTCACTCTTTACGGCGATCTATACTCACAGATTAAATTTTGTTGATATATGTGCAATAGAATGGAGAGATTGAATAATGAATTATTTCTTGATATTTCACATAGAAAGAGAGGGACTTTTAACGGTTGTCTAAGTGTCTGAACTGAAAATGTAAATGTGGATTGGAAAGACAAGATTGGCAGGATTTCTACTCAGAAGAGGAAGTGGAGAGTTTCATTTCTTTTCTACCCTAGAAAAGGACTCTTGGCTATATCATGGACAGCAACCTGGCAAAACTAATGTCTTCAGTCTAATGCCTACTCTGATACAAGGTGAGTGGCAAAGCTCCAATGCTTGGGAACACAACAGCAATGAGATTGACAAAGAACCAAAGGGAAGAGCGTGACACTGTTAGGGACAACCTGGAGTTGTATGCATGACCAAGAGATGATTGGCCTTTCCTGACTTATTTTTTGAGCATTGATTTATATGTGTGGTACATAGTTTTTTCTCTTCCTGTTTTTCTCTAAACTAATTTATATTTCTAGATTCTATTTTTCCTAGAATGCTGTTATATAGGCAATTAAGGTACTTATATTTTCCATGAAAATGACTTTCCCCGAACTTCTCTCACCCACTAAGAGTAGAAATCTGATATTTGTGTTGTTGGAAGAAGGGAATGTGCTCAAAGGTGTTTGGATAGGCTCTTAGTTTTTGACAGACTTCATCCGTGGGAATTTTTTACTCATTAGTACACCTCATGGATTCAAGGATTCAGATTTCTGTCTTTGGTAATTTTAAGGTGCTTCCAGAGGAAAATGCTGGTTCTTTTCCTGTAAGGCTTGTATTAAGTGCAAACACATGGAATCCTAGCCTTCCTAAATTGAACAAAATCTTAGAAGTCATATCATCCAGCCTCTTGGTTTTAAATTTTTGAGAAAAATAAGGTTTTGGTATAAACAGTCTAATGAAAAGATAGCTGAACTTGAAGCCAGAATAGTTGTTTATGACTCATCCATTGATTCACTGTGCACTGTTGCTTGGCCTTTAATCTGTACTATATTTTGCAGTAAGCATATTATGGGAAGACCCACTAATCTGTGTAATCTCAGACAAATTATGTAAACAGAGACTCTGTTTCTTTATCTTTTAATTGGCGATAACAATAATAATCCCTTGTGGCCAGATTGGGTCGGAGGGAAAAACAAACAAGGTGGACAAAAGGTCCTTTGCAAATCCCCTATGTTTCTGAAACAGCGGATGGCACTGACAGAGACCCAGGGCAAGGTTGATAAAAAAGAGCTGGTGGTTTGTACCCTACTTTCTGCAATAAGTAGAGAAGAGTTTGCAACTGCATCTCTTAGCCTCTGGCCTCTGGCTAAAGCTGAGGTTTCTCTAGTTTCTTCCAAACTTTGGAAGTTTATTTGGGGGAAGGACTATTGGTTTTACTGTAAAAGGAGTGGAGCTGAGTTTGAAGTTTGGTTGAGCAAATATTGAGCAAGCTTCAATATTTCTTGAACTTTGTTTTCCCATCACTATAATGGGGTTTTAGAACATCTGTATGCTTTAGCTAAAGCAAAGAGATATAGAAATGCTTTCTTTCTCAGGGCACCTGGGTGGCTCAGTCAGTTAAGCTTCTGACTTCAGCTCAGGTCATGATCTCACAGTTTGTGGGTTTAAGCCCTGCGTTGGGCTCTGTGCTGACAGCTTGGAGCCTGGAGCCTGCTTCAGATTCTGTGTCTCCCTCTCTCTCTGCCCTTCCTCTGCTCATGCTCTGGTTCTCTCAAAAATAAATAAACATTTAAAAAAAATAAAAAGAAAAAGAAACGATTTCTTTCTCTTACCTCTGCTGGGGTTAATCTTTTATTAGGTAAAGTTAGTTGGGTAGTATGATTTGGGAGAAGGTCTAAAATATCTGAGGGGCCCTTGGGTGGCTCTGTTGGTTGAGCATCCGACTTTGGCTCAGGTCATGATCTGGTGGTTTGTGAGTTTGAGCCCTGTATTGGGCTTGCGGCTGTCAGTGCAGAGCCTGCTTCAAATCCTCTGTCCCCCTCTCTCTTTGTCCTCCTGCTCATGCTCTCTCTCTCAAAATGAATAAATATTTTTAAAAATGTTTAAATATCATCTGATATTTCTCAAACTTCCACAAGTTAGGGAATATAAAATGGTACAAACATTGGAAAACTGTTTTACTAGAAAGTAAATATACACCTACCTTATGGCCCAGATTGATCCCCCAAAAGAAAACATGTGTCCACACAAAAATTTCTGCATGAAAATTCAAAGCAGTTTTATTCATAAAAGCCCCAAACTGGAGAGCCAAATGTCCATCAACAAGTGAATGGATAAATAAACTATGGTAATTCCATGCAATGGAATACTATTCAGCAATAAAAAGGAATGAACTACTGAATGCATTTGCAACAGCATGGATAAATCTCAGAAATACTATGCAAAGTGTAAAAAGGTCAGATGCACAAAAAAAATATATCTTGTATGATTCCATTTATACAAACTTCAGGAATAGCTGCAATTAATCTTTGGTGATAGAAATTAGAACAGTGGTCGCTTAAAGGAAGGTTAGAATTGATTGAGAGGTAACCTGATGAAACTTTCTGGGGTAGTCTAAATCTTGAGTGGGATGGTAGTCACATGAATGTAGTTAATACCAAACTCTTCATATTTTACATTTAAGACTTGTGTATTTTGCTGCATGTAAAATTTACTCAATAAAAATGTATCCACCAGTAAAGATCCATTCAACTTGGCAAGTTAAAGAAGAGGAAGCAGGAAGCGAGAAGCAGAGTGAATCGTTCCCTTCTTAGTGTGGGTTAGTTTATTGTTTTTGTTATTGTTTATTGCTTTTTATTATTGTTGTTATTAGTTTATTGCTTTTATTAGTTTTATTGGTTTTGTTGACCAAGAGAAAGTTTAGAACTTGAAACACTTCTGTTGAGAGTAAGCTTGGAGTTGGTGAGTTATGCTGAAACTCTGAAAACAAATATTTTCAATTTTATATGTATATGGCTCTAATGATCATCCTAAGGTATGTTTGGAGCGACAGATCTCACCTGAGATGGTGTGTATAGGTTAGAAGCATGTGAGCTTTTTGGATTGCCAATTACAGGGAGTATAATTAACTGAGGGTCGCAGGTGTCAGGCTCTGATATTCACCACCAAGTTTGTGCTGAGGCCATGCCTCCCACAGGCTGTGCTCAGCCAATAACTAAGCACACCTGGGATGTTAAGGCAGGCATCTCCCTGGGAGCGATGGGTCTCCTCTGATAGGCAATTTTGGCTTGAGGACCTTCCCACCCATCTCCCATGACCTTTCCAAACTTCTTTTTGAATGTCCTGCTAAGACACATCCTACCCTCCTCCCTTCTTTCTCTCTGCTCTCTTTCCACTAGGGCACACCTATGTCAACGTCTCACTGCCCTCTCAGCCTCTCCCCATTTTCTCTTACAGGTGGGTCCCTAATAAATTTCTTAAATATGCCATTCTGTCATGGTGTCTGCTTCTTGAAAGATCTGACAAAAGCATGTGTGTTATGTGTGTGTATGGGTGGAGGGAGGGAATCAAAATCTTGTGGTATCTTCTAACCATTCCCAACCTCCTGGCCCATTTCTGTTGGATACCCACAGGTTAACAGAATCGTTAAGTTTCAGACACTGTGACAATATTATAAAACATTCACTAAGCCCTCTCATGCTCTTTCTTACAATAAATCTGTAGCAGAAGGCCAAGAGAAGCTACAGCTAAAAAACAGTTCTTAGGCCATTCATAATATTTAATTAAAGCTAAATTTTCACCTGTTTTAAATTTTGCCTGCTTTCTTTCAGGTCCTGTGTTAGCATATGTAGTTGTATTGTGTACTTTTATTATGTGCTAGTGTAAATCTAAATCTGGCTTATGTATACCTCTATATTTTTTCCTTAAAAGATAATTATTTTTATAATTATAGTGTACATATATAATAAGATACATTATTTCTCTCTGAGAATAAAATTTAAAAGGCCCTCATAAGATAAATCTAAATCTGGCTTATGCATACCTCTAGATTTTTTCCTTAAAAGATAATTATTTTTATAATTATAGTATATATATATATATATATATATATAAAATAAGATACATTATTTCTCTCCAAGAATAAAATTTAAAAGGCCCTCATAAGATAAAGTTTGAGTGAGCTGAATATGGTACACAGAACATTAAGAGTAGGGCTTGCTGAAGATTATTCATTAGTAAGCTATTTTTAAAAATATGCTTCTTTTTCCAAGCTGTGAGATGATACCTACATGAGTCAAATGACTTGATTAAATCCACTCAGAAGATTTGGAGCAGGTTAGGGTTAATCCTGTTGGAGACCGTAGTCTAAAAGAAAAATGGGAGAACTCTCCTATTAAGTATGAATGATTTGTGCTTTAATAGAAAGGGCTTTCTTTAAAAGGAGACTTGAGGTTATGTAAAATATTTCTGAAAAGGTACCCTCAAAGCTATTAATGCTGAGTGCTTCTGAGGACTGAAACAGAGACCTGGGCTTGGGAAGAAATTTATACTTTGCATCCTACACTCCTGTTTGCTGTTAAAAAAGAAAAGAAAAGAGAAAGAAAGAAAGAAAGAAAGAAAGAAAGAAAGAAAGAAAAGAAAAAACAGAAACCATGTGAATATCTTTTTAAATAAAAAAAACTATTCAAATAAAATCTAAGACATGCAACAAAGGATGTAATAAAGATATAATTTTGGTGAATTCCGTTTACAGTTGTAAATGGAGATCAGGAAAATGAATAAGTGACTAGACATCTTCATGCTAACCTTTAGAAGAAAGAGTATGACTATTGCTAGAGAAATCAAGAAGGGGATTGTTCATTTATGATATATTATATTTAAAAAGGCTTTTTACACAAATCATGGTTGTAATTCTATAACTGAGTCATTTGGTGTCTACTGGTGATTCATAACTTACTGGATACTCTGGTTAAAATGTCAACACTGCTTAGAATGAAAATGCAGTGGTACCAAAAAGAGAACTGCAATATCTTGGGGAAACCAGCAGACCATTACTCTGTGACCAAGCTCTGTTAAGTGAGCATGATCTCATAGTTTTCTGTGGAATCAGTCTCAGTATGTATGAGCGTGATTAATATCATGCATTATGAAAGCTAATGCTGTGTATCTCTAATGCTCATGACTCTATAACCACAGATTTAAAAAAAATTAACATGCAACACATATACAGGGATAAATTTCAAAGAACACTTACACATTCAGGAGCAACTTTATTAAATGGGTGTCATGTTTGTTTTCTTTCACTAGGTTCCAGAAAATCTTGATTTTAGAAATCTACAGTTGATTTTTTTTTTTTAAATCAACAAAAGGATCTGAATATCCAGCTGTGTTCTTTTTTGCTTTTCAATTTTCCACCAGAACTCAACTGTGAATTGTATGGTTCCTAAAGCAGGATGTGATTCAGCTGGATCTTTCCACCAGTCTGCTATAGACCCAGTGGGGAAGGCCCTGGACAGGGACTAGAAGATTATTTTAGTAAATCTGTGATTCGCAACCTAATCTCCTGATGCCTCATTTTCTTCCCTGCCCTTTCCAGAGCATTTGTGAAACTAATGAGGTGATAGATTATCCAGGAAGTGTTTTACATTCTTAGGAAAAGGGTCTGATCTGTGAAGTAAGTAGAATGGTAGCCCCGCAAAGGATGCATCCACACCCAGGACCTATGAATAGATTTAATTTTTTAATTTTTTAAATTTGAATGTTTATTTATTTTTGAGAGAGAGAGAGACGGAGAGAGAGCACAGAAGTGGGGAGTGGCAGAGAGAGACACACAGAATGTGAAGCATGCTCTAGGCTCAGAGCCTGATATGGGGCTCAAATCCATGAACTGTGAGGTCATGACCTGAGCCAAAGTCAGACTCTCAACCAATTGAGCCACCCAGGTGCCCTGAGACTTTATTTTTAAAAAGGATTTTTGCAGATGTAATGAAGGATCTTGAGATCATCCTGGATTCTCCTGTGAGCCTTAAATCTAATGACAAGTGTTCTTATAAAAGACAGAAGAGGAGGGGTGCTTGGATGGTTCAGTTGGTTTGGCCAAGGTCATGATCTCATGGTTCAGGAGTTCAAGCCCTGTGTTTGCAGAGCTTGCCTGGGACTCCCTCTCTCTTTCTTTGCTCCTCTCCCACTTGTTCTCTCTCTCTCTTTCTCTCTCACTCTCTCTCTCTCTCTCAAAATAAATAAATAAGTAAACTTGAAAAAAAGAAGAGGACACAGAGAAGACTGTGAAGATAAAGGCAGAGATTGGAGTTCTGCAACCATAAGCCAAGGAATACCTGGAACCACCAGAATTGGGGAAAGGCCAGGAAGGATTCTCCCGAATCCTCAGAGGGAGTGTAGGTCTATTGACACCTTGATTTTGGACTACTTATTTCCAGAACTGTGAGAGAATAAATCTCTTACTCTAAGCCATCAAGTTTGTGGTAGTTTTTATGGTAGACACAGGAAACCAATACCTCTGGTCCTAAGTTATCATTGTTATCTGACATATAATAGTGATTAAGCATGTGAAAATTATCGGAAAAACTATACAAGTGCTATTATAAAGGTGGTATGATGTATGACAGGTTTTCAGTCGGGGTTGATTTTGCCCCTAAAAGACATCTGGCAACATCTAAAGACATTTTTTTTGTTTTGGTGGGGGAGGGGCACTGCTGGTATCTAGTGGGGAGAGCCAGAATGCAGCTAAACATTCTGAAATGCACAAGGCAGCCCCTTCCCCAAGTAATCACTCAGCCTACAATGTGCAGGGTGCTAAGACTGAGAAATCCTCATGTATGAGAAAGCCTAGCATTCTGAGATTAAAACCTTAGTTCTGCTCTGAATATGTGAGCAAGATGATTTACTCCGGGTAGTAGACCTTTTGGAGCTTTGTTTTTCTCATCTGTGAAACACTGTGATATTGATACTTGACAGTGCTGTATCAAATGCCAATGAAATAATGTCAAGTCTTTAATAGTAATGGAGAGGATTTCATTATTGTTCCTATATATCTTTCGTACTAACAAAAATAAACCTTTGATTTTTAATTAATATAGCTAGGAAGACCACAATGAATGGATTCACTGGGCCTCAGGGGACTCACTTTTATATGTTTATGGTTATTATCTCAAAGAGAATAGTTCTCAGAAATTTCATGACTATTACTGTTTAATGATGTTTTTCAGTGGAAAAGATACTCTGGAAGTGCTCATAAAGTTTCTCTGGGGAGCTTACAGTTTATGTCAGATGACTAACAAAAGCAAAGCCAAATTGAGGGTTGGACAGAATTTTAATGTAATGCATATAATAAAAGCAGAGATAGCACTATGTAGCTTTTAGTGCTTTTTGGTATATTTCTTTCTAATAATGATTATTACAACAGTCCTGTGAAGCTAGTTGGACAAGAGTTATCTTCATCTGACTTATGAGAAAACTGAGGATTGGGGGAGTAATGTGCATAGTCAGCAAATGGCGGAGTTATAATTAGAACTCAGGTTTTTTCATCCTTACTCCACTACAGACTATCCGTAAACACCAGCCCTTTAGAATACGGTTATGATAATGATCACGAAGTGTGTCCAGAAAAGTGGATATTTACCTGAGAATAAAAGGCAAGAAATTATTTGATAGACATTTCTAGGAAGAAAGATTTAGTCATTAAGACAGACAGAAAAATAATTAACCTTGTTTTGAAAGCAGGCTAGGAAAATTTCTGTGATGACCAGTTCTGGACCTTCTTAGCAGAACGTTTAGTGAACACCTAAAGTGTAATGCATAGTGTCTCAGACACAGTGGAAGGGCAGAAGGGAGAAGAAATAGGCACAATTTTTTATTCAGAAGGGTTATATACTAACAAAAAAAAATCATTTAGATCAACTTAGGCCAAAAGGGAATGGGATATAGAGAATGAATACATTTAAGGTGGTATTTTTCAAAAGTAAGATTCATGAGACTTATACCTTGAGATATAGTTCTTTAAAAAGTGAAGGATTCTTCTTTGGTTAGACAAATTTGGGACTAAATATTTTGCCATTGATCCTAAGAGGAAATGTGTGTGCATGTGTATGTGTGTGTTTGTATGTTTTCAGTTTTAACATCTCTGAATTCAAGATGTGTCTTACAAATACAATCAGCTGACTAGCAGGTTCTAGATATGCAATATATTTGAATTCTTGGCTGGTTGCTAAAAATTTCTTTGACATCTAATAAAGAACATGCCAACTTAAAAACTTCCAAAATAGGTATAAGTGTCTTAGAAGTATATTCTAGAGATAATAGTGAAACACTTTTAGGAAATATTGCATTAGGAGAAAATGTTGTCTGGAAAAATGATAGTGAAACTCAGTTGAAAAGTCCTTCAGAAAAGTCAGACTTTGAATGTGAAGAAATTTTGTTAGTAATGTGATCAGTGACTTTTCCTTATACTTTCCTTTTTATATATGCACATGAGTGATATATGATCAAGGCTACCTATAAATCTAGAAAAACTCAGTATTTTAAAAATCATAAGTGACTCAAAAAACATCATTTCCTATTTACTTGGCATTATTATTACCTGTCTAGTTGTACCTAAAGTGATACGTGTTAGCATTAGATGGCATTTAGATTCAATGAAATGTGATATATTTCCCTCTTGGAATATATAGAAGGGTATATACTTCTACCTATTAGCATACAGAGATGCTAATGATTAGTATGTTAAAGACTCTAAGAAGTTTTATAGTAGAAAAATTAATTTTCACATATATTTTATGATACCTCTCCTTTTTCTATAAAACTTACATCTTGGATGACTTAATTTTGTGTTTTCCTATCAGGTCATAATACAACTTTGAAAAATACATGCAATATAGGCCTACCTAACTTTTAAAACCGGATTAAAAAAAAAATGTTTATTTATTTTTGTGTGAGAGAGAGAGAGAATACGCAGGGGAGGGGCAGACAGAGAGGAAGAGAGAGAACCCCAAGCAGCCTCCACACTGTCAGCACAGAGCCTGATGCGGGCCTTGATCACACAAACTGTGAGATCCTGACCTTATCCAAAATTAAGAGTTGGATGCTTAACTGACTGAGCCATCCTGGTGCCCCTTAAAACTGCATTTTTGAGATAAATGTTGCCTTCTTTAAGTAAGAAGGAGTATTTTTATTAACTTTAAAGGCAAGTACTAAAATCAATCAATGCTATTTGTCTCCTTAATTTATTATGGGTCAGGCTTGTAATAAATTAGGAGTTTGAAGTAAGTTATTTGAAATTATTTTAATTAGATTATTAATACCTGGCTGAAATAAAAGAACATATATATTAGAGTAGCAATAGCACTTGTGATGTTTAATGTTATGTGTCAAGTTGACTGGGCCATGGGGCGCCCAGATATTTGGTCAAAGATTCTTCTGGGTTTGTGAGAATGTTTTTGAATGAGATTAACCATTGGATAGGTGGAATGAGTTAAACAGATTGCCTTCCTTAATGTGGGTGGCCCTCATCCAATCAGTGGAAGGGCTGAATAGAATGAAAAGGCTGACCCTCCCACAAGTACAAAGGCTCCTGCTGCCTGACCACATGAGCTTGGACATCAGTCTTTTCTTGACTTGGGACCCAAACTGAAAGAAGACCTTCTTCTTGGGTCTTGAGCCTGCTGGCTTTCAGATTGGAGCTATACCACTGGTGCTTTTGGTCTCCAACTTGCTAACTGCAGATCTTGGGACTTCTCAGCCTCCATAATCATGTGAGCCAATTTCTTATAACCTATGTCTCCCTCTTTATTATATATATATCATATATGTATGTATGTATATATGATATATAACATATAATATATATGTTTATATACACGATATATCATATATGTTTATATATGTTATATATATGTTTATATATATAACCAAGAATATATATATGTTATATATATATGTTATATATATGGGTTATATATATATATGGGTTATATATAACATATATATGATTATATATTATATATATGATTATATGTTATATATATATGTTTACATATATAAATAACCAAGAATCACTGCTTATATATATAATATAATGTTTATATATATAATATATGTTCCTGCTACTCAAAGATTGGCCCTGGATTAGCATTGACATCTTTGGGAGCTTACTAGAAATGCAAAATCTCAGGCCCTCAGGCCCCGTCCCAGACCCAGTGAAGTAGAGTCTGCATTTTGACATGATCCCCAGATGATCTGTATGCACATTAAATGTGAGAAGCACTTCTTTAGAATATTTTGAAGTCTTGCCTATAATTTGTGTTACTGAAGAAGAGTACAAAAGAACCTTATAATTATTTGACATTAATACTTCAGGAGAGACATAATAGGGGGATTGTAACAAGAAATTTTTTTTTAAAGAATTCTACATAAGATTTGATGAGCAATTTTGCAATGGCAAAAAAGAAAAAGATTATCTTCGAGGGTCGCCTGGGTGGCTCAGTCAGTTAACAGTCCAACTCTTGATTTTGGGTCAGGTCATGATCTCACAGATTGTGGGTTCGAACCCCGTGTTGGGCTCTGTGCTGACAGTGTGGAGCCTGTTTGGGATTCTTTCTCCCTTTCTCTGTGCCTCTTCCCCACTCAAGCTTGCTCGCTCTCTTGTTCTTTCTCTCAAGATAAACTAATAAACATTAAAAAATGATCTCTGATTTTTTATTCTTAGAAAATTTCTAGATTTATCAGTTTTGAAATAATAATACACTGCAATGGACACCTGCTTATCTTTAAGGATTAACAAGAAGATGTCTGAAATTTGTTTTACAAAGAAACCTTACAGATATCAGTCTAAGCACCTCCAAATGTTTTAACATTTATTTAGAGTAGATTTCATAACTGGCCTATGATGACGTGTGGCCAATAGTCATGACCATTTACTAATAATATCTTGAATTTTCCAATGCTAAGAATAACACTCATACAGCACTCTATTGTTTTTAAATCAGCTTCACATACATCAATAGCCCAAGAGATTCTTTCCGTAAACTTGTGGAATAGCTATAGGGTATGTCTTCTGAAATACTTTTACAATTATTCCTTCACTTGTATTTTCATCTTTTTAAGTCAAAAAAGTCAGCTTGAATTTAAGCATCATAAATATTTATTAACACTGTTTGAATAATTTTATTATTTTCAATTCTTTTTAGTTCTGCGGCCCACCAAGAGTAGACTGGCTTGTTGTTGTTGAGTGAATTCTACTCTGCTTTATATTTAATGTGGCAACAAAACCAAAAATTGCTGCCTTCCTTTTCAGTCTACCTGTCTCCTTTCGGTGTGCAATAGGGATATATCCACGTGTGATTCAGTGGCATCTCTGCTTCTGGTTTCTGGGGAAGTAACCATACTTAGTAATTATCACCCAAAAGTGACTGGCTATTGGGCAGAGATGGAGTTGCTGTTGTATCTGTACGTCTAGGATAGGATTTAGTTGTAAGAGCAAATCATAGCCTGTCACACTGTAATTTTATCTTGCCCACGGGACATTTAGGCTCAGGAGGTTACCCAGGGAAGCCAGGGAGCAGCTGATGCAGCTGAGACTGCTTCCCTGTCCTAGGGAATTGGGCTGCTCGTGTTTAGGGGGATGACAAGGATGAGAAGGTACTTGTCTTGGTTTAGATAAGGCAATATTTTCCTCTGCATACAGGAAATAAACTGCCAGTTTAGAATGTTGCATTATTGGGGTACTGGGGTGGCTCAGTTGGTTTAAGCGACTTTGGCTCAGGTCATGATCTCATGGTTTGTGATTTCAAGCCCCGCGTTGGGCTCTATGCTGACAGCTCGGAGCCTGGAGCCTGCTTTGGATTCTGTGTCTCCCTCTCTCTCTGCCCCTCCCTCACTTGTGCTCTGTCTCTGTCTCTCAAAAATGAATACATGTAAACAAAAATTAGAATATTGCATTATAATACTTGGTATTTAGAAGAGCTTAGTAATGCAAGCAATGAGGAAATTACTTGTTGGTAGCTATTCTACTTCACAGATAGATTTTTATACTTTTTAGCATACATCAGTGTGGTATGAGGCAAAATGATTTTGGGGGAGTAGGAGTATCGCTGCTATGAGACCAAACCTTTAAAAATGTTTTATTATAATAAATGATGTGAACAACATCTGGTTGTTTTTTAGAGAAGATTTGAAATTCCCTGGTGGATTTTTTAAAATAATTTATACACATAGAAATGGGTCAACAATTAGGCTGATTACTCAGAATTTATATTTCTTTGTAAAACCAGTTAACTGTTCACAAGGGTATAATGGAATGAAAAAGACTATGATTTACAAATGCAAAGCCATAAAAGCAAAGGGCAGGGAGACAAGGAGAGCTGATAAAGACCATAGACTCATTCCATGCATAATTATATGAAATTAACTCTTTGAGAGAGAATATAAAATTGCAAATTATTTTAAATTAATGTTGAAATTTCAACTTTTTTTTTTTAACGTTTATTCATTTTTGAGAGACAGAGAGAGACAGAGCATAAGCGGGGAAGGGGCAGAGAGAGAGGGAGACACAGAATCTGAAGCAGGCTCCAGGCTGTGAGCCATTGGCACAGAGCCCGATGCGGGGCTCGAACTCAGGTACTGTGAGATCATGACCTGAGCCGAAGTTGGATGCTCAACCGACTGAGCCACCTAGGTGCCCCAAAACTTCAACTTTTTAACACTTACCATTGTAATCACTCAGGTTCTATCATAACCCCTCCAATCTCTCTCTCTTTCTAGGTTTCTTCCCACTTTTAAGTAAGTACTTTGCTCCACCTTGTTACAATAGAATAAAACAAAATAAAAAAAACCCTAGCTTGACCCTACTGTTTCCCGAGGTACCGCTTTATACTGTTCAGTTCTTTCCCTGCCAAATTTCTCTGTCTGGTTTCCACACCCTAGGACACTGCCGGAATTTTTTCTTGAAACATTTCATGTAAGTAAAAACACCTAGCACATAGT
Organism: Puma concolor; assembly: GCF_028749965.1. Classification (NCBI taxonomy): domain Eukaryota; kingdom Metazoa; phylum Chordata; class Mammalia; order Carnivora; family Felidae; genus Puma; species Puma concolor. The sequence goes on along the minus strand of NC_141673.1, from coordinate 41,737,537 downwards.
TGGCATTCAAACATTTGTACCTTTTCCTTTGCATAAAATCCAAGGGTTTACTTTCAGACTCTGTCTTCTCTGATCCCCCCACAACATTCAATGCTATTGACTTCCATCTGGTTGAATTTCTCTTTAGGTTTTCCATGTCATCTCTCTTTTCAGATTTCTGTGTTTAACTGGCATTCATTTCCATTTCCAAGTCAACACTGCCCTGTCTTTTCGCCCATACTTTCTTTGACCTCTTTGATGACCCATATTTTTCATCCTACTCTTTACCCTAAATAAGCTCATCCATGAGGCTATAATCCTCTAAAAGTGAAATACTCCTAATTCTGTGTAGTAACTTCTAATCCTCAACCCTGCTCTAAAACTGTCTATTAGATATTCCCACTTGCAAGTTCTACTGTTAACTCAAAAGTAGTATTTCTCCAACTGAATTAATAATTTCTTATCCTAAATCAGCTACATTTACTTAACTCCCACTCATTCATAGCTTCAGCATTACTCTCATCGCTCAGACTTAAAATTTTATTTCACACTTGACTTTATTTTTTTCTTTCCTTGTTTTTATTTTTTGGTCTATTAAGAAGTCTAATACATTTTTAGGTTCAGTAAAGCTTTTCTTGAGAAATGACTCTATATCAACTAGAGTCGATATACCATCGTTTCCACCCCCAACACCAACGTTAATACTTTCTCTAGTATTTGTTAAATCACAAGACACTTACTTGACAAATAGGAGACACCTTTCAATTATGTTAATATGTGCAGAATAGAATATCATATTTTACTTTTTTATTAAATCTCTTTCAAGAGAGGTGCCAAAATTTTGTCTTGGAATCATAAAAGGTGTCAACAGGCTTCATCTTCCTACAAAGATATAAGGGTTCTTCAGTAGTAGGGTAAAATCACCTTTGATTCACAGTGTTACCTTCCTCAGAAGAGTATTAGCTTTGTGTTTGGAGAATATAAGATGAAAAACCGCCTGACACCACCTGGGGAGGGAAACTGAAGTGGTCTCTGGGTGGCTGACATTGAACCAATCTGGACACCAAAATGTTGAAATGAAAGCTACATGCGGTGGGAGCTCAAGTGAGGGCACTTTATTCTCCTGTAGCATTGAGGGGGTAGGTTCCTGCTTCCTTGCAGAACCACAGTGGCTTGCACTTGGATCTGGATTGTCATTAATTCAGTGGTGGATTGGCATTGACTCTGGAATTTTGTAGAACCTAGCTTCAACTGGGCCAACCATATAGCAGCAAGAAGCAATGCACATGACTTTAGTGTTCTTCCTGTTCGGGTGTGCACATTGGGTTGTATGAACACTGGGGGTTATGGTTGATGGGGCAAGGGAGGGTTCTAAAGAAGGTACATGACTACCTATAAATAAAGACATTAAGGGCTCAAGATATTATTTGGAAAAATGGATGAGATTTTATTGTATTTACATTCCAAGTTTTTAGGGCATTTTATATTAGTTTCTTGTGCAAGCACACTATAATTTATCAGGAATACAGGTTTGCTCAGGATGGTCTTAGTTTACAACAGTTAAACTGGTGTAGTTTTGAATAATTTTCTCTTTTACCTTCAAAGATTTCCTACATTGCAAGATATAGTGTTACCCTCTCTAAAAATCTCCAATTCTGTGGGCTTGGGTTGAGGAGTGGCTTTTTACATCCCATAAAGTCTCTAGATCTTGGGACTTCGGTCCTCAGACAAAAAATGTCTTGTATATTTTGAGTCTGCATGCATGATGAAAAAGTTATACTTGACCAACAAAAACCTACCTAATTAACGAGCTTCCCGCCAAGGACCAGGTGGCTGCCTCACACGTCCATTTTTAGGCAAGGCAAAGAAGGAAAGCAGGTTTCCAGCTTCTTCCATCCCACCCAATGGGTGGGATGTGTGAACTCTGCTCTGAGGTGTTTATTTCACAAAAACAAGAAGTATAGGATAGTTCTGTAGTGAAGGGGTGGGCAGGATAATTCATTCTTTTGAAAAACAGAGTTAAGGCCCACTAGCAAGACACAGCTCAATGAATCTCAGGCTCTCATCAACTGGATTCACCTCTCTCTTTTTTGGGTACATGTAAGAATGTTGCCTTTAGCTCTTTTTCCTCACAGGAGGAAATTTTATGGACAGTCCCCAAAATACATGGTGTATGTTCTTCAGGCTATGGTTTTCTGTTGGTGTCCTTGTTCCCCATATATCTCTTTTCTGATATAGTCTATGCTTGATCACTGCAAATGTAAAATGAATTCAGTTGAACTTTCAGGGCTCTCTACTATTTAGACTCTGTTTTTTTTTTTTTTTTTTTTTAATTTTTTTTTTTCAACATTTATTTATTTTTGGGACAGAGAGAGACAGAGCATGAACAGGGGAGGGGCAGAGAGAGAGGGAGACACAGAATCGGAAACAGGCTCCAGGCTCTGAGCCATCAGCCCAGAGCCTGACGCGGGGCTCGAACTCCCGGACCGCGAGATCGTGACCTGGCTGAAGTCGGACGCTTAACCGACTGCGCCACCCAGGTGCCCCATCACCTATCTTGTTATTATAGGCCCTGATCAAAGATTGCTTTTTTCCTACCAGTACAGTCTCAAATTTCATGGGCATGGAATTGAGCTTGGGATCTGGTGAAAATGAAGATTCTGATTCATGGGTCTGGCTTGAGGCCTGAGATTCTGCATTCGTATCTAGTTTCCAGGTAATGAATTTGCTCCTGGTCCTCTGTACTACATTTGGAGTATCAAGGCCATATATAGCCCAATTAAAAGCTCATTTTAAGCCCATTTCCTCAGAACATTCAAATTAAGTGTTGCAAAATTGTCTTTGGTTGTTCTTAATGGCAGACTACTCATTTGTAGTATATCTTCTCAAGTATTACTATTTAAGTGCTTCATTTTCACATGCTGTCACCCCCGGTAGACAAAAAGTTTCTTTACAGCAAGAATTGTTCTCTGTAACTTTGGCAATCTCTTCTAGTGGGGGTCACACTCCCACATAGTAGGTCCACAACAGATTTGCTGATTGATTAATCATCCTTAAGGAATGCCTTCTTACCATTCCATCCCGTGACAACTCCTGAGATATATTTAAATTTACACTTTGGCAACAAAAAATGTTTTAAGCCAAATTATAAACTATAGTAAATGAGGAAATCTCAGAATACAGAAGAAAATGTGTATTTGAATTATTAAATTACAATGCTTATGCAAGAAGTAAAGGCCTTTGTTATATTAAAGATAATATAAGTCCAAATAGGCTTTAAACAGGACGCCTGGGCGGCTCAGTTGATTATTTGACTCTTGATCTCTGCTCAGGTCATGATTTTGTGGTCCTGAGATTGAGCCCCACGTTGGACTCTGCACTAACAGTGCAGAGCCTGCTTGGGATGCTCTCTCTCCCCCTCACTTACATACTCTCTCTCCCTCTCAAAATAAATAAATAAACTTTAAAAACAAAACCAAAACAAACAAATAGGCTTTATGGACAAGGTTAGGGGAAAGTATGCATTAATGTATTATTGCTTTGATTACTTGATATGCACTCTGGAAAACTCACAAATCATGAAATTATAGGTTATAATCCTGATGATTATTTCCAAAATTATTTTAACTGATTCTTAGACACAAATATGATCAACTTGTGTGGGTAGATCACATCCTTATGGAGTTCCTGTTAAAGAGTTTTGAAGGATTTCAATAGTTAGATGGTCTACAGAAATAACATGTAAACTCTCTTCTTTTTAGAATTTGAAACAGAGTTGGAAACCTCCCACAGACATCAGGATATAACAGCCTGTAGAAGGGCTGGTGAAAAGTTTAGGGAAAAAGAAAAAAGTAATAAAATGGCCATAAATCCTGACTACAGACTTTGGATCTCAGTTTTCAAATGAATATATTGATTGAGTCATTTCCTATAACTCTCAAAGGTAGTCAGATGCTCTTGAGTAAATTTCATGGATATATGTGTTTCAAAATAAGTGCTTCGCCAGGGGTTTACACTTGCCTTCAGTAGAACAAATATCTGTCTGTGATAACTTTAAGCTTTTCCTCATCACTTCTTAAGGATCTCAGAGTTCAGGAAATAAATTGGAAGAATGACATATTTTCTTATCATTTATACAGCACACTCTATGAGATTTTTGTTCAATTTTGCTTCATTTTTAAATTAATGAATATTCCTTGGGCATGTGCCAAATATTCTTTGGCATAAGAATGGCCAGCAGTCCATTTATATTTCTGCACTCGAGCCCTGTTTGTAGCATTGGTAAGAAAGAACTGGTTCTTTTCTAGATGTTTTCAGATATATTAGTACAGATTTATTGTAAAGGAGATAATCATTTATCTTCACCAGCACCAGAAGCCATCATTCTAACTGGATACTGTATACAATTAAAGGTGGGAGACTTGAATAAACTTTGATTCTTATGCAGATTGATGATAACTGGTATTAACACAGAACAAACATAGTTGTTTGACAGGAGTAACTGCCACCTTTTTAGGTAAGACTCCTGATTAAGCTGGGAATAAAACTGGCTTCATAAGTGCTTATGACTTCAAGTTTATAAATTACTAGAAAAACCTCACTAGTCTGCAAAACATCAAGGAGACAGACATTAGCATTTCACATCTGCTCTCCTATGACAGTTATTACAGGAGCTGAGATATGACTCCTCATTCCCTGTCACGTGATTCAGTCCCTATCCATCCTTTTAGGATCTCGGATTGCAGATTGTGACTTGAACCAAGTGTTTGTGCAGAAGAGCTATGCTGTGAGTGAAGTGTCCGGAGTTTCAAAATGAAGTATCCGGGTTTGTCATAAGCAGAAGTGGGGTACTTATTAAGTTAAATAATATGTTCCTTTTAAGAAAGAGGAAATAATTAAGAATTTTTTGAGAACAGGAAGTCAAAGCCCATGTGTACATACATTCTCTCATACACATGCTTATGATCCTATTTGGGGGTCAATAAGGAAGCATTTAAATAGTGGATTTTAATGAAATATATAAATCAGAAATATAGCTCATTCTCACCAACCATGTAGACTGAACTCCACGTGTAATATATTAGAACTCAGGTTTAAAAGTTTTTCATTCAGTAAGTCAGATTTATATCTAATCTATACTATATAAAATGTAACATGTAGGTTGAATATTTTGGGATTGCATGTAGTGACAGGTAGCTGTGGAGTAGATGAAGTTAAGGAAACAAGATGTCTTCATCTTATATTTAACTTATTATTTTGCCCAAGGGCTGTATCCTCTATTTGTCTGTTATTCATATTTTTTTTTTATAATAAGTTAATTTTCCTATGTTTGATTTCCTAACAGCTATGGTTAAGAGGGCATTTTGTGAGTGGAAGGAGCAAATCAATATGCTGGTCTGTGCTGGTGTTTTAGTTCCTAAAGGCACCTTGCCAAAAATATCAGAAAAAAACCAATAACCCATAAATGAAAGCTAATGAAATTCCTCCCCAAACTGGCCTTAGTCAATCCCTTGGTATTAGAAAAAGTTATACTCTTGTCACCATGCTTGGTGGAATAAAACTGAGTACAATTTTACTAATATCTGTCCACACTCAGTTACTACAAAGGTTCAGGACTCTTCCCCCACCCCCCACCCCCCACGCCCCCATTCCATATAACTTCCAGTAGGACTTGGAACTCTAAAGACATAGAAACAAACAGGGTTCCCATTAGGGGAAACGAATTTTGCAAAAGATCTGTCGATTTGAAGGGCAGCACTCTCATGTTTCTGAGCTTTTGACATATTCAACTAGATTCTCTCCAGGGCTGAATAATTAAGGGGTGACACAACCTTTTCATTTAGGACTTATTTTGTACTTATTGAGCTTTTCTTGAGAATGCGGTTCTGTATTCACTGATAAGTGCAATTCAATGTATGATTCCTCTCCCTATATATTGAACTACTCAAACAGAAATTCCCTTACCTGATTGTTTCTGAAAGGAAAGGAGAACACTCTTCTCTTGGTGTGTCTACCTTGCAAACACATCTTGAGATTTGATTTGCACTGTTAGTGTGAGGCAAGAAGTGGGGAACTTTTTCTAACTTTATCTTTTCTCTATATCCTCTGGCATGTAGAAAAAAAAAATCACTCTCTGTTCCATTTGATTTTCATGCTACCTAATTCTACCATTTTTGCTTGTTTCCTCCAAAAGATAAGAAATGTGTGCAAGTCAGGGTTGACCAAATACTGGAAATCAGAATCTCTTTTTTTTTTTTTTTTTCTCCCTCCTACTTAGAAAATCTAACAGAAACAGAGCAGGTGCCTTGAAGAAATTGAATACACCTGGTTTATTTTGCTTCCATTTTTTATTTGTTATTTATGGGAATGTGGGTCTGCTAGGGAATTCTAAGTCATAAAGCTTAAGGCAGGTGCCAACTTCCTCTTATTCATGATCTGGGTGTGACTCAGGGGTAGGGATTGATTGTTGCAGGGCTTTTTAGAGGAAACCTTACCATGGGTTAGTAGGATCAGCATCCATGCAAATGTAGCATTAAGAAGGACATTTTTATGGGTCAAAAAATTCGTGAGAACAAGTAAAGGTGACTTAATGATGGAAAAATACATTAATACCGTGAACATAACATGGTTTTAAGGGTTGTGTACACTCTACATTTTCTAGAGGTTGATAATTTTACTGTCATAGTTGGCAGTGCAGAAAAGTTTAAATCTGATACTGGTATTCAACTGAGTACCTCTGAGAAACTCACACAACTGCCGATAGCTCTTAAACCTGTCCTTAAAGAAGGTTCTTGGTGCTGCTCGTCTCCAGACCAACAATAAAGGTTGTTATGAGGCCTCTGGGAAAGAGAAATGTGATTCTGAGCACTGATGAGCACAGAAATGCAGGACTCACAGCTGGCCAGTCTTGCTCATTTTCTTCTGGGCAACCAAGGCTATAAACAAGGGGGAGTGGGAATGGCCTGGAAATCAATTTGCGGAATATTAAAAAGGTCACCATGGTGCAGAGAAATATGCTGCAATACTTGGAAGATATGATGGGCTAGATGTGTGTGCCACATCTTTAATGACAATAAATGTTACACAAGAGGGGGACATGTCGCCAATCTCCTGTTAATGGTTCTTCAGAACAGACGGAAACCTATTTTCAGGACCTTCATTTTGAGCTCTTTTTCTATTGTGACTTTGGGTAACGTATTTTGCAGCACTTTTGTTAATCAATTCTTTTTCAAATAAGCTTTTTAGTTTGAAAAAATTTTAAACCCACGGAAATGTGACGTCTATTACAACTCGCATCTATTCCCCTATGTCACCTTTCATTAACGTTTGTCACATTTGCATTTTCTCTCCTGATTATATCTATATCCAATCTATATATCTCTATCTATCTATCTATCTATCTATCTATCTATACGGTGAGACACTTTCTTATTTTCATGTACAAATAAGAAACAAACCTTCTTATTCTTAAATATTTGTTGTTGTGGCCATGTCCGTGTAAGTTCCACTGACTTCTCTTAAGAACAGGAACACTTTCTTATGTTACCTCACTGCTACTTTTAAATTCTATTTTTAAGAGTCGTCTGGGGGCGCCTGGGTGGCGCAGTCGGTTGGGCGTCCGACTTCAGCCAGGTCACGATCTCGTGGTCTGTGAGTTCGAGCCCCGCGTCAGGCTCTGGGCTGATGGCTCAGAGCCTGCAGCCTGTTTCCGATTCTGTGTCTCCCTCTCTCTCTGCCCCTCCCCCATTCATGCTCTGTCTCTCTCTGTCCCAAAAATAAATAAACGTTGAAAAAAAAATTAAAAAAAAAAGAGTCGTCTGATTTGAAAATTTAGCTTTTTATTACCTTTTCCAAGGAGAACAACTCAAAAATGAAACAACCCCAGGTGTCTATAAATGACACTGTCCAAATGAAGCCCACCTTGTCATGCACAGCAATCTCTTTCCCCAATATTCCTACATGCCTTTTCTTGTCATCTTTATCTACTTTTTTTTTCCTTCTACATTTCCTCATCAAAATTGATATTTTTAAAGGCTACTTACTGCTGTTCTCCATTCACCTAAGCAACTTAATTACATTTCTTGGAACTGCCTTGCTTATTTAAGTGTATATGCCTATAAAAAGAAATCTATGTGACATTTTGCAGTTTGGCGGTGGCTATTATTTCCTTCAGCCTGGGTAGGAGGAGACTTCATTCAAACTTTAAGAGCTTTCCAGAGTAAGCAGTTCAGTAGCTGATGTAGTAATTAACATTGTGGCTATTTGAAAAAGCATAGGCAAATACAGGCTGGTAGATCACCGTTAGAAAGCCTTTTCTCTTGTCAGCAACTCTGCACCTGATGTTGTGGCTGGCAGCTCTTTCGACCCTCTCCCAGGAGCTCTCATCGGTTAAATACAGAAATGCCACTGATCCTAAAGAAGTCTCAGAAAGAAAATGCAGTTTAACAGTCTATTTCAGAACTTTTCAAAAGCAATTGCCAAGTAGAGAGGCAGGGTCTCCTACTCTAAAAAAAGAGCTTATCCCCAAAAGAGTCTCTCCTAAAGGATCCAGGTTAGTAGCCTGAAATCAATTCAAGCAGCTAAAAGGATGAAAGGAGATTTCATGGTCCGGGGTGTCTTCTTTTGAGTCTCTGGTTGGGGGTTTTCTTTGGCTGCCTGACTAGAGGCAAAGATTAGTGACACAGTGCTTGCTTTCAGTGATCTGTGCTTCTATGCTTTTCCCTGGAAGGAAGCCCAGGCTGTGGGAACGGGGGTGCTTTTAACATTTGTAGGTTAGGATGGACAGGATTTACATAGCTACATTCACACCAAGGCACCAAGAAGAAACAGTATTTACTTTTTGAGAATGACCAGGGTTTTCTTTCTTCTTAAAGCTACTACAGGAAGAGTAGCCTCTTTGGGGAAGGTAAATGGGCTGATTGGTGTAGCCAGAGAGGGCAAACTCTTCATCGGCTTTTATGCTCTAGATCTGGTGGTTTGGTTAGAGGAGGGAAGGGGTCATGTTTTTTTTTTTTCCCTAAAGTTTTTGTGCAATTTAGTACAATCACTGAATTCTTCACAGCCGTATCTATAACTGTGGTGCCTGTACCTTTTAGTTCTGAATACTGATTTTTTTTTTTTTTACCCAGTATGTAAGAGTAGGTAAAAACAAAACAAAACAAAACAAAACAAAACAAAACATGTTGCATACAAAATCATCCCATAACTTTATACTTTGGGGAATTAGGTACACGAAATTTCTTTTAATAAGCTTGGTGCGGCCCCAACACATTGGTTTCATTTTGGGATAAGTTCTCAGGGAGAGCAGAATACATGCCCCCAAAATGTGCCACTTTGGCATGTGGAGGATTTTGAGCTGAAGGTAATTAAGACCCAGCAGACTCAAGGAAAACTTTTTTTTTTTTTGCTTCTCTTTTTTAATTGAAAATAATTTAGATAGAGAGCTTGTACCAGGACTGTATATGAAAGATAACTTTTTACATTAGAAATATTTATCTGTGTGGCATGGCAAACATTTGTTTACCAAACATTTGCTCTTCTCATCTTCCTGTGAATTGTCTTCTTCCCCTTTGAAGCCCCAGATCCCTAACCGCTTCTCCTTAGCTAGTGCCTGTCTTTGGGGTCTTATACCTTTGGGGCTCCCATACATACGAAATTTGTTTTTTTCTTGTTAATCTGTCTTGGGTCGATTTGATTATTAGACCCACCTAAGAAGCCAGAAGGAAAGAAAGGAAGTTTTCCACCCCTGCAGTCCCTTTTGAAAACAAGAAAATGAAACAAATTTCAAGATTCCTAATAATTATAGGGATTGACTCATAATGGGACAGTGGTTCTCAGAGTGTGATCCCTGGAACCACAGCATCCTCATCACTAGAAACTAGAAGTGACGGTCAGGACCACCATATTTAAGAGCTCAATAGAAGTTTGCTAAAGGTAATGCTGAATTCTTAAATCTAAAGGAGAATGATGCCACTAATACCGTGTTATAAGGCAGTGGGTCCCAAAGTTCAGTGTGTATTAGAATAATTAGGAGGACTTGTTGAAATACAGAGTTCTGGAACTCACCACAAACATTTCTCATTCAGTGGGTCTGAGGTGGGAGGGAGTCAGAATCTGCGTTTCTAACAGGTCCCCAGATGGTGCTGCTGTTGTGGGGACTCTGCTTTGAGAACCATTGCTCTGAGACAGGTTTTCCTCAACAAGAACCTCTGCAGTGAGTGTGGGCGTGGTAGCCATTAAAATTTCTCAGGTGATCTAATGAATAGCCAGCTTTATGTCCCACTGTACATCATCTCAAAATAAGTGGTTCTCGGTACTGGTTGCCCATGAGAATCATCTGGAAATCTTAAAAAAAATCCTGACACATAGGGGCACCTGGGTAGCTCATCTGGTTAAATGACTCTTGGTTTCAGCTCAGGTCATGATCTTGCATTTTGTGAGTTCAAGTTCCGTGCTGGGCTCTGAGCTGCTGGTGCGAAGCCTGCTGGGGATTCTCTCTCTCTCTCTCTCTCTCTCTCTCTCTCTCTTTCAATAAACAAACTTAAAAAAAAATTCCGACATCTAGATGCCAATCCTGGAGGTTCTGATATAGTTGTTTTGAGATGCAACCTGGGCACTGTAAGTTTTGAGAACTCCCCAGGTGGCCCTAGTATGCAGCTAAAATTAGGAACCACGTCCCTTAAAGATACCCTCCAACTGTCAGAATTTCATGATGTTAGCATAGTCCTATGTAAAGGACACAACACTCAAGGAAAACAAACATCCCTCTAGGGACACAAACATTCAGTCTATAGCAAGCATGCAAAGCGTTTAACCTAGTATCTGATACATGCAATAAATATTAATTCTCTCTTCCCCTCTGTCCTAATATTATTACTACTTCCCTTATGTCACTCTTTTGTCTTTGAACATCATTAGAATCATCAGTGATGAAAAATGTCATCTCTCCCTCTCTCCCCTGCCCCTATGTATTGAGCTGCAACTTTCTGACCAATGTGCTAGGCACTTGGGGATACAGGGATAAATAAGCTACAGTCCCTGCCCTTAGCTTACCCAGTCTAATGAGGAAGGAGACAAATAAATATGTAAGTATTATACTTAAGGTGTGAAAAGTGGGTACAGAGGCAGCACAAAGAGTGAGACCTAAACTCAGATGTGGGACCCTGGAGTGTTTGGGGAGGCACCCTGAAGTTGTTTAGTTTTAGGGGTTGAGCAAGTTACCCAGATGCTGTACTGGGGGCATGGGGGAGAGTGGAGGGGAGAACATTCCTGGCAGAGAACAGCCTATGCAAGGTGGGGCTGAGTAGGTGCTATTTGGGAAAGCATAGTATAAGTTAGTAAGTTCACCTTGCTTGGGAACTGTGGGGCAGGTGTGAGGGATGAAGCAGAAGAAATAAGCAGGGGCCAGATCATCAAAGATCTCTGCCAGTGGTTCTCAAAGTGTGGGTCCCAGACTGACAGCATCAACATCACCTAGGATCTTGTTTTATACATTCTTATGCCTCACCCTATTCCTTATTGAAAGGGAAAAGTTGAGCATGAGTATGGGGCCTAGAAATCTTTTAATAAGGCCTCTAGGTGATTCTGATGCATGCAAAAACTTGAGAAACACTCTTCTACTCCATAATAAAAAAAAATGGCCATTTTCCTTGAGGAAATGGCGAAGTATAGAAGAATTTTATAATTTTAGATAGGACTACTATATTTTGAAGGCTTGCTCTGGAAGTCAGGTAAAAGACAAGATGCATGTATGGAGCAGGTGTGAGTCCTGGGGGTAAGATCATCTGGAGAGGTAAAGAAGAAATTTAAGACACTTGAGTTAGAATGTAGCCTCCGTGTTTGTGTAGGGCTCATAAAAATATATAAGGTCTAAGATGTAGGAATAATATATGACTCCTGCCCACAGGATGTTGGTAATTTAGACTTCGATTTATTCCTTCTGAGAATACTTTCTATCAACCCCAAAGAGTGTCATTCACATTTATTGACACCACAGGGAGAGCCTCCTTATTGCCCCCCTCCCCCCAGGAAATTTGTGTTGAACTGGTACCAAAAAAGGCTGTTTAGTATATGAAGCAGTGAAAGGTGATTGTTTGAACAGCAAAATAAATTGATTGGATCATAATTTGATACTCCAAATAAATATGTGTACATTTATAAACACATTCTTTGGGCTATATGTGGGGAACAGCACAAATGTGAGCCGCATTTGCAACGGCAGTGAGAGAAGTGGCCACTGAAAGCTGGTGTAGCTAGGGATAGCAAAGGGCCAGACTCGATGCTTCTTTCTGCTAGATTCTTGCTTATTCGCAGCAACAGAAGCAAGCTTGCATTCATGGCTGTAGAGAAAAGGTGCCAACTGGAGAGTGATCTGTCGGAGCACACTTAACTAGAGGCTGGAATATACATTCAAGCCTGTTCTCCAGGGCTGAGAGGGAAGAGGAAAGGAGAGGCTTCCTTGGTTGAGAGGAAGAGAGAGAGAGAGAGAGAGAGAGAGAGAGAGAAAGATTTTTCAAGACAGTTGACAGCTGTATCTTCCCGCCACCACCTTCGCTCCAAACCCATGTGTCTCTCTGCTTGGTGTCTGACATAAAACAAGGAATGAACCCGCATTTGTCTCTGTGCTTTCAATGAAAAAAAGTCGGTGCACAAGGACGAAAACGAGCGCAGCTGAAAATAGGTGCATGACTTGTTGAGCATACAAATCATTTCCCCCTTAGTCTCCAAGGGAGGGGGGAAAAAAAAAGCCCTCTTACTCTCTCCTTGCAGCCTGTGTTCTGCATTCTGGAGAGGAGGCCGAGGCAGGTCTTCACGCACTCCCGCCGCCGTCCCCGCACGAAACTTTTCTCTCCCGGCCTCCTCTGTCCCTCCCGCCCGGGCAGAGACGGTGGGCGCCCAGCGTGCCCCTCTGAGGGCACGGGCCCCAGACCCCGAGAGGCGTCTGTCTCTTTAAATTCCAGCTGCGCGGTCGGGAAACAGCGCCACTCGGCGCCCAGGCCGGCTGGTGGCTGCGAGCTCGCTCGCGCTCTCGCTCCCGGCTGCGCGCCGCGGAGGGCTCGCTCGGCCCGCGGGCTGCTCGGCGGCGGCGGCGGCGGCGGCGGCGCGGGGCGGGGAGGCGCGGCCCGGCCGAGGAGGGAAGAAAGAGCGAGCCGGGCCGGGAGAGGCGCCGCGCCCGGTCCCGCGCCCACGCTCGGCGGCCCCAGCAGTTTCCTTCGGGGTGACGAGGATGTGCCTGGGCTGCGGTTTTTTTTTTTTTTTCCTTCTCAAGACGATTTCCATAGTAACCTGATCAAGTGGCTCAGTATCGCAAACCTGAGGATTTCCGCGGCCCGCCGGCTTGACCTCAGTCAGGTAACGCTGGGCTCCCGTTCTCTTCCATTGCAAACCGCTGCGCTCCTTCCAAACTTCCTTTTGTGGAAAATCGCCCAGCCCGACGCAGCCCGGGGTATTTGCAACAGCGTGTTCCTTCCCAGGTGCCTGCCACGGGTCTCCTTCCCTGTGCTCCCCCAGGACCTATGACCACATTATTAAAAAAAAAAAAAATTTTTTTTTTTTTGGTCGTCTCCCTCCCCTTTTTGATTTCCCCATCTCTCGGCTTTTCCCTAGACTAGTGATGGGGGCGCCGGGAGCAGTCGGGGCGGGGGTGGCTAGCGCGGTCCAGGGAGTGGCGGGCTCGGCTGGGCGGGCTGCTGGGGGCTACTTGGGGCATCTCGGCGTGGCCTGCGCTGGGCTGGGGTCGCGGGGAGGGCTGTCCGCACCAGGGCGGCGCACCGGGGGAACCCCACGGCTCCAGACGAGAGAGCGAGGGAGGCAGGCTTGGGGGCGATGGAGCGCTCGGCTGGGTGGCTGGCGAGCGTCCAAACATCATAGCTTTCCTTCCTACTCCCCCGCCCCTCTTCGGGTTTCTCTCTTTCTCTTTCCCCGTTCTCATTTCTTTCTTCCTTTTCTCATCATCAGCTCCATTCTGTTCCCTCCCTTCCCTCTTTTTCCTCCCCTCGGTTCCTTTTTTCGTCTCCCTCTTAAAAGAAAGGGGATCGTTGGTAACCCTTCCCTTCTGCCAACATGGGAAGAGCCGTGAAACCTGCAGCGTGGCCACCTCAGCCAGGTCGTTTTCAGACTTGTCCTCATCCATCAACATATTTGTTTCCTGAGTCTATTGATCTCCCTCGATTCTGCAGAAATGCATTCTAAGCTGGGCTGTATGTCAGAATCAGAGTTCTGCAGCTCGCTTCCGTGCTCCAAGTATGACATGTATTGTAAGGGCTGAATATGTTTTTAAATCCTCCTAAGCCATGGATGTAAAGAAATCTTACGTTTTTAAAAATACGATCTTCTACAGAAAGTCTCAAATTATTGATCTATACGTACTCTTCTTTGAATTTTAATTTCAGGGCACTTGAGAGATAACCCCCTCCCCCTCCCCCAGTTTATGAGGAACATGCAACTTCTGTTGCCTTAATTATCTCCTCTTTAACCCTCATTCAGTTTTACACTTTCCAGTTACATGAATGAGTGGATCATAATTAAGGTTTAGAACCTTGCTTCCTAAAGTCCCAGCTGGCTGAAGTGGCATCCTCTGGTAGAAGGTGTAACAGAGTCAAGCGGGTAGAGGGTTCAGACAGACCATGCCAAGGAATAGAGAAGGCATAGCAACTCCTGTGTGAAAGACACGAGACCTGAAGACTAGATTCAGACTTTAGTCCTGAGGACACGATAGTACAATAAAACCCGACTTTTGCTTTGGTTCTTAGCATGTGTAGAGCTGTACTAGGTAGGTCTAAGTTAAAACTTATTTAAAAGTGGAGCCGCTCTAGTATGGAACCCATTCCGCCTTGTTTATGTTTGAGGTACTTCCTCACTATGGTTTTATTTCTCCTTGAAACATGAGATGTCTGTATCATGTGGAAACAAAGGGATAAGACAGGACAGCTTCCTTTTAACCAGAAATAGAAATTTTGTGGATTTTTGTTTCCCGAAAGATCTAGTTGTTATGCTCTCAAGTTTTCCTGAGGTCAAAAGATTTCATGGGTGAAAACAATGCTAATCAGTGGTTTTCCTCTGGTCTGTTTCAGTGGTATATAGTTCATATAGAAAAAGGTCTCTGTTTTAGTGAGGTCCCCTTGCCTCCTTTCCTTTGTCTGCACATTTGTTTTTAAATTCAACTATCATTGGATCTTGGGGCAGAGAATGGATCAGGAAGAAGAGAAACTACTGATATATTGGGAAATATAACCGATAATTCTAATCAAGAAAAGATCATTACTGCCATGCCACTCCACACTGTTGGCTTTGTTTTTACCCAGTTAAGAAGCTGTAGGTTTTAAATGTATTTTCATCTTCTTAATTCTACATCTAATACTTTTCATACCGTAGGTCATGTTTATCCAGTTCAGATGAATATTTACAGAAGACTTAAAATTCCCTTGCCAGTGAAATCCAAAAAAGCATGTTTTTTCTTTCAACATTTTCTTCTTCCTTCTAGTGAGCAGCGATAGTAGTAATTAATGGTCCTATGTTGTTGTTTTCACCTGACTTCTGATGTTTGGTGTTTCCTGGTTGAGTGGGTTCTCTTGACGTATGTACAAGATGTTCCTGGCGGACTGCATGGCACTTGAATGCACAGTTAATTATAGATTCAATGAAATGTTCATTTTTCTTGCCTTTGGTTTAAGAGATGCCATGCCCTCTTGTACATTTAATATTTTCATGTGACCGCTCCTCTTTTTGCATGTGTACATGAAGGATTTAACGTGAAGTCTGTTCTGATTAATCCTTGCATGATTTGAAGTTAAATGGTGTATTAGGGACACATCATAAATTATTTACTTATTTTGAATACATTGATCCCCAAACCGTCTTTCCTCCTTGTGGTTGCATCTATATGTGAATCATTTAATGAAAGGTTGGTAATAATGAGTTACCTGTTTTATGAGAGGGGGAGAATCCCTCAAGTTTACTTACTTCAAGTCCCCATTTTCCTGCAGAGGGATTAACAGATGTTTTTGATCTGATATTTTAATAGACTGTATTGCTGAGCACTGCTAATTACCGAGAATATATTTTGTTAATTCTGAAAATGGTACAAGATAAGACCTCTTTCAAGTTGTCTGGAGGGCTCCAAGTGACTGATCCTTGTTACCCATGGCAACAGGAAGTGGTTGTCCTGGGTGCAAGCCGAAGTGTGGACAGAAATCCACACTTTGTGATCATTCAGGGACTTGATAGGAAAAGTGTGTTGGCTCCTATGAATAGTCTGATGTAAACTTTCTGACTTCACTCAGAACACTGATTCCCAGGCCTAGGTTTGCAGTTCTCCTTAGCTCCTTACTTACTTGAGGAGTGTTCTAAAATTCTCAGAAAACACCTGAGTTTACTGTTATTTTTGTAAGAGAAAAGAATTTATGGAGACATGTGCATATGTGTCTGACTTTGTGTGTAACTGGGATCATTAGGGTGAGAATATCACCAAATCAAATGAGAGTCTGTGAACCTTAGAAATGCTGGGAGTCAGGGAGCTATGCATGAAGTAGAAGCCAAGAGACCAAGGTTATTTTTCCTACTTGTCACTGGATCACAGTTACTCTTGGGATCGTCTCCTTATTCACAGATATTACTTAGTTTTGTTTTATCCAGGGGAAAAATGGGCACAATAATCTTTTTTTCCTATTTTTGAATTCTCCAATATATGCATATATGACATATATACATAGGTGTACCTTTGTAGCCTGGTGGATGCTAGAAGATACACACTGCACACATTGAGAGGCAGCAGACAAGTGTTCTGAATAAAGGAAATCTTTACTTGTGCCATTGACAGATGGGTAATGATGCTGAATATTTCTTTCCATTCAGGAGAAGGTGATTACTCTCTATATTCTATGGATATGGGTAGTAGATGCTTAATGGCTAATCACATAACCTGGTATCCAGAACTGAACAATCCTAGCAGGTACCACCCTTTTACTTCAATGCAAGTAAGTAATAAATTTCTCCCACTTTAAAACAAAAAACAGTGTAAGATCTCCTCTTCCAACACCAACCCCCACCCTCCCATTTTGTAAGGAAAAGTAATTTTCTGCAAGGTTAAGTGGACCTCAGGGTAGGAAAAAAATCCCCAGAGGTATCTTTCTGCCCAGACTTCATTTTTCCTCCCAAGTCTGACTGTCAACAATAATATCTGATATGAGCCTCTGGTGGTGATATTTCCGTAGGTCATCATCCTTCTCTGTCCCAGATGAAGTCTCAGGACAAGCAATGCAGTAGCATAGATTCTGAATTTAATGCATCATTCAAGGTGGTTATGTAACTCAGCAGTCTTGTTAAAAAAAACAAAAAAACAAAAAAACTCCAAGTCTTTAAAAATTATACGTGTTTACTATTCTCTTATCTTAAAATGATTTTACAGTGTTCAGAGAAAATAACCCTGGTCCCTGTAGGGATTCAAAAGCTGCTTGTTCATGTCATTAGATTAAACAGCGTTTGTACAATGATACTTTTTGTTAAACTATGCAACGTTTTCATAAGAGCATAGCGGTTGGGACAATTGCTAGTTGTGCTTGTTTGGATAAGTACTTGACAGAATGGGGACCTCGAGATTTCACGATCTGGAAACGCTGCCAATGCACAGGGCCAAAGTTTTTTTGAGAAAAGAAGGGAAAATCCGTGTTTTGACAAGAAGTAATTTGTAACACTTCAGGTGTAGTCGGGAGGATTTGAAACAGACTCGTGTATTTCTTTAGTCTTGATTTGTATATATTTTTATGTAGTCCATTCATATGTTGAACCATGGGCCTCCTATCCAGCTTTCAGTTTTTTCTACTGGGGAACATCAAAGTCTCTAACCTTACTTGGTACCTTTTGGTAGGTTTGTAGGGGTAGCACTGAGGAAGAAATGGTACCTTTTTGTATGCTAATGTTGCAAATACAAGTGAGACCGCAAAGTCGGACCATGAGCACCTTTTTCAATCAAGAGAAGCATTGTTATTGAACACCTTCTTACATTACCTTATTATAGGGAACCAAACATGATGGCTACTTGATTTTATTGCCCCATTTTAAGGCAGCACTGCACAGCACTTAAAGATGTAGCTTCTGGAGTCAACTGCTTGAGTTCGAATCTCAGCTCTGCCACTTACTGTGTAGGTTGTCACTGGTAATTTTCTTAATCTGAATCTGTTTCCCCATTTGTAAAATAGTTGTTTAGAAGGATTTTTGTGAAGATTAAACGAGAGCCTCTATTAATTTAATATTTAGGAGTGTTCCTGGCATGTAGTAAGTCTTCATTGCACATTCACTATCATTATTGGTGTTGCTGCTGCTGTGGCTGAAATGTATCAGAAGGCTGTAGTTATTTTTATTAGATTTATTTTTCTTTCCAAGTCTGATATGACGCATACAGAACACTTATCCACATAGGAGCTGTGCCACTCTGTTTCTTTCCCTCTTCTCCCCAACCCCAACTTTGCTTTTCCCCATAGTCTTAAACTGAAAATACTGACCAGGTGCCTAGGAGAAAATAATACAAGTTTTTTTTTTTTTTTTTTTTTATCCATTCTTCTAGTTTCCAGAAAAGTTTATCCTATTCTTTTTTTTTTTTTTAATTTTTTTTTCAACGTTTATTTATTTTTGGGACAGAGAGAGACAGAGCATGAACGGGGGAGGGGCAGAGAGAGAGGGAGACACAGAATCGGAAACAGGCTCCAGGCTCTGAGCCATCAGCCCAGAGCCTGACGCGGGGCTCGAACTCACGGACCGCGAGATCGTGACCTGGCTGAAGTCGGATGCTTAACCGACTGCGCCACCCAGGCGCCCCTATTCTTTTTTTTTATATGTAGCATCAAGATTATCCATGGGTTTTTTAAATTCAGTACTTGAAACTTGAAATCAGGATTAGCTCCAGTAGTAGTATGTCCGTTAAACAACTTAACAAGCATAAAATTCCTACCTTTGGTATACAGTGCTTTTTAGTCACAACGACAACCGACTACTGTTACCCTAATGTAATCCTAAAGCAACAAGCTTTTGCTAAAGAGAGTTGCTGGACAGTTTTTGTGTGTGAAGCTATTTAAGGTCTTATGGATGAGAAGATGTCACTTGTTTAAAGATGTCATGTTTCATCTTGGCTTTTTATCTTTTGTGAGTTCCAATATTAAGAGCTGCATTGAATAGGTAAGTTTCTTTATATATTAAGGGAATGTCTTCATCTGTAAAATGAATGTATTGGATTAGTATGCTTAAGTTTTTTTTTTATTTTTATGGACTGTTTTGAATAAACATAAAAGTGGAAAGGATGGTATACTGGATTCCCAAGGACCTGTCATTCAGCTTCAACAAAGTAGGTGACCTCTTAAGATCCTTCCTGATTCTCTGATTCTCTGATTCTCTGACCATGGAAACTAACTTACTCAGGTTTTGAGAATCTAGAATATTTGATTTTAAAATAATATTGTTACTACTATCAATAATATGAATTCTGAGATAAAAGTTACTAGATTACAGGACTGAGCATTTAATGGCAAGTCAAAATAATAGACATATCATATTTAAGAATAGTTATTAAGGAATTGGGCTATATAAAACCAGTCTGAAACTATATTGAGTGTTATCTTTCATTTGGAAGCTTATTTCAAGATTGCAATAATAGCCAGCCTGCAATAATGGTCCCCAGTGGTCATTGGTTGTTGCTATTCATGCCTTTCTGAAGTTTCCTCCTACATTGTACCAGGGTTGTTCTGTGTGATCTATAGGATATGACGGAAGTGATGGCATTTGAATTGTGAGGCGAAGTCATAAAAGCCATTGCCACTTTTGCCTTGTTCTCTTGGATAACTCACTTTGGGAGAAACCACCTGCCATATGGTGATGACATTCAAGCAGTCCATAGAGAATTATGTAGAAGTGAGGCCTTTTGCTAATTGCCAGCAGTTTTTCAGTTTACCAGCCATCTGAAAAGGGTCCTTTAACCCTGGGGAAGTACCAGATAACTGCAGTGCTGGGTAATACACTGTATACTCTTGAAAGACCACAAACCATCTAGTTAAGGCACTTCTGAATTTGTAACTTACAGGAGCTGCATGAGTTATTAAATGTTTACTATTTGTAACGGCTAAATTTTGGAGTAATTTGTTATGCAGCAGCAATATAAAAACCTTAAACTGCTTTAGGATTATTCTTATAAATACTAGTTACTGTTTTATAGATACAGCTAATAGAGTTCTGGTCGACAGAATGCTGTTTAAAGTCTACACTTACCACAGTGAGTTATTGGCATCTTACCCTTTTATACTTTAACTCCTCAGAGTGACTCTTTTGTGCACATTATCCATAATTAAAGGAGCAGAAGACACGATGTTTCTTCTTTCACTAGTTGCTAACCTGGAACTTAATCCCAGCCCTTCCTTTTGGCAATCGTATATGTTAGCAATTCCACTGTTGTGGAATTTTGAAAGAAATCAGGGCTGGGGGTTGAGTACTGGGACATGTTTTAGCTTATATTTAGGTAAATTTTGAGATAGTATCATAGTCTACCTTCAGGTTATCCCCAGCACGCACGAAGTCCTTAATGATGTAAGCTTTCATTGTCCTACAGACTTTTTTTCTGTTGCCTACTAAATAAGGTAAGATTAAAGTGCCCAAACTATAATATGCCCCAAATGAGACCCTGGTAACATTGTCTCTTGCAGCCATTCTTTATGAATTTGTATTTCAGGCTTTTGTGTGTATTGCTGGATTTCCCTTTTTTTAAAAAAATTTTTTTTTTTCTTTAACGTTGATTTTTGAGAGAGCAAGTGGGGGAAGGGCAGAGTGAGAGAAATACAGAGTCTGAAGCAGGCTTCAGGCTTTGAGCTGTCAGCCCAGAGCTGGACACAGGACTTGAGCCCATGAACCGTGAGATCATGACCTGAGCCTAAGTCAGACGCTTAAGCTTAACCCACTGAGCCACCCAGGCGCCCTTGGGTTTCCTTCCCTTCTTAAGTGTGGTTCTGGATCATATGTATCGATCTGTTCTTCTCATTGTTTATCTCATTAAAAGTTTAATGAACTCTAAAACTTGGATATTTATCATAGGTAGAATAGGTTCTATGTAAGTGCAAGGTTTTGATATATCTGAAAATGTATGGATTAGAGAACCAAGAAAAGACAATTCCGTCACTTTTTACTTAATCTGTTTTATCTATGTAAATTACCATCCATAAAAATTTAAAAGGTGACTGAATCCTTAATATGTATAAGTTGGTGCTAGGAACCTTGGAGAATAAATACTAGGAAGTAAAGTTTTTAAGACTTTAGATTGGTGTGAGTGTTAGGCTCTTTTCATAAATAAGCCACCAGTCTTATGGTCTGGAGCATCAGGTGTTAGTACTTCTGCTGTGTGATTTGTTAGGTAGTGTAATTAATAGGATTCTTGCTCCTGAGAATTTTTCAGATCCGTGGTTATCTTGGGATGAAACAGTAATGGTGTTCACTGACCTACACCAATATCATGCTCTCTGGGAATTGAAATTGATTTTTTTTTTGGTGGGGGGGGTTCCTTGGCTATTTGAACAAACCTCACCTGGGAGGACTCAGAAAACCACTAAGCAGCCATTCAGAAATTAGTTTTTAGGCCCTCGGAAATAAGTTGCATCACCAGCCTCAGGAGAAAGTTAATGAAGTTACTAGTTTTTTATGTTTGAGCACATTGTGCAGTAAGAACTACCTTTAGAATCGAGAATAAACAAACAGATCTGATTTTTTTGTTCTTTGTGAAATATGTAGAAATTCAACCACTCCATGTTGCCAGTAAAAAGGATCTACAGCAGATGTGTATAAAGTCTGGGAGTGTTTTCTTAGATGTCTTTTGATAAGTGTGCTTTTGTGTATTTGATGGATAATGTGTCCCATCTTGTGTGCTTGTTTTATGTGCTATGCACATGTGGCATTGCATTAATTTACCCTACCCCATGATGTAAACATGATGTTTAAACAAAAGTAAAGTTTATAGATATACATTAATTGGCTTCTATGCTGTGATGAGGATATCAGGGGTACAGAAATGAGTAAGACAAGGTCCCTGCCCTGCCTTAGAGGCAGTTGAATGTGCTTAATTTGAATTTATTTTATTTTTTTTATTTTTCAGAGTGTTTAGCTGCTTATTTATAGCTAGACTTCACAATTTATAATGGTGAAGCTGCACTCAACCTAAGATCAGGTTGAATTATGTTACCATAATTGAGAGTTATCCTGAGTTCTACACTGTTAATGAATGCTAATGCTCTTTTGAAGGTCTCCTATATATGGCCTCAGTAACCACAAAGGCTTTTCTGCCTCCAGCAGATAAACTCTCAATAATGTCACAGGAAGTTGCATTAGAAATTATGCCATTACCTATAGCTTTTTCCCTTTTTGCGAACTAACTAATAATGTCTCTTCAGGGTATTCCCTATAGGGCAAATGTCTGTATCATACTTGGGAAATGCATTTCCACTCTGGTAGGGAAAAAATACATCTCATGAACTTTTAAACTTCCTGATGTTAGTGCTTGTTAAATGTAGAGTTTAAGAATTGAGGTGGGATTTCTTTGGTAGTATGTTAGGGTCCCAGAAATATCTGAATCGTCCTTGCCCTTCCCTCCATCCCTGTGCAAGGACCCCAGGGAAGATCTTTGCATGCAATAGCAGCCGAATGGTAATCAGAATACCATTTTATTAACACCTTGAGATGGTGCAATTTTCCCTTGATGCAGGCTTCTTTGGAAGATGGTTTAGAATACATACTTTAGTCTTGAATCCATATATGTATATATATTTAGTCTTGATATGCTCTGGTCTCAACACAGTTTAGGGAGTGGAAGTCAAAAAGAGAAAGAGGGATCCTAATTTAACTCCATAGCCATATAAAACCCAGAAGTCAAAGGAGAGTGAGAGGGAGTAGACCTTGGTTTTGTGCTCTTTAAAGCATAATCACTCTGCCCACTAATAATTAAAGTTAAGTCGCTGTTTTTGGATCTTTCCTAATAGAAGAGCAATTCCTCCTTTGAAGGGAGTGGTCAGAGGTGGCTCTGCTGAGGAAGGAGAGAACAAACAGTATGGATAAATTATGGCACAGGTCAGAATCTCTTACTGAAACCCTAGGGATAAGTATTTCAGAATGTGGACTTTCTTGTATTTTAGAAAGAAAATAGTGTGTGTCTGTGTGTGTAGTGTACACACACACGCGCGTGCGCGCGCGCGGACACACACACACACACACACACACACACACACACACACACAGTGCATTATGTAACAATCTGACCATGCCTGGGGCAGTGTCTCTTGGTTCAATAAATGACTATTTCTGTAAGGAAATCCATAAATAATCAGAATAAGTGGGAATAGTAGAAGAATGCCCCTCTCCCAAAATACCACATCCCAATCCCCAGAACCTGTGGATATGTCCCTTTTCATGGCAAAGGGGACTTTGCACCTGTAATTAAGGTTTAAGGGGTTTGTGGGCCCAATCTAATGACATGGGTCCTTAAGAAAGCAGAGGACCTTTCCCAACTGTGGTCAGAGGAGATGTGATGATGAGAACAGGGTCAGAGAGGTGTGACCTGTCTTTGAAAATGGGGAAGAGGAGCATGGGTGAAGAAACACAGGTGGCCTGTAGAATCTGAATAGGGCAAGGAAACAGATTCTCACCTAGAGCCTCTAGAAAGGAATGCAGTTAGCTCAGTGAGACCCTGGTTGGACTTGAACTCCAGAACCTAAAGACAATACATTTATGTTGTTTTAAGCTGCTAAAACTATGGTAATTAATTATAGCAGTGATAGAAAATGAATATGGTGAGAGAGACTATATGGCCTTATTTTACTTTCAAAAGTGAAATGGGTTATAAAAACCTTGTTGATTTTCAGAGCTTTCACTATATGAATTGGATTTAGGGATTGTGGACCAGTAGAGAGAACCAGGAATCTTGATGTTTTTACTGGATGACTTGACTTTGAGGTTTCCACTGGTTGACTTAATGGTGTTTGAATTTTTAGCAGTGGGAAGAAGAGCTTCTTAGAAGAAAGCCTTTTAATTGTTACCATCCTAATCTTTGAGCCTTTGCTGATTTCTTTGTATTCATTTCTGTTGCCTTCCTGGATCTTACAATGGTTGATGGTTGATGATGACTCTGGTTCACTGTCAATCAGATCAAGGTAATGTAGGTGAAGGAACTCAAACTCCAAGGTACTATGCAAATGCACATTGGTCCTTGTTGATTGTGTTCATTATTATTGAGCAGCTGCCTCCTGTCCTTCCTTCCTTCTAGTCTGGTTGGGGGTTAGAGGGGAAGAAATACTGCAGGATGATTTTGTGAATGTGGCCCCAGCACTCTCTCTTCCTCTGGGCTGCCAGAAATCCTCTCCCCTCTACTATACCTCAAGTTGCCTACAGTGTGTGTGGCTGCAAGGTAGGCGGCACCTGGAATGAATGTCTTATCACAGAAAGGGTGGATACCCTTGGGCTCATCCATGTACCTCATTGTCAGCCATTTACCTTTAATTACATTAAAATTTTAAGTAGAAGAACTCTCCATATTCTGCTTCTCATGGCAGAATCCAGGGCAAAGTCTATGTGTAGATGGTTTCTAGAAAATCTCCCACAAGGTATATAAAGTGCATTTTAGAACATGGGGCAGCAGTTTACGTAAAAATACGTTGTTTATTTTCTTATGATGTTGTGCTGTTGTATTATATCCCATTATTATGAAATGATTGTAGTTGTCGGATTCATGTTTGAAGGTTATTCCGTGAAATCTTTCAGAATAATGATACTAGATCTGAGTCAAATTAAGATGCTTAACTTTGAGCATGTCCCTTGCAGTGTCCTTGATTTGTAGCTGAATCTTTAGGATCATCAATTGTCCTATTGATTCTTTTGATGTCCAAGTGCTGGGAGAGTGAGTCTTACTTTGTTAGGTGCCTGGTGTATGTGTGTGGTTGTGTGAGGTTGTGTTCCTGTTTGATCTTCATTTTCAGTAAATTGGTAGGTTTTGAGCTGTACTTAATGACCAAATGTGTGAATCCAAACTTTATTCCTTAGTAAAGACATATCTCCTTTTTACCCCAGTGCCTACATTGCCCTTATCAATAACACAAGACTTTTCTTCATCAACATTTTCAGTAGGACATTTTAAATCTTTTCTTAGCTTTTGGCAAAAGTGATTGCAATTCAAATACAACTTTGCAACTTGCTCTAGACAAGTACCTGTTTTGAGACCTCATGTCTATGTAATCAATAATAAGATTTTGCTATTTATGCACAATTTTAAATAGTTTTATTTAGATCAGGGCCTAAGTGAAAATCCGGCACATTGGGAACTCTGGAGAGAAATTTTGTCCCTTGAAATCTATCCTGTAATCGCTATGACACATAATCATAAGTTTGTTTCAACACTTACTGAATACTGAATTTTAATTCAAGTGTATATTTAAAAGTAGTTTCAGAACCTAGAGAGTGCCTTATTCTTCATGCCACGATGTATTGGGCTCTGGGCTATGTGCTAGAGATGATTGGGGAGCGAAGGATGTAGCCCTTGCCCTTAAGGGAAGGGAAGGGAAGACTTGTGGAAAGGAAAACGTGGCAAGTTCTGTAGACAAGTATAAGGATCCACGGAGGGGAACAGATAAAGGCGGGGAAGGCTGCTTCTGGATGGGGAAAATGCAGTATGCTTGATGGATTAAGTGGCTTTTGACCCATGAACACATGCAGAAGTGCAAGGATGGATATTGTCATTGGGAAATGGGGTAGTAAAGTATGCAAGTAAACTTGAATCTGCTCCATGGCATACGGATCCCTGGGATTTGGCTCTGCCTCCTCTTGCGTCGGGTCATCTTTATCTCCCATTGAAGGCGTGTTGAGCTATTTGTAATTTCCTATAAGTGTCCTGCTCTTTCCTCTTTGGATCTGTGCTAACAGGTACAGTTGCTGTACAGTGAGCTTTCCATATTGAGTTTTTTTTTTTTTTTTAAAGAACTCCCCTTAAGATGTAGGCATTACTCCCTGTAAATCACATCTTGATAGTTGTTCAGTCTTGCCAGCTACAAAGTTTAAGAGTTCCAGAGTTCGTAGTAAGGGATGTTTGTTGTTGAACACCACTAGTGCCTTTTATGTATTTGTTCCTTTGTTTTTTCCTGAAGCTCGTCTATTGCTGAAAAGGCACTGATGGCAAAGTAGCTGCTCTTAAGGATCTCACTGCTGGCGAGACCCTGAACAGTAGTTTTAATGTGGAACTTTCATAGCCAATCTAGATGTGTGAAGAAGATGCAGGGGAAAGCACAAGTGGGAGTGACCATTCCTCCTGATGGCAGGGCGTCAGGGAAGGATGCCCAGAGCGGAGATGCTTGAACTGAGTCATGAGAGATGAGTGGGAACCTACCAGATGGACAAAAGGGAGTAGGATGTTTCAGCATGTGACTCCACAAGTGGAGAAAGACCTAGGGGAACATGAGAAGTTTGGGAACAGTCAGTCCCCAGGAGCAAAAATGCGCACATGGGTCAGGTGCAACATGGTGAAGCTGGAAGGGGAGGCAGCCCAGAAAGTGTATAATTCTAGATGAAGGAGTTTGTACTTTATTCTGGAGGTAGAAGCGATCATTGAAGAGTATTGAACAGGGATGCCATGTATAGAATTCTGTTTGAGAGGGGATATCACAATTACAAGATGGTAAAATTGTTTAGTGCAGAGCAGTACCATATAAAAAGCCTAGTCTTTCAATATGATAACACTTCTTAGAGACTTTGTGTATGTGGACAAGTGATTCAGTTTCTCCAGATCTTAGTTTCTTCATCTGTAAGTGGGAATGATAATAGCACTTGTCTGAGAATTGAGGTGGCAATTAGGTGGACTATTGTTGCTAAATAACCCAACTGCGTAGTAAGTGTATAATAATTAAATTACATTTATTATGCATTTTGATTTTATTAAGAATAGTGAATAGGTGTCCAGCGAGAGGTTGGCAATGTAGAAAAAGAATGTTTCCTTAGAAGTCAAATGCAGTGTGTATTATTGTAACCTCACAATAAAGGCCAAAATCCATAAGCTGAATTTTAAATATTTTTTGAAATCTGAGATTGTCCTGTTTACCTGCCTGAGGAAAGAGCATTGGAAAATGAGATGTGGTATAAATTAAAAAGGAATCGCTAATGTGGCCAACGGTGTGTGGAACCCTGACTGGAATTAGTCAAATTTGAGTGAGGTTATTGCAATCTCATCCCATAATTAGCATTATTGTGTCCCTGTATCAGTAGAGTCATTTCATGAGGCAATCTACAAAAAAACAGGGGATGTTTAAGGTTGAAAGAGTTTCCTCTGCCATGACTCAGTTGGTCCAGAGAAATGTGAGGTGAAGCCTAGGGCACCAAAATGGTATAAAGGTTGGTCATGGCTTCTGCTGGCCTTTTAAGGCTGAATAATTGTCAGTGACTTGTGGATAACCACAAAACTGTGTTTGAATATTCACTCGAAAATCATTCACATTATGGGTCAGCAGATAGTAACCATTTTTAAATGTAATAAAAAATATTTAGGAAAGAGTAAGACACAGATTTAGTGGTTCTGTTGGTAAAAATGTGTGTATCAGTGAGTACAAAGTATTTCATAAACAAAAACATTCTCACAATATCAGTACTCTTGTATACCAAGATGTATTATATATATCGTTGGTCTTTCTGTTAGTAAAATACCAAATGATATTTTTACAAGATAGGCTATGAAGTATCAATCTATGGTTTTATTAATTGATAATTATATTTTCCTTGCTATTTTAAAAAATGTTTTGAGTTATCTCCCTATTACCGTAGCAAGATTTTTAAGGTAATTACCATGATAATTTCTTTGGCTGAGTGTGGTTTTATTTCACTGACTTTCCAAATGATGTTGAAACATTCTGTTTCTAAACAGCAGGACTTTTTTTTTTTTTAATTTTAAGTGTTTGTAACTTCTTATATAATCTAATAGAAAGGTGAAGTCAGACCTTGGTCTTTTTTGTTGAGCAGTTACTAAAGATGGAATGATGAATGATTGTTACTCTCTCGGTCATGTGAATCACCAGTACCCAAGGAAGGCACAGTCTAGAGAAGTTTTTAATGATGAGTTGGTGCTATTAATGAAAAAGAAGTGGGTGGTAAATTATAGATCCAAGCCCTTGAAAATTAACCTCTCGCTCGTGTTATTAGTTGGATTTTTTGCCTAGAGCTACAGTTTAATTTTTTTGATAAAGCCATTTATTGCCCTCTAAAACATATTTAAATTAGAAAAATACTTCTTTTGTGTTGCTTACCCAAAAGGAGCAATTTACCAGTGGCCATGTTATGGTTGTTTTTCTCATTTGCATTCTTAACCCCCTCTTAGGGCTCTTGTTTGGAGCGGGTGTAGATTTATTTGTAGAGGAGGACACATTGAATTGGATTTAGGATTAAATGAATTCCATGAATTAGAACGATGACCTTGTAGACAGAAAAAGATTTCATTACACGTCTTCCCTGCTTCCACTATATTAGAATTTGTGTGTGTGCCTCATGCTTAAACCTTTCGTGTGTGTGTGTGTGTGTGTGTGTGTGTGTGTGTGTGTGTGTTAAATCAAAAGAATAGATGGAAATTCAGCACCCAGGCAGTGGACAATAAATTGACTGAGTTCTAATTGTGAAGATTGTAGTACTGCATTTCATTTTCCCTCCTGTCATTCTCAGCAAATAATTCTATTTACATTTCAGCCTCCAAACATCTTTGTTTGGGCATGATGGGAATACCATGCGGGCAAATGGTTTTATGGTTAGAATGCTGGTTATATGGATTTTTATTTCTTGTGTGTGTAGCCAAGTAGTGTAAAGTCTGGTGTTTTGCTCAGGTATTGAAGCTTTGCAGGACTGAGAGAGGATAAAATAGAGGGGGATGGAAGAGTGGAACTGCCCGTGTCTTTTTCTAGCAGAAATACGGTTCATGGCTGTATGCTAGAAGGGGAGGCTTTGGAAGCTTCAAAAGGATCAAACCAAATAGCAGGTTCTAACAATTTACTGCTAATTGATGAGCTTTAGGTATAAGGGTGTGCAATTACATGCAATTGCAGCCAACTGTGGGTTTTTTATTTTTTTAATTTTTGTTGTTAAGTTTATCTGACTTTTAAACCAGATTCATTTGCTATCTGTTCAAATTGGTTTTATTCTTCACGAGGGCCTGATTGATTTGACCAAGGACTGCACCTTCATGATAGCTAGCTGTTGACAATGGGGGGTAAATTAAAATAGCCTATGGCCAGGTCAGACTATCTCTGAGAGGTAACAGAAGAGTCCCTTAGGCCTGGTGACTCAAAGTGCTCAAATTCTATTTTCTACTCTGGTTAAAAACAATTTTAAAAATGGTAGCCTTTAAAGTATGTGAGATACAATAAATTGTTTCCTCTTTCTACAAATTGGTTTAGAAAAAAATCTTTAGGAAGTATACAAAAAAATATGTTCCCATGGCGGTTTAATGTTACCAGGAAATCACCTAGTTTGTATTTGTTGCATTGTTGCATTTATATGGTTAGTTTGGCATATAATAGTTTAAAGTTTGGAAGGATATAGTACCTGTATTTGTTCCCAATTTATAGGCAACTAAACTGAGGCTCAGAATACAATTCAATGGTTTATTTGAAATCACAGAAGTGATTACAGTGGAATTAGAACCCTGTTTCACAAACGTCTAGACTTTTGAATTCGCGACTGTGATTAAGCAAGGCATGTAGTTAGTTGCTCAGGCAATGGCGCAGGGATTCTATTACAAATTATTTCTGGGGCCTTCTCAACCATGATACGTCTTTAGTTATGCCTCTGCAGCACTGAGGGAAGCCAAACATATTTTAAAATCAGTAATGACAGTGGAAGGAGGAAAACAAGAAGCCTGATCTGCTTATTTTACTAGGCACAAACGGAAGGAGCTCTTCTTTTAAAACACTTTTCTGTTTGTGTTTTGGGATCAGTGTGTCTCATTTGTGACATAGGCTTCTGTAAAGTCAGTAGTTTGAATGAATGGTGAATTATAGTTACACAATGCAGTCTCTTTCTTCTATACATCATAAATCGATCAAATTTGACAATTTTTATTTCCATTCTTGCTGAAAATGATCATTGTGGATACTTTGCTCAATTTCCCCACGAGTATATGACTTAATATTATCATTTTTTTCCGTTCCTGAAAGGAGCTAATAAAACCTGCCTCTGGGATGAATAAATACATTATTATAGGTGTTGAAATTGTTTAAATAGGAAATATTTATCCCCTCCTTGAGTGAAGCTATATTATCCCAAACATAAACATTGTCAATGAAAGAGTTTGAATGTGTCCTTCAGTCAACTCAAGATCACTTTGTATAGCTAGGGCTCAGTCAAATATCACTTTTAATCATTTAATTACATAAAGGAGATCAGGTTTTCCTGCCAAACAAATGACTGGGGAGGAATAATTCTGTAAGTGGACAGTCCTGCATGCCTCCCCTCCCCCAAACAAAATAGTTTTTTGAGGAAATAAGGCTCACAAGGTTAAAGTTGTATATGCCTTAAATTTTGGAATACTCATTACTTTAGAAGGACCATGGGAACATTTTATTGTATTTAGGGAAGAAAATTAGTTTGGCATTCTGCCCCTTCTCTCCCACCATCCCTGCCATTAGATTCTTGAGTCTCCATGTTTCCCTTTCTGTATTAACCTTTCCTCTCCAATTCTTCCAGGTGTCCTTAGGCTCCGAAGGCCAAGAACACAACCTTCTCCTTGGTGGCAACATCAGTTTGTCATAGGGACAGTATCCTGTGTCTCCTAGAAAACCGTTTTCAACTTCCTGTGGTTCTTTTTTTCGAAGCCATATGCTTGCATAGGGCTTTAGATAGTCACAAAACCTTATGCAGTTTACACAGTTAGTCATATGTATGTTCACCTCATTGAGGCCCAGTGAGGCTAAGAGATTTGCAGAAGCCATTTTGGAGTGGAGATAGGAGTGCTGGTCTGATCTTAGCATTTAAACTAGGAAATTCAAAGGTAGAACAATTGCCAGGGTGAAATAACCTATTCATCTTCCTTGTTACAGTGTGGTCTCGGTTGCAATAGGAAGTCGTGTCTCCAGCATCTATTACCCTGAGCACATGCAATAAATATTTTCTAAAGCTGCAAGAGTTGGGAAAGTAACCTATTGTTCCACTGCAGGGACTATTGAAAAACATGGCAGAGCTTTTCTCATCACTGGTCCATTGCTTATTGCCTACTTCTACTGTTGAGTTTTTCTTCTGTCACTAGTAAGGTTTCAGGTGAATATTAGGAGATGAGTAGAGATTGACAAGATTTTTTCACATCAGCATGTTAGAGTATTGCTGGGAACCTGAGAGTGTACGGTATTGGGAGTATATTGGTAAGGGGCTTGTAACCCTTGTCCAATTCTCTCTGCATTTGTGTTTTCTAGGCAGGCCTCTGGAGGTAGCAGGGCTATGCTGAGGTGATATGGCTGGGTCAGCATTTCCAGGGTACTGCATGATTTCATCCTGACTGAGGTTCAGAAGTCTCTTTCCCCTAGCTAGCAAGAAGTCCTGTTGGGATGTTAATGGCCCACATAGGACTTGTTCCTAAGGATTGGGTGTAAAAACTGATCCCTTTTCAGGGAGGCACAAAATAAGGGATGCCCCATACACCTATGAGGTCACGTTCTGAAAGGCAAGGATAGTGACCATGTGGCATGTCAGGACTATCAGCCATAAAGAGTGGTGCACCTGCAGAAACATTTATCAACTCACAGTACTTTTAAAGATGGGAGAAGACTGTAGTAAATGTGTGCCCCGAGGTTCATGGAAACCGGTAGGAAAGTGCTATGAAATCTCACCTGTCATCCAAAATCTGAATGCAGATTTTGCATTCAACTTCATAATTTTTGTGTTATTGGTTACATTACTCAAAAACATACAATTGAAAACGTAGACATAAGAACTGTTGATACTGGAATTCTCCTATCCTTTGGTGCATGTTTCTGGATCCTCTTCAGACAGTTTTTATACCTTAAGTCCTAACTCTACTGCAAAAAAAAATCCAACACCTGGCATAACTTTTCAAAAGGACCATACATGCAGGCTCTATGGTGTTTGGTTAATACCCAGGGTGAAGAGTCTGTGTGTTATAAGGGAAAATTTCCATTTAAATTTTTTCTATGCCCATTATTAGGTTATAATGGAATCATTTCCCCTGTTGGTGAAACATATTAAAACAAAAAGCAAATAAAACATTTACTTGATAAGAGAATAGTACCATACAGGAGGAAGACTTTTATGAGCTACGTTCTGATACTGGCTGAACTATGTGAAAATGTGGGGTCTTAGGCAGATCTATGACCTTTCTGTTGTGGGTGACTGCATCATTTGTTGTCCCTTTGTGGAGGTGCATTTCAAAATTACAGTGAGTCATCAGACATGAACCAGGACTATCCTGGGCAAACTGATTACCCTTGCTTCAGTTTTTTTATGTTTGTTGGTGAAATGAGATGGGTGGATTAGGTTAGATGTTTTTAAGCAGTTTTTCCTTCAAGAAGCCCAATTATAAAACAAGTAAGAGGCAAGTTCAATTTGAAGCATGGGCAGGGGGCAGGGCTCCAGTTCCCCACCCTCCCGCCCCTGCATACTCCGCCCGAAGATCCTGAGGGATCCCTGGAGCAGTTTGAAAACTCTCACACTCCAGTGTATCCCACCCATCATTTGCCTCTCGCTGGTTTCCTGTGCCCCATCTTCAGGACAAGAAGGCAAACGCCAAATCTAAGTATTGGGCCAGTGCAAATCCTAGGAAGAGAAAGGATGTAATCTCACCTGAGGCAACAAGGTATTCCTTTTGGGCTTCATCGTCTTTTTTCTGCTTCCCCTTAACTATTTGCTTTTCTCAGGGGTAGGAGCTTGGGCGAATTTTGTTTCTTCTAAACTTACTGTTTTTTGTTGGAAAGACCTGAACCTTCAAAATGTAATTTTAGGGGTGGAGACATAGATAAAGCCTTTAAAAACAGATATTAAATGAGGAATTCTTCTGTGTGTGTAGGAAAGTGATTGGGCCATTCCCTGACCCTCCATACTCATCAAGAAGAACATTCCAGTGCTGAGACCACAGGTCAGACACAATGTAAGAAAGCATAAGGCTATTTTCAGGGAGGTGTATGAAGGTACACAAGAAAAGTAACAACCTTGACTTGCCTACTAATTTCCCCAGTGCAACTAATGAATTAATTCTATATTTTGCTCTTTATCTCCTTGTTTCTCTGCTGTATTCTTTTCCCTTCCCAGTCTCTTTATTGCAGACATCTCCTCCATCTTCCTGAACATCATTTGGAGTGTTGTTCCTAAGATCACCCTAATCGCTGTGTCTCGACAGTTCTCTCAATTAAAGCTGCCTCTCCTCTATGCCTGTAACATCCAGACAGTAGGAATCCAAGGTCCTTGCAGAGGGTGGGGAATTAAGTCCTCCCCCCCCCCCCCCACCACCACATCACTGTTGTACTAGCAGACAAGTGGCTGAGAATGAATGTAACACTCCATCCACACTGGACGTTAGCTGTAACAAAGGGGAGCAGAAACCAGCTTCTGATCACTCCTGTATTTGTATTCCCTCATTATTGACTGGGGCAGGCTCTTGCATTTTTGTGTCTCCTCCCTTCTCAGTGATCAATGGGAGGTTCCTTCACATGAATGTCATCAGATTCGTAGGCTCAGTGGTCTTAGACCTGACCTGAGGCAAGTGGACATTTTTTTTTTTTTTCTGTTATTTCTTTTTAATGTACTATGGTTGTTTTTTTTTTTTTTTTTTTTTTTGTTTTTTTCTGATTTAAGTTCTAGCACTGCCTTGGGCTAATAGTATTCCCATCTAGGTTTGCTCATCTTTGGAATTCAGCTGCTTCTTGGTTGATGTTCCCTCCCTTTCCAGTGCATTTAGTTGTCTGGACTATTGCAGGTGCGATTATCTGAGAATGAACGGCTAGAGGATGATCCCTATCTATAACTGTTTGATATGTGGTAGGAGGCATCCATATTGCTACAGGTAACAGATATGATCTGCAGTGGAAAATTAGATAACTGGTTTCTTGGAGAGGCATGAGATTGCCCTGGTTATGGACATCTCTCCACAGTAATTCAGCAGCCATCATTTATTCCGTGTCTAATGTGTGCCATGCTTTATTCACATACTTTCCCACTTAATATATCGATATCAGTTGTTGTTAGTATCCTGTTGCTGCTGTAACAAATACTACCAATATAGTAGTTTAAAACAACCATAATATGTCACAGTTAGGAATTGAAAAGGTCACAAATTTCTTCTAGTCATGGAGGTCAAAAGTCCTAAAATCAAGGTGTCAGCAGGGCTTTGTTCCTCCTGGAAGCTCTAGGGGAGAGTCTGTGTGCCTGCCTTTTCCAGCTTCTGGAGGCTGCCCACATTCCTTTGGCTCATGGCCCCTCCTCCATCTTGTAAGCCAGAAGTGGGTCATCTTCAAATCTCTCCTCTGACCCCTGCATTTGTCCTCACCTCTTTTTCTCTGATTCTGGTTCTCCTTCCCCTTCCTTCTCTTAGAAGGACCCTTGTGAGTCCACCTGGATAATCCTGGATAATCCTCCCGTCTCTGGATCCTTTATTTAATCACATCTGCAAAGTCCCTTTTGACATATAAATGACCACAGGATTAGAATGTGGCCCTTTTTGGGGGACCATTATACTGTCACAGGAGGAAAGAGGTCCTACCACTGGAACAGTAGCAGTGGTTTACAAGTATGAAGTTCCTACTCTTCATCTTACTTAGTTTTCATCACAACCATGGGAGGATGGTATCTTATGGTAAGGCACCGAGGCTTGGTGAGGTTAAGTGACTTGTCTAAAGTCTTGCCACTTGCCACATGGCTGCAGGCAAAGGATTGTGGTCCAGGCTCTTTGATGCCGGTGTGCATACTCTTAACCACTCCGCTATTCCACGTTTATTACCTTTCGGTACAGACAGGCGTAAGTGAAAACAGGGTGTTTTCTCCGGCTCACCTAGGTAGTCGATAAACAGGGTCACTATTCAGACTGGATCTCTTGGATTCCAAAGCCTCAGTCTGAAATGCTGTTGGCATGTGCTGATATTATACCTTTGTTCTACCGAGATTTTTGCTTTTAGCTGTGGTTACCATGACCTTTTGTTTTGTTTGTTTGTTTGTTTTTTCCTTTCCGGATTGTGCTTATTTATCGGTGAAGTCAGGTGGAGAAGGTTGTCACTTAGGTCATGATGTCATGGTGTTGACAGTTACTGGGCAAAGGCCTTTGGCCTGAAGCCGCTGAGCTATCCTGGTTTGTGGCTGCCGCCTGCTCTCTTCAAGTGGAGTTCTCGGACTGGCTTATAGGTTGAGGTGACCACTGCTGCCTCATTTGGAGCAGAGACCCTGACTTCCATTGAATTTTAAACACCGTCTCTGCAATGGAAAGCTAATGTTTTATGGAACCAGCCCCAATTTAGTTACCATAACAACTTGGTAATACTCCTTCTGTCTTGGCTTACTGCCTCAGAGTGTGATGTACAGCAGTCATTCTGGCCAGCTGAAATGGGCTCTCACCTTATTCTTGTCAGGCATATTGATAAATAGCTCTGTTTCATGACACATTTCAAAGTCATCACTTTTTTTTTTTTTTTTTTTATGTTGCTGACCTTCCCTTTAAGCTTCAGGTTGTATAAAGAGAAGCTGCTGGAGTCACACCATGATTGTGCTGCTTTTTTGTTCCTGAGCTATTTTATCACAAAATCCTATGTCCGTGTGGTGGGGGAGGGGGATAAGGAGTGAGATAAGTAGATGATTGTGTTCATATTCTTGGAGCAGACTATCCTAGAATCATAGCAGTGTCTTTATGTCATCTGCCAAAAAGAAAAAGAAAAAAGCTTGAAATAATGTTCAATTTAATCTCATTCTTTATGCAGTAAATTTGATGTCCTCTGGAAAAGGTGTGGGCAATACAATCAAAGAGAGGGTTCATTTCTTTCATTCAAGCATTTCGTATGCACTAAACCATTCATGTCTAGTATTGCCTTGATAATCAGTAACCTGTAGCAGAATTTAAATTTGCATAGGAGAAATAGATGGGCTGGGGGAATTTGAGGGGAAGCAGACATAAGGATTTTGTCTTGTATTCTAGTAGGTAGGAGAGTGTTCTCTGTTTC
Organism: Puma concolor; assembly: GCF_028749965.1. Lineage (NCBI taxonomy): Eukaryota > Metazoa > Chordata > Mammalia > Carnivora > Felidae > Puma > Puma concolor. The sequence continues at coordinate 41,701,382 of NC_141673.1, read as the reverse complement.
AGGAAGGATTAATAGATATTCCTTGGAGAGGTGGGGAGGAAAAGGCAGAGTAATGAAGCATTCTTTATTCCTCTCTGGGAGATACAGAATCTATATTCACATTCCAAGGCTCTGAAAAGTCCAGCAGCAGAGAAACCTATTTAATTAACTGTTTTATTCAGCTGTGGGGGCTGTAGGGGCCCCGTTTCCAGCAGAGCATCTGTGAATATCTCCTAGAGCACGGAGAAAATGGTGCTTTAGAACAATAATGATAAAGAGAAAACCAAAGCCAGGATTTCACCTTGTGTTCTTAACCATTTCTGTAGTGATTCAGCTATGGGGCAGACTCAATAATTTTATTCTTCATTATGAGCTGATGTGTTGTCTACTCCCCTCTCCACATGTTTAAAATGGCCTTTCCTGTGGTTTGTGCCTTTCAGGATTCCATATATGCATTGATTTTGAGCAATTTGTGTAACATTCTGTTCACCTTTTCTTTCTCTAAATATGCAGGTTTATTGTTAAGGAAGATTATGAAGTTTCCTTGGGAGAATTCTAAGAAAAAGTACTCACCATTTTTATGGGATGGTTAGAGTTGAGGCTTCTAAGAAACAAGTAATACATCTACTGAAATCTGTATTTTTATCCTAATGATTTCATGTAAAAACCTGGAAATCTAATGGTTAGTAATAAATCCTAAGCTTTCTGTGCTTTGGAGAGAATCTCAATAAGTTAGTTAATATCTGTCTTCTAATGTTGCCAAAACCTCATTACCTAAAAACCGGAGTTCTTCAGTGTCATCAAGTAGGAAGACTGGCTGTAGAACTTGGAACTCTTGATTTCTGAGGAATGCATTTCCTTGTTTTGTTATTGGTAATTTTCAGCAATTGAACTAAGCAAAAATACTTAGTGAAGACATATGAAAACCCTCTTCATGGCATCCTTTCTTGAAGAGACAGGGTGGAAAGGTCTGTGTCCTCCTTGATGTTGGTTCTTTAATATGTTGACTGTTTAAGATATCTTTTATTGAGGAATGGAGTTTTTAAGATGATTTTCAGTGTATATGCCTATCCAAGTGTTAGTTTTTTTTTGTTTCAATCCAAAAAGATTGGAAAAAAGCATATTTGAGTAACTGGGTATGCAGGAACAAAGTTGTTGTCTACTATTTACTTCATAGATGTTCTGAGATCCATTCCTGGCCCAGCTGGCTTGCTGGATTAATTGACCACAATCCCATGAGTGCTAGTGGTCAGTGTATTGTATGTGATTTAGCAGAGTCAGTAGCTTTTCTAATTCAGAACAGCTTTTGTGTACTGTGTTGTCTACCCATGGTTCACATTATCCAAATAACAATGCCACACCATGATTTTGAGGCAATTGGTAATCTCTGTCTGATGAAGCTTCCCTGTGTCTCATTTGTTTGAATTTAATGTGCCTCTTTGTTCCTTTTTAATTTTTTTTTCAACAACAGCATTGTCTGGCATTTTTAGGTAATTGATTTTTGCATTTGCATTTTGGTTAGAAAAATGGCTGTGGTTCTAAGCAAGGGGGTTGGATTCATCCAGCACTGTCTATATTGTTAGCCAGAAGAATTGTACATTAGAGTAACTTGATAATAGAGCACCCAAATGTATACTTCCATTGAAAACTTTCAAGTAATTTCTCCTTTGGTGATACAAAATTAGAGCTAGTGACAATCAACGGATGATAACCCAAAGTGTTAACCCGAGATGTTTTGAAATATTTGGGTTATTATACACAGCTCAGGGAAAAGAAATAGCCATTCGTGTGTGTGACTGCTGAAATGCTGACCTTGTTTATTCTCAATAAACATAATAACTAGTTTCATATGAGTACATAATTTCTTGGAAGAAATTTGGAAGAGCTGGAGTAAAGTGGAATGTACATAAGACCTATATATTTACCCACCAAAATATACTTCCTGATACAGTCACTCAATTTTTATTTTTAGGAGGGAAATCAGATAAAGACAATGTGTTAAAAATCTTTCTTGGCTTCAGGAATGTTAGTAGTTTGCATATTTTTTTAGGTGCTGTTAGCAGGGTTACTCATTTCCTGGCATGATGTGGTGCAAGTATGTCTTCATGAAGATTAAAATGAGAAGGAAAAGAGATCTAAGGATTGGGCTTCTTGGAAATTGTCTCCCAAGGCACGGGAGACAAAGAAATTCTCTATGTTGCTTCAATGAAGCTATAAAAATAAGACTTGCTGTGGGCATGAGTAGGATCAGAACCCAATGAGAGTCAGTTAGATGTAATAAAGACAAGAAAGAATTTGTTACATTGTCATTTCACATACTTTATTTTTATTTTTGTCTTTCCTGATTAGATGCTGGGAGAAAGCATCTGATGTATGTCATTACATCTTTGTGTGTATGTCATTGAATCTTTGTCATTTAATCTTTGGTTGGTAGGAATATGATTTAGCTTTTCCAGTCTGATCAACATTTTTTGTCACTGATAGAATTGAGCTAGTAAGAATCATACCCTGGATTGTGGTGAAATTCACTGAGTTTTAAAGTATGCCGTTTGGGTGGGTAGCCAGCCTCTCCTTTTCAACACTCCGTACTCTCCCAATAACTTCCAGAGAAAGGGTATGCACTGTGGGCGCCTGAAGAGCGGGGGGGAAAGCCTACATTTTGACTGTCATTTCTTGATAGGTGGTGGTTTCTAGGGTGTGGGTAAGGGCCATAGTAGTTTTCAGAGATACTTGACTCTTGTAGGATTTGTCAGAGTTTTCAGGAGGCAAGCAGAGGTGAAGCAGGAAGGCACGTGTAGGGTACTAAAATTGTGTTGGGAGTGCTAAATTGTTGGAGCCTAGAGCACATGGTTGGAAAGGACAATAGTTGAAGTCTCCAAGGGCAGACAGGGACCACACAATGCAGGGTCTCACCTGCTGTGCTAAGGATTTAGGGTCTGTAGCATAGGAGAGAGAGTGATAGGCCTGCATTTCATAAAGATAAATTTGGGAGATGAATCCAAAGAGGGCTGAGGCTTGAGAGTAGGGGTTTAGTAATGACATAAGGAGATGGGGGTCTAAGCAGTTCCACTGCTAAGGTTATAGCAGTGGAAATGGAGAGGGAGGGAATGGCTACTGAGAAATTTGGGTGCTGTGATTCTAAAGACTTTGTGATGTATTAGAAAGGGGGAGTGAAAGATTGTGGTGTGAATTAAATGAGATAATATATATTTTTCATGTATTTAACACAGTACCTGGCACATGGGAAGCACACAGGAAATGAGAACTTGTAATTCTGTTATCAACACAGACAATAAGAAACCTGTTGGAGGTTCCTGTTTCTAGTAACAATAATACAGGGCTTCTACTCTGTATAGTCCCATCTCCAAATATGCACGCTAGCAGATTTCATACTCTTATTTTTTGCTTGTTAGCGAGACTGTGGCCACATTGTATTCACTTTACCTGATGACCTGGCAGTAATACCGGTGCATGCTTGAAATCCAGCTCAACTGTGGAGCACATCTGTTTACCTTTATGCTGTCATTAAGGGAGAAAGGCCCAATCCCCCAGTCCTATTTGATTATTTGTCTGAGGTTTTATCCTGAAAGTACTTTCTTTCCCTTCATGTCTTCAGAGTTAGATTTTCATTCTTATTTCAGATAGGTTTCTTCCAGTTTAGTAAGTTAGGAGATGAGGTTATTCATAACTCTGTTGGTAGTTATGGCGAACAGTTCTTTGACAGGATGTTTTTGGTGTAAAACTAGTGAATTAGTGTAATTGGGCTGCCATAACAAAATGCCATAGACTGGCTTATACAACAAAAACTTCTTTTGTACAGTTCTGGAGGTAGGAAGTCCCAGTGAAGTCCAAGATCAAGGTATCCAGGGATTCTGTTCCTGGTGACGACTCTCTTCCTTGCTTGCAGACAGCTGCCTTTTCCCTGTGTCCTCACATAGAGGAGGTGCCCTCTCTTTCCTTCCTATTATCCCTTCATGAGGGCCCCACCGTCACGACTTCATCTAACCTTAATTAGGTCTTCCAAAAGTCCTATTTACAAATACCATTATGTTGTGGGGGGTACACACAACATATTTTCAATGTACAGATATTGGGTGGGGACACAGTTCGGTTCATAGCAACTGGGATTCAGAAATGTGAACTAGGGTGTTTGGAACTCTTATGCCTTATTTACTTTCTACCTTTTACAGATTTGCCTTGATGATTGTCTTAAAGCTGGTTGTGTTGGCTGTTTAAGATGTCTTAAAGAGTCATTCATTAGCCATTCATCAGATAGTTACAGAGCTAGGATTCAGAAGTCAATAAGATAATTTTTCCCTTAAAAGCTTTTAAAGCACAGCTGTAGTTTCTTAACTGGAAGGAAACAAACAAATGTGCCCATTGTTATGGGAGTAATTGTCTCTTAGGGGGTGGGGATCAGAGAAGGTACAGCATCAGGATCTTGGCAAGAAGGTTATTCTCTGGAGATCGTTTTCAAGGCCAATATGGTACTTTATGTGCTGCTAAAAATGATATTGTGTCATGCTATAGTTGTGTCCTGTGATTAAAGAAATGATGGAGTTAATCTTCACTACAGGAATGGATAATTTACCTTCAGGTGTGGCCCTAAATTTAAAGGAAGCTGTTAATTACTTTGTTAGTATAATTTTTCTTTAATGCCAAAACACATTTTCCCACATTTTAAGATCTCTGAAATCAAGATGTATATTGCACTCAATGATGCATCTTAATTGGCACTTTTTTCTTTCCTGTTAGAGTATTTTATTTCTTTTATATTGTTTGCTCTTTTCTTATAATATTATAGTACATTTTATGTTTGACACCGAATATTCATTGAAATACAATTGTAAAAGCTAGACTAATATGTACCTGAATGAGCTGTTTTCTTACTATCTCATTTAATGTTTACAATGACCTTATGAATTGTGTTTAATTTATAGAGGATTTGGTGATATTAAGTTACTTGTTGAAGGTCATTTTTTTCTTTAGTGGTTTAAATTATTTTCTTCATGAAATATATACAGTTTTTTTCTTAGCAAGATCACAAATCTTCTAGTAATTCTCAAGACTGCATACTTTAAAGGAAAATATTGATGAGTTTTGCTCTGAATTTCATATGGATTTAAACAATGTAGTTTTCCGGGGGGAAATTCTATCTCCTTGTTTGTATTTGCAGATGTTCCACACACAATACAATATAGTAGTCTTGTCCTTCAACTCTATTAGAAGATGAAGAGTTCTTTCAGGACAGCTGGATTGACAGCCCTGGACCCTGGCTTCCTCCAATTCCAATCTTAATTCCATAGCTGGAGTGGGGGGTGGTGAATGGCTCAGTCGATTAAGCTGTTGATTAACAGCTGTTGATTAATCAACTGTTGATTTTTGATTCAGGTCATGATCCCAGAGTCCTGGGATCGAGCCCCACGTCAGGCTCCATGCTCTGTTTAAGATTCTCAGTCTCACTCCCTCTACCCCTCTTCCCCGATTGCCTGTGTGTACATGCTCTCTCAATCTCTCTTGCTCTCGCTCTCAAAAAAAAAAAAAAATCCATAGCTGGGACTCCTCAGCTCTTGTATGTAAGATTATTTTCTTCCTAGTCTCTGAGGGGATTCTCTTTCTTAGAGGGAATTTCAGAAACCTAGGCAATTATCTTGTTTGGCTTAGCATAAAATTAATCATGATTCTGGTCTTGCTGTTTACAGTGGCTGTGTTCTGTTCACTGGGTTCTCTTGTGAACAGACTTTAAACCTAGTATAAGTAGCTTGAGTCTACATTTTCTCATTATGCTGGAGCTTCTGTAATGGTTCTTTGAATCTTCCAGGATCCAGGGCCTGCCTGCCTTGATCCTCCCTGACTAAGGGCTGTGTCTCCTGTATCTAGACCTGCTGTCTAATGTTGAATACTTGGATCCGTATTCTGCGTATCTTTGGGAAATTGCCTAGGGAGCCCCTCTGGGATTACCTGGCCCTGTTTCTGGTGGATGGGGTCTGGGTCTCTGTTCTCTCTATTACCTACCCTGGGCTCTGATTCAGATATCCGAGACCATGCCTTGAATACTACATAGATCCGTCTTAGTTATTCAAGGTTTTCCAAAATCTGTCTCTTGCTTTTCTTTCCAACAGTTTGCACTACCCGGCACTATCAAACTTCTTTACAGTAATTTGTTTTTACTGTATTATGATTTTTGTGTTTGTACCTTTGTCTAAATTTGTCTAGTATACTCTGAGCCCCTTGAACACAGGACCATGTCTTTTATATATAAAAGATAAAAAAGATCCCCCCATAGTACCTTGCATGTAGTAGTAAGCAGAATGAGTAAAGGGTAGAGTTAATGACTGTTGGGCACCCAATGTTTACCTGATGACTAAAAGCTTGTAATAAACAGAAAAGCATTCATAGGAAGTGGTCCTTGATCACATGATCTGTGCTTTTATGGGGCCATATGTCTGGATTTTGGAACGGTGCTCTTTAGCTTTTAACTATTTGCTTATTTTTGATCCATCTAGTGTATAATTTATTAACTTTCAATAGAGTTTGGTTGTTTTTTTTCAACTTTTGAGGTCCTATTTTACCTATGATTTACACATGAAGTATATATGTTATATAGCCTTTCTATATAAATTTTTTTTTTCAACGTTTATTTATTTTTGGGACAGAGAGAGACAGAGCATGAACGGGGGAGGGGCAGAGAGAGAGGGAGACACAGAATCGGAAACAGGCTCCAGGCTCTGAGCCATCAGCCCAGAGCCTGACGCGGGGCTCGAACTCACGGACCGCGAGATCGTGACCTGGCTGAAGTCGGACGCCTAACCGACTGCGCCACCCAGGCGCCCCTAGCCTTTCTATATAAATGCATGTTTAAAATGATTTAAGCTTTTCAGAGTTTAAGTACTTTAAGAACCTTTTATTTTTTTATTAGAATTTTTTTAATGTTTATTATTTTTTTTTTATTTTTATTTTTTTTTTTTTTCAACGTTTATTTATTTTTGGGACAGAGAGAGACAGAGCATGAACGGGGGAGGGGCAGAGAGAGAGGGAGACACAGAATCGGAAACGGGCTCCAGGCTCTGAGCCATCAGCCCAGAGCCTGACGCGGGGCTCGAACTCACGGACCGCGAGATCGTGACCTGGCTGAAGTCGGACGCTTAACCGACTGCGCCACCCAGGCGCCCCTTTAATGTTTATTTTTGAGAGAGAGAGAGGGAGAGAGACACAGTGCAAGTGGGGGAGGGACAGAGACAGAGGGAGACACAGAATCCCAAGCAGGTTCCAGGCTCTGAGATGTCAGCACAGAGCCCGACATGGGGCTGGAACCCATCAACCGTGAGATCATGATCTGAGCCAAAGTCCGACGCTCAACTGACTGAGCCACCCAAGCGTCCCTTTAAGTACCTTTTAAATGTGTCACTAGAATATAAGCTTATGAGGGCAGTGGCTTTTTTAGTTTATTTCTACATGCTCAGTTCCTGGAATAATACCTAGGTACTCAACTATTGACTAGTAGGTGGCCCATAAATTGTGAATAAATAATTATAATAATCTCTGCTTTCCTGAGAGGAAAAAATCAGTGTTCGGAAATTCTTCAGATTTCATATATTGCTTACAATTTGATTCAGCTTTAATTTCCAGGTTGTATGAGTTTATAGACCCTTAGGTTTGGAAGGGAACTTAAAGCTATATATAGTCCAGCTTCTCTACTGTGGATCAGCTAACAAGTGAGTATCATACATGTCAGTAAGTAGAATATTTAGTTCAGAAATTGTTACTGGAAACCTAGGACTGTGACACTAGTGAGGAAAGACCAATTCCTCAAGCACTTTGCCCCTGTGCCCCCCACTTAAAGGATTGTTTATATGGGGACTACAGAAAATTACATTATATTAAAGCGATTTGTGATGTCCGCTAAAGGTGCACAAGAGTGGCTTGTTGCTGATTTGAGAGATCAGAAGCACTTCTTCTGTTGTGTTTATTCTGTTTCTGTTCCATCTTTTCTGCCAGTGGAAAATGGCCTCAGGATTAGGAGAAGGAAAGGGATATGAAACATTTGAGCTGTGTTTGGTGCCATATTGAATATTTGGAGCATTTATTTGCTTTGTTCGTTTGCTTAGCCCTATTTTGATTAAAACCATATTTCTAGAAAAAAGGAAATAAATACTAATAACTTTTGTAGTTGACCAGTTGGCATTGGCACCAAGTAACAGGGTAGCTAATTAGTCCTTAGAGTGTTTGAGAGTAGAGTATATCATTTTTCTATTCTTGGTTAATGACATTTCCAGTGATGAAATACCGTCTCTCTGGTCCAGAAACACCTGCAGTGTTATGGAGTCATTTCTCTTAAGCTTGAATTTTCTCTATAACCTTCTTCTCAGGTGTTCTTTTGAGATGATCCTTCTACACTAACTTGCAAAGCTTTCTCTGTCTTTAAATAATGCTAATTTTTCAAAATAAAAATTTCCCTTATTTTCATTGTCATTTGTTTGCATAAATCTCTTACCCATTGTTACTAGTCCGATGTCTGGTGCTATCAAGAGCTTGTCTAATTCCCCTCACATATAGCTCCTTCCTTGAGTTTCTTGGTTTCTGGAGAAGCCAACTACAGACCTCCAGCTACTTCTCACATTCATTCGCTGGACCCCCTTAGTTTCTTAGTATCTTTAGATTAGGTATATCTCTTCTGTTATAGGTGATTAAAAAAAAAGGACGACATGAGCACAGAGTCATTATGTTCTTGGATATAATCATAAGGCTTTTTCTTGAAATAAGTGAAATTTTGTGTGTCATGAAGTAAAAATTTTCTCTTAACAAATGAAGCAAACATCCCTTTTCTTCAATTTGTAGTGTGTTTGAAAATGGTCTCTAGGCCTCTGTCTGTATCTACTCTTATGATCTTTACAATTCCGTGATCATGGGTTTTCCCTCAAATATAAACATTTACAAACAGAAGGGACATAAACCTGAAATTGCATAGCTGAGACTTAGTGCTAGAAAGATTGTTTAATAATGTATTTAGCATACATACATGAGATTAAAAATGAGAAGCTGTATCCTTTGCGTTTGCTCCAGCCCAATTCTTGTTTGTTAAAATGAAAAATGGTTCAGTCTATTTTGGAGCATTGCCATTATAAAAATAAATGTCAATATGTTGCGTACTTGCAGAGTTTTAGCACTTGTCTACAAAATGCCAAAGGATGACTACACCAGTACTTCTGGGTGTGGGCAGTGTATTCACAGAGGAATGACCTCGATTACAAAAATGTAAGCTTGTGCTTGGCCTTAAAGGAGTTTCCCCGATGGGAAGTTTATTTGATGATAGCAAATGCATTCTTGATTGGTGAATTCTTAGAAGAAAGATAGGAACAGTTTAGGTGGGGAAGTATTTGGTGGTTTTCTCTCTACCACTTGCTGGCATCTAGTTCCCAGTCTTCTTTCATTTTCCCTCTGGCTTTTCTAACTTTCTCTTTTTTTCCCCCTGCCTTGCACCGAGCAGTGTGGGTATTACTTTGTCCCAGTGGTGGCATAGGGATTTAATAAGATTGCTGACCTCTGGGCCACAATGACTCTTGCCTGGATGACAGTTGTTAACTCCTAGTGGGCTATGTAGGTAAGAAAAGTGAAGTGATAGAATTCACAGGAGCTGCTGAAACAGAAGGTGTTGAAGACGGGGGACCTCTGTCAACACTTTTTTTTTCTTTTTTAGCACTGGGTCTGGGTGGGTGGTGATGTAATTCTTTCAGAATTAAATAACAGGAAGGGATTGGTAGATGTGCCTTCCATCTTGCTTTTAATCACATGTCTTCACTACACTCAAGGCCTTACGTGTGGCAAAAAGGAACGAGAACAGGATAAAGAGGTGCTGAAAAACCATTTGTGTTTTTCTTGTTCTGTCTTTGGAGAAAGGTTTCTGGTTTTGGGTGTGGAGGTGGAGCTGCTAAATAAGTGATGAGAATTGGGACCTGGAGGGTGGGTTTGGATGACCTGGTTCTGGGAGTGTTGGGGCTGAGGCCATAACTTCAAGGACATGAACAGAGTGGAGACCTTTAAGAAAATATGAGTTCACTGTTTGCACGAGTAAAGTTAAGCCAGCTTTGCAAATTATGTATTTCCCTTAGTCCCGTTGACAGTAGAACCTGCTATGAGGCATACCAAAATTTCTCTCTAACTTTGGGAATTCTTACTACCAAATATATGGATACAGTTTTTTTAAATTAAAGATTCCATTCTAGAGGCTGATATCTTGTGACTTCTTATACCTTATAATATGAATTCTCTCTCTTGTGTACCTGATTCAAAATAAAAAGCTACTACAAGCTGTCCTGCAAGGTACTTGTGAATTCCTAGTTGTGGCAACAGGCAGACCAGAATCAGTTAAATACTGCTTACTGATAGGTAACCATTTTCTTTTTTTTTTTTTAATGTTTTTATTTATTTTTGAGAGAGAGAGAGAGGGAGGGAGGAGGGGCAGCGAGGGAGGGAGGGAGGGGCAGAGAGGGAGGGAGGGAGGGAGGGAGGGAGGGAGGGGCAGAGAGAGGGAGACAAAGAATCTGAAGCAGGCTCCAGGCTCTGAGCTGTCAGCACAGAGCCTGATGTGGGGCCTGAACTCGTGAACTGCGAGGTCATGACCAGAGCCAAAGTCAGACACTTAACAGACTGAGCCACCCAGGTGCCCTAATAGGTAACCATTTTCTATAAAGAACTGGGAGCATAGTGGGTAAGTAGGTAGTTTTCCGTAATCAATGAGTTTTTTATCCAGCAAAAAATCAAATAAGTAATCAATTTCTGTCCCTCTGCCCCTTCCCCCTCCAAATACTTGATTAGGATATATGATTTGAAATTTGAAAATACTTCCTGAAACTATTCTGGAAATATTTCTATTCCAATTATTAAAAATGAAAAGTCTTTTGGTTTATTTGATCTTCCTCTCTGTCCCATTCACCAGTAAAAAAATGAAACTTAGTATCAAGTAAGCATTTGATTAAGTTAGCAGTGATTTATGGGGAGCTCATTAACGTACTGCACAGACAGGAATTATACAGATTTGATGAATCAACAAAGCAGAAAATGGAAAATACATTCCACTCCTGAATTTTTAAGTGAGGAAGAATATATCCTTGGCCATGGTCATGCTTTAATATCAGTCCTACAAAAAAGAAACAGATTTTCACTTGCGCTGATCTATTATGCTGTGAAAATACTGTGTGCATTTTCATCCTTAGAAAAGATGTCTGCAAACAGAGTTCTAAGAACTGAACATAAGTGATTGTGGAGATTGTTTTATTTATCCCTAAAAGCAATATTCTTCCTGTTAGAGCAAGGGATTTAGATGGCAGAATCAATAACTTGGCTGCCGTATGGGACTTGCTTATACACAAATTAATGTATGATGCTTATGAACTTGATAAGCTTGAAAGGCCATATTCTCTTGGTCCTTTATTGCCATGCAGTCAAATGAAACATTAGATAGAAACAATGTAAGGCAATGAAACGATATGTATCATAATCTTTGAGGGATGTTAATTCACATGTGTAGTGACGACAGCTGATATCTTTGTACTAGCTAGTTGCATGGCAAACTCTTGAGACAAATCACTGGTATAACGTGTGATGTGTTTTCCTAAAGCAAAAATCAGATAAAACCTGGTAGTTTTTTTTTTTTTTATATGAACTCCTCATTCTTTGGCATGTATAATTGGAAAGCATTGGCAAATAGACACTGACTATGAGATTCATTTCCTGAAATGCTCTTTTCAGAGTTCCATGTGAAAGCGTTAGCTGTGTCAATTAGTTGAGATGAAATGACATAATTTATTGACCTGTGGTGATAACTTCCTAAATACATTGAACATTTGGCGCCATATAACTGAATGCCTTGCTAATTGCTCAGATGCATGCCTGCTTTCGTAATCAATGCGCTACTTGGGCTAACCTCAGCAGATTTATTGCCTCATTTTCTGTTTCAGACTGCTTAACTATTCACTGGGTGGTATCCGTGAAAATGACAGTCCCTAAGGATCAGAATCTGCGTGTCAGAGGGCAGAGGTCTCTCTGTTTCATGGCTTTGGAATCACTCTTTCATATTCTAAGGGGAAGGCAGAACTGGCAATTTGCATTTAAAGCACTGCTCTCCAAGGTTACATTCTGTTGAGTATATATTTCAGATAGTGGACATTTATCATAGTGTAGCTCTCAAATCTGAAATTGCTGCTGAAGGTATAGCCGAAGAGCCATCACAGTCTTGGAGAACAAGGTAATAAATCAGAAGCTGCCACATGATCACTATGGTAACCGTCAGGCCCTGTCACACTGCAGGCATTATTGAAGGGTAGGTTCACTGTTCAGCTCATCAAGTGTTTGTGATCATAAACCTATTGACACTATAGATTTGATATGACCACATTATTGTCTTTGTGAATTGAAAGGGACTGCTATCATATTTCAGGTAACATTTTATGACTGTAGATTTGAATCTGGTTGTCAATGCCAATTGGTTTAATACAATAGTATGTAGTTTTTAAAGGTAAAACCTAGTTTTTCAACATTGTGAAACTAAATGTTTTTTTTTCTAATGAGACCATTCATGCTGAGCTGAACCTGTAGACAGACCTATGTAATTATGTATCCACATTGATTCAGATCACTTAATTCGAACATTTTAAACAATATTCAACACTGTTATTTGACACAATTTCTTTGTCATAATTTTCAGAATTTATAAACATGAGATCTTGTGATAATGATTTATGCTTTATTTTTAAATTCATGCACATAATTGTGTTTTAAAATTTTATAACATGACATTTAGATATAGGTAGCATCTTGATGAACTTGTTGGGAACCATTAGAATACAAGGCCAACATCCTGAAAGGTAATTATTTTTGTTTATAAGAACTGTGCATTCCTGAAATCATGACAGCTTTAAATAAATACATACATTCTCTAAGAGCAGAGTTCATGTATCCAATATATTTTATATGAATTTAGTGAGTAGTAGTATTTTTCAATTACATTTACTTATAATACAAGGTGATTCCTCAAAATAGTTTTACCATGAAATTTTTTAGCATTTCATTTAAGAACATAGATTTAGAGCTAATCAGAGTTGGGGGGGGACCTCACATGCATTATTATAATAAAGTTGTTAGTATTTTCATAATTATTACTGCATTTGAACATCTTTCTTCAAACTGAACCAAAAGGGCATTACTAAATGTTAAAGGCAGTAACTATGGTAATTCCCTTGCGAGAAAGACAAAAACTCATTAAGATCATAATAAGGTAGTCACTTCTACACATTCCTCAGAAGGTTTTGAATTTTCTTCCTTCTCCTTTGTTTTAAAAGAGTGATTGAACATGAAGTTGGTAGGCACATATCCATCATGACATGTTGAAAGCCTCCTATCCAACTTCCCTATCCAAGGATACACATTGTAAAGTTTGTTCTGAGGATAGTACTTAGCTCTCTGTGTTGGAAGGCAGGAGGAAATGAAGGACAGAGGGAAGGGGCATTTGAACATTTCCTGTCTCCTTTGCTGCACAGTGCAGGAGTTTGGAATCACTATATTTAGTGACTAGTAGAGGACGAGGCACTGCAGATATTTAGCAGTTTTCAAAAAAAAAAAAAAAAAGATTTTTTCCTGCCGGCCTTCTTTTTATATGAACGGCAGCCTACGGCAGGGGCCTGTTGCTACTGAAATGTAGTGCAACTCGGTGATATGGCCTGTGCAGTAGAGTGTGAACTAGATCATGAGTGCTGCTGTTTCATGTGGGATGCTGAGCAGCTGGCAGATAGGAACTACTTTGCACCATTTATGGGCTGGAGTTAAAGTAGTAGGCTGGAGAGGAAAGACTTAGGGCCAGTCGGCTAGCTTCTGAAGCTCTGTCTGAAAGTGTTTATAAAGGCAGCAGTTATGTCCTATTTGTTATCTTCACTGAGTTCACTTTTCCTGGTCTCCGTGTCCATTATTCTTATTACGTTATTACATTAGGTACTCAGAAGCACTTGCTCTAGCATTTTTATACATTTTGAAGAAGTCCAGGAAAATTACACACTGTAAAGGAAGAAGACTAACACTTCTCCCCTACCGTGTGCTAGGTACCATGGTAGGTATTTGCATCCACACTTTAATCCTGAGAGCAACCTTAAGAAGTGTTACAGTTCCCGGTTTTAGTGATAAGAGGGTTGGGCCTAAGAGAGATTAAATGTGTGGGAAGTGGCGGAGCTGGATTTGCAACACGATATTCTTTGGTGCCAGAGTCTATGTTCCTTCTATTTTTCCTGTCCTGTTTGCATGAATGCTCAAGAAGGCATAACTTCTTCCAATTGCTTTTTTATATTCTTTTTGTAATTGTGGCAAGAGCACTTAATATGAAATCTACCGTCTTAACAGTTTCTTAAGTATGCATTCCAGTATTGTTACCTACAGGTACCATATTGTATGCCAGATTTCTAGAAGTTCATTATTTTGTACACCTGGAAATTTATACCCGTTGAATAGCAACTCCCTGTTCCAATCTTCCCCTAGTCCCTGGCAACCACTGTTCTACTCTCTGCTTCTAGGAGTTTGACTACTTCAGATACCTCAAATAAGTGGAACTGTAGTGCTGTGACTGGCTTATTTCATTCAGCATAATGTCTTCAGGGTCATTAATGTTGTTCTCTGTGGAAAACTTTCCTTTTTTTTTTTTTTTTTTAAAGGCTGAATATTATTCCATTGTATGTACGTATCACATTTTCTTGATCCATTCATCTCTCAACAGAAACTCAAGTTGCTTGCAAGTCTTGGCTATTGTGAATGGTACTGCAGTGAATGTGGGACTGCAGTTATTTTTTTTCAAGATCCTGATTTAAATTCCTTTAGAGGTATACCAAGAAATGAGATTGCTGATCATAGGGTAGTTCGGTTTTTTAATTTTTTGAGCAACCTCCATATGGTTTCCCATATGGCTACACCATTTGCATTCCCATCAACAGCACACAAAGGTTCCAGTATCTCCATGCCCTTGCCAAAAAAATCTTATTTATTGGTTTGATAATAGCCATCCTAACAGATGTGAGAGATGATATCTCATTGTGGTTGTGATTTGCATTTCCCTGGAAATTAGTGATGTTGAGCATGTTTTCATGTATCTGTTGGTCATTTGTATGTCATCTTTAGGGAAATGTCTGTTCAAGTGTTTGGCCATTTTTAATTGGGTCATTGATTGATTGCTATGTGGTTGTTGGCATTCTTTATCTATTTTGGATATTAACCTCTTACCCAATATGTGGTTTGCAAATATTTTCTCTTCTCCCATAGGTTGTCTTTTCACTATGTTGATTGTTTCTTTTGCTATGCAGCAGCTTTTTATTTATTTATTTTAAAAGATTTTTTTAATGCTTATTTATTTTTGGCAGAGAAACAGAGACAGAATATGAGTGGGGGAGGGACAGAGAGAGAGAGACCCAGAATCCAAAGCAGGATCCAGGCTCCAAGCTGTCAGCACAGCCCCAACGTGGGGCTTGAACCGTGAGATCATGACATAAGCTGAAGTCAGACCCGTAACTGACTGAGCCACCCAGGCACCCCTGAAGCAGCTGTTTAATTTGATGTAGTCCCACTGTGTGTTTTAGCTTTCATTGCTTGTTTTTGGTCCTATCCAAGAAATTACTACCTAGACCAATGTCATAAAGTTTTTGCCCTATATTTTCTTCTAAGAATTTTACAGTTTCAGTTTGTTTAAATCCTTAATCTATTTTAAGTAAATTGCGTGTGTGTGTGTGTGTGTGTGTGTGTGAGTGTGTGTGTGTGTGTGTGTGTGTGTATGGTGTAAGATAAGGATCCACTTTTATCCCTTTGCTTGAAGATGTCCAGTTTTGCCAGCACTGTTTGTTGAGGAAACTGTCCTCTCCCCATTGTGTATTCTTAGTACTCTAGTTGAAGATCAGTTGATAAGTATGCCTGAGTTTATTTCTAGGTTCTGTCTCCTCTTCAGTTGGGCTATGTGTTTGTTTTCGTGCCAGTGTCATACTGTTTTGATTACTATGGCCTTGTAATATATTTTGAAATCAGAAAGTATGATGTTTTCATACTTTCATACTTTCAAAATGTGATGTTTTCATACTTCATAGCCAAGATTGTTTTGGCTATTCAGAATCACTTGTGGTTCCATATGAATTTTAGAATTGTCTTTTCTATTTCTGTAAAAAAAAAAGTCATTGGGATTTTGATAAGGATTGTAGATCACTTTGTGTAGTATAGACACTTCAACAATGTGAAGTCTTCTAATTCAAGAACATGAGAAAAATAAAAGGCATCCAAAGCCAAAGGAAGTAGTAAAATTATCTCTACTTACAAATCACATGATCTTATATGTATGTTGAAATCCCCAAAGATTCTACAAAAAAGTGTTAAATTAATTCAATAAAGGTACAGGATACTAAATCAGCATATAAAAATCAGTTGGGTTTCTATACACTAAAAATGAACTATCCAAAAAGGAAATTGAGAAAACAATCTAAGCGCCATAAAGAATGAAATACTTAGGAATAAACTTAAGGAGATTAAAGGCTTATACACTGAAACTGCATAACTGAAAGATATTGAAGAAGACAAGAATAAATGGAAAAGCTTCTTTTAGCTTTGTTAGTGTGTATTTGGATGTTTCTGCTGTTCATCAGTTCTTAGAATTACATTCAGACATTGTGTCTGGTGCTAGAAAAATCTGTCCAAATTGAGTCCTCTGTACTTTAATGGACTCAGACTGGGGTAAGAAGATCATGACCTGAGCCAAAGTCAGGCACTCAACTGACTGAGCCACCCAGGTGCCTCGTAAGCCAAAAAATTTTAGATGAAGGTTAGTATTCATTTTCATGCACCTTCATGTATATAATATATTCAGTGATAGTGTAGGTGACATTCATACTAATGATATTTATATCTTCTTTCCTATTAGAGATTAATTGCTGTCTTCATTTATGCATTTAAAACTGAGCTATTACTTTGACCATTGGATGCAAATATGGAAAAGAAAATGAGAGGGGCGCCTGGGTGGCGCAGTCGGTTAAGCGTCCGACTTCAGCCAGGTCACGATCTCGCGGTCCGTGAGTTCGAGCCCCGCGTCAGGCTCTGGGCTGATGGCTCAGAGCCTGGAGCCTGTTTCCGATTCTGTGTCTCCCTCTCTCTCTGCCCCTCCCCCGTTCATGCTCTGTCTCTCTCTGTCCCCAAAAAAATAAATAAACGTTGAAAAAAAAAATTAAAAAAAAAAAAAAAAAAAAAGAAAATGAGAATGCACAATTCTCCCCAAATCTAAATCTGTGCTAGAGCCCTGAGGGTCTTTCACCATCGATCCTGGTGTCTGTGAAGAAGAGAATCCTGCTGATCAGAGTCAGGAAGACAGAGGCTAACACGCGAATCTCTAGTATTTCTCCAGGAATTGGTCATACCTCTGTGTCTGCTTTTGTTGATTTGCTTGCCTTTGTTTTCCTGTCACTCTCACTCTGCAGAACAACATCCTAAGGTTTGTACTTTGTACCTTCTGTCACAATAATGCAGTATAAACCTTGCTATCCAGGGAGGGGCACTTGTGTCATTTCATCTGGTTTGGTACTGTTACGTTGGCCTTATAAATGGCAGCCTCCTGATTTGTCCAGCCCAGCTCCTGGTGCAATTCGGGAAGCCTGTAGATACGGGCTCAGCTCTCCCCTGGTGTGGACAGAGGCAGCCAGCATACTGCTGAGGGCCGCTACATGGAGGCGTTACGGTTACAATCATGTCATTGCCAGACTGTTTCGTGTTCTTTTGCAATAATGGCAATCATTTGATTAACTGAAAGATCATTCTCATAATAAAGGATTAGTTTTTTTTCCAAAAAGCATATTAAAATGTTTCAATCTTGTATTAACTTTTATTTGTTCAATACCGTCAATAGTGGCTTCTTTTTTTTACAACAATATTTAAAAGGTTTCAATTTTGCAATAACTCTTATTTGTTCAGTGCTGTCAGTTGACTGTTTTGGTTTTTTGTGTGTGTGCTTTTTATTTCAAAGGCTTCTGGATGTGTGTAGAAAGCAGATAAAATTCTGTAGGTTTTGTTATCTCAGGTAATGCTTAAAACAGAATTGCCATGGTAAGTCATGTTTGGGTAGAAATTCTGATGACATTGACTTTTCTTCTGTCATCCCTATTCGGCTCTCAACAACAGGCAGTAGCTTGAAATTCTTGTTCTCTGTTAGATGAGAACTCGCCCTTTTTCTGAAATGTTTGATTTACCTTGGCTTTGCCTTTCCAGTGGTAAACAAATAAGCATTACTGTTTGCAGAGCCAGACTAAGATTAAAACAGGCCTTTTACATTTAGGCATCTTGATCCTTGTTATACTAATACATACATTTTACTTCCCTGCTTTCTAAGAAGTTGAAACAGAAATATACATAATTGATGACCTAGGGAATTGTGATTAAGTGCTTGATGTGTGTGTGCTTGCCTATTGGCTTCCTTGTTTCAAATGTAATTACTACATTTCCTTATGAGATTTGGGAGAACTGTAGCTTAAATGAAAGGCAACAGGAGGCTTAGGATATAAAAGCTACTTAGTTTTGAAACTTCTATATATTAAAAGTCACTTTTTTAATGTGTTGATCTATGAATTATGACAAATGGCATCAGCACAGTCAAGGTTCAGAACAGCTCCTGGCTTCGCCAAACTCCCTTATGCTGTCCCCAAATTCCCTTTGTAGTTCAACCCTTCTCCTGTTCCTAATCCCTGGTAACTATAGATTTGTTCTTCCCTATAGTTTTACCTTTCTCAGAATGTGATACATAAATGGACTAATATGTAGTCTTTCAAGTTAGAGCTTTTTTTCACTCGGCATGATGCATTTGAGATTCATCTAAGCTGTTGTATCAACGGTTCCTTTTTTATTGTTGAGTAATATTCCACTGTATGGGTGTACTATAGTTTGTTCACTCATTTATCAGTAGAGACTTCTAGGATGTTTCCAGTTTTGGGCAGTTATGAATAAGGCAGCTGTAAACATTTGCATATAAATTTGTATGTAAATGTAAGTGGTATCTCTCTTGAATAAATACCTAGGAGGGTGATCGTTGGATCATATGGTAAGTGTATATTTACCTTTGTAAGAAATTGATACTTTTTTTTTCAAAGTGGCTGTAACATTTTGAGCTACTCCAACCAGCAAAGTAATGAACTTCTCAGTTTCTCTGCCTCCTTGTCAGCACTTGGTCCTCCTTCCCTTCTTCCCTCCCTTCCTTTCTCCCGCCCTCCCTTCCCTTCCTTTCCTCTCTTCCAGTTTCGCTATTCCACTGGGAATGTAGTGTCTCATTGTAGTTTTAATCTACATTTGTGCTTTACTTGTGCTTCTTATCTGTAGATCCTCAATGAATTGTTTGTGCAAACCTTCTGCACATTTGAAAACAACAAAGTTATTTTCTTAACAAGTGCTGCTCCTATATACCCTGGATATAAGTCCTCTGTCAATTATGTGACTTGAAAATAATTTTTTCTCGGTCTTGGCTTGTCTTTTAATTCTTTTAACAGAGGCTTTTGCAGAGATAAGTTTTAAATTTGAAGTCCATTTTAACCATATTTTCTCTTTTAATTTTTTTTTTTTCAACGTTTATTTATTTTTGGGACAGAGAGAGACAGAGCATGAATGGGGGAGGGGCAGAGAGAGAGGGAGACACAGAATCGGAAACAGGCTCCAGGCTCTGAGCCATCAGCCCAGAGCCTGACGCGGGGCTCGAACTCACGGACCGCGAGATCGTGACCTGGCTGAAGTCGGACGCTCAACTGACTGCGCCACCCAGGCGCCCCCATATTTTCTCTTTTAAATTGTACTTTTGTTGGTATATCTAAGGACGGTTTGCCTAACCTGGGGTCAAAAAAAAACAAACAAAAAAAACAAACTCCTCCCATGTTTTCTTCTAAAAGTGTTTTATAGTTTTATAAATTACATTTAGGTCTGATCATCCATTATGAGTTAAGTTTTGTATAACGTGTCAAGTTTTTGGGAAGGCTTTTTAAATTTATTTTTGTTTTTGTTTTGGATGTAGATGTTCACTTGTTCCAGCACCAATTGTCAAAAAGGCTCTTCTTTCTTCGAATTGCCTTTGCATCCTGATCAACATTGATTGTATTTGTGTGGTTTTACTTCTGGTGTCTTTACATTGTTCCACCTAAATGTGTCTGTTTTTGCAGTGTGATATTCTCTTTATTACTATAGCTTTAGAGAAAGCCTATGAATCGGATGCTATGAGTCCTCCAACTTTGCTTTTCAAAATTGTTCGTGTTATTTTGGTTCCTTTGTCTTCTCGTAGAAATTTTAGAATCACCTTCTAGACAGTTATAAAAAAATTCCTCCTGGGGCTCCTGGGTGGCTGAGTCGGTTAAGCGTCCGACTCGGCTCAGGTCATGATCTCGCAGTTTGTGAGCTCGAGCCCTGTGTCGGGCTCTGTGCTGAGAGCTCAGAGCCTGGAGCCTGCTTAGGATTCTGTGTCTCTCTCTCTGTCCCTCCCCCACTTGCACTCTGTCACTGTCTCTCTTGCAAAAATAAATAAACATTAAAAATTAAAAAAATATTCCTCCTGACATTTTTATAGGAATTACATTGACTCTATAATGTAATTTCTATAGATAAATTTGGGATAGTCTACATGTAAATAACATTGAATCTTTTTAATCTTTATTTATTTATTTATTTATTTATTTATTTATTTATTGAGAGAGAGAGAGAGAGAGAGACAGAGCATGAGCAGGGGAGGGACAGAGAGAGAGGGAGACACAGAATCTGAAGCAGGCTCCAGGCTCTGAGCTGTCAGTGCAGAGCCCGATGTGGGGCTCGAACCCACGACCTGTGACATCATGACCTGAGCTGAAGTCGGACACTTAACCGACTGAGCCACCCCGGCGCTCCAACATTGAATCTTTCAATCCATGAACATGTTGTATCTCATTAAAAATGTTTTATTTTTCTTTCATCAGTGTTCTATAATTTTCTGCACATAGATACTCCATATTTTGTTAAACTTTCATTCGTCTAAATATTGTGGAGGGTGCTGTTATATATGGTACTTAAAATTTTTTTGATTCTAGTTACTCATTGTCACTTAGGCTATCAGTAATACCAATATTATTGAATTTTGCATTTCTACGTTGTTTCAGGTGACCTTATGAAAACTCACTAATTTTAGAAGCTTCTTATGAGGATTTTTTGAGATTTTTCTACATAGACAATCATGTTGTTTACAGATAGGAATAGTTTTATCTCTTCCTTTCCAATCTGTATGCCTTTTCTTTTATTTCCATCTTATTGCACTTATTAGGACTCTAAATGAGATGTTGAGCACAAATGGTGAGAGCCAGTATCTCTATATTTTTCTCAGTTTTAGAGGAAAACATCCAGTCTCTTAGAAAGATTGATGCTAGCTGTATATTTATTTTGTGGATGCTCTTTGTTAGATTAAGAGAATTCCCTTTTTTCATATTCTGCTAATATGATTTTTTTTCTTAATTGTGAGTGGGTGTTAAATTTCGTCAATTTTTTTTTCTGTATCTGCTGATGTAATAATGGTTTTTCTTTACTAGTCTGCTAATAAGGTAAATTACTTATTTTTAGAATGTTGAAGTAGGCTTGTATTGTTGGAAGAAGCCCTAATTAATTATGAAGTAATTATGAAGTAATGTATATACACACATACATACATACACACACACACATATGGGGTATGTGTGTGTGCAGATACACACACATATAATCTAATATATGCTTGAGAATTTCTGCATATGAAGAATATCTGTACTTTTTTTCCATGTCTTTGTCTGGTTTTAGTCTCTGTGTAATGTCAGATTCCTGTAATGAGATGGGAGGTGTTCTTTCCTCTTCCATTTTCTAAAAGAAATTTGTGGAATTGTTAGGACTTCTTCCTGGAATATTTGGTAGAATTTTCCAGTAAAACCATGTGGGCCTGGAGTTTTCTTTGTTGGAAGGATTATGATTATGAATCGAATTTTAAAAATAGTTTCAGATCTCTTCAGGTTATCATTTTCAGTTTGATAGTTTGTCTCTCAAGGAATTATCCATCTCATTTTTGCTTTTATTAGAATTTGTCTTATTTGAGGTTCACTGGGCATAGTGAATCTGCAAATCAATGCATTTTACCAAATTTGGGATGCTTTTGGCCATTATTTCTTCCAGTATTTTTTTCTGCATCATTATCATTCTCCTCTCCCTCCAGGAGTCCAGTGACACAAATGTTTGCCCTTTTAGTGTCCCACATGTCTTTGAGATCTGTTCATTAAAAAAAAATCCAGTCTGAAGAACAGAGAAGATAATTTCTATTGCTTTGTCTTCAAGTTCACTGACCATTTCCTTTTTCATCTTGATTCTACTCTTGATAAAATCCACTGAATTTTTGAATTTCAGAATTTTACATTTCAGGGTTTTTGTGTGTGGATGTTTAAAAAATTTTTTTCCTCTTGGGTCAACATAAGGAGATAAAGAAGGAAAAACAAAACTAGTAAATATGCTCTTTTTTATGGTTTCTTTCAATTTCATTTCAAGAGTATGTTCATAGATACCACATAGATACCACAGTTGTAATTGCCTCTTTAAAATCTTCATTAATTTTAAGATCAGGATCATCTTGGGCTGACCCCTATTGTTCATTCATTTCCTTGTGAATTAGAGTTTCCTGGTTTTTTATATGTTGAATATGTTTGGATTAAATCTTGGACTTTTGGAATATTTGATGAGACTCAGCATCTTGTTAAAATCCTCCTGAGATTGGTGACTTCTTTTGTTTCTTTGTTTTAGCAGGCAGTCAGTCCTGCTAAAGTTGTACCACTTCATTGGGTGATTTGCTCTATGTTCCATTTTCTAAGCCTTTTCTGTACTGTTTTGGATCCATTTTGTGCATTTCCCATTCTTTTGGGATGTGGGTGGTAATTTTAATCTTATCTTAATTCTCAAAGCCTTTGTTAGGTTTCTTTGTGTCTGTGTCACGAAAGCACTGGTTGGGTGGACCTGGGACTCATATTTACATACCGCATTAGGGGATCTCCTCTCCAGGTCTTTCCTCATTGGACTTTTCCAGTACTTTCGGACTCCTAGGATCTCGGTTTCTTTGGCTAAAAAGGCTAGTGTTTCTCTCAGTTTACCACCCTTTGCTGTTGTACAGTTCTGACTATCTGGGCTGCCTTTGGGATTGAGCAGTGGGGGTGTGGTGGGAAGTTTGGGGGAAGACAGGGACCAGAAGAGAGATGCTGACATTCTCACATTCTTAAGATCACTTGGTTGGGTTCATTAGCTCCATTCCTTAGAATCAAGAGATAGGCTTTTAGAATCTGGAAAGAAAACGTGTGTCAAAGGTGTGGCAGTAGTGCAACATCGTGGCTGCAAGTGGTCTCTAAGCAGGACTGGGGGAGGGAAAAGGAAGGATTCTCTCTACATTCTTCTGTTCCCAGGAGTCCCTTTTCCAGTCCTCTGGAGAGAAAAAGAGAGGCTTTCTCTTGAAGTTCTCTGCCATCTGTATCCACTATATATTTCAGGGACTCAGGCCTAGCCTTGGGTCAAAGCCAGAACATAGAAGATCTAGAAACCATCATTGTACTGGTCGTTTCTTAAGTTTTGACTTCGCTCCTTAAATCATTTACTCTTGTTAATTTTTCAGAGTTGTCAGGTAGCATTTTGTGTATTGTCCAGAGTTTTTAGTTATAATCAATGGTGGAGAGAGAGAGAGTATAGTGGACTTACTCTATCTTAGCTGGTATCAGGAGCCCAAAAGAATGTTTTTAGGGGCGCCTGGGTGGCGCAGTCGGTTAAGCGTCCGACTTCAGCCAGGTCAAGATCTCACGGTCCGTGAGTTCGAGCCCCGCGTCGGGCTCTGGGCTGATGGCTCAGAGCCTGGAGCCTGTTTCCGATTCTGTGTCTCCCTCTCTCTCTGCCCCTCCCCCGTTCATGCTCTGTCTCTCTCTGTCCCAAAAATAAATAAACGTTGAAAAAAAAATTAAAAAAAAAAAGAATGTTTTTAATATTAAATGTTATTTTATTTGCCAGTCATCAAATAACAAATTACAGTAACAATATGGGAAATCTGGGAAATACAAAATTAAACTACCCATAATCTCACAACTTAAAATTAAGTACTCCTAGCATTTTTATGTATACCCTGTCTGCTCACTTTTAATGTATAGGTAGCTGTTTTTCAGAAGCGACTATATTCTATACACTTGTGTATCTTTTTTCACTTATTACAAAGGAAGATTTAAATGTTATAAAAATTACAGTGAGTTTACAATGAGTTCATTGAATAAATCCCTTATAGTTTATTCAATTTTTTCCCTATTGTTAGACATTTATTTTTGAAGTATTTGCTACCGTAAAACTGCTGTGATTAACATCTTTGTGTATAAATGTTTTCCTAAATTGAGATCATTCTTTAGGTTGGCTTTTTGGATGTATAATTAAAAACTCATAGGATATGAATGTTTTTGAGGGATTTGTTACCTAATTGTAAATTGTACAATACTAACAATCCCGCTGGCAGTATTTAAGAGTGCCTAATTCCTGGCAATTGAGGTAGCCCCACATATCTTCTAGAAGTCTTTATTGGGGCTCTGTCCATTCCCTTGAACCTTATGGACTTAATCAAGACGCCATTCACTATCCGGAACACTCCTATTCCGTCTTTTTTTTTTTTTTTAACATTCATTTTTTGATAGAGACAGAGTGTGAATAGGGGAGGGGCAGAGAGAGAGGCAGACACAGAATCCGAAGCAGGCTCCAGGCTCCGAGCTGTCAGCACAGAGCCCGTCATGGGGCTCGAACTCACGGACTGTGAGATCATGACCTGAGCCGACGTCGGACACCCAACCGACTGAGCCACCCAGGTGCCCCCGAACACTCCTATTCTGAACACTGTCTTACTGCTGTGCCTTAAAACTATATCACATGTTGCCCTGGTGCCATAATGACTTATGCAAGACTTGTGCTATTTGAGACAGTCACTTGAGAAGCTCAACTGTAATCACCTCACTTTCTTTTTTAAAACCTATTAGTCCTCTGTTGCCGATGGGAAAAAGTCCAAGTTTCTTAACATGGCACAGAAGGCATTTCACTATCAGCCTTGTTTATTTGTGATGCTCCATTTCTTACCATTCTTGCATCACAAGTTTGGTTTGAGGCATACTCAACTGTTTGTTCGTATGTTCTTTCTTGCCTTTGTATCTTTATTCATGGTCTTTGTTCCCATGTCCTGCCACCTTCTTCCTTCCCCTACCCCTGCCACATGATTCTGATCCCACACAAATAGAAGCAGACACACACAATTGCAAGTTCCTTTGTCTTGTATAACTTAGTTGGGGTGTCACTTCTCTCTTCAGAGTGTTTTTTTTCCTGAACAAACCTCTGTTCCACTCCACTCACTACAGTCGTATATATGTTTGTTTAAGCTGTATTCAAATTATTTGCCTATAGATTTTTTTCCTCTTCAGTAGATCATGAACCCTGTAAACTAGAGACTTTTTTTTTTTTTAATACTATCAAAACCCAGCACAATACCTGATGGATGCTAGGACTTTAAGAAACACTGATTAGTTGAATGAATGCATATATGCATGCATGAATGAATGAGTAGCTCTGAAATATCCTTATTTTTGTTCATTTTTCACATTTAGTGCTTTAGAAGAGCATCTTGTTGTTTTCGTTCTCAGGTGTGAATATTTGTTACTGGCGATGATGGTCAGTGACATGAGGAGCCCTCTCAGCATTGCCCCATTGTGAACATAGTTCTTGATTCACAAAGTTCAAATGGAGACCGATTCTTGAGCACTTATGGCTCTGGAATATGGCAGCAGTACACGAATCTTTGTATATTTTGTGTTAACTGATGTTGTGTGCCATGGAGTAAATGCTTTTTGTTTTTCTCTTTTTTTTCTCCACACTCCCCCTCCTTCAAGTTCTATATTTTGTGTCTGTGAAAACTTCAGGATGTATGGTTAAAATTATTTTAGAACTAGTCTGTTAAAGAGCTATGAGAACCATTTGGTTTCACTCTTGCAAAGTAAAAACAGATTAAAAATTATAAAATGTGTAAGTGGTTATTTAGGGAAGGGCGTTTGAGACTGTAAAATTATTTACGTGTAAAAATATTACTTAGGCTTTCTGATTTTTTTTCTCTCTCCTTAGTTCACTAGGACCCACCCAAACTCCATTCAATACAGATTTTCATACTTTCAAAAAGGTATTCAGTTTAAGGTAAACATCCCATAAAATGAAATGTAGGCAATTAAATAAAGCAAAATATAAAGCAGGAATAAAGTGAGAACAAATCTCACCTGACTGTCCCAGTACATGCATTTTCTTTGGATCTTAACGCCTTAATATGGACTGTAAGGTAAAAGTCAGAATTGTCATTTTCACTATTCCTTTTTTTCTGGTATTGTTTGTCATTTTCCCCTATTGATAATTATCCTTCCACATCCTTCCAGAAACACCAACATGGGACAGACATGTACTGTTTTCTTTGCCCACTTCCTAAAATATATTATGTGAGCTTGGAATTGGTGTTAGGTGGTCCTGAGTTCTTTAGGCGTGGATTCCAGCTCCTGTTATCTTTGGACCCCAAGGTGAGGTTAGATTTAGCATCCACCAGCTGGTTTGGTCTGTATTATTCACTCATTCACACACAAAAAAAGTGTCCATTACTGTTTTACATGGTGAAAAGGCACAGGGTCTGCTCTTAGGGAGCTCTCATGGGAAGCAGCCCAGTGATGAAGTGACCAAATCAACGGGCAATTGTAGATGACACTGTAATGGACAATGTACTGGCAGAAGAGTGAATGGAAGGTTCTTTGAGTGCATCTAGAGTAACTTTGGTGGATCAGGAATAATTTCTTGGAGGCAGTGAGAACTAAATGTTGATGTTACTGAGTTATAATTTGGGATATAAAAAAAAATCCTTCTGTGCTTTTGGATATGGGTGTTTAGCTGTTAGCACTGGGTTTCCAAGTATGTCCTTATTAGTCTGTACCTTACTACTCTACCAATCTGTCCTCTCTCTCTTCCTGGCATTGTATCTTTAACACGATGGAGCATCCGAAGAACTCTTCTTGGAACAAGTAACGAAATCCATAAGGCGCATTTATGCAGGGCACCTAGCTTTATCCCTCCCTCTCTGTATTTTTAGGCCTAGTGGGAACAGTATTGCCATCAGTGTTTGCCAAGTGCAATTGCCAGGAGGAATATTGCAGGGGGCTTGTTGTTAAGGTGAGGTTATGTGAGGCCCAGCTAACTCTTTGGCTATTGACAAGTTGTAGTTTAAATTACTCAGGGGGAAAAGAGGGAACTTTGTCAGCAGTTTTGAATACAGGAGGAAGTGTTGTCTCTAGAGAAATTACAATTTAAAGCATGCTGTTTTTCATTTTGGAGCTGGGCCTAGTAGCTGTGTATATTTTTCCTTCCTCGCTGGGTGAATGACACTCTGTAGCACTCCAGCAAATTGGGGTGAGGCTTTTAGATCCATTCCCATGGTTCTAGCTGGCTAGCTGCAAGTGCCATGTTGACCACACATTCTCCCCTTGAACCGTACAAGTACGATAGGAATTGACATCACTAAACAAGCGAGGGTATGTTGGCCGTGTAGATCACTTCTAAAAAGGATTCTTAAGTATAATTTTTTGGGGGGGGTACATTTAGACAGTTGTAATCTGTTCATAATTTGGTATAGTCAGTGGTAGTGTAGACTGTAGATCTACATTATCTGGGTTCACATTCTGGTTCTGTGTATCCTTGATAAGTCCATTATTTTACTCATGTGTAAGGTGGGAACAGTAATAATGACTTCTTGTAAGAATTAAATACATGAATATATAAAGCACTTAAAATATTACCTGGCCTGGAAGAGTGCTCAAGTGCCATTAGAAATCATTAAAAATTAACGAACACTGAATTATATGGCATCAGAGAATGAAGAGCAGTGGGAATGCTTAGGGTTTTGTGATAAAGATCTGCAGAGCCATTCAGGGTTGCTTTGTGGGAGGCATTGTATACACGTGCTGAAAAAATACCAGAGTCAGAGCAGTTTCTTTATCCACCGCTATCATTCTGGTTTTTCACGTAAGCCTCCTTTGCTCCATATCCAAGGAAGCATTTTGTCCCTTAGAAATAGCTCATTCCTTTATCACCGTTAGTAATCATATAAATTAATTGGAATCACCTTTGAGGTGTTTGTCCAGCGGTAGCCTGTGGCAGTCTTTCTGGAAGAGTCTCCTCTTAAAACAGGCTTTATAAAATAAAGCTTGTTGCAGAGTGTTTGTTTGCCCTCTCCTGCATGTTGTTTATGTACTTTGTAATTTCTTTGGAGTGCCTTCTTCTTTTTGCTTGAAGTATGTTTTGTGAATTGAAGTTCTCCCTTTGTTTATAACCTTGCATTGTGATGCATTTTGTCCTTCGAGTTTTTCCTGTCTCATTCCTTTACCAATTGGAGGAACATTTTTTCTCTCAGTAATAAAGTGAGTCTTGAAGTGAACGTAATTTGGTTTTTACATTGTCTTGTTCTTGTGTTCGCATGTGAGCAGTGCGTGAAGTTCAGGTTCAAGGACAATTGTTGCATTGCATGTGGTGTGCAGCTTTGAAAGCAGTATAAAGCATAATTGCCATTTGGTGAAATTTGACTGTAGTCCTCATCACTACAAAAGTTCTTTAAAATCACCAGGTTAGGTTCTTTACTGAGTGCTTTGTTCTATATATGGGTTCTGAATGTATGATAAATGTTTTTTTTAATTTTTTAATGTTTATTTATTTTTGAAAGAGAGAGACAGACCGTGAGTGGAGGAGGGGTAGAGAGAGGGAGACAAAGAATCTGAAGCACAGAGCCTGACAATGGGGCTTGAACTCATGAACTGCATGATCATGACCTGAGCTGAAGTCAGATGTTTAACTGACTGAGCCACCCAGGCTCCCCTATGATAAAATTTTTAATGTCCATGTCTCATTATATATATTGCCTAAACTAAAAGGAACTTTTTATTATGTGTCATTTTGGTCTCTATTCAGGGGAGACCAAGAAATATGCCCTTATGGTTGGCTTAAACACACCTCAGATCAAAGTTATTAAGCTTTCCCTATAATGTCCTTCCCATGGCATATATGGAAAATCTTACTTAAAAGGATTCTTAGTAAGGGAAAACATTCTGTAGCAGCTAGTAAGAAAATTTTGGTAAGGGTTCATTATGTAGGTACAATACAGTCTCATTATTTCTGTGTATAATGGAACTCACAGTTTATTTATAAACTCATTTCTCCAATGTTTTCAGATACTGGCCCCTTCCACATAAGTATATTCTTATGTGCGTCCCTTGGTATGGACTTTTTCGGTTGAGTCACCTTAATTTTATACCTCTTTTATTGATCTGGCAGCTTTGAACACACTCAGCTTATTTTGAATGATCCTTGGTTCTTCTAGTATTTTTTTTTTTCCTTCCTGAGATTCTGTAGAGTATAGATATTGTTGCTGAGTTGTGAGATATCAAATGGGTTGTTAAACATGGAAGTGCTTTGTTTTGCTGTTTCATTTACCTCAGCAAACATTTATTAAGTGCCTATGCTGTGCCAGGTTACCTAAATACAAAAGACAGGTTCCTGCTTTTGAGGTTCAAAACAGTGGTGGAGATCTCTGTAAAGGTAGAATTTCTGTACACAATGGTAATTATAACGATGGAAACATGTGGCACGTGCTCTACGAGCCCAGAGAAAGGTCGCGCATGTAGCCAGCTTGGTCAGCCAGGAAAGGCTTGTCTGGATAAGCTAAGTCTTAAGGAGGACTAGGATTTAACTAGAGAGAAGCAATGAGCCTGAGCCTAAGATGTAGGACAGAACTCTAGTCAATGGGAATGATTTTACATAGTTGTGTAAAACATGAGAGTATATATGTGGTCACTACAGGATGCAGTTATTTCTGCTATAATGGGACCTATGCATTCTTAAAAATCACGGTTGCAAAATTACACAGTGAAAAGCCCCAAGGTCTTATGAGGAAAAAAGGGGTCAGGGACAAAGCACTAAAAAAACCTTGTGTCACGGAAGAAAAAAAGCTAGAACCTAATAAACCTGAGCACTGTTTTTACACGTTAAATGGTTCAGAATGGTATGAATACTTCAACAAACCTGGTGCAGTGCCTTGCAGAAGATCTGAAAGATCTGAAATTTGCCTTTTGAAGCTGGCCCGAGAAGAGCCGCAGCTTGGGAATGATGGTGAGGCCACGGCAAGAGGGCTTCTGCCCGGGAGTGAGAATTGTAATACCAGACAAGTGGCTCGTGAGACGGCAGCTAAGGGGTGGTGGGTGTCGAAGTGTGCCTGTGCGTGTGTGTGTGTGTGGGGGGGGTGGGGTGGTTGGTTTTTTATTTATTGTATTTATTGTATTCCTGTGTGGCTTGGTTTAATTGGGTACCCTTCTCTTTGTTCACCCAGTCTTTCCCAAAGATGAAATTGCACGGAAGCAAATGCAAAATTTGGTTATGCTAAATTATTTCCTAATATAATCTGTCATGTTGGGACAAATTCGTGTTTTCAAAGCCAGTGCTGTTGCAGAAGTGACTGGCTTGTACTGGGGGAGGGTAACAACAGATGTCTGCAGTGGCCAGAAAGGTAGGGTGCGGCTCTGGCATAGGGCTTCCATCTCTGTGTGCGGCATCTTTTTAATATTTGCAGTTGAAGATTGTTGTGGTTTCTTTAAATCTCTAGCAAATTCATCATATGATCTTTCATGATGTTACTGGCTTTCCTGTCCATTCTTTTCTCTTCAGTATCTTCCTTGCACCCCACTGGGAATTTTTACTGTGATCGTATTATCTGTTTCTGACCCTTGTCGCTCCTGAGAGTGGCCCACTTTGTTGTCAGTGGCTGGGCTTTTTCCTTGGCCTTCCATCATCTCATGTCAGGCCTTTTTTACATTAGTGCAAGGGCTGCTGGGAATTTAGTTCTGTCCTACAACCACCACCCAGATCCTGCTTTCCCCTGAGTGACCACTTTGCTGTGGTTTGGTTTCTGTGCAGATTGGTTACTTGTACTTAATATGTCGCTGCTGGTATGTTTCGTGCTTTTTGAAAATTTACCCTCATGTGCTCACCGCTTGAAGCTGTGCTTAGCAATGACAGCGGACCTGAGGGGAATTAGGAGTTCTTTTACATCATATACCTATGTAGAAAAAGTGAAACCTTGCATCTCTGTCAGCTGATGATCATTTAATTTTCAATAAGTAGTTGCAAACCTTTCCTGAATGTATAGTGTAAAGACAGGCACAGCATCACATAGTTTACCTGGATACTTTTCTTTCATCCTCACAGTGGTCCTAGGATGTAGGTCCTATTATCTTCTTTTTTACACATAAAGCTACTGAGATGCAGAAAGTTAAGTGAATTATCCAAGGTCACACAGATACTTGTTCAAGGTCACATGGTAGAGTACCTATAAGACCTGGGTAGTTTGATCTAGACCCTACGCTTTAAACCATCATTGCGTAATTGACTTAGTTTCTGTCAAACACTACTGTGGGCACCTTGAGCTTGTACTGGGAAGAAGGCCTACCTCAATGTAAAGGACCATGATACTTGGATAGTTTACAAATCAGATCTACTAGCAGCTAAGTCTCTGCCCTCAGTTACATAGATGGATCGTTCATCACTTTATATGTTGGGCATTCATTAGAATATTTTAATAGTACTTCAATAGTTATTGGCTAAATTTTTCACCTGCATTTTTTATAGCATTTTTGTTGTTGTTGTTAACTAAACTCGGTTTGTAGTGGTAACATAGATGGTGAGGGGAGAAACATGTATCAAAGCGTAAAGCCCTAATGTACATGCTGAGGTGGGGTTGGGGGCATGTGTGCAAAATAATCATAAGAAATGTGCTCAGATATGAAATAGGGGAGTTCATAACTAGAACTAAATCAACTACTTGGTTCTGTGTTGATAAGCAAAATAATAAAGATGGAAACTGAAAACAAGGAAGTTCTAGCGCCATCTTGTGGAGATATCACTGCAGTCAGGTTCTGCCCCTTTGCCTGTGCTTCTGCTGGTGGAGTGTGGTGATGGGGTGCTGTTACCACGTGGATGGGGATGTCCTGGCATGTCTGTGCTGAGCACCTATGTTTCTAACCAAATGTTGGGCTTCTAAGAGGTAGAGATGATGAAATTAGATATCAAGCATACTGGGTAACCTTGGCAGTTTATAGTGCCCTTCTATATGTATTATTTTATTTATTGCATTTCTGTAAGGTAGGCAGGGAAGCTATTATTCTTACTTAATAGGTGAGGAAATGGGTTAATTGACTTGCCCAGGGTCACAACCAGTAAGTGATAAAGCTGTGACTTGATATACAATCTTTTGTGTCCTAATCCAGGGGATTTTCCTGTTGTACTGTGTTTTTCATAATGCGTGAGACTGTTGTATGTGCAGGCAGCGGCTGCTTCAGACAATTGCTTTTGAAGCTTCTTTTCCTTATTATTTTGTAGTATTTTTATGCCTTCATTATTTTCTGTATTACTGGAGGTCTGGGATCTGAGGGCTTCAAATTCTTGTCAAGAAGGTCCTAAATCTGTTCTTAGAGTTAGATGCATAGAAAGTGACAAGTCCTTAAATATACAGAATCTTTGTTTAGAATTTGCTGGGCAATGATTTTTAGCAGGGAGAGGGAAGCCCTTTCCATCTGAAAGGGAGAGAGAGGTTTCATCTTGATTTTTGACAGAGCAGAGGACTCAGCACGTGATGAAACCATGCTTTGCACTGGGCTTTTGTTTCTGTTTCAGCCTTGTGGACTTCAGGTGTTGGTTGCAGTCTTAGGAAAGTCTCATACTGCAGATTCTGTATCCCCACTAGTTTCTTAGTTGACTGAGATCAGGGCATCTGTGGGTCCTGTTGGTTGCTGTGTTCTCAGCATTTAGGAGGCACTCAAATAATTGAGTGACACGCGAAGTAACTTTGATTGTTTTCTTTCTCTTGGATCAGTGCTCTGATTCATTAGGAAGTTAGTGGGGCACAAGAGTTGAAGCTAGACTCTGGAGTCAGACATACTTAGATTTGATTTGATTCCTAACTGTGGTCCTTCTGATCAGAAAACCTCTGATTAGAAAAACCTCTCTCAGGTTTTTCGAATGAAGTACAGTTGACATACAATGCTACATTAGCTTCAGTTGTGTAACATGGTGATTTGACAACTGTATACATAATGCTCTGCTCACCGCAGCGTAACTATCCTCTATTTCCATACAATGCCATTATAATACTATTGACAATAGTGTCTATGCTGCACCTTTCATTCTCGTGACTTATTTATTTCATAACTGGAAGACTGTATCTCCCACTCCCCTTCACCCATGTTGCTTATTTGCCCATCTTGATTCTCCCCTCCAGCAACCATCACTTTGTTCTCTGTGTGTATGGGTTTGTTTTTGCTTTCTGTTTGTTTGTTCATTTGCTTTGTTGTGTAGATTCCACATATAAGTGAAAACATTGGGTAGTTGACATTCTCTGACTTATTTCACTTGGCATCATACCCTTGAGGTTCACCTGTGTTGTCACAAATTTGAGCCTTGGGTTTCTTAATTGTAGAATGGATAGTTTATAATGACCACATAGTACTGTGCATGTAAAGAATTTGGCACATACTTGGTACACAGTAAGTTTTAAATCAAGGCTAGTTGATATTGTCATAATCATCTGAATGCATTTGGACTTCCATACTTCTCATAGAATGGGCTAAAAATTCCAAGGTTATAATGTTCGCTTTTATTACATCTCTAAATATGGTTCTTAAGATTTTAGTATCAGTCCAGCCCATAATTATTCATTGTGTCAAATCACTTTGCATGTTTGAGTGCCACTGTACTGACTCATGCTCATTTTCTTTGGTCAGTTGAGGATGAAGCCTTGGATATCAACTAGAGCCTTTCACACTAGTATCTACATTTTGGTAAAGACAAAATTTTGGGGAAAACATAGGCCCGATTCTGGGCTGCGCAGATGAGCAGAAGCAAAGTGAAATCTCTGGTAAACCTTTTTGTACCTGGTAAGAGAACCTTGTTTGATTGCTCCTGCAATCGTTTTCCGTATCTTACAGAAGTCTAGGCCAGAGTTACTCAACCTCAGTATTGCTGGCGTTCTGAGCTGGATAATTCTTTATTGTGGGTGGCTGTTCTGTGTGCTGTAGGATGATTAGCAGCATCTCTAGCCCCATCTGCTAGGTGCCAGAAGCATTCCTCCCCTCCCTGTTGTGACAACCAAAAACATCTTCACATTGTCCAAATATCTCCCAGGGAACAAAAATCAGCCTGGTTTGAGAACCCCATATGTAAACCTTTCTATGTTAGTGTCTTGCCAGATACTGTCTCCTTTCAACTAATGACTGACTTTTCTCCTTTAATTTTTTTCCTTCTTCCTGTCATTCATTCTCAGCTCACTTCTTTTCCCTCTAAGAGTACCGATTTGCTTAGGTTCAGGGAATTACTAAAGTGCTCTCTGTGAGTGCAAAGGTTTTAAATTCAGAAATGCTCAGTGATTATAAGTCTCAAGGGTCATGTTTCCCAGAAAGTAAAAGTAGTAAGTATTTCTGCTTCTCTTTAGCAAAGGATATTGTCCTTTTGAAGGAAGGATAACATTTTGTCAACATGGAGGCAAGTGACGTTTGTCTTGCTTTCTGTTCTTTCTTTTATTTCCCAGTGCTCCCTTTCCA
Source organism: Puma concolor (assembly GCF_028749965.1). Lineage (NCBI taxonomy): Eukaryota > Metazoa > Chordata > Mammalia > Carnivora > Felidae > Puma > Puma concolor. The sequence goes on along the minus strand of NC_141673.1, from coordinate 41,666,682 downwards.
AAACTTCAAACTTAATCCTACTTACTTCTTGTAGTGTACAATCTTTTACTGTCCATCTTCAGTATATAAGGAGTTCCATATGTATTGGAAATCAGTTAATGATTAGGAGAGCCAGATGATCAGTCAAATTTGTTTGAAATTGGAAATAATTCATAGGAGTCACTGTATTGGGCCTCTTAACATTTGCATTTTCTTAAAAGTATAGCTTGCTAACTTAAGTCTCATGGGCTTTGCCATAATAAAACGAAGAATTGTCAGCGGACGATATTTTCAGATATGAGTCTTCCCTGCACTTAGTAAGTCATGTCTCCTCAACCACCGTTTTTTTTTCTATATACAGACAACCAACATACGTTTCAAGAGTTTTCAAATAGAAGTTGTCCCACTTTCTGGCTATCCCTGTAACTTCTTGGGAGTATTTTTTTTTGCTCTTGGTAGTGGAATGCTCTTCCATGTTCATGGTCTGTGAGTAGATAAGGATGTTGAACAGAGGGACACGTTGTATATCCATGCAAACTGCTGGAAGATAGAAAACCAAATTTTAAAATTGTATGTAAATGATGTGGCAGGCTTTGTAGAGGGTAGGGGTACAGTTCTGGTTCTGGGAATGCGTGAATTTATTCTGAAGATTTAAATAACTCTAGAGGAGAAAAGACAGCTGGAAAAATATATGTGGCTGAGTGGAGGACATTATAAGGAAGGAGATTGGGCGTAGACTAGACAAACATTTGCTGCCTTGCGTATAAGAAGAGGTCTATGAAGATTTATGTATTATCTGTAGAAAGAGAGTATTGGCCTGCTGCCCTCTGAGTCTAGCACTCTGTTGTTACTAGATGACATTCTTGAAGAGCTGGGAAAGGGGCGGTGTTTGCCATTTAATACCCAAAATGCAGTAGGAGCTCTCTCCTCTCTGTACCTCATTACAACAACAATTATGTAGCAGAGAGAACTGCAGAATGAGAGTTGCCTTAGACAAAGACCTGGGCCTACTTCCTCCTCTCCTTGGGTATGGTCTATGCTTGAGTATATTCTGTGCTCATAGACTTGAGACCTGCACATATCCGAGTTAAATTCAAAAGTGAATCTGTCACTTACAGTGTTTTCATGGGTTAATGAGGTTTCTTAGGTCTTGCTTTATTTCTGGATGTCCTAAAGTAGCCTATAATAATATAGCCACATTTAGGATCAATATTGCCTTTCATTATTTCTGACATTTGTATAGGACTGTCTTCAGGAACATGGCAACAGAGTGGGTACAGAGACAGAATGGCCTACAATCACGAATGGAACATTACATTAAAAAAAAATAATTCTTCAAAAACCCTCTGTTAAGTGCATACAACATGCGATGCATTTTGCTATGTGCTGGGGCTGTAAAAGAGGAAACAAACAATCAAACAAACACAACAGCAACCATTTCCAAATTATAGTTTGCTTTTCTCAGTTTGCAAAAGCATGGTGATTAGTTAGAATGGAACCAATGCACAATACTAGAAACCCTGAGGCTTGGAATACAAATGCTCGTGAGGGCCCTTTGCTCTGGACATCTCTCCACATTGGGTCAGCTGCAGAGGAAGTTACTGAGGGCAGGAGAAGCGGAAACTGCTATGTCCATGTGGCCTCGAATGCCTCTGGATTCATTTTATGTTGTTCTGGATAGATTCTTGGAACCCTGCCCCATTTAAGCTTTTCGGAAAGCTTGATTTGGGGTTCAAGTGCCATATGCGAGGGGTGTGGTTTTTGGATCTTCTCTGGAATGTGGGAATTGACAAAAACAGATGAAAATTCTGGGGCAGGCTTTGCTGTCCTAGAGGGTCCTCCTACCGACTAGTGGTTCACCTGCATGCTTTTGCTCTTATGGGTTTTTCAGGCCGAAGTCCACCCTTCTCAATCTTCAAGGAAGTTCTGGCAATCCCAAATGGGCCAAGGTTGGGAGAGGGGCTCAGGACAGGAGGGTTAGATGCAGTTGTTAATGATGGTTTAATATAGTCAATCTTTAACCTGGTAGCAAAATGTCTAAATGGCAAAGGGATTGATTTCTTTCTCTGTCTTGCAGCCCCTCTGTGACCTTGGGCAAGTCACACTTCCTCTCCAGGACTGTTTTCACATCTATAAAGTAAGGGAGCTAGAGTAGGAAAATTTCTAAAGTTGATCAAAGGAGAAGTACCTCTAATTCTACATCTTCTTGGTAATTCTCTTTTGAAAGGATAGGAATGGATCTAAAGCTGTCTCCTAGGACTCTATACTGAATCTTGCTTGTAAAAGTTTTACTTGTTTGCACTAAAGAGGGTAGCCTTTCAGGATGAGAACGAGCACCCATAAGGTACATCAATCAGTTTCTACTGCAAAGAGCAAGATTCTTCTTGATTCTTCTTGACTCTTCACTGATTCTTCTTATCACTGGCATCCAGAATAGTGGCGATGAAATGGGAAAGAATGAATTGGGTAATTATTATTTCTGCTTGAGCAGACAGAGGAGTATGGCTTCAGAGTTCCTGGATACCATTTATTACTGTCTTGTCATTGTTGCCAGAACTGTGAAGAAAATGCAGCTAGGATAAGAGGTGTTAGAGATAAATTTTTTTTCAGGCACAACTTTATTATTTTTTTCTTTTCTTTTTTTTTTTTTTTTTTTTTTGTTCTTAAATCCGTAAAAGAAAGTGGGTTCTAGAAGCTGCAGTGATCTAAGCAGCAGCACGTTTGTGCATTCGTCTTTTTTTGGTTTTCTTTAAATTCGGTTAAATTTCCACACTGCTGGCACACCTCACTTGCACGCAGTTCCGGACCCTACATACTAAGTGTAGTGAAAAGTTACCTGCTCCCCCTCTGGGGTAATTACTCTGGAATAATAATTTTCACTGAAATCTAACCTAACTTCGTTAAGGGGACTGTGACAAGATTATAAATGATATGATGAATGATATCAACAAGTTATTCTTTCTGTGTGGAAATAAAGGGGTAAAAATGGGGAATGGTATCCAACTTGAGAAAATGCAGGACTGGTTCGAGATGAAAACACCAGGATGTCCAGAGAAATGATTATGTATAAGTGGTAAGTTCTGACTGAAGTTGTCATCAGCCAGTGTTTGATGCATACCTTTTCTTTTACAGGAAAAATAAAAGATAAGTACACATTGCTGTTGGCATCAAAGAAGCAATCTGAATTTAAAGAGCTGGAATCTTTTTTTCTTGCATTATCTCCAAAGCTGTCAGTGATGTAAATTATGATTGCAGAACTTCTATTATTGTGGCAGTATTATAAGCAGGAAGAATATAGCAGTATTTTCAGATCCCAGGTGGAATATGTCTGACTGGCACTTACATCCCAGATTTTGATTTATAAAAGCAAGAACAAAATCATGAAGGGAGTGTACGTGTTGCCCCACCTAATTTGTCATTTTTTGAGTTATATCCAATTTTATAACTTCAGTAAAGTTTTTTTTTCTGTTTCCCTCTTATTTAGAAAAAAAATAAATGCAATGCTATCATTTTTAGACAGAAAATTCCAGAGTTGAGGATCATGAATGACTTATTTACTTTAAGAATGAGAGTTTCCAGAACAGTGATTAGAAAGGTTTCTAATTCTACATTAGAAATGTGGGAATTTTCTTTTGTGCTAAGCATACTTGAAAGAGTTATAATTGTACAGTTCATAGGAACCAATTAAAATTGGGTCATCTGAGTTTTATTCTCTTCATGGCAGTGGAAACCTTACATGTTGTGATATTTTGATTCTTCTTCTTCTTTTTTTTTTTACTTGCAATCAGAATGCCAACCATTATCGGTTTTTTAAAATAGTAGTGTTCCCAGACTTAATGTAGTTGAAACCATTCCCAAGAGACACATCTCTTAGCCCTTGATTAAACTCAGTTTTACTTCTACCTTGTTCAGATGACTGAAATGGAAATAGGGATGTTTAAACAGGAATGTAGCATCCAGTAATCACGAGTAATCCTTCTCCAGTAGTTTTTGCTGGAAACATCTGGAATATGACTAATGGTTTGGGAAATAGGACCTATGAGTAAAAGTTAACAGGAATTGAAAATTATTTCACATGTGGATAAATAAATGGTGATTTAAATACAAATTGTCAGTTTATGAGGAACAGTTGGAAGAAGGACAGTAAATGTGATCTATTCTTCTAAATAATAAAGAACATACATAACATTAGGAGAAATTTGTATTAGGACTAAAGACGAAGATTTGTAGCAATGGCCCAGAGAGATGTTAACTACTGTAGTGCATTAGAAAAAAGACCAATAGTTAACTATTAATAAAGTATCAGGATTTGATCTTGGACAAAATTATTTCCAAGATCAGTTGGAAAAGTTTTTTCATTTATCAGTGAAGTGGTAAACATGTCCCCATAACCCATTTCCTTAACGTTTGTATCGCTTTTTTTTTTTTTTAATGTTGATTTGTTTTTGAGACAGAGAGCGTGAGTTGGGGATGGGCAAAGAGAGAGGGAGACACAAAATCTGAAGCAGGCTCCAGGCTCTGAGCTGTCAGCCCAGAGCCCTATGCGGGGCTCGAACCCATGAACTGTGAGATCATGACCTGAGCCGAAATCGGACGCTTACCCTACTGAGTCACCCAGGTGCCCCAACATTTGTATCACTTGTATCCATTATTCTGCCCAGGTGTGATAAAGATCAGGTATTCTTGGAAGCACATCTGAGGTACATAGAATGGTTGTGTTAGCATACAAATTTCAGGGGTCAGATATTCTCTTGGGTCCTGAGCTGAGTATGCTGGAGGTGTTCTGGCAAGAAGTAAACCACAGTAAGCTGTTTGTAACTAGAAGCAGTCACTAATGTCATGAGGCATGAAAATATGCAACTAAGGGAGGCATAATTTGATGTAGAGGAGTTGTGGGCAAAGAGAATTCATTGGTTTGAAAAGTATCATTGGAAATGTATATATATATATATTTTTTTTTTTGGTAATCAGACTTCCACTGCTTACAAATATGGTACACGTTAGGAGCTCAAATTAAAATGTATCAAGAGCAGTGTGTTGGACACAATGTTCGTATATTCTTGAGAAAATGTTAAACTCCTTGAAGATATTTCTTGGTTTAATGGCATTCTTTTTATTTCTTAGGATGATATTTCATGATGCACTTTTTTTTATTCCATAAGCACCTCTTTTCTTCCTCTATGCTTTTGTGTGGGATTGAAATAAAATAAAAAAATTTAGAGCTATACAATGCTGTCAGGCCCACAATGAAATCTAGCTTTATTTATGTGTGCTTCAAGGGTTTAGAGCAGTTTGAGCTGCTAACTGTGGTGTTAAACATTGTCTGATACTCCTCTCCCTTAAATCCTTTGAAAAGAGCAGATTTTTTATGTTCATGCAAAAGAGCCCTTAAAGGATAGTGAAGGAGGCATGTGGTTTGCTCATATATAGGATTATTTTATTATTATGTAACCTTTGCAATTGTTAAAGGAAGAAGCAGCCATGGAGTAAAGTAATACTGAGATGTTTCCCATAAAGTCCAAGGGCTGTACCATTTAGGAAATTTGCAAGAAACCTTAATCATGCCTATAAATATGTGACCGATGTATTATGGCATAAATGAGATCATAGTATGAGAATGGAACCCAGATTATATCTCTCAGTGTATATACCTAACATAAATTACTTTAATTGAAATGACTGGGCAATTTAAGATTTTCTAATAGTCCAGCTATAGATGATGAGTAGAGTGAAGATTTTTTAATGGGGCTTCATGACCTAAAATATCTGAACTTTTCGCATAGAGAATAGCTGCCTTGATCTTACATAATCACAGCCTTACATTTGTATTGGGATGTTGTTGGTAACATGTGGGAAGGGACAAGGGCACCTCACATTTAGTCGGAAGAGTAGACACTAGAAGAGCAAGTGAGGCCTAACAATTAGAGGACTGTTAAGGTCCAGGAAACTAAAGGATATATAGGAAAATGCTCTTCAAATGAGCAAGACCTGTAGCCTGGGCATCACCTGGGAGCTTGTTAGAAATGCAGAATCTGAGGAACAACCCAGACGTAGTGATTCAAAATCTGCATACACACACATATGCATGCAGATTTATATATATATATGTGTGTGTGTGTGTGTGTGTGTGTGTGTGTGTATATATATGTATATATATATATACATATATATATATAAATATAAATACTTAAAAAGTTTTTTAATGTTTATTTTTGAGAGAGGAAGGGAGGGGAAGAGAGAGACAGAGGCACAGAATCCAAAGCAGTCTCCAGGCTCTGAGCTGTCAGCACAGAGCCTGACGCAAGGCTCGAACCCATAGGCGGTGAGATCATGACCTGAGCCAAAGTCTAATGCTTAACCGACTGAGGAATCCAGGTGCCCTGCAAAATCTGCATATTTAGCTCCTCAGGTTGTTGGTATGTGCTGTGTAGACTGAATGATGTTCCCCCCCCCCCCCCCCCGCCACCTGCCCCCAACACACCAAATTCATATGATGAAACCTAACCCCCCTTGTCATGGTGTTTGGAAGGGGAGCCTTTGGAAGTAATTAGGTTATGAGGGTGGGTCCTTCATGGTTGGGAATAATGCCTTCGTAACAGAGGCCCCAATTGGCTCTCTTGCCCCTGCTGCTGTGTGAAGTTACGGTGAGAAGATGCTGGTCTATGAATCAGGAAGCAGATCCTCATTAAACCCTAAATCTGCTGCCTTGATCCTGGACTTCCCAGCCTCCAGAATTGTGAGAAATAAATTTGTTATTTATAAGCCTTCCAGTCTATGGTATTTGGTTATAGCAGCCTGGACTAAGGTAATATGTACATTCAACTTTGAGGAACAATGATCTACAGAATCCCTCAGATGGAATGGGCCTTAAATTGAAACTGAAGTTAGTGTATACAGAGTGGGGCATCTTGAACCTAGGATCAGGATCAAAGGGAGGGTATGTGTGTTTGGATTTGTTTGTTTTAGTGGTGGGGAGGGTGGGTTAAGGGAAAAGATGGTATCTTGAGTGATTGCCATGGTTAAAACCTCCATTATTGCTTGGCATTTGGTTTTATGGAGTGTGCATGAGGGACCTTGTTTACAGATAGGGGTGAAACACACACTGGATGATGATGGAGTCTGGCAGTTATTAAATGTCAGGATAGATCAGAGACTTGGAAGTCTAGTGAGAGCAGAAGACCCCAGCTGAGTCAAGTTTGGGGAAATGAATGCTGTTGGCTGAAGGTGAGGCAGCCTCTTGGGGGCAGAAAACCAATCAAATCTTACTCCCAAGAGAAAAGGCATTTTACTGGTGGGATGTTTCCTGAGTCTGGCTTAGCTGTGTCCATCTCTTAGGTCAGATGAGGCACTATTGCATGCACGTGTTGCCACCAGATGCCAGTAAGCCTGGGACTTTGAGGCCAGGTCCAAAGATGGAAACGCTAGTAACGCACGAATTAGGTTTTGCTAAGTTGATACATAAGAAACAAGAAGACATACATTTTCTGTTGGAAATAATAGGAAGCCATCCATCTCCTCATTGGAGAAATGTCAATAATTATTTTTTTAATTTTATAGTTTTAAATTTTAATTAAAATAAAGGTGTAATTTTTATGTTGGTTTTTGTTAATTTTGCTTAAAAATGCACACATGTTAATAAAGAAATTAAAAGAATAGTGAGTAAAAATTTAAATCAGTCTGTACTATAGTGTGAAAATATTTAGTGGGTTGTTACCTCTTTATCTACATTGCTTTAAATTTCATTTACTTTTCCTCTCCGTTGGTGACCATACCTGAGGCTTTGTATGTAGCTTCCCATATTTGGGGAGGAAAAAGAATCTTACTCATGATAGCATTTGAAATTTTCAAAAGAGAACACAGGAATCTTTTAGTAACAACAAACATTTTGAATAAAACATGTACAGGACTTCTTAAAACTGTAATAAGGACCAAAAGTCGAGATCTTTCTATGAACTTCTAGCAGTGTCGGCAGGAAATGAGGAGCTGGGTTGCAGTATATTTTGGTCTGTGCCAATTATGTCAATGAGATCAGAGGTATATATAAAATATATTTTTAGTGGTTGCACAGCACTTAATCTGTGGCAGTCCTTATCCTACACCCTTGTGGTTTAGCTTGGCAGATCTGAGATGGGATGTAAGCCACAAAGGGCTATGGTTCTTAAGACAAAATGAAGTCATACAATCAAGGATAGGGAGGTGGAAAATCAACATTTCCCAATAGCCAAGCCCTTCACATAGAAATTTCAGATGTATTTCACTCTTTGTGCTTTATAGCCTATTATAACTCTGTAAAGATTGCCTTAATTTCTCTACCTGTGGATTTATGGGACTAAGTGTCTTGCCTTTGTTCATGTTCAGGGGGCTACCCGGTGCTGTATGGAGTCCTCCGAGGCAGTGACCTCTCACTCTTCTAGGTATATGGTGGGTGTTACATGAGTAATTCTTTTGTTGGGTGCCCATGGTGCAACTTGTTGACAGTGTAGCTAGGGAGCAACTACTGAGGTCATTCAATTGACCGGAGTAGGGAGTCTGGTTTGAGAGAGAAATATGGAGAAGTGAGGAGACTGTGGGTAAGACTCCAGACAAACATGGAGGCTGACTCTTACATCATTAGTGACCAGGCAGATGATGGCTCCACCTCTCTGGTGCTCACTGCTTGGGATGCCACAGTAGAATATGGCCATAGGAGCTCTTGGACTATGACTAGGTAGGATGACTGGGAGGCTGCCTTAGGTAAGTTAATGTTTCAAATTGGAAAACTGGAAAATTTATCACCGGAGTGTAACCATCCCTGGTAAAGGATGCTTTGTTGAGATAAGTGAATCTTGTTTGTGTTCTAATTACCTGTAAGTGTTAGAATGAGAAAATACATGTGGTGATAAAAAAACAAATGGAGATGTTCATCTTACGGTTGATTTTATTGTGCTTTCCATTCAGAATCATAATTATGCCTTGTTTCTGGGACCTGATTATATCAGAAAAGGTCATAATATGAATCCTTTGTAGAAAATGGCTATTTTTTTAAATGTGAAAACATATCGGTCTTTTTCTTTTTAAAAACAAATTTAACTTTAGAGAGCAAGAATGTGCAAGTGGGGGAGAGGGGCAGAAGGAGAGAGAAACCATCTAAGCAGGCTCCATGCGAAGCGTGGAGCCCGATGCAGGACTCGATCCCATGACCTTGAGATCATGACCTGAGCCAAAATCAAGAGTCAGCCATTCAACTGACTGAGCCACCCAGGCACCCTGATATTGATCTTTTTTAAGGGATAGATTGGTTGATAAAAGAAAAAAATACCCAGGGGTGCTTGGTGGCTCAGTCAGTTAAGCATCCGACTTCGGCTCAGGTCACGATCTCACGGTTCCTGAGTTTGAGCCCCGTGTCAGGTTCTGTGCTGACGCTCAGAGCCTGGAGCCTGCTTCGGATTCTGTGTCTCCCTCTTTCTGTGCCCCTCCCTGACTCACGCTCTGTCTCTCAAAAATAAATAAATGTTAAAAAAATTGCCCATCCATTTGAGACATTTTCTTCTTGCATGTTTCTTGTTTTAGCTTCATCTGAGCCAGTGTTCTGTGCCCTGTGCATTTGTCTATTATTCCCTCTGATCTGGAGGTACAGTCCCAGGTTTAAATCAATCTCAACTGTACACATTTATTATAGGTTCAGGAAGGGGAGCTGGAGACTATCCTCTGAATAATCCTGAGAGGTTTTTTTAAATTGTTTTTTCTTTTTAAAAGACACTAAAACATATCCTAAATTATCTCCACTAGGATTGGCTTTTGTTTCTGGTCATAGATAATTGAAAAGTAATCCAATTGTTATTTAAAGATGGGTTTGTTAAGGTTTACCTGGTGGTGTTTTCTAAGAGAAAAAAAAAAAAAACATGTCAGCATTAAATTTGCTATTTAAGTATCCTAAGAATATACTGCACATTACATACTAAACATATGTTTGTATGTTAAAAATGTCTAGACTAAATTTGTTTAAATGCATATAAATATACAATTGTTTTATATTAATACCTCTGATTATTTTTGGTGCTCATGCTTTGAGCCACTGTTTTTGAATCAGTTAGTTGCATGTATATTTGTTTTTTAGAGACAGATGATTGTTCATGGGAAAGAGGCACATAGCCTTTTGTCTTTTGTAAGTGAATTCATGGAATGCATTTTAGAAATGGATTTTCTGTGGCAAGACTTTATCCGACACATTGTTGAAACTTTTATTAGTCAAGCCTTACCAAATTTCCATTTAGCACATTTATCCCTCCATTTAAACATTAGGACATGAAGAGAATTTAAATAGCCTAGAAAATTTACATATATCTATTCAAGGAATCAGGATACTTCCTTAAAAATTTCTTACTTGACCTTGTAATGAAAATTAGGTGGCAAAAGGTGATAATTTGTTAACAGGATAGTGTGGAGTAATGGAACTCTAGGGCACCAGTGACCGGTACAAAGAGTAACGATTTTAATGTGGATTTATTTTTTGGAGAGAGAATATTTAAGGTCCCATCTTTAAAAGCTGCCTTGACACTAGCTCTTAATTCAATTATATTTCTGCCTAAAAGCCCTTCATGTAATAATCAATTAGCAGGCCAAGCTGGAGGAAACCTCGCTGTGTGTAAATACAAAGAGCTCGTGTCTCTGTGTGTGCTCTACATGCCTGTGTATCAGTGGAACGGTGGAGCATGGATATGGGTGTATGTATGTCCTTGACTGTGTGTGTGGTGTGTGTATCTGTTGGGGGGGAGGGGAGGGTCTTTGCTCCTGAAGATGCTTTGTAAATGTCTTTTGTTTTCATGTATTTCTCTTTCCCTTTGTGTGCAGTCCCTTGGATTCTCCTCTGCACCAGTGCCCTAAGTGACAGCCACTGGCAGTAATGAGGCTGCACGCTCCACTATAATTGAACCCTGTCAGCGCTGCCCATTAAGGCCGTGGTGTGCATGCCAGCTCTTTAATCCCAGACCCATTTCTTCTCTCCGTCATTTCCCTTTTACTCATGGCACCGGTTCAATTTCCTGATCCCCTCATTGTGCACGTGGAGGTTCAGGAATGGAGAGTAATTGGTGTTGTTGCACCCATCTTAAGAAGCAACCCTTTCAATAAAGACATGTTCACATCTGCAAACTAAGATCATTGTGTCATGATTGAGCATTGTTTGGGCTTCCTAGATAGTCTATTTGCAGTTAGATTTCTTTATTTTTGGTGGATTCAGATGCAGCATCTCAGACTCTCACAGTTGCGTGATAAAAAGACAGGTCTTTATGATGGAAAATACGCACATTTAATTTGCTTTTATATTAAAACTAATTAGGTATTGTGAAATCCCAGTATAACATAAAACTTCAAGGGATTGTTAGTTTTCTTCCACATGCCAGCATAAAAATAACAGGCTTCTTGATTAATACACTCCTGGTTAGTCACAATTTCTGAGAAAAACTTCTTTCTTCAGATAGTTTTGTTAAGTGTTACAATCTTAACATCAAAATAGTAACAGAGGAATACCAGCATGCTTTCATCTTTACTTTTCTTATACAACGTGTTCAAATTTTGTCATTGTTTTCGTGTTTGTGCTTTGCGTATATGATCCTTTTACGTGTTCAAATTCTCTGGTACGAGCAGAGATGACTTAGTTGTCACACGGTAACATGTGTAACTCTGTTTAGAGTCCAACTTTCATCTCCTTATGCTAAATACACCCTTATTTACACTCAAAATGTAATTAAATGAAATCCCTTTTTGCATAATTTTGAATCTAATCTAATTGGGGCTTATCTTTTAATGTGTTTTCTAAGTAGGAATCAAAGAAAATCTACTTTGGGCCTTGGTAAGGGAGGCAGTTCAACTCAAGTATCACCTAATCGAAATCCAGAAACGTTGACAATGATCCAGCCTCTATAGAGATAGTGAGGGGAAGGGTGTAGGAAGGTAAATGGGAAGAGGTATTGACAAGAATAGTTTAAAAATTCAGGTGACTATTTCATGTAGAAATTAATAGAGTCAGATTTATCAACATTATCGCTTGCTTCTAGATAACTTTGAAGTTTTGCTTAATGAAGTGGGAACACGTTTTTAAACAAATGGAAATTCTTGATATTTAGTACATGTTGTTATCTGTTAAGTTATTTTGTTAGGCTAGCTCAGGTCTGAATAGTCTAGGACTCACTTTCTATAAAAGTAAAAAAAAAAAAACAAAACCAGAAATAGTTATCAGGAACAACAACAACAACAAAACCCAGAAGTCAATTGCAACTTGAGGATGAGATTTGTTTAATGTTCTGTATTTAATGTTCTATATTTGCTGTAGTTGAGTGTTTGAACACGGTAAGACTTTTAATCACAATTTCGTCTAAACAATGAAAATTCTGTGTGGGTAGAGATTTTTGCCTCTGTTGTGCTTCTAGTTCTCAAAATGGCAGAAACAGTGCTCAGTAAATTTTATTGAATTTATTAATTGATTCATTTTATAATACAGACAAAAGATTACCGTTACAACAAAGGTTTTCAACCTAGCTTCTTCATGGTAGAAAGCAAAGAGGAAGTTGTAGCAGAATAACCAGAGAAGATACCCTTTTATAATCAAGAAAAAATATATGTCCAGGATGAAACACAATCTCTAAAGTAAACTTTTAAGCTTTCCACAACCAGCAGACTTTGGAATTGTTTCTGTCCTTAAAATCACATGTCAACATTGTTTTGAACTCTATACATTTTTCTGATAATTTTTATTTCACTAAATGTTGTCAGCAAATATTTTTTTAAGTCCTTTTTTTGAGGATGAGAGAGAACGCGCATGTGAGTGCATGGGGAAGGGACAGAGAGAGACAGGGAGGGAGAGTCCCAAGCAGGCTCTGCACCCTCAGCACGGAGCAGGATGCTGGGCTAGACCTTGCAGAACCATGAGATCATGACCTGAGCCAAAATCAAGAGTTGGATGCTTAGGGGCGCCTGGGTGGCTCAGTCGGTTAAGTGGCCAACTTCACCTCAGGTCATGATCTCGCGGTCCGTGAGTTCGAGCCCCGTGAGTTTGAGCCCCGCGTTGGGCTCTGTGCTGACAGCTCAGAGCCTGGAGCCTATTTCAGATTCTGTGTCTCCCTCTCTCTGACCCTCCCCCGTTCATGCTCTGTCTGTCTCTGTCTCAAAAATAAATAAATGTTAAAAAAAAATTAAAAAAAAAAAGTTGGATGCTTAACCGACTGAGCCACCCAGACACCCCTCAGGTAAGATATTTTTTAAAGGTAACAGTAATAAAAATCAAAATTTAGTTATGTAATCTCTGTTAGAGGCAGCATAACATGTACTTGATTTTTTTTCTTAAGAAAACACAGTTCAGAAAAGTCTCTTTAAGATGATGCAGTTAGTTGAGCAATGTGAAATTGGCACATTTTTACATGAAACCTACCAATTTATATCTTATTTCTAGATGATGAGGTCAGAGATATTTTTCTCCTGCTCCTTTCTCCTTCCCCCCACTTGCTCCTCTGTGTGTTTGTGTGTGAGTTTGTGAGTGTGTGTGTGTGTGTGTGTGTGTGTGTGTGTGTAATGGGTGGTGGTGAAAAATTTGAACATGGAATAGGGAGCCCAGCACTGGTCACATGGTTCTAAATAAATCAACAAAAAAACAAGAGTGCTTCAAGTCTCTTTTTATCCTAAAAGAGGAGTTAAGGTGGCTGTGGGAGTCCCGTGGACTCCACCCTCTAATTTCAGGGCTCTCATTGATTTTGGTGTCATTAGCAATTTGACCCTTGATTATAACCATATGACTGGGAACTTTGACCAAGATAGAGAAGTGATCCAATGTTTTTTTTCTTTTCTTTTTTTTTTTTTTTTAAATAAAGGCCCAATTATAGTTAAAGGAAAATAAACATATGTTATATGTCTTGAAAAATGCTTGAAGAGTTTGTTATTGTGGGAGTTACAGATACTGTTTAAACGAAAACTCCGTATTGAAATTTGTTGCATTTTGAATACTTATGTGAAAGAAGTCATCAGCAGATGATTTTCCTGACATTGCTTCTCCTCCACATTTTTTATCCCAAATTTTTGAAACCAGCCACTATTATATCTGTTGCAGATGTCACAGTTATGCAAGGGTCCTCACACAAATGGGTGTTTCAGTGCCTGAACCTCTTGGAGCCTTAGACCATGTTGTCATAGGAGTGGATGTATTCTCTCAAGGCAGAGGCCATGACTTTTGCAGAAGAGATAATTAGACTAAAAAAACCCCAACAAAAACAGACAAATGTACCTATCTTCCCCCTTTTCCTGCCTTTCATTTAGGCTCAAGCAGACTAATACCACCAAGGTCTCATTGAAATCCAGTTGTTTTTTTTTTTTTTAATATATGAAATTTATTGTCAACTTCGTTTCCATACAACACCCAGTGCTCATCCCAAAAGATGCCCTCTTCAATACCCATCACCCACCCTCCCCTCCCTCCTACCTCCCATCCAAGAAGCTCATCACATTCCTCTGAGACTCTCCCTTAAGACCTTGCTGGCCTCCTGATTTGCAAACGGTTATATTTTTAACAAGAGCGTGACCTAGACTAGGGTCTGTTGGAAATATCTTATAAATCAGAATGTAATTGACTGTCAGTAACTTAGTTGGGTAGACAAGTTGTTTGGGGGAATCTAAGGTCATGTCTGTTTTAGATGATGACTGACATTAGGTACAGTGGCCACTAATACACAGATTCTCTGTTGACAATTTGTTTATCATATCTTACTTAAAGAGCTGTCATTTCCACTGACATGAATGAGCTCACCATCCATTGTATACATTTATGCATTAAAAATTGATGATCTTATGAATCTTAAAGAACCTTGTTTACTGTGCTGGGATTGTTGCCCATTAAATTAATATGATATGACTGTTTTTGATTTGCCTACATTTTTATTTATAATATTTTTGAAATATTCTCTAGTAATCTTTGCTAAGAATATTACCCATTGTATGGTCCTTCCACCTCAGAAAAGAAGGAACATATTGCCTTTTTCCTCAAGCACCTCACCTTTACCCCTTCAAACATTGCTTAGAACCTGACTTCTGAGTAAGATAAAGGAGTCACTTTTCAGTGCATTATCATATTAATACTGTTGTTAGTACAGTATTAATTACAAGACCAAAATTTTACCTGATGAGACTCATTCTTCTTAGTTTTTTCACACATTGTGTTTTTTCTTTAGTATTGAGCTCTGGAATTCTTTTTTTTTTTTTTTTTTTTTTTTTTTTTTTTTACCTTACTGGGTACTTGAGAACAAATCCTTGTTGTATGTTATTTGTTTATATGGTTGGTTTCGTGAAGGAAAGGTTAAATTTTGAAAATCGCTCTCAGTAGCCATCGCACCAGATTGTTATTTAATGGATGGTATTTGTTGATGTTGAGGTATAAGGTAAAAATATGAGAATCTTGAGTACTAACTTCAGATTTGTAGTTAAAAGTCTGTATATTAGTCTTCTACACTACTTTTGGGGTAGGAGAGGTTGTAGCTTTTCTCAAGGACAGTTTGGAAAGGCTTTAAAATATTCAGGTTTTTTCAGAAATATTTCCTGAACTTTTAAGAATATGCACAAAGATTTGACCAGAAGAATGTCTCTCCAGACAGAGAAGAAAATGAGAGGGAAGGAAGAGTAATTTAACTCTTTAATAGTAGAGCCATTTCTTAATTTTTCCATATTTATAAAATGAATGCCCACATAGCCATTCATTATGAAGCTGTGTATTCTAATTTATACCAATAACATTAGGGAAAATGTAGCCTAGAGTATAATTCTATGTTTATTGAAAAAACAAGCATCTTGAAGTACATGCACCAAGGTACAAATGGACATTACATGTGAACCGTGAGGATTATGAGCATTTTTTGCATTTGTCTTTAGGTGCCCTATCTTTTCTAATCTTTTTACAGTAAGTGTATACTCAGTTGGTATTAAAATGTTGTTTTTCATTTAAGAGCCCTTCACATTATTTAAAAACATATTTATTGAATGCTTCATATCTGCCAATTCTGTTCTAAATGCTAAGGGCATGTGAAATAACAGCTGATTTTCCTGTCAACATTATATAACTCTAGTGAACTTGCTGCACCGATTAGCAGCCATTCCCTAATGAACACGCAAAAAGGCTATTACTTTTATTGTCTTCACAAAATGAACATGAGTATTTTCTACAGACTTGTGATTTTTATGGCCAAAGGTATTCCTATTGTTAGTGGTGGTTAAAAGATGTGGAGAACCATCTTTTATTTTCAGTGTTTTATTTGTAGAGTTCAGCCTTGTTCCTTTCTGAAATTTTAGTCCTGGAGGTTAACCTTGTCAAGACCTTGAATATACAGATCTACCCTCTAACTTAGGCATAGTGTACACTTAAAAATCTCTGATTGCTTTTAAGCAAGGAAGTATGATTTTGTAAAAAGAGAACCGAGCCTAATTAGTAATTTTGTATACCAAGTAGACTGGTGATGTATTTCATCATGGATTTCATTAGTGGTGAGAAGGAGAGCTTTGCCAATCACGAAACTTATCTAAATTAAATTCTAAATTAGCTTTATAATAAAATTGTAAATGGTATTGCTGTAAGACTCTAAAATACTGTGGTGTCCTGTCAATGTTTTTTTTTTTTAAATTTAAATTATGTCTTATACTGATGTGTTTGAATGGCAAAACAACCATTCTGCTGTTAATAGACTGAGTCTCATCTTAGAGAAACATAAATAACTTCTTGCAAATGAAAATTACTTGAACTATTCCGTAATAGTTGTAATAAATGTACTGCAGGTTAATTTTACTTAGTACTTAACGGTATTTTTCAAATGGCTGAAAAAGCAAGATCTCTTGATTAAATGCTTTAAGAGAGTGATTTCGTACACTGGTATTCTACAAAGCACTATTTCTTGAGATGTGGTAATGGTGGTGATGTACAGTGAGGGGTTTTGATACCAAAAATAATTGGGAAATACTATATGCTATGTTCTCTTGGAGATCCAAAAGCATACAAGCCTTGAAGGCTCTGGGAAGTCATGCAGTAAAGAGGCCAATTTCTTTTTTTTTTTTAATTTTTTTTTCAACGTTTTTTATTTATTTTTGGAACAGACAGAGACAAAGCATGAACGGGGGAGGGGCAGAGAGAGAGGGAGACACAGAATCGGAAACAGGCTCCAGGCTCTGAGCCATCAGCCCAGAGCCCGACGCGGGGCTCGAACTCACGGACCGCGAGATTGTGACCTGGCTGAAGTCGGACACTTAACCGACTGCGCCACCCAGGCGCCCCAAGAGGCCAATTTCAATTTTGTTTAATGTTTCTTAAACTTATTTATCTAGGAAGTTTTTACATTTCCTAATATGCCGCACTCTGGTATTCTATGAACCCTCTTTGGCCGGGATGATTTAAGTTCTAGAGTAGTGCTTCTGAAACTACTATGTTTAAGTGTCAACTTTTAACATTCTAATCTGTCATTGTAGACAACTGGTGATGACTAGTATATATATATAGCTTCTACCACATGGGTCTGACAGTATTTGAACTGGCTTATATGCTGTTTAATATGATGAGTCCAGTGATCCTGTAGTTGGATGTTACAACAATGTCAAGTCACAGTAATATTTTCTAAATGCTCATTGTTACTTTCCTCAATTCTGTACCTCCCTCATTTAAGACTGGTAATGCACACTTGCAGACCAGCACCGGTCATCATAGTACACTTAGAGTAGTGTGTGTCCAGAGCCTCACTTAAGGTTAGGTCTGCAACCAGCCATATTGGGATCACCTAGAGTTTGTTGGAATGCCATACCTCAGGACTTCACCCATACGTGTTGACTCAGGAATCTGCATTTTAAGGTCCCAAGTGAGTCCATGCACATTAAAATTTGGGAAACGTGAGTTTAGAACTGTGCTCTAATAGAAGTAGAATGCAAACCACGTATGTAATTTTAAATTTTCTAGTAGACTGGTTAATTTTATATTTTTTACTTTTTTAACTTTCATATATCTCATTTAACTCACAGATAACCAATAATTTTAAGTTGAGCATGTCTGTATGTAACGATGATAAGATATTCAATATTTTTACAAAACATGCCTTTGAAATTTGGGTATTTGCACTTACAGCACATCTCAATTCCTGCTGGCCACATTTCACGTGTTCAATGGCTACATGTGGCCTGTGGCTATCTGTATTGGACAGCTCAGGACCTGGCATGATATCTGCTTAGGAGTTGGGAGAGAATGTTGATTGAAGGCCAGCTATGTACCAGCTGCATTGCTGCCTCATAATGTGTAGTAGGATAGGTAGTTTTGACAGAACAGCACTTAGAACCAGGTCTCTGACTCCTTGGTTTACCACTTTCTCTTTAGCTCTTGAATGCTTTTATATTTTTATTTTCTTTTATTTTTTTGTGCGTCTCTTTACGTGCTTTCAGTAGAATTAAAAAATACTGTTTATTTATTTATTTATTTTTTGGGAGAGAGTGAGAGAGCAAGCATCTGTTCATGAGCAGGGTAGGGACAGAGAGAGAGGGAGAGAGAGAATCCCAAGCAGGTTCCACGTTCTCAGCACAGAGCCTGACCCGGTGCTCAATCTCAGATCTCACAAACCATGAGATCATGTCCTGAGCTGAAATCAAGAGTCAGTTGCTTAACTGACTGAGCCACGTAGGTGCCCCTTTCCCAAATGTTCATAAGTCTGTTTTAAATCCTTCCTGGAAAAAGTTCAACTTTAAATAGATAAATAATCAAGACTGAGTTTATATTATTTCTTTGCCCCTCTGATAATTCCCTGACTATATGTTTTTTGTTGTTGTTACAATTTGTAATTTAAATCTACCTTGGGAAAATTGGTCAGATAGTTTTCCATTCTAGAAATTCTTTCTTCAAGTTTGGTGGAGAGAAGGATTTGGAAATTGAAAGCAGCTAGTCAAATGAACTATAAATCACAGCACTTTTCTATACCACGTGGACCAGTGTGATTAAAAATACGGTTGATTCCTGGTGTCCAGGAGATGTAAAACCTGAGTGTCCTTGGACAACAGAACAACCACAGGATGCTGAGGTTGATGCTCTATCTACAGAATTCATTACCACAGGTTGTGTGAGAGTGGTAATTACAAGGTCTCAAAGCACAAGAGCATGAAGGACAAGTACTTAGTTATTTTCTCCTTATGTGTGCTGATTGGGTTTCTGAAAGAATCAAGAGAAAATATAAATTATTTCTTGTACTATCCCCTAACTTCTATTTATGAGGCTCATAAAATCAGAATATCGACTCTCTGCACCTCTTTTTTTTTTTTAAGTTTATTTATTTATTTTGAGAGAGCAGGGGGAGCCCATGAGTGAGGGAGGGGTAAGAGAGAATCACAAGAAGGCTCTGCACCATGGGCTCATGACCTGAGCTGAAATCAGGAGTCAGATGCTTAACTGACTGAGCTGCCGAGGCTCCCCTCTGTGTGCCTTCTAAATAGAAATTCTACAGCTACTATTGCATCTGTTACCTACTGCTTGCTTTATTCAGTGAAATCTCCCAAGACAGGTGGTGAGATTTTGATTAAGCACCCATACTATGGGGCACCTGGGTGGCTCAATTAGTTATGTGTCCAACTCTTGATTTCAGCTCAGGTGCTCATCTCCTGGTTTGTGATTATTGACCCCTTTGTCGGGCTCTATGCTGACAGCATGGAGCCTGCTTGGGTTTCTTTCTCTGCCCCTACCCCTGTGTGCTCTCTCTCTCTCTCTCTCTCTCTCTCTCTCTCTCTTTCTCTCTCAAAATAAATAAATAGACCTAAAAAAAACCATACTATGCTGTAGACTCACATGGAAATGTAGCAGATTGGAAAAAGATTGAATCTAGGAACTCTGGGCATCTCAGGTTTTAATCTTGGTGTTCCATCAAACCAACTTTTTAAAATCTCAGTTTCCTGATCTGTTAAAAGGAGGATAATACAAAACTTCCAGGATTAAACTGAGAGGAGTAAATGAAACAATATGTTTTAAGATACTTGGGCCAACAGAAATTAGTTATCCATGCTTTTTCCTGAGGAAGGGAGAGAGAAATGGGAAGGTTAACCAGAACATGCTTTTTGGAAGGCAGTTTGACAGTCTTTTGACATAGCAGTATTGCCATTCATGTACTTATGTAGCAGAAGAGTACATTCTTGGGATCTATGAACAAGGGCGCTCATGATAGGATTGTTTTAGATAGCAAGTCTAAAACTGTAGACAACCGAACTGCCAGTACATTAGGAACTGATTAAATTATGGCAGATCCCTACAGTGAGATGTACAGACATTACAACAACTGACAGAGACCCTTGGGAAGATGTCCAAAACCTATTAAGTGAAAAGAAATTGCAGGATGCTCTTTTTTTGCACAGAAAATATATAAAAGAATATGCAATTATTAAGTGGGTCACCCCTGAGAAATAGAAATGGGGTCTAGAAGAGAGGAGGACTTGATTTTATCCCTTCTGTATGGTCTGAGAGTTTTGTTATGAGCAGGCATTACTTTTCCAAAGTATTTATATCAATATTTGTAATAGGGAATGTATTGCCTTCTAGCTAAGTACTCTGATTGTTGGATGAAAAGGCAATTTGGGGGAGGGAGCTCAATATTACAGTGGAGTAATTTTGAAATTTTGCCGTGCGAGAACTAAAAAACCAATTCAAAAGCCTGTGTACTCTGTCGAAGTTGATTCAGTGTGTCAAGTTTGGTCTAGGGGTGATTGTTCTGGAGCTTTTATATTAAACAACCCGGTGTTCTACATTGTGATTCAAGCGTTTTTGTAATGACTTAATTTGGTATTTTGCAAGGATTCAGATGATTAAAGTGGATGCGAAAAATGCAGCCTTAAAAAAAGTCCTATCAATTCAGTTTCTCCTCACCCATCAATGTAATATATACTAACGAGGCCTGACTTCATTTTTCCAGAGGTCAGTTTCTAACTCATTTTATTTGCACTGCATAAAGAAAAAGGAAATTCAAAATAAATTCAAATTGATTTATTATAGGAGGGGCATACTCTGAATGAGTTTAGCTAAGTAGATGCTAAAACAAATGTGGCTTACAAAAAATACAATAATGTAAGGATTTTTCCTAATCCTGATTAGATTTTAAATTGCCCTTTCAGTAGTTTGCATAATTATAAGGCACTGCCATACAGTGAGTAACAATAGAAAATAACTCATTAATGCCTGTTTCTCTTTGGCATTGTTCCAGGCCATGCAGCTTGATGTTTACCGAGCAGACAGTCTGTAGCATTTCCCTGTCTGATATGGAACATCAAAGATTGCTTGGATTTCTCTGTACTCAGACATTCCTGATTTTGTCTGAAGTGGTAATATCCCGAGAAGCCAATAGCAGCATGAAATTTAAAGTATTTTGGCACTTCCTAGTTCTTGTATTATTTTCAAACGCAGTGATATTGGAGAAGTAGATTGGGATTTCTTGGCTTTTAAACAAAGTGAACTGTTACAAATGTAGTTTCTGAGCCCAAGGTCATAAGGTCATTACAATGCTGGTGACAGAACTGACTCACTTTCCAGAGCTAGGTTTTTAAATATCCACCACTGACAAGCCACAGTGTTTGTTTCATTAGCATTAGCACATTTTCAGTGGTGCTGAGACATTAGATATGCATCTCTAATAAATAATGAGATGTATAATCTAGAGTATTGGAATTTTCTTCTTCACTGTGCAGTATTTTTCAATACAGGTTGTGCTTCGCCTTAGTGCATCAGGAAATAGCTGTAAATATGGCTGATGCCTTGCAAATACTTACCAAATAAGCAGTTCCTGTCTTCATAGTCTTAAACCGTTGCCAGCCTCTATGGGGTTTAGACTGATCAGCCCACTTAAAAGGAGTAGAACCAAGGGTGCGTGGCTGGCTCAGTCAGAAGACCATGTGACTCTTGACGTTAAGGTT
Organism: Puma concolor; assembly: GCF_028749965.1. Taxonomy (NCBI): domain Eukaryota; kingdom Metazoa; phylum Chordata; class Mammalia; order Carnivora; family Felidae; genus Puma; species Puma concolor. The sequence continues at coordinate 41,644,785 of NC_141673.1, read as the reverse complement.
GTGAGTTTGAGCTCCACATTGTTTTTAGAAGCTACTTAAATGAACAAATAAAGACTTAAAGAGTAGGACCCATTGATATATGGACCTGAATCCAAATGTGGGCCCTAAAATGTATATTCTTCATGGGACAGACTATACGGAAACAGTAAAGATTCTCTTCTTCTAATAGTTCAGTACTAAGATAGGGAGTAAATAGTAAGACAGTCTTAACCAATCAGCCATTTAACATATAAATCTTTCTACTGTTCTTTACTGGTAAATGTTTCATTTATCTATTTGAACCACTCAGGAATAATTATTCCTTAGATCTCTGCATTTTTTTTTAGAGTTAGCAAGCATGTGAGCAGGGGAAGGGCAGAGAGAGAGTGAGAAAGAGAGAATCTTAAGCAGACTCCGTGCCCAGCACAGAGCCCAATGCAGGGCTCGATTTCATGACCTGAGCTGAAATAAAGTCCAATGCTTAACCTACTAAGCCACCCAGGTGCCCCAGTCTCTGCAGTTTTTAGAAGTTCTTTGGTTGGTTATGTCTGCTTAAAAAAATACATTCATGTTGTCACTATCACCCAATGATGGTTGGGCATTCAACAAGAATTACATAGTTGTTAGATTTTAAGTTTTTTTCTCTTATTCTGAGAAAGAGAACATGCACATGCGAGTGAGGGGGGGGGTGCAGAGAGAGAGGGAGAGATAAAGAATTCTAAGCAGGCAGTGCAGAGCCCGACATGGAGCTCGAACACATGAACTGTGAGATCATGACCTGAGTCGAAATTAAGAGTCAGGCACTTAACTGACAAGCCACCCAGACGCCCCATAGTTTTTATATTTTTATGAGCGAGTAGGATATATATCATAATGAGATAATATGTGTGTGTATATACACTCATAGACACTGCCTTTGTACAATAAATGTTATCAATATTAAATTGTATTAGTAGTAATAACTTCAATGTGTTGGGTATAGATAATTAGTTTAAACTTTGTTTTATTGAACTGGAAGAAAAAAGCTCATCCTTTCTCTAACTTTTGACCGTGACCACCAGGCCTAGACATTTGTACAACATCTTCTTGGGAAAATTGCCCTCTAGGTTCCTCAACCAGATGTGTGCTTCCCCATTGGCATCTGCGTACTTTCTGGCCCTAGTGGGTATGGGCCCTGGATAGCCATGATGACCAGGCCCCTAGTTAACTTATGTCTCCCTAAGGGTGGAAGTCACTACTTCTGAGGTAGGACTGGTAAGAGGAATACTGCCCTTTTGATGATATCTGATTACATGGAAAGGTATCCAAATTCAAAAAGCAGTTTTTCTTCTGGGCCTCTTTATTTCTGAATTGTAGAATCAACTTTTCTGTCCACATACATGGATCCATGGATCCATCAGCTACTATGTACCTTTCTGACTTCTTAATAACTCATGCCCTTAGTTCACCCTGTGAGGAATTGCATTTTGTGCATTAAGAAAGTGAAAAGAAAAACCTCAATCAACACAGAGTAGTATCTCTTTAAAAAACATATGCACACTTGTGGTTCAATATATAATTGTTTTACTCTTGTGACTGTATTTGTTGGCTTTAAAACAAGCCGACCATGACCTAGGATTTCAGAAAAGGATAATTCTATCAGCATTCTGCAGTAGCTACTGTGAAATATGGAAAGACTAATTCTTGTACGTAAGTTTTCCAGATGTGTAGAGTATCCATAGTAAATCCAATGAGAATGTTGTGAGATCCTCTCTGTAGAGTTCTTCCATTTCAGAGTAATGCTCATCAGACATTGATAAATAGATTTTCATTATTATTTCCCTTGATTTTTATATATTCCCCAAAAGATATGGATTTGCTAAATGAAATCTAACATTCAACTTATCAGGGGTGCTGGGTGTTTAAGCTTCTGACCCTTGATTTTGGTTTAGGTCATGATCTCACGGTCGTGAGATTGAGCCCCATGTTGGGCTCTGTGCTGGGCATGGAGACTGCTTAAGATTTTGTCTCTCCCTCTCCCTGTGCCCCTCCCCTGCTCATGCGTGTGTGCACATACCTTCTCTCTCTCTCTCTCTCTCTCTCTGAAACAAAACAAAACAAAACTCCACTTGTAAAAACAATATATAAATGATCCTGTTATGAAAGATGCTGTTAAAGAAAGTAATTTAGGGGCGCCTGGGTGGCGCAGTCGGTTAAGCGGCCGACTTCAGCCAGGTCATGATCTCGCGGTCCGTGAGTTCGAGCCCCGCGTCGGGCTCTGGGCTGATGGCTCAGAGCCTGGAGCCTGTTTCCGATTCTGTGTCTCCCTCTCTCTCTGCCCCTCCCCCGTTCATGCTCTGTCTCTCTCTGTCCAAAAAAATAAATAAACGTTAAAAAAAAAAATTAAAAAAAAAAAGAAAGTAATTTATTACTGGCATAGTTCATTATATCAAACCAACATATAAGAAAAGATATAAACCATGTGTAGATGTACCATCTGTGTTAGTTTCCTAGGACTGCAGTAACAAGTATCAAAAACAAAGTACCAAAACCAGAAATTTATTGTCTAGCAATTCTGGAGGGTAGAAATCTGAAATGAGGGTTTTAGCAGGCCCGTGCTATCTCTGAGTGCTACCAGGAACAATCCTTTATTGACTCTTCTAGCTTACGGTATTTGCCACCAACCTTGGTGTTTTTGGCTTCTAGATGCATCATTCTAGTCATGTGGCCATCTTTTCTCTTTGTGATTTTTTAAAAAAAATTTTTAATATTTATTTTTCAGAGAGAGAGAGAGAGAGAGAGAGAGAGAGAGACAGAGTATGAATGGGGGAGGGGCAGAGAGGGAGACACAGAATCTGAAGCAGGCTGTAGGCTCTGGGCTGTCAGCACAGAGCCTGATGCAGGGCTTGAACTCACAATCCGCGAGATCATGACCTGAGCCAAAGTCAGATGCTTAACCGACTGAGCCACCCAGGCGCCCTTTCTATGTGTTTTTACTTCATCTTTCTGTGCATGTCTTTTTCTTTGTCCAAACTTTTTATTTTGTTAGCACACCAGTCATACTGGCATACCCTAGTGACCTCATTTTAATCCTATTTCCAAATAAGATCAGGTTCTGAGGTATAGTGGAAGGTTAAGACTTCAGCATACCTTTTTTTGGGGGGGGGGGCGGAAATGATTCAACCATCTGCTGCTAGAAACGTGGATGGTGTTTATTCATTTAGAAACTGTTTACTGAAATTAAGTTATAGGGTACAGATGATAAGCCAGGTAGTTGTAAACAAACCTCTGAATAATCTCTATTACTATTCATTATTTATTCAATTATTTAAATAAGATAGAGAAATCACATAAATTAAAGTGGGAGCAGAGTTAGCAGAAGTGTGTGTGTTACGAATACCGGTGCCATGAACTAATCAAACGAAAAATGGTATCAAATGAGAAAAGGTTTCAGTGCCTAATAAATCTATAGAATGCTGGGTTAAATAGGTGACAAAGGGTTCTTTACTGAAAGACTGTTCAGAGCCTCGACTATGCTTTTGTGCTTTGAGAATATCCAGCAGGAGGGTACAGTGTTTCTCAAACTTACTTGACCACATAACTCCATATTATCAATCATCTCAAGGAATTAAATTCCTAGGAAAACACTGGAAACTAATTTAGTGTCAAACCAAAATTTAGTTTAGAGAGCAGATCACTTGCTTTTAACTGGATTTTGGAATACATCAAATTTTCTGGATCAAAGACAGAATTCTGTTCACTAGTAAGTATTTTCTTGAATCTGTCATGAAAGAATTTGCACTCTCTTCACAAAAATTGAGTAGACTTACATGAGAGTTTTGTAGATTTCTGTGAAAATCTTTGGTCTGGTTTCAAGGGCTCTGAATTATATTTGTAACTATTAGATTACTACACTTCTTTAATGATGTTTTAAATATTATTTCGAGCCTTGAAAACCTGTATGTCTTGTATACTTTTGAGACAATACCACATTACTGTTTATATCAATGTGAGGAAACATGAAGCTGTGCACCAAATTATATTAGGAAAATCTTACAGCAAATACACTTCTATTAGCAACTTAGAGCAGGAGCAATATCTGAACTCCTATTTACTAGGATAATTTTGGAAAATGAGTTGGCTAAGTGGTAATCTTAACAGCATTAGAACCACAGATAGGCTGAGAGATGCTTAAGTGAGCAGCCTGGCCCTATGCAATTTGGATGGGATAGGAGTTATGGATGGGATAGGATTGGGATGTTTCTAGCTCTTAGAGACAATTGTTTTATTAAATTTTTCCCCCTACCTTTTGGAAACCCATTTGGAGTCATGAAGTTATGGCCAATCTGAGGAATAGTGGAGACTCTGAGACCTAATTACCCTCCCAGAATATGGGATTGATGGTGAAAATTTTGTATGGCTTCCCAGGGACTGAATCCCCCAAGAATCACTAAATTGCTCTGCGCATGGTTTCTTAATCATATTTCCTGTCCCCTAATTCTTTACCTTCAGTGTTCCATACCTATGCATAGAGCTTAGTGAGGCCACCCCACCTCAGTGGTTCTACAAAAGAGGAGATAACATACCTTCTCTTTAACCACGGGTCAAATAACTGCAGGATTAAACATGAATTCTTTTGACGTCTAAGCCCCAGAGTAATGATCTTCCAAACTTCCAGACTCCAATATCTCATTAAATGTGCCTGTTTTGAATTTTGTGAACGTCATTGCTATTAAATAAAAAAAATCCTCCTCATTGATGTTTGTTTTGTAGTCAACAGCATAATGGTCAAAGCATTCTATGTGCTGGCACAGTGTTGGTTGAATTGAGTGAAAAACTTCCTGGAGAGAGAGAGAGAGAGAGAGAGAGAGAGAGGGAGAGGGAGGGAGGGAGAGAGAGAGGGAGAGAGAGGAGGAAGTGTGTGAGTGTGTGTGTGTGTGTGTGTGTGTGTGTGTGTGTGTGTGTATATATATATATATATATATATATATATATATATATATATATATATATTCCGCCCCCCCCCCCCCCCCAGGAAAGCTATGTGAGTGCTCTGTGGAGTCAGACAGCAGTTTCAAAGGTTACAATGTTGCAGAAATTGAAAGCCACTATAGTAGACAATGGTTCTTGGTGGCTTTCTTGGGGCTTCTATTGAGTCATCCAGCCTTTGGTGTTCTTTGGTTGCTGAGTAATTCTGGAGGGCTTGATGGGTTCTTCTGTTCCACCTTAATAATGTCTCAGTTTCAAAAATGAATGTAGAGACTTCTGAATTTTCTAAAGAGTTTTATTTTATTTATTTTGAGAGAGCAGGTGTGAGTGAGAAACGGAAGAGACACAGAATCCTATGCAGGCTCTGTGAGGTTAGCGCACACCCCCAGGTGGGGCTCAATCTCGTGAATCTCCAGAGCCTGACCTGAGCTAAGACTCCTGTATTTTTTTTTTTAAGTCTGTCTCTTCAGATTAACAGCATAGAAATGTAAAACATTTATTATTATTGATGATCATCTTACTCAAAGCTACCCCCTGTAAAGGGAGAAAACCAAGAACTTTCTATTCATTAAAAAGCTTCTTAGGGAAAAGCAGAGGACATGGATGCAAACTGCTCTCCGCTGTGACAAACCAGTATTTCCTCTCTACTGAGCTCCAGTAGAGATTGTTCTTAATATCTGGCTGATAAATGGAAATGCAGCTCATTTCAAAAACGCACAACATTGACTAGTGTTCAAACAGTAGTGACTGGGTGGAACACTTATGGATTACAGGCATTTTCTGACATTTTGCAAAAGAAGGTAGATTTGGGGGTTTATTGAAGAACACCATTGTAGTGTGCATTCAGCTTCTGGGAGGAATGACCATGTAGTTGATTCATTCCCGAGCATGACTCCACAAGACACTGTTGTTTTTATTGAGATCATATGCATAAGTTTTTGTTTACTTAAGTTATCCTCATTTAATTGGAACAGCTGTGGAAATGTATTTTGTTCACTCAGCTAAGCTTAGAGCAAACTTTTCATTAGGAATCCCATTGAAGACTGGAATTGCTCCTTTTCCCTTAAATCAGGACTTGTAATTTTGAATACAAATCATTAAACGGTGATGTCCAAAGCTTTAGGTCTTCCATTTTGTATGTGTAACTCATCGTTACCCAAGGCAGTTGTCATTTTGGGCAGCGAATTAAGATGCTTGGCGTGGGTGACTTGATGTGTCTTCTGCCCAATCCAGAATGTCTTGAAGCATTCCAAAGTGACTTCTGTGGAGAGGTAGTACTCCAAGTCATACCAAATTGTGACATAGCACTTTTGTTTGCCAGGACTAAAACCATTTACACATACAGAAATTTTTACCAGAAAAAAATATATTCTGACGTGGCCTATAAATATTAAGGGGATAGAAAAAAAAAGAGCTGACCATAGTACGTCTGAATGATTTGTTGTCACTTCAGGCCATGAGTTCCTTGAGGACAGGGATGTCAGAGACTGCTCATGTTGCTGACTCAAGTAGTTCAGGTTGAACAACATCTTCAGTAATTTTGAGGGGCTTTCTCAATAACTAGTGAAGTTTTACATCTGATTCATTACAACTTTAAAACCTTAGTTACAGACTGAAGGGGTATGAATATAATTTAACTGCGATGGCAGTCACAACCCTGTGAAAGGAGAAAGACATAGTTTCCTCTCCGTGTTTCGTAAGAGGAAAGCAACAGGAACAAAGAGCGTGCGTGGTATTTTCAAAGCTGCAGCTATGATTTACCTCTAAGAATCTACCACTCTGATTGACCTCATACACTTTAGGAAATGAATAAACTTTCCAACAGTCGTTAATTCTTTGCAGTTACCTGTGAACTATAAGAAATGAATTCTATGTGGCTTACCAGTTTTAAATGTATTAAAACTTGGAAAAGTAGAAAGACACCAAATAGGAATTTTATTAAAAATGTTTCAGTTTTGATTAGTTTAATTACGTATTGATTTAGTTAATTCTCTGGATATTTTTGCCTGCTTGTACTTATGAAGTATTTGGATGACAGTTCTACTTCCTTTACAGAATTGAAGTAAGTGAGGTATAATGTGTATGAAAACAACTGGAAAAATATAAGGCATGTCAACATGGCTTATTTCTAGGTGATTGGAACACTGATACTAGCTTTTGTGCCTCTCTGGATTTATTTATTTTTTTTCCAATTAGAAAATAAAAAATACAGCCATGTAAGCCATTATTATTTTAAAAACTGAGTTAGGTAAACTGTCTAGACCCTAATGCATTCATCCATTGCAGTGTACAATTCAGTGCTTTTTAATAAGTCTATAGAATTGGGCCACTACCACCACAACTCAGTTTTAGAAAATTGCCATCAACCTCCAAATCCCTATGGGCATTTTTGTAGTCCATCTCAGTTTAGCCAATTACTGATAGACTTTCTGTCTTTATAAATTTGTATTTTCTGGATATCTCATATAAATACTATCATGGAATGTGTATATCTTTTGTGCCAGGCCTCTTTCACTTAGTGCTACCTCAAACATAATGCTATCAGTAATTCATTCCTATTTTATTATTATTTAAAAAAAATTGTTTATTTTTAAGAGAAAGAGACAGAGTGTGATGGGGGAGGGGCAGAGAGAGAGGGAGGTACAGAATCCGAAGCAGGCTTCAGGCTCTGAGCTGTCAGCACAGAGCCCAACACGGGGCTCGAATTCACAGACCGTGAGATCATGGCCTGAGCTGAAGTTGGACGCTTAACTGACTGAGCCACCCAGGCGCCCCTATTCCTATTTTATTATTAAGTATTGCTCCATTTTATGGATATGTCACATTCACTTACATATGGACATTTGGATTATTTCCATTTTGGGGGCTATTACGAGTAATGCTGCTATCGGCATTTGTGTACAAGTCTTTGTGTGAACATGGGTTTTCATCCTTCTTGGATTCCTAGGAATAGAATTGTTGGATCGTATGTCTGTTGCACTTTTAAGAAACTGCCAGTCTATTTTCCAAAGTATTTAGATCATTTTCCACCAGAAACATACAAGTGATTCCAGTATTTCCACATCCTCATCAACATTTGGTATTGTCCGTCTCTGATTTTAGCTATTTCAGTTGATGTATGGTGGTGTTTCATTATGGATTTAATTTGCATTTCCCAATGAATATTGATGTTGATCACCTTTTCATATGCTTATTAGCCATTCTTCTTTGGTCATCTATCCATTGAATTATTTTGTCAATTTTTAAATTGTCTATTTACTGAGTTTTAAGAGTTCTTTGTCTACTCCAGATACAAGTTGTTAATCAGATACAATTTACAAATAATTTCTCATAGTGTCTGGTTTGTCTTTTCATTTTCTTACTCGTGTCTTTTGAAGTGAAAAAGTTTTTAGCTTTAAGTCCATTTTATGAATTTTTTAATTTTAGGGTTTGTGATTTTGGAGTCAAGTTATTATTAATTGGTATTATTATGTATTTTGAGTTCAGCATCCCTAGTAACTTCTGTTTAGGTAATTAAAAGATAAAAAATGAAACTTAATAAACTGGGGCATGAAAGATGTCCTGTGAGAAATTTTCTTTATAAGAAATATTAAGGGAAAGAAATCTGAATTGATACTTAAACATGATTGTGAACTCTGTGTTGGCATCTGGGAATACTGGGTACCTGTGGATAGTGCTGGTGCCCAGGGACCGTCCTGGCTTCATTAATGACCAAGTCCTTGTACTGACATTGGTTTGCATGAGAAAAATGATAAAAATTCTGTGGGAGAAATACCCACTATATGCAGTCACTCATAGCATGAACACTCTTATGTTCTAGTTCTAACATATATAAGCTTACTTTTTTGTTTTTTTTGAGAGAGAGCATTTGCATATGTACACATGTGGGAGTGTGGTGGAGGAGCAGAGTGAAGTGAGGAGAGAGAATCCCAACTAGGCTCCAGACTGTCAGGGCAGAGCCCCACACTGGGCTTGATCTTATGAAGTGGGAGATCATGAACGGAGCCAAAATCAAGAGTTGGACACTTAACCGGTTGAGCCACCCAGGCGCCCCACACTTACTTTTATAAAGAGCAAAATATGGGGTTTAACACCTTGCATAGATTATTCTGGTAAGAATGTGTCTCCAAGAAGTGTGTTTTAAAAGTCTTTAGGGTTTGTATTGTTTTCTTAGTTATTAAAATAAAAGAAAAGGTAGAAGATATTAATGATTCTCGAAGCTCCTTTTCAAAAGCGGAGTCTCATGTAACTTAATTTCTTGCATTTCTTACACGCAGTGACACTATACTGTAGATTTTATTTTTCTCTCACTCTTAACCAGCATGCTGGTATTAATTAATGCCAGGATTGAGTGATGCCTGTGGCAGCCGTGGCAGAGAAGTGTGCTGTTAGGGCCTGTTGTAGAGGATGCTGCTGCTGAAGAGATATTAGCATCAGGACAGAGGTAGTGCAGGGAAGAGAAGATCTGTCTTCTCGTTGCTTTTTCTGCCTTCTTCTATTAGGCCCACATCAAAACTTGTCTAACCCCTTGGTCTTTGGGTGAGAGCTTTAAGCTAACTTTGATTTGATTTCTAGCTCTTGTAGTTACTAGCTGAATGACCTTGGACAGGCTATTCAACCTCGTAAGCCTGCGATTTCATTGCTTGTAAAACGGGATAGCCAGAGCTACTTGCATTGAGTTTTTTTAAGTAGAGAAAATACACATAGATCACCTAACATCGTGATTAGCATATGGTAGATACTTTATTGGAAATTGTTATTATTGTTAATGTGTTATTTTCTAGATTCTTGATGATCCAGAGAACTCTTACGTACAGAAATATGAAGGAAAAATGATCATATTGAAGGTAGAACAAATAGACTGATCCCTATAATAAAACTTCAGTTTTTTTTTTTTTTTAAAGAGGTGTTGCTAATCTTTCTGTTTTTCCAGACATGAATTCATGCAATTCTTTTCTCAGGATACATATTTTTCTTTATATCCTTATAAATAGTATCTCTAAAAAGTTTAATTGGGTGGCAGAAAGACTCTGGCATGAACGTAGCCTATACTGATATTAGTCATTTGTAAAAGCTGTGGAGTCTTATGAGGTCTATGGGATTTCTGTATTTGAGTCATTTATTTTTTCTACACAAGGACCCTCAAAAATTACAAGGTCAGAGGAGCCAAGACTCCTGTATTTGCTTTTTCTGAAATAGCACTTCATTTGATACTGAGTACGCAACATTCTTAAGCATGAACATGAAATTCTCTCTTCCAATCAATTATTAAAAAGGTGCTAAGATCTTGCAACTTTAACATAAAGTTAAAATTCTATTATATTGCGCTAGGCAAAGTTCAAACATCATTAGATAACTTAGACATGGAGTGAATAATTTCTCTCTTGATATGTGTGTATCATTCATTATTAAAGTGAGTAATTTATTTAATTAACAGCTGCTCAGAGATTGGTTTTTCTGTCTTTTAATTTTATCAAAAGTGTAGGAAAACTATAAGATAAAATGACTGTGTGTTCTCATGCTTAAAATTCCTAATTTCTCTCCAACATATATTTCCCCTCATAATTACACATCTAAATTTCTGAGCTTAAGTACAGATTTATCCATACTAATAGAAGTAAATCTTTCCTTTTGAATTATTGCCTCTTGTTGAATATTGTAAGATATTTAATTAGTTCTCCTATCTACCATTAAAAATACTGCTGAGATATCTTGACAACTAAGCCACATTATGTATTAAAAAACACTCCCAATTTATATGAATTTAATGTACGTGCAAGTATTAAGTATTAAAATTAGTTATTGCGACATGTAATCCATATAAGCAGGAGCAGACCTTGTATAGGCACTACTCCATAAATGGGGTGTAGACCTTGCTATGGCTCCTTCAGGAGAACAAGTCTCTCCCATTAGCCAGAGGATCAAATCTTTGCTTATCCTCACTGGCCCAAGTCAGACTGTCCTTCCATTGAAGGACTTTTGTTTTTTGAAGGATACTTTTGATATTTGATCTTTTTGTTAATGTTTTCAGTATTGACTACTCCAGACAAAAGAACTGGGGAGTCATGTCATATATTTCTGCTTGTAATTGAGATGAGACAAAGACAGGAGAGATGTTGGCTGTTATAAGTGGAGTGATGGACAGTGTTCTTTCTTAATGCCTCATCAGCAGCAATTATAACAAATTACTTAATGCACTCATTAATATACTCAAAACATGAATAGTATTGCATGTCTGTTTAAACACCACCTGGTGGATATCAATAGACCACCAATGATCCTTTGACCATATTTTGATAATCACTGGTTTAGAACTTCAAATGCTTTGGAAGTGACACAAATAATTTAATTTTGATTTAAAAATATTCTAATGAGCTATATAACTGCCTGCTATATTTGCAAGTAGAATTACTTTCTGGGATGTTTACAGAAATAGGAAGCCATTCATATTTCACCGTTGGTACAGAATTTTACCTTTATGATAAATTTATTTTTGGAGTCTGAGCCAAAGATTTTTCTAGTTTCTTTTGAATGATCCCATATACTTAGTTTCTTCCATTTGATCAGTATTGTGTTGGTTAAATTTCTTAGGTTGACTCCTGAGAAAATTGCAATGAGCTGAGCATTTTAATGTGAAAAGGCAACTGAGAAAACTATGCAGTAAATAACATTTAGGATATAATAAAATGGCTCCAAGAATGGTTGTAAATGCTTTCTATTTATTTGCCCCTATGTAGCTGAGATTGAAATACATCAAGCTTAAGCTGGAATCACTGCTACTTTAGTCATTAAACTACAACATGTGGATGCCACTTTATTAAATGTCCTTTCAGAGAAGACATCCAAACAATTTTTGCACTATCAAGCAATTTTCAGACACATAGAAGCATCAGATAACTTGAAAATATTTTTAAGATTAGGAATTTTATTAAAAATGGCCCAATGGAGCAAATCAAAACTCCACAAATTTGGATCCGCAAAAAGATGAGAAAGATGAGTAAGATAATGTTCTATGTTGAAAAATGTCTTTGGCCAGGCAGTTCACAATGTAGATAGGTAAGTACAACCTTTGGGGTCCTGAAGAAGAGAGTATTAGGGAACTAAAAGGATCATGTCTAAAATGAGATTTATGGTTTAATGAGCGGTTAATATTTGTTTTGCTTTTAAAAGCAGAGCCATATGCTAGAATTTATGTATTATGTTAAAATAAATTTTCTGGAAATGCTCGCTAAGTTCCTTCAAGCCATTTTGGAGGAAAAGGTCAATGTTTTTCTTTAAAGAAAACACTGTTTGCATGAGGATGGTACTTCGTAAACACCACATTTGCAGCATTAAGTAGGTAATCAGAATGACAGTTCATCCAGTAATCATTGTTCTCTAGGCTACATATAGGAAAAGAGAATAAAACTCCTCCAGGCACTTAAAAGACAAGCTTAAACCCCATGTACTCCTCTCTTTTCCCCAAGGGTGGATTCCTAGCAGTTTTAGATTTTTGCTCTAAACAGTTTGAGGAAACTTACAGCACATTATACTTTTCCAAAGAAACAATGCTTTCAAAGTGTGTTGAGTTTCTAAACAAGGACTAGATAGGTGTAGCGAACAAGGATGTAATAACATTGAGTTTAAACTAAAACACTATGGTCTAAAATACTAAAATTACACTTTTCAGCATGTGTTTTGGATTTTAAAATAACCGTGTTTCTATTGTGTAGGGAGTTTTAATACATTATAAATTAAATACATGCATGAAGTTTGATATATTTAAGGTAAATATTAGCAGGTATAGTTGTTAAATAATGGATTGCCTGTGATTTCCTTGCCTGAGCATTTAGAAGAATGATCAGTGATATGACTTGATTCCTTGAAATTTCTTTAAAATTGGTCACTCCCATTTGGTTGCACGTATTCACATTATTTAAATCTCACAACCATGTGAGGATGTTTTAATCCCTTTGACCGTTCAGGAGACCCAGGCTCAGAGAGTAATTCATTTACAGCACATATGTTTTAATTAAGGTATTTTTGATTCCATGTTAATTAAAAAAAAAGCCCTCTCAATCTATCATAAGAGATGTTTGTGGTGATGCAACCTCATGTACACTGAAGGCTCGGGAATGAAGTCCATTTGGACGATCCTGTGCCTGGCTTTGCAGACTGGTAGCTGATTGTCTCAAGTTATTTGAATAAAGGTAAACCATTCACTTGTCACAAACATGGCTGTAGGGGCAGTAAGATGAGATCAATTCCAAATAAGGGAGTGTGGATAGGATTGGCATGTCACAATAGAGCTGCTTGGAGCAGGACCAAAATCCACCTGCAGGCTTTCTCATCCCAAGTCAAGGCCTCCCTCCCATGTACTTGGGGTAAAAGTGAAGTGATGAATGATTCATTTGAAGTACTTTGAATAATTTCATGGATCCTAGAATTTTAAATTTTGATCATCCTTTTAAATAAAATATAGGACCTAAATATTTGAAAGCTTTCAAGATTTTAGGTGTGAAAGTTTGAATAGGATTTATTTTTTTCTTTGATTTTTCCCTCTCCTCATAAATAACATGAATAAAACTTAGGAAAGTTAAATAAAAACATCATAAGAGCAGAGAAATGGAGTCAGACTTCTTTGCTACAGTATTCTGGCTGTAGAGCATGTGTGTATGTTGTGAAGAGGGTGACAGAACCATAGGATGCTTGTATATTTATTAACCTCCAAAATTTAAGCTCTGATGGAAGCATCCTGTATCAGCATAGGCTACCGTATGCTGCACTAACAACCCTCAAATCTTAGCTCTTTTTAAAAATAGAAGTTTATTTCTTAGGGAAAATTTCTGTTGTGATTCAGCTGCCACATGATTCCACATTGTCTTCAATTGATTCCCTGCCTGAAAGGCAGGAGAATATTGCTGGTCTTGGGGCAAGAGAAAGGGTAAATGCGCAGTGCGCTGGTTCATAAGGCCAGAGATGGTGTCTGTCACTTCTGCCTAGATTTCATTGGCCAAATCAGATCATGTAACTGTGGATGAGTTAAACTGGTAAACCTTTTTGCAGGAAGGGGCATCACGGAGGGTGCCATAGAGCAAACATGTAGATGAACAGAAATCCCATCTGCCACAACCCCCTTCTGACATCTTCCCTCATACCCCAGAATCACCAGAGGCAAGGGGGCCTTCACTGACTTTTTTTTTTTTTTGTAAAGTTAGTCAAAAAGAACATAAAAAAGCTTATATACTTTTATAGCATGTATACATGTATGCGTACATGTGTATATACACATTTAAAAGCTACATTTGTAGTCTTGAGATTTATATTTTTACCCTTATCAAGACTTCCTGCCTCTAGAGGGCCTGGGTGGCTCAGTTGGTTGGGTGGCTGACTTCAGCTCAGGTCATGATCTCAGGTTTGGTAGGTTTCGGCTCTGACACAGGCTCTGTGCTGACAGCTCAGAGCCTGGAGCCTGCTTCGGATTATGTGTGTCCCTCTCTCTCTGCCCTTCCCCTACTTGTGCTCTGTCTCTCAAAAATAAATAAATGTTAAAAAAAATTTGTTTAAAGACTTACTGCCTCTCATCATCAATATTTATTAAGCATTTGCAGTGTACTAGGCACAATAGAACATACAGACAATATTACCCCTGCTGTTGAGGAGCTGATGTTCTAAAAGAAATAAACACACACACACACACACACACACACCTCTTCATTTTAAAAACAGGCTTTACTTTTTGGAGAAGGTTTAGGTGAACAGCAAAATTAGAGGAAGGTGTAGAGATTGCCCGTATATCTCCTGCACCCATAAATGTATAGCCACCCCCCCGCCATCATCACCATCCCCCATCAGAGTGATAGATTTATTGCAGTTGAGGAACCTACACTGACATCATTATCACAAAAAAATCCACAGTTTACATTAGGATTCACTCTTGGAGTAGCACATTTTGTGGTTTTGGACAAATATATAATGACCTATACCCATGTTGTAATATTATAAAGAATAGTTTCTCTGCCCTGAAAATCTCTGTGCTCTACTTTGTTCCCATCCCCCCCCCCCATACCTGGCAATCAGTGATCTTTTTACAGTCTTCATAGTTTTCCCTTTTCCAAAATATCATATTGTTGGAATCGTATAATTTATAGCCTTTTTAGATTGTTTTTTTTCACTTACTAATATGATTTTTGTTTCCTCCGTGTCTTATTCATGGCTTTATAGCTCAGTTCTTTCCAGCACTTATAAGCCTTGGCCATTCGCTTATTGAAAGACATCTTAGTTGCTTCTCATTTTTGGCAGTTAAGACTAAAGCTTGTATAAACATCCGTGTTCAGGTTTTTGCGTGGATGTGAATTTTTCAACTGCTTTTGGTAAATACTAAGGAAGGTGATGGCTGGATCGTATGGTTAGGGCATGTGTAGTTTTGTAACAGACCACCCAGTGGTCTTCCCAAGTGGCTGTACCATTTTGCATTCGCACCGGAAGTTGATGAGAGCTCCTGTTGCATCACATCCTTGCTAGCATTTGGTGTTGTCAGTTCTGGATTTTGGCCACTCCAACAGGTGTGTACTGGCATCTCATTGCTTCAGTTTGCATTTACCTGATGCCGTGTGATGGGGAACATTTTCTTAGGCTCATTTGTGATCCTTCTATCTTCAGTGAGGTGTCCGTTAGGATCTTTGACCCATTTTTTAATTGGGTTGTTTTCTTATTTTTGACTTTTAACAGTTCCAGTCCTTTAGCAGATACATCTTTTGCAGGTGTTTTCTCCCTGTCTTTGGTTTGGTTTTTTATTCTCTGGACAGTGACTTTTGCAAAAAAAAAAAAAAAATGTGATTTTAATGAAGTCCAGCTTTATCAATTCTTTTTTTTCCCCATGGATTATGCCTGTGGTGGTACATTCTAAAAAGTCACTGCTAAACCCTAGATCATCTAGATTGTTTTTATATTATCTTCTAGGAGTTTTATAGTTTTTTATTTTACATTTAGGTCTGTGATCAACTTTAATTTTAGTGATGGGTATAATGTAATACCTAGATTATTATTATTATTTTTTGCATGTGGATGTCCAGTTATTTCAGCACTATTTTTTTGAAAAAACAAACTTTTAACATGACATTTTTGTTAGATGTTTTCTGCAAAGTTCTGAGGAAATATTCTGGTGGGTGAGCTTTGGGTATACCTTAGCCCCATCGTTATTTAGAGAGTAGAGGAAAAAGAGGATTATTGAATGCCAATTCTGTATTAGTCATCATTATACTATATAGTCCATACATGTTATTTAGACTTTGTAACAACCTGAGTTGGGTATCGATCTACTCATACACTATAATTTGAGATGCAGAGCTTAAATACTGCTTCTAGCTGGGTTGTCTTAGTACACACATGGCAAGAGCACAGGCTCTGGGAATAAGCCTGGATCTGAATCTGAGGCTTGCCATTTTCTGACCATGTGACCTGTCAGGTTATGGAACTCCCTGTTTTCAGTTTCTTAGTAGAATGTGGGTAGCAATCATGTCTAACCTATAGGAGTTTTGTAAGCATTAATGCATGGGGAGTGTTTACTGCCAGGCCTGGTACACAGTGATTGTTCAATAAACTAGACGTTAGCTGTCACTCACTCCCAAACATGCCCATTCTGTCCGTCTGGTTATTCTGGTCCTGAGAAGTGAAATAGCAGTGGTGTCATAGGCCTGGTTTTGTGGCTTGGGGAGAAGCTGTCCAGGTTACATCTCGGGAGCTGGGACGCGGGCTCTTCCACGTGGAGACATAAAGTAATAAAAGTGGTATAAAATGCAGTAGAACACTTTTAAAACATATGTTGCCATAATGAAATAGTAAAGAAGATACCATGGTAACTGCAAATGGAGGACTAAAGCTCAATGTCAATATAAGACAACATCTGTCAAGATTGTAGCAAACTCTGATTAGCCTATTTTTCATAAATGAAAATGAACCCATATCTGCAAAGGATTGCCAACTGTTAATACACCATTTCACGGAAGCACTGTGTTTCATAATAGACTTGTGGAAGGATGTCTTAATCTGATGTTTTGTTTGGGATTTTTTTTTTTTTTAAGGAAGACCTCAATGTAGTGGTTTCATCCGTAGCCAGTCTACAGACCTCTAGGAGTCTATTGTGTTCAGATAGTTGTAGTAGCTCATCTTTGTGGAGGACTCACCAGGTGCTGGGTTTATCTAGTATTTGCTCATTTAATCCCTCCCAACAGTCCAACGAGGTAAGTGCTGCTGTCACACCCATTTTACAGATTAAGAAACAGAGATACAGAGAGGTCGAGAAACAGGTCCAAGATCATATGCCTGATTGGTATGTGATTGTGGCTGAACTGAGATTCATATCCAGGTGGTTCTGCTCCCAGAGCCTGCTTTTAAGCACTCTCTAAATTGTGTGTAAATCATTTTTATTCTCAAAACTCTAAGGGGAACTATGTATTTATCAAAGTTACTGCTGCATACACTATTTAAACATCCTTTGGGCTGAAATTACTGCAAATTCTTTTGAAATACAGGATCTTGGAGCGCCTGGGTGGCGCAGTCGGTTAAGCGTCCGACTTCAGCCAGGTCACGATCTCGCGGTCCGGAAGTTCGAGCCCCGCGTCAGGCTCTGGGCTGATGGCTCAGAGCCTGGAGCCTGTTTCCATTCTGTGTCTCCCTCTCTCTCTGCCCCTCCCCCGTTCATGCTCTGTCTCTCTCCCAAAAATAAATAAACGTTGAAAAAAAATAAAAAAAAAAGAAATACAGGATCTAAGGGGGAAAGGAACAAATGGGAAGACCTTGCTGAGGAACTAGGAGATAAGACAATTGCAGGAGGAGGTAGGAATTGACGGGCACATGAACTGAACTCAGTCTGTGTAGGTGTTCGTTTACATCAAACGTGTTGTTTAAAAAAACTTCAAGTTGGGATACATGTAGTCAAGATGTGCATTTAGCATCCTACCTCATTTCCTATCTTGCCCGCGTCCTCTTCATTGAGGGTGTGGTCCCTGTAAAGAGAGGGTCTAAGTAAGTTTTCCAAAGTCTTTGTTGCTGTTAGTTTTTCGTTGAAAATAGTACAGCATTTCTTTTGTCCTAGTTTTTCATTTACTGAACTTTTTGAGACAAAGTAGCTTTAAGTACTATAGTGTTTGGTCCTTGAGGTTAGGAAGTTGTGTTCACTGTACCTCTTTTGCCTATAATGTGATGAGCCAATTAATATCTTGATTAGTTAATCCATTCAATAATAGTGGCTTGTAGGTTCTATAAAGAAAGATACCTTACAAAAGGGGGCTAGAATTCTAGCAGCTGAAGTTGGACAATTAACTCTTACATTCTAGCAGGAAATTCTCCGCTAGACCTTGTTCATCACCAAAGTAGTTTAGTAGAATGTAAATATAGCACTAAAATTTAAAAAGACAAAAAATGATGTTTACCATTGCATTTTTATTTTTTTTATTTTTTTATTTTTTTTTAATTTTTTTTTTCAACGTTTATTTATTTTGGGGACAGAGAGACAGAGCATGAACGGGGGAGGGGCAGAGAGAGAGGGAGACACAGAATCGGAAACAGGCTCCAGGCTCCGAGCCATCAGCCCAGAGCCTGACGCGGGGCTCGAACTCCCGGACCGCGAGATCGTGACCTGGCTGAAGTCGGACGCTTAACCGACTGCGCCACCCAGGCGCCCCTACCATTGCATTTTTAAAAAATCCTTGCGTGTACTTTGACTTCTATGTGAAAATCAAGAGACCTGGGCAGCACTTACTGCTTTCATCAAGCATTTTGAACCTTGTTGCCCATAGATATCGTCACATCCTGTGGGGGGGAGGTAAGACCATAGATATTTATATGAAATGTGTGTTTCATTGCCATAAGTTCAGTACATAAAGAAGTTGCTGAAAAGATCCTAATTTTTTAAAGTTTATTTCATTATTTTGAGGTGGGGTGGGGGAGGGGCATAGAGCGAGGGAGAGAGACAGATCCCAATCTTTATCAGCACAGAGCACAACTTGGGGCTCGAACTTATGAACTGTGAGATCATGACCTGAGCTGAAATCAAGAGTTGGATGCTTAACTGACTGAGCCACCTGGGTGACCCAAAAAGCTCCTAATTTTGATTATAAGAAATTGTTACCTTGGTACCCCGTTGAAGCTTCAACTTTATTGTAGAACTGTTGCTAAATCGCCTCACAGAAAATGTATTTTCAGGAAAGAGGTTGAGAAATAAATACTGAACACTTTTAGTTATAAAGAAATTTTACTTTATTAAAATTTTTTTAAATGTTTATTTTTGAGAGAGAGACAGAGTATAAGCAGGGGCAGGGGAGGGGCAGAGAGAGAGAGGCAGACACAGAACTTGAAGTGGGATCTAGGCTACGCATTGTCAGTACAGAACCCTATGTGTGGGGCTTGAACTCATGAAGTGTGAGATCGTGACCTGAGCTAAAGTTGGACGCTTAACTGACTGAGCCACCCAGGTACCATGCTGCCCCTCAAATGCATGGGGTGCACTTGAGCGGCAGCGTGGTATTAAGGACACAGACTCTAGTCTCACACGGCCTGAGATTGAATCCTGGCTTGGCCACTTCTTTGCTGTTAGTCTCTGTGCCTCAGTTTCTTCACCTGTACAATGAAGATAATACAGCACCTCTCCTCATACAGTTGTGGTGAGGTTAACCTGAGTTTAATATATGGAATCTGCTTTGAACAATGCCAGGCACTCACATATTAAAAAAGATATGAGTGTTAGCCTTTATCATTAATGTTATCCTCAATGAGAACATCCTTTATTCTTTAATACCAGAAAAGACAGACAACACTACAAGTATCTATACAATAGAAAATAATTTATTTTCACACTCCTCATAATGAAGAGTCATCAAGGGAAGTAATCTCTGCAGTCCTTGAGAAGGAGTTTGTATTTACAAGGCCAAGTTATTTATGAAGTTCAAGCATCTCCACATTGAGGTCAAGGTTTCTGACTATGAAAGCATTCCTATCACATTTAAGGAGTACTCAGTTATGCAACTATTTTGAATGATACAGAACTGGATTGTCATCTTTTTATTTTTTTACCATAATTTTCAGAAGTAAAACGTGATGGCAAATAACTCTATAGTTGATAAATGAAGGAGAAATGAATGTAAAGGTTTTCATACCCCACGTATTCTGGAGCACTGATACTTTAATTGTTCCACACTGGCGCAAAGTGCTGGTGTCATCAGTAAGAGCTGAGAGTAGGTCCAAAAAAAGAATGAAGCCAGTATAAATTTTGCAAGTGCTCACTTCTTAAAAAAAAATTTAATGTTTATATATTTGAGAGAGAGAGAGAGAGAGAGAGAGAGAGAGATAGCATGACCAGGAGAAGGGCAGAGAGAGAGAGGGAGACACAGAATCTGAAGCAGCTCCAGGCTCTGAGCTGTCAGCACAGAGCCCGACATGGGGGCATGAGCCCAGGAACCATGAGATCATGACCTGAGCCGAGGTCATGACGCTTAACCGACTGAGCCTCCCAGGCGCCCTTGCAAGTGTTCACTTTTGAATGGTAATCATTGCCTAAGTTCACAGCAGAACTGTTAGCTTCACTCGGCATATCTGGAGTTCGTGATTGAGTTTCAAACAAAAGTCCAGTTTTTGGATGTTGACACACTGAGAAGAGTATGCAGTGAGCTAAGGATTGACAGTTGTACCTGAGGATTGACAATAGTCATTACACAGTTATGCAAACTCTGTAGCTTCCTGTATCACCATAATTGCTTTGGGGCCAAAACATTGCACTATAAATTGCTCTGGTGAAGAACTGTAAATTTGGCATTTACTTTGGGCAGGAGGAATCCATGAGTCTGTGTTTTTCTCTGGGCCCAGGAGACAATGGATAGGGTTAAGTAAGATAGAAATAGAGAATAAGTGGGAGTTTTCTGGCTTGTGGACTCAATGGGGAAAGTGAAACAGTTCAGGCAGGAGTTAATTTTTCTATGGTTCTTCTATAGCAAAACTGTAAGTGGTCTGCGTGATAGGGGAAAGAAAAAAAAAGTAGCTCTATTTTCACCACCTCCTCCAGCAGCTTGTAGACTCCTTATAGAAACAAGGTACTCACTAAATTCTACTTACTATCCTTTGCACTCACTCCCTACTTGTCCCGTTTGGGTGGAAGAGGTGTGGAAAGCCATGAAAATAACCATTATTAAGTTATCTTGCATTAATAAACATTTAAAATAAACTTAGAATGTTCTTTTCCTGTTGATTTGTATGATTGGAATTCTCTGTGATGGACTGTTAACATTGGTTTCAAGGAGATATTTTGATATCTTAATGCAGCTTGTGTGAGATCTTGTCAATGTAAACTTTGACAACGTTTCATGCTCTTCCAAAGTAGAAGCTAGATTTTTTTTTTTTTTAGAGGAGTTGCTGCTTGTGCTGCAATTATTTGCAGTTCCTTACCTATGAGCTTATTTCTTGATTATTTCTGGTGTTGTTTCCTCTTGCATCTAGCAAGATATTTGGAATAAACCTTATTAATGTCCTGTGGGCTACATAACATGTGTTTGATTTCTATTTCATTACCCACAGTACCTGGCAGTATTGGGCACTTAGTAGGTGTTCAGGAAGTATTTAATTCATCATTTATACTTTCCAACTATTCAAAGAGGAATTAGGGATACCTGTTACTTAGATTTAATCCCAAGAGAACTTTTTTCTTAAGGTATCTGTGGTAAATGGGGTTCCCATCTGCCTCCATTGTTGGGGTGTAAACCTTTTGCTTGTGATTACTAGCCTTTTCTAATTTTGAAAGGATTGGACTCTGTTCCTTATGGTTAGTCAGTTGCTTGTTTTAGCAGAGGCAGTATACAGTAGTGGCTGAGAACATAGGCTAATCCTGCTTCTGTCACTTAGCTGTATGACCTTGGAGGTCTTAATAGCACTTAACCTGTTGTTGGGAGAACTAAATAGATGTAAATAACTTAGAAAAGAGCCTGGTACACAGTTATGACTTTATTTGTGTTAGCTTTAAGATTTTTCTTTAAATTTTATTTATTGTAGAGAGTGCCTGAGCAGGGGAGAGGGGCAGAGGGAGGAAGGGAGAGAGAGAGAATCTCAATCAGGTTCCACGCTAAGCCTGGAGCCCTCCACAGTGCTCGATCCCACAACCCTGGGATCATGACCTGAGCCAAAAGATTTGGACACTCAACTGACTGAGCCACTCAGGTGCCCCTGTGTTAGCTTTTATTAGTAGCTTTTAAAAGCCGAGTTTGTGACCATCATTTACTTTTATAAGCTATTGGAAAAATTGTCTGGAAATGCAAGTGCCTTTTTATTTAGACTAGTTAGAGTCTTTTGCAGTGTGTTTAATTTCCTTGACCTTGGGTTCCTTTCTTTATCAGAAGCCTTTTTCTCTAAAGATTTAACTCCCAGGAAGGATAATAATATTTATGTTTAAAGGAGACAGGCTAAATTACAGAACATTCCTGATGTTCACCAGGTTTTTCCAGCACTTCATTGAATATAAGTTGATATGACCCTTGATAATACTAGTATGTAACCAGTTTAGACTTGAAGATTAGGAATTGTTGTTGCTTTCATGAAAAAGGAGTTTGGGGTTTTTCTTTTTAGCTAAAACAGTTTATTTTCTACAAGAAGATCACTGCAGCCTGCTCTTTTCTTTTTTTAAGCACTTTTAGATTATTTGATCTTTCTTAATTCTTAATATTGAGGTATCATAAAGGAATTCATCTGGCTTTAGTGAGCATGATAACATTTAGCCAAGCACTGTAGAAAGCCATTAAACATGACCTTCTAAGGGTCTGTGTAGACCATTAGTTGAATACTTTAGAAAAAGATTTTATAGGTTAAAAAAGTACCTTTTTCCCCCATTGGGTCTACACACATTTTAAATGACTTAGTTTTCATATCCTGATATTTTTGAACTGAATTGATTCAGATCCATTATGAGGACTAGGGTTTGTATGGCCTTTCTCTTTAACTCCAGGGAAATCTGCGTAACTTTACAACTCATCTATGATGCCAAGTTATCAATTAACTGTCAAGTTTGCTGCTTTAGAAATCAAACAGCCTCTAAAATCCAACTCTAAATCTCAATAGTTTTCTTTCTAACCACATCTGAATCATGGTCCACTGTTCTGAAGTGCTGAATTAAATCAACCACTGACTCTACTCCTCACTGTCAAAATGAAACTTCTAGTGGATCAATTAGGAAATGTATTGATTTTTTTTAAAAAGGCTCTTATCCTAGTTAGAACTTATAAACCACAAGAGTATCTCTATATATTTATGTACAGACTTGATCTGTAGCTCAGATGGTTTTCCAGCCTTTGCCAATATGATTCTGGAGTACAATTTGCAGTGAACTATGGTCTGTTTTTTCAATGGGCCACCCATGAGTATTCATTGCTTAATGCAAGCAGGAAATAGAGGCACCATATTTATAGTGGGCATTTATTTTTGAATGCTACATTTCAAGATTAGAGATAGTAAAGATTTTAAAATGAATCCACTTTGCTTATTTACAATCTCTATTGGTTCTTGTCTGAATAAATTAATTCAACAGGTATTTTAGGTTACTCATAGTCCAAATTAGAAAAAAAAAATCTATGTTCTGTGATAGTATTTACTAAAAGTTTTTTCAAAAGCATTAATGACTCAATCATATTTGTGTTTTACTTAAAATATACCTTATTCTGAAATAAACATATACATAAAATGCATAACACAGTTGGATTGATTCCATATCATTTTATTTATATTTCAGAAGTGATGCTTATGACTTGTTGCCTTTTCCCCTGTGAACTCTGGCTTTATACAATACAACTACTTTTAAAATGGACTGTCAAAAACCAAACAAATGAATATGGCTTTAAAATAATTATCACGTGGAAGGCCACACACTTTTTCAACAAATGTTGCTATCTCAAATGTTTTTGTCAGTGTTTTGGAATTGCCTAGAGTTTGAGTATACCAGTTAACTTCATAGAACTGATTAACTTTTTACTAAGCTGTGGTACCAATCTCATTCATGAACTTTTGTTTGAATGACTTGGCTGTAACCAAATGTTAAGTCCATTTTGAAATATGCAACAGTGATATATGGATTCTACAGATAGTTCAGCTTTGGGGCCATAATTATTGATGACTCTGGAGACTTTTATAAATATAAACAGCTTTGCCAGTGTTCAAGGAGGTCAGAATTTGGAAAGGGTGCAAGTTGGCTTTTTGCTGGATAGGATAGGAGAGGGGGATTTTGACTGAGCACTTGTTACCTTACCCCTGTTCTGATTATTTTCACGTTCTTTCCTTCTTTTGAATTTCTTAATGGTGTTGCCTAAATTCTCAGAATTGGTCTCAGATCTCCTAATGAAATACCAGATTGGCTTTATTTCGGGGGGAGAAGTGGGAATGATGGAGTAGCCAAACAGTCTTTCATACCAAATTCATCATCTGGACAAATGCTCATTTGCAGGAGAATGTAAATTTATTTTTAGGTAGTTGACTCTACCCAGACTTTAAGGGAAAAGAACATTTTTCTGTGTAATTAATGGCTGTAGGAAGATATTGAATCTAAAGCTGAATTAACCTCTCATGCAATGGTTGTGATTTAAGAAGTAAAGTAATTAAACAAGTAAAAAAATATTTATTAAATGTGAAATTGTCCTGGTCATTGTTGAAAACTCAAAATCTGGGCATTCTCTTTGTCTTCATATAATGAAGATGTGATGGGGATGTGAACATGTAAATCACAACATAAGAGCTAAATAACAAGAACTATGAAAAATAGCAGAAGGTGTTTTACGATTTATTGATAACACCTTACATCTCTTTTGTGTTTTGTAATTGTCGGACTACTTCCGCATACTGTTTGCTTTTCACAATTACCAGGTATACAGGCTCGATGTTATCTTCATTAGATAATAAGTAGGCCTGAGAAATAGCCAAATTATGGAAAGAGCCTAAATGTCCATCAACTAATGAATGGATAAAGAAATTGTGGTTTATATACACAATGGAGTACTACATGGCAATGAGAAACAATGAAATATGGCCCTTTGTAGCAACATGGATGGAACTGGAGAGTGTTATGCTAAGTGAAATAAGCCATACAGAGAAAGACAGATACCATATGGTTTCACTCTTATGTGGATCCTGAGAAACTTAACAGAAACCCATGGGGGAGGGGAATGAAAAAAAAAAGAGGTTAGAGTGGAAGAGAGCCAAAGCATAAGAGACTCTTAAAAACTGAGAACAAACTGAGGGTTGATGGGGGGTGGGAGGGAGGGAAGGGTGGGTGATGGGTATTGAGGAGGGCACCTTTTGGGATGAGCACTGGGTGTTGTATGGAAACCAATTTGACAATGAACTTCATATATTGAAAAAATAAATAAAATAAAATAAGTAGGCCTGAGATTAAGGAGATGTACATGAAGTCATAATTACTAAATGTAGTACCAGGGGTCAATTCAAGATCTTTAAAAAATGAACTTCAGTGTTCAGACTGACATGTGCAGAAAAAAACTTTTAGAAATGGGAATATAAGGTGGATCTTGAAGAAGATACAAGTAGGATATTCTGCCAAAATATGAAAATGAGAAACTCTGAGTAATATTCTAGAATACAGCTGCGAGTCGAGGTAGATCAGAAGCTTTACTTTGGGGCCTGTTGAGAGAAGATTTCCAGAAAGGTGATTTGGGCCGAGAGCAGTGATTTTCAACTGTGGGTGAAAGTTAGCAGTGTCTGGAGAGGTTTTTGCTGTTGTAACTGGAGGGGAGAGATGGGGCTGCTGGCATCTAGTTAGTGTGGATGAAGATGCCCCTAAATATTGTGCAGTCCACAGAACAGAACCACATCACAAATGATCTTCTGGCTCAGAATGTCAATAGTGAGGCTGAGAAATGCCGAACTAGATTGCAGAGGACCAAAATGTCCATTCAATGACTTAGAAGTTACCCCATATGTATTAGGGGGCCATTGAATTTTTTGTAGTTTTAACTAGGGAGTGCTGTACCTAGTGGAAGTCGGTCAGAAATGGTAATCTATGAAATAGATTGGATTTTCTAAGTTTTTCGACAAGAATAAAACTCTAAACTTCCTTATGCACACAGGTCTACAGAGGAGACAACAAAATCATTTTATGATGTTTTGCGGGGAAGAGATGGGTCTTGAAAGGTACTGAAACCTTACAGACAAATCCTTTCGAGGTGTGTGAGATAATGAGAATTCAGCTCACAGAAAGATGGGATTGAATAGCCAATGTAGGTTTCTTTCACTGAAACGACGAGGGAGGCTGCTGTCGCGCCCAGCAGAGCTGAAAGGGCACCATCAGGCTGCCGATGCCTATAAATCACAGAGATGGTTTATAGCAAGGGCAGACTGTGCTGACGTGATCGATGCTCTCCAAACCATCAACGGGTCATTCCTCGTTGTGATGAGATGTGAATGCTGCCAGGGGTCATGAGAATCTTGGATTTATCCAACCATCCTGGATTCTGAATAGCTTCATCAAGTGAGACTTCTCACAGTCCCAACCCCCATTTTTAACCTTCTGCCGCATGAAATTTCACATCTATGAGCTACAACATGATGAAATGTAGAGGCAAGCGTCTGCGACTTCTGTAATCATCTTCCAGTTTCTTTTCCAGCATTTACTTTTTATTTGCAAAATGCTAGATTTCATTGTCATTCAGCTTCATGCCAAAAAAGCTTGTTCCTTTCTTCTTTGCTGTTACATGCATTTCTCTATAAGACATTGTCATGGGAAAAAATTATATACTAACAATGTAAAGGTGTCTGTTGCTTTAATGGTATAGCAAGAAATGAAAGATAAATGCCAGGTTATCATTTGATGCTGTGTTCGATACCAGGATTAATGAATGTGTTGCTATACCTAAGCAACTCCCCTTTGGGCCTGCTCTCCGGGAAGACTGTGATTTATGTGATACAAACTTCTCCCAATTTAAAACCAGTGGGTTTTCCATTATCTAGGATAGGCTACCATTTGCTTTAAGCAAAAGTACACATTTACTACAGCTGTAAACCACCTTGAGGGCCCAGAAAATCCCAAACTTTATAGATTGCTTTAAACTAATTTAATCCTAGAGAAAGGTCAGTCTGCAAAAATTTAATTTTTATGTTTCCAAATCAGAAGGCAGAGAATGTCTGTGTCCTGAGGCATATGCATTAGCTCTAGGGCTGGTGAGAGTGGGGGGGGGGAGGTGCGGTCATCATCTTTTATTAATATTCTCGGTTTTCTGTGGCTTTCTTTCAAGTCTGGCCAAATTCATCTCTGGACCAATGCTCATTTGCAGGGGAATGTACATTTACTTTTAGGTGGTTGACTTCACCCAGTCTTTAAGGGAAAAGAATATGACCATTACTCAGGAAGATACTTTAAACCTTTTAGGTTTACTCAAGAAAATCACAAATGCAGGTGGACAAATGACTTAGGAAAGCATGGAGTGAAGTAGGTGACCCTTCTTTTAGGTGCATCAACTCAGAAGAAATCTATTGTAAATGCCAAACATACACCCTGTGATAATGTGAGGTTAACACAAATTTAGCTATTAGAATAAAATGGCTTGCTGAATTTTATCAATTACACTCTTATTGAATACACACCTATAGTTATTAAATATCCTTTGAATGTCAATACATATTGCCAATTGAATGTTTTCCTTAATATTATGACTATGACAGTTCTCTCCTATTCTGAATAAATATTAAAACATTTTAATACAATCAGCCTGTATGGTTTATGGTTAGGTTTAAATTTTCTATTTTTATTTTCTCACCTTCTACTTCAACAAAAGTTAAAGGGTTAGATAAAAAAGAAATGTAACTAAAAATTCACAGTCACATTACTACTTGGCAAACTTCAGGAGTTCTGTACATTGCATAGTCAGTTTTGGGAAGACCATTCCTACTTTGAATATGCTTGAAAAAAGACGATAATTTGATTTGGAGAGTGTAGGTTTGCTCTGTGGGAATTTATAACTTAGAAGAAAGTAAAACATGGCCAGGAAAAGTCTTAAAACTTCTTAAGAGGCCTGACATTGTTTTGATATACTTTTCAAAATATTGCTGAAGAGTCTTGTATGAATTTTATGGCACTAGACTTGATGAGAAATAGAACTGCGGTTAAACAGCACCCAGGTAATATTAAATGATATGTAATGGGATTGGGTACTGCAGTTTTTACTTGTGTGAAATTTTTTATGCTCTATATTACTGAAAATGGTTAAGTGTAGTATTGTCATTTCTATAAAAAGGCATTTGAAACTTGAACATAAGTGCAGTCTCCAATTACAGAGTAATACTCATCTTGCTTAAATGATGCTTATAGACTCTTTTTTTTTCAATATATGAAATTTATTGTCAAATTGGTTTCCATACAACACCCAGTGCTCATCCAAAAGG
This sequence comes from Puma concolor, assembly GCF_028749965.1. Lineage (NCBI taxonomy): Eukaryota > Metazoa > Chordata > Mammalia > Carnivora > Felidae > Puma > Puma concolor. The sequence goes on along the minus strand of NC_141673.1, from coordinate 41,616,441 downwards.
TGCCCTCCTCAATACCCATCGCCCACCCTCCCTTCCCTCCCACCCCCATCAACCCTCAGTTCTCAGTTTTTAAGTCTCTTATACTTTGGCTCTCTCCCACTCTAACCTCTTTTTTTTTTTTTTTTTTTTCCTTCCCATATAGAGAGTCTTCTTTAGAAAAACAATTAGCCAAAGGAGTATAAAAAAAATGTATTTTTCCTTTTTCTTTTGGTTTTGGGTTCTAAAATCTAGAATCAAAGGAGAGATCAATATTCTTAAACTGTGTGGGTTTGTATAACTTAAATTATAGTAATATGATCTGGGGCTATTACATAATGAGGTAATTATCAACACCATGTTCTATGTGTCTTTTAAAATTCAGTAAATGAGGGGCACTTGGGTGGCTCAGTCAGTTGAGTGTCCCGCTTCAGCTCAGGTCATGATCTTGAGGTTTGCGGGCTCAAACCCCACGTTTGTGGGTTCAAACCCTGGTGATAGCAGAGAGCCTGCTTTGGATCGTCTGTCTCTCTCTCTCTCTTCCCCTCCCCTGCTCATGTTATGTCTCTCAAAAATGAATGAACATTGAAAAAAATTCATTAAATGAAAACAAAGTTTTAGGCAATTCATGCTTGTTGAGACATAACTTAGTTATGCATTGAAGTCCAAATTATTGTCAACATCTCATTTAGATAATCTTAGTCTTCATAAATAATATACTTAAATAATCATTTGCTAAATGATATTTAAATGTTTGCTAAAATGTAAGTCAGTTTGAATGACCCCCTTTGCCTTTATACTGCATTGGTTTATCTTTGATATATGCTTTGATACATACTTAAACACATGCTTTTCACTGAGACATTTTCTCCCCATTTATTTAATTTTAAAAATCAGTTTGTGTAAAAGAATCATGATGTTTTAATGCCTACTGATGGTAATACCATAGATATTAGAAGAATGGAGCTTTGACCTCGAATAATAGAAATAATCATTTATATAAATTTTAGTGTACTCTCTGCCAGCATGTAATAGATAAGAAAAAATATTTTGGTATATTCAAATTGCACTTTACTATAGCCAAATTTAGTCATCCCTGTTGCTTTCTTGTGTTTACTTCACTGTGAGTATGCTTGTACTCATGATGGTTCTCTCTATGGCCAGCCACCCATTGGAGATGGTCAATGTTGCTTTTCACAGAGATGGTTGTGCTAGTTTTCTATTAATGCCATACCCCATTACCACAGATTTAGTGACTGAAAACAATATTCATTTATTATTTTTTTTTCAACGTTTTTTTAAAATTTATTTTTGGGACAGAGAGAGACAGAGCATGAACGGGGGAGGGGCAGAGAGAGAGGGAGACACAGAATCGGAAACAGGCTCCAGGCTCTGAGCCATCAGCCCAGAGCCCGACGCGGGGCTCAAACTCACAGACCGCGAGATCGTGACCTGGCTGAAGTCGGCCGCCCAACCGACTGCGCCACCCAGGCGCCCCAATATCCATTTATTATGTCACAGTTGTACGGGATAGAAATCTGGTTACAGTATGGCTCAGCTGGGTTCTTTGCTTACGATCTCACAAGGCCTTGTGTGTCAGGTGGGCTCTGTTCCTTTCTGGGGATGGGTCCACTTACAGACTCACTCTGGCTCTACTTAGAATTGTAGGATGGAGGTTACTCTTTCCTTGCTGGCCATCATCCAGGGGCCAGTCTTTGCTGCTGGAGTCTGTCAGCATTCTTTCATGTGCTTTCTGGGTTCCAGGTGTCTTTTCTTAGCAACAGTGGGTCCGGTCTGTCTCATACTTCAAATCTCTCTGACTCTAGCCAGAAAAACTTCTCTGTTTTTTAAGAGCTTGTATCATTAGATTTGGCTCACCTGGGTGATACAGTTTAATGTCTCTCTTTTATTTTTTTTAAAAAAATTTTTTTTCAACGTTTTTATTTATTTTTGGGACAGAGAGAGACAGAGCATGAACGGGGGAGGGACAGAGAGAGAGGGAGACACAGAATCGGAAACAGGCTCCAGGCTCCGAGCCATCAGCCCAGAGCCCGACGCGGGGCTCGAACTCACGGACCGTGAGATCGTGACCTGGCTGAAGCCGGACGCTTAACCGACTGCGCCACCCAGGCGCCCCATAATGTCTCTCTTTTAAAGTATGTGACCTTAACCACATCTGCACAATCTCCTTTGCCATGTAACATATTCACAGGTTCCAGGGATTAGGGTGTGGGCATTCTTTGAGTGTCATTCTGCCTAGTGGGATGACAATACTAACAAACCAAAGAACTACCTTAGGTTCTCTTCAGTCTCCTTCACTAGCCAGTTGTATGAACTTGATCTTTCAGTTTGCTTATGGGTATGTTATGCCACGAACTCTTAAAAGTCCCTTCTAGTTGTTTACACCATGAAAGTGTGGACCTATCTCTCCACTTGCCTTCTTTCATTCTTTATTCTTCTTTTCTCCTTCATATCATTAAATTTTTGCTCAAACCATTTTATTTTCTCTATTATATTGGTTTTCACATTCCTTTGCCTTTTTTTTTTTTTTCCTTTAGTGTTTGTATGCAATTCAAGGGACTCTTGGCTGGTAAAAGGTTTTTTTTTTCTTCATATATCATTTAATTGTAATATCTAACCTGAATCAGATGTGACACTCTTTATAGTCTTTATTCCAGTTGATGTATGTTGTAAGTGTTGCTATAGGATATTAATGTGTTTGGCTGTAGCATGATACTCTAACCTTGCCAAGACTTGTGTAATAGATAGGATATTACCATATTACCTTCCTAAGATCTGAAAACTTTTGAGTTCCACAACAATCTGACCTCCCATCATTTTGGATAATGACAGCTTATTGGGTGCAGTAGTCCTGTGTTGCCACAGAATGCCATGTGGTGTTATGACCTTCTTTCCCTCTTTAGGATGCCAGGTGTCAGATACTTGTGTTAAATTAAAATCAATCAGATTTGTGTTTTGTTTAACTTACTTCTGAAAATTGCCCACCCCTTGTGCTAATAACACATGTTGCTTTTGAGAAGTAATGCCACAGAGCCAGGCCAGAGAAATACTCCAAGAGTCTGTTGTCAGAAACTATTGAGACACACAATGTGCAATAAACCATGGAGGGGAGGGGATCTTTATCTTTCAGGGATACGCTTGATTTTCAGTTAACAAAAAACTCGGGCATTGTTCCAGAATTTAAATTTACAGTGTTGATAGCCACACATGAATTTGAAAGTTGGAAGATTGTGCTAATCATGGTAGATTGCCATAAGATGCACTGGACCTCTCCTATGCTAGATAAAAATTGTGATGGGAAAATTTACTGTGTATACATAGCAGTCTTGCTAATTTACTAATTTGTTTCATTTAGGATGTTGAAAATAATGCTTTTCTTTAGCTTATTCTTTTGTCTTGTATTAGCTACTGCTAACCCTTCATCTACTTAATTTCTTCACTTGATTTTTATTATATATTTTTTTATTTTTTTGAAGTTGATCTATTTTGAGAGTGACAGAAAGTGCACAGACACACTTGGAGGAGGGGCAGAGAGAGAGAGAGAGAGAGAGAGAGAGAGAATCTCAAGCAGGTGGGGCTAGATCCCATGACCCTGAGATCATGACCTGAGCCAAAATCAAGAGTTGGACGCTTAAACCAACTGAGCTACCCAGGCTTCCCTCTTCACTGGATTTTTGAAAGCCTAAGAAAAGCTCATTCAAAAATAAATCTGGCTGACTTTTAGATTGTTAATTTGCAGATAAGTAATTGCATTTATTTTCTGGCAGTGTTACACAATTAATATTTAAGCCTAGAATCTTGTATGTTGGAGCTGTTGACACAGAGTTAAATATCTCCCAGAGTAAAGGCCACTGATATGTAAAAATTCCCTGCCCCCACCCTTATCCTTACTGGAATTTTATCTGATAAGCTCCAGGTTAGTTTTGTTATCTATAAGCCTCAGGCTCTTGTATTTCTATCAGGATTTATTAGGATCTGGTCCTGAGAATGTTGCTTGCATACCATGAGGTACAGACTACAGGATGAGAATGGACTATGAACTTGTAGTTTGTTATTTATGATTCTCCATGATTGCTGCGTTTTAGTTATGGTTCTCCCTGTCCTCCCCTCAGAGTACTAAGGGAAGGGGATAGTGGCATGGTTGCTATTGTTACTATTTTTCTTTTCTTTTTTTTTTTTTTTAATGTTTATTTCTGAGAGAAACAGCATGAGTGGGGGAGGGGCAGAGAGAGAGGGAGACAGAATCTGAAGCTGGCTCCCGGCTCTGAGCTGTCAGCGCAGAGCCCGATGCAGGGCTCAAACCCACAAACCTTGAGATCCTGACCTGAGCTGAAGTCGGTCGCTCAACCGATTGAGCCACCCAGGCGCCCTGTTACTATTTTTCAAATAACCTGTTGACTGATTTCTAGACTGAAATAACCTTATTTGGATATACAAATACTCCTTTAAACGATACCCTCTGTGGCAAATGGTTATTGTCTAAAATATGACTAATCATAAAGTTTTGTAACAGCATTGTAAATAATTTGATATTTTGACTTTCCTTTTCTTGGATGACTTCTTTTCCATAGAAAGCAAATAGTAGGTACAATGAAGAAATATTTTTTGCTACTTGTCCAGAACATTTTCACTTCTTTTGGGTACAGAACATTTATGGGGATTGAAATGTTGCTGTGTTCTCTTAGCCATCATGAATGTATCACCTATTAGTATTTCAAAATGTCGTTTGAATCAAAATTATCTAATTCCTTTAAAAATGTTTATTTTTTTCACCTTCTGTATATTCAAGCTTAAGTTTGTCATCTAATGATAAAAGTAGCAGTTTCTTGTTTTTGTCCAAAAACCTTTATCTTTTAAGCTTCAAGATGCGTGTGTAGTACGGGTGGAAATTAGAGTTCTGGTGTTCTATGATTTGAGTGGTCTTCAGGTTACCAGATAATTCATTACACTTTTGATCGGATGTTTCTTCAGTTTTTGAGCATAAAGAACCACTCCTCTTTACCCCAGTGGTTCTCATAGTTTGGCCTGAGGATGCCTGGAGGCCCCTTCTCCCCTCCCCCCCCCCCCACCTCCCCAAATTTTTCTGAGGTCCACAAAAGCTTTCCTTTTGCAACTACATATCTCTGTGAGGTTAGATTATCTTTATATACTTCAACGAAAACAATATATCTCAATAGAATCCAGCTGGCTTTTATGAAGCCAGACAGTAAAGAGATTTACAAAAATGTAGAACAAAACAGCTCTTTTCACTAATTATTTTTGTTTTAGAAAATGTACTTTTCCCTAAAAGATACGTATCTACATTTTAACATGCAGTGGGCATAATATTGTTATTTAAAGTGCATTAACAAATATTTAAATGCTTCTCACTTTTCATATTTATAGCAAATGTTGATAGATAACAACCCATATAAATAAAAGATTGCTGTGGTCCTTAACAATTTTTAAGGGTTTACAAGGCTTCTGAAACCAAAAATTTGAGAAGGACCTGCCTTATACACTTTCATAAGGCCTCCTAAACCTGCATTTCCTTGAATTATTTTGAGTTCTAGCACTTGGATATAGGAGGCTTTATAAATATTTTCTCTTTAGTGTCTGATACTTTTAGGTAGTTTTCTGACCTAAAAAAAAGATCAGAAGGGCAATGCTCTGTTTTCTGATAGATCCCCAGGAATATCTGACTGGTTTCAGGAGTTGTAATGGGGAGGAGAGTTAGCACAATGTTGGATCTGCAACTCTTCAAGTCAACAACGAGCAAAGGAAAGAGAATGTTGCATACTCACCTCTCAACTTTACAAATCTCAACATTTTGCTATATTTGCTGTTTGACTCTGACTGTTCTACTTCTTTCTTCTTGTAAGGACCCTTGTAATTACATCAGGCCATCTGGATAATCTCCCCATCTCCAATCCTTAATCAAATCTGGAAAATCTTTTTTGCCATGTAATGTAATATATTCACAGTTTTCAGGAATTAGGAGGTAGATATCATTGGGAGGCCATTATTCCGCCTTGATATCAAGGGAATACATGTCTTTAACTTTACTAGGTGTTACACATTGCTCTCGAAAATTGTTCAGCTAAGTTTTTCTCCCACTAGCAGTTTAAGAATTGGTCACATTCCTTGTCAACAACTAGCTTATCAGAATTTAATATTTTTATTACTTTTTGGTATAAAAGACTTTATATTTTCTTTATTGTTAGTGATATATTGTGTAATCATTCTCTTATATCATAAATCACTATCTTACAAGTATAGTTTGAATTATTTTGGCTAAGATATTTTTTTGTTTTTGCTTTTTTTTTCTTGAGAGAGAGAGAGAGAGAGAGCAGGCATGATCAGGGAAGGAGCAGAGAGAGAGGGAGATAGAGAATCCCAGGCAGGCTTCATGCCGTCAGCACCGAGCCCAGCGTGGGGCTTGAACTCACGAACCATGAGATCACAAGTTGAAAATCAAGGGTCCGATGCTTAACTGACTGGGCCACCAAGGTGCCCCATATTTTGGCTAAGAATGTTGGCTCACATTTCTTTGCACTCACATAGCCTTGTGCAATCTTTTTGTAGGTTATTTCTGTGATTGACAGTTTACTAGCCAGAAATACTTAGCATAATCTGCGAACAATAAGACATTCATCAAGATGAAAAATAAAACCAATCTCAGTTTTAATGAAAATTGAAATTAATCCAGAGATTTACCAGAAAACTACTTCTTATAGAATGCTATTGTTTGAAAGTGTCTCCTTGGTGATTTGAAATATATACATTCATAGACCTATTATGGTTGTATACATGATTATAGTAAGGACATTGTTGCTTATTGGTCTTATTCAGCAGGAACTCTTCCTGTGCTTCCTGACTTACATGAAGTCTGTATCTTTTGTAGCCTGGCATTTCCCATAGTCTCTTATCTGATTTCCCTTCCTTTAGTGTCATGCACTGTCTGCCCAATCTATACATAGTCCTGGTGCCAGAGTCATGTCTCCAAAGCATACCTTGAAGAAATTCCTCCTGCAGATATCCCCAACAGATTTCATAACATTTTTTAATTCATGGACCCTTTTAGAATTTAAAAACAGTTGTAGATCTGGGGCACCTGGGTTGTTCAGTTGGTTGAGTGTGTGACTTCAGCTCAGGTCATGATCTCACGGGTCGTGAGTTCAAGCCTCGCATTGGGCTCTGTGCTGACAGCTCAGAGCGTGGAGCCTGCTTCAGATTCTGTGTCTCCCTCCCTCTCTGCCCCTCCCCTGCTCACACTCTGTCTCTCTCTCACTCAAAAATAAACATAAAAAATTTAAAAACAGTTGTAGATCCTTTCCCAGTGTGTATATATGTGGGTGTGTACATACACACACACACACACACACACACACACACACACACACAATGTAATGATAGTCTCAGAGTGTTCAGAGACTACATGTAGGGTCTGTGTGTCCCAAATTAAAACATCTGACTTGAAGGAGAAAAACGGAACTGGCTAGCCCACGATCCTGTCAGGATGCCATTTATGATCTGATCCCTAGATGCCTGCCTCTCCAGATCAATTTCCTACCACTATATCCTGCATTAACATTTTACTACTTGAAATTCCTCAAACATTCTGTTCTTATCCGTTGAAGCTAGCTCTGGATTAGTTTATAGGATCCTGATAGCTATTTCTAGATGTCTGATGGCCATATTAATAGGTAGAAAACTTTATGCCTTTGCCAAATGCTTTACGTAGCTTTCAGTGATTTTGTTTCCTCACTTTTTACTCTTAGTAGCTATTTATCTGTATGTTAGATTTGAATAGTTTTCATGTCAGCAGCTTTGGGCAATGGAAGACTATTTCTTTCATAACAAGTAAAAGACTCTTTGGGATAATTATTTATTGCTCATTGTCTTCCTTCCTCCCTCCCTCCCTTTCTTCCTTTCTTCTCATTTCTTGATTTCTTGCAGTGCTTCACAAATCATAACTTTTGTGTGCTTGACAATGGGAAACGTGAGAGCCAGTATAGTTAGTGGTTATGAAGATGTGTTCTAGGGGCGCCTGGGTGGTTCAGTTGGTTGAGTGTCTGACTCTTGATTTCGGTCAGATCATGATCCCAAGCTCGTGGGATTGAGACCCGTGTCAGGCTCCACGCTGAGTTTGGGGCCTGCTTAAGATTCTCTCTCTCTCTCTCTCTCTCTCTGTTTCTCTCTCTGTTTCTCTCCCTGTCTCCCTCTGCACCCCTCCCCACCTTGTGCACACCCAGTGTCTCTCTCTCTCTCAAAAAAAATAAAGATGTGTTCTAAAGCCAGATGGACTATATGAATCCACATCCTGACAGTTGCAAGTTTCAGAAAATGCATTGCAGATTGGTTTAATTAAGGGCACTTGTTTTTACTCATGTAACTAAAAGTCTGGTAATATGTTCTCCTTGGGTATGGTTTGATCTCAGCTATAGCACCATTTATCTGTGATTGTCTTATCTGTATCCTTATTTTTGAAGTGTCTTCTTTGAAATACTTTCTTGTGTAGGAAAATGGCTGACCTAGTTCTGGGCCTTACACCCTATACCATGCAGTCTGAAAAAGTACAAAATGCTCTTTCTCAACCCTAGAATGGAAGTCTTAGAATTTATTTTATTTGGAACGACTTAGGCTATGTGCCAACCCCTGTGGTTAAGGAAATCTCATGTACTAGTTGGCTTATAAAGGGATTAGTGCTCATCAATAAAACAATTGTCTTTGAATAAATAAGTAAAATTAGCATATTTAACAATGAATGTCTGGGCAAGAATATTTGAAATCGAATTAAATGAATAGTTTAAGACCCTACACTTTACTTGGTAGACTCTCATCAGAAAAATGTCTACCTCAGATGGTTATGAGTGTTAAGAAATGTGAACAATCTGAGATTCTACCCTACTTGGCCAGCTGCTAAGTTAGCCTGCTACAATTCATGTTTGCTGGAAAAAGGCACAAGACTTCTGAATCAGATACAAAGGGTTTTATTACAACGATAGCAGTGGAGGAGTTTTAGGATTTGCACGAGTTACCTCAGACCCTGTTCCCACAGGGCAGTGCAAAGAGGGCCAGATGATACCTGCACATGCAGTGGGTTGCATTATATAAAAGGGACACCCCAGCCAAAATTAGGGAAACTGAATCTTTTATTATGTTCTCTAAGCAAACTGCCTGACGTTTGCCTTGGACAGAGTCATTATCCTTATTATACTGGACAGGAAAACAAACCTGCCTTTTGCTCCACAGAGAGATAATGTTTCTGTCTTCTAAGGCTGTTTTCTATACAAGCATCCTTGAAAAGATGCTGTGAAAAAGTGCTGTGAAATGTATCTCTGACTTGAGCCGAAATGATCAATGATACCAACTAGGCCCTGGAAAACATTCAGGTCAGCTGCAGCTCACTGACCAAGGCTGTTAGGGATGACAGAGCTACCCTAGACTTACTCATTTTGGGCTAAGGCATAGTATATACAACAAAGGCTGCTAGAACAGTCTAGAACAAAAGCTGTTAGTGCCTCTGCTCTCAAGACATGCGTAAATGTAAGGGACCTGTGGAAAATTGTTTCCCAATAATATCTATCCCGCATTTCTGCTCTCTCTCAGGTTCTGGAGACTTGACCCATGAGAATGCTGCACCATGGGCTATTCTAATCTGGCCAACAGAAGTTGCCGCAAATCTGTTTAATTCATCTTATGTGGTATTTAATTAAGTCTGCTCTGAACAGGATTCCAAGTAGGGCAACCTCACCATCCAGGGGTCCAACCATACCCTACAGGGTCTGAAACCTAGCTAGCTGAACAAATCCCATAAAACATCCGTGTAAATGAAAACCTTGTGCTTTCTCCTTAAGTTTCTGTATTGACCTTTCCACTTGATTTAGCATTGATTCAGGCATGGCAGGATGTATTGGTGATTGTATATACTGTGCCTTAGCCCAAAATGAGTAAGTCTAGGGTAGCTCTGTCACCCATAACAACCTTGGCCAGTGAGCTGAAACTGACCTGAATGCTTTCAGGGGCCTAGTTGGTATCATTGATCACTTCAGCTCAAGTTAAAGATACATTTCACAGCACTTTTTCTAATTAGATGGCTCCTGGGAAAACTGCCCCCAGAGTGTGCATAAATAACATGTCAGTTATGCCTCTTGGCCACTCCCCCAGGTAATATGGATTTCAGTTTCCTGAAGGTTTTTTATTTTTTTATTTTTTTATAATTTGTTTTTGAGAGAGAGAATGAGCAGGGGAGGGGCAGAGAGAGGGACACACAGAATCTGAAGCAGGCTCCAGGCTCTGAGCTGTCAGCACAGAGCCCAACATGGGGCTCGAACTCATGGGCCATGAGATCATGACTTGAGCTGAAGTCGGATGCTTAATCGACTGAGCCACCCAGGCACCCCTCTAATGGTATGCTTCTAGAGGCAGTTGTAGGGTTGCTTAGAATCTTCTGTGGCTTCCCATATTTAATAGATTCTTTGAATCCTATGTGATCTGGCCTTTGTCCAATTTACCAGCTTTATCTTGTCCTAGCTTCTCCCTCAGTCTCTGTATTCTCTAATTCTCTTGTATTTGCCATGCTCTCTCTTCATACATAGCCCCTGCACCAGCCGGGCCTTACATATAACTTACTTAAGTTATATGTAACTTAACTTAAGTTAACTTAAGTTAAGTCCATACTTAACTCTATCCTCTCCCATCCCCATTATCCTATTGTACTAGATCTTGTACTTTTGAGGTGTTATGTATGTACTGCTTCATAGTACTTATCACAGTCTCAGTTTGCATCTATTAGAATTCTGTTAGTGTCAAGTCATTGCTAAACTATATGCTCTGTGATGGCTGGGAATGCATTTATTGTTGCTTATCTTTATATTCCTGTAGCTTCCTAGAACAATGTCTGGGAAGTGGCTAGTATTCAGTAAATATCTATTAAGTTAATTAGTGTTTTTTTTTAATTCACAATTAAATATTTGGTGTCAAGCTGTTGGGCAATAATTGCTCATGCATCAGATGTGGCTCACCACAGTTGGCTGTAGCTTGATTGGTCAGGAAAGGAGATCCAGTCATAAGACACCCAGTAAAATACAGGATGGCATGATTAACAAAGAAACAATGAAGGTGGGCCAAAGAGACTTTTGCATCACTTAGGGAAACAGGGCTTAAGCTTGAAGAGTATAGAATTTGCTTCCTTGAACTCCACAGCAGTTCCCCAAATGTGCAGACAACAGTTAATGAAGAGGTGACCTAATACGTAACTAAATCCCAGGCTACTGGAAGTGTTAATAGAGAAGTCCTTTAAAGACCTGTCCTGCCAGGTACAGGAAATGGATGTTGGATGATTCTGTTCCTCAAGGGGTTCTGGGTAGGGAAGGCCTCCTGGTGATGCCTAGGAGTTGGATCTGTTCTGTTAAATGAACGATAGTGATAGTGTTCACTCAAAGCTGCCATTCCAAATTTATCTGGAAGTTCTTTTCATTTTACTTGCATTTCTAGTTTTTTTATTAAGGTAGTTTAGGGAATTGATTAGATAGTGAAACAAAATGTTTACTTTCAATTGTTTGTCCATGTCTCTGCAAGCTGTTCCAAGTCAGGCACTCTTATTCTCTGTGTCTCATTTACCTGGGATAGTGCCTAGGACATACAGAGTAGTGACTCCATGGACTTGTGTTCTGGGAGGCTCCAGAGAGAGACTGTCTAGTTTCATCCAAGCTCTGCTGCTTCTTGCTGTGTAGCCATGGAAGTTGACTGAATCTCTTGTAGCTTCAGCTTCCTCATGGAGGTAATAAAGCTTAGAGGGTTCTTGGGAGAACTGAATGACATAATGTATAAGAAGCACTTAGAAGGTGCCTGGCATATATTTAATGGTCGATGAATATTAGCTTTCATTTTTAGGAACATAGCATCACACATCTATATTTTGATCAGAGTTTGGGAATCTTAAATCAGTTGGAATATTAATACCTACGTTAGGACAGGCAGTGGTAATTGGAAGGTGAGAGGCTTACCTGGGCTGTTTTTCTTCAAGTGATGACTCAGGGAACCAGAATCTTCTCTCATGGTTCTGTCTACTCTCTAGAACCTCCTTGGAATTCTAGCTGCATCCCCCTATGCAGCTGGCTGATGAGTGAAGAGAGAGACTAAGCAGGCCGATGTAGGGGCCAAGTGTAGCAGTGACAGAATTCTCTTCTACCCATGTTCTCTTGGCTAGAGTTCAGTTACAGAGCCCCCTGGAGATGCAAGAGTACTGGAGATTGGAGTCTTGGGTACCTAGGAAATGCTCTGAGGAACTCCCTGTACTTCTACTACAAGCTTTTATTAATAATCATCAAATATCCATAATTAGCTTGAAGTAATATCATTTTTACTGAACGTAATCTAATTTTGTTTTTGTTCCTCTTGTTGTTTTTATTCCATTTGTTTTCACAGACTGCCTGGTATGGCCATGTCCTGGCCATGGGCAGATTCAGTTTGACAGCTGGAAAAACAGTAGGAAAGCGAGAAAAAAGAGGGGACCTGCCTCCAAACAGGCACCATGAAATTGTTGAAGCCATTTTGTGTCTTGGAAATCATAAGAGCTGCAGAGAAATATCTTTATGATGTCTATTGATTTGCCATTCAATTCTCCTTTGACCATAGTTTTACATAGATCCCATTTTATACATTAATAAGCTCTAGCAGCTTCATATTTGACTTTGAGATTCTAGTTAATCTAAAGCTTTATCTGGTAGGAATATATATATGCATATGTACATATATATGTATATGTGTGTGTGTGTGTGTGTGTGTATATATGTATATACATATATATATATATATGTATATATATATATATATGTATATATATATATATATATATATATATATATATATATATATATATATATTATATGCTTTTAGCAGTTACTTTTCTATAACTTTTGCTCCACAGGTCAGATACTATCTCCACTCCACCAAGTAGAGGTACTTAATTCTTACACTAAGGCATTTAACCATGTTAGTTTGACATCCACAGGCTCGTTGGCATTATTTTTAGTCATTCTGTATTCTCTCTGTATTCTTACTGCATTTGATGAAGAGCGTTTTGGATTCCCCAAGCTAAGAAACAAAAGTGGCTGAGTGTCCTCCTTATTGCTTTTAAACCTGAGGGATTATCAGATGCATTTCAACTCCGTAAAGCTCAAGGCAATTTAATAACTTGCACACTCCAAATCATAAGAACATATAAAACAACTAGGACAGTGACAGCTTAAGTAGGACATTTCCTTTCTAAACACTGAGAAGCAGCAGCATTAGACTGAGTCATAATGGAACTGAAACTCTGCTTCTACACCTTGAACGTTTGCAATCACTGAAACTATTTGTAGCAACTGGCTAGTGTACCTTTGAGTCTGACTAAGTGCTTTTCTTATATATCATCAAAAGTATATGTGATATATTGATAGTTAGAGTGATATGTGGGAAAACTTAGATCTGGGTCATAAGGTTATGTTAATATTTCTGCCTCTTAGGGACACATGCTTTTATTGATGTAATCCCCTGCTGTGGGACCTCTGCTCTGGGAGCAAGAAGCACACCAGAGTTGGGTGCAAGCCTTAAAATTTCTCCTCCTTGATTTTAGAGAGCTCTAAATTGAGATCATAAAACTGCAGTGTGCCTGGTGAATATTTTTGTGTTAGGATTCATAATATTAGGATTAAAGGCTCTTATGATTGAATATATTTCCCTCTAAGCCATATTCTTTCATATTCTGGGTCCCAAGAACTCCTAAAAAATGGGCTGAAGTTGAAGTTAAAGTATTGTAGCTTTTATATCCATGGTATCCAAGTAGCTCTTTATTCAGCTGTATTTAGTGACCACATCCAGGAGCTGTTTCAACCAACTCTGTGTAACTAAGATCATCTTAAAGGGGTTTGTTTATCAGCAGGAAACTTTCACTATTCAGTAAGATGTCAAGGGCATGTTTTTGTTGGTGGGACCTTTCTAAACCTTGTCTAGAACCTGAGGATTCAGAAAGAATGGCAGTGTTGTTTCTCTTTGATTTATTTTTTTCTCGACTGTTGTATTTTTGTGTTTTATGTGTGCTTAGCAGCTCTGTGCACAGTTTTATTGACTTCTAAACTAAGCAAATAGAACAAACTCTGGTGGTATAAAGTGCTAAGTGAGTGAGCCACAGGGAGCACATTATAAAGGCTCTTCACTCACTCGGCTCTGGCTGCCAATTTGCTTTCAAGTGCAATTCAGGAAGCCGGTTATGCTCTATCAAGCCCTAAATAATCTAGGCCTTGTTCGCCCCAGAAATGAGCTGCTTTTTATACCATCACCACAATTAATCGTGGCCCATCATCCTCATATCCTCATATGTGGGGAGGTTCTGTAAATAATTTATTTGATGAACTCTTCCTACACCCTGTCCCCTTGTTTATAATGAGCGGTAGTGTAGAGGAGAGTTTAGGAGTTGGTCTATTTGAGACTGGGGTTCAAGATTCAGTTTTACTACGTAATAGCTATGGGATGTTGATCAGCATACTATGACCAATGTTACCAGTAATTTTAAGAGCAAACATCTACCACTGTGTGTCAGATACTGTTATAAGTTTTAACATATATTCTTTCAATTGTCGCTCCCAACCCTATCCTGTAGGCGTTATTATTTTCCCCATTTTGTAAATGAGGAAACCAAACATACTGAAACTCTGATTCTCTGATTCCTCAACTGGAAAATGAGAATAATAGTATTCATGTAATAGTAATATGGTAAGGATTAAATGAGATTTTGTTTATAGTAGTGTCTTTCACTAAATATGTACTCAGTAAGTATTGGCTATTAATATTATGGTCACAGTTGTAGTAGGTTCTCCAGAGTAACAGAGCCAATAGGATATATATCTCTATATTATATATTATAACTGATTAATATAATTAAGATGTATATATGAATATATTGTGAAGAAAATAAATACATGTATGTATGCATAAATTTATTGTAAGGAATTGGCTCATGTGATTATGGAGGCTGGGAAGTCCCATTTCTTCAGAGGTGGGCTGGTGGTACAGGACACTCAGGGAGAGGCAGTGCTCCAGTTCAAAGGCTGTCAGGCAGTAAGAGTCAATGTTGCAGATGAAGTTTGAAGGCAATTAGCTGGAGAAATCTCTCTTACCTGGAGGAGCCTCAGCCTACAGTCTGTTCAGACCTTCGACTGATTGGATGAGGCCCACTCATGTTATAGAAGGCCATCTGCTTTACTCTGATTAAAGTGTTAATTTAATATTAAGGTGTTCCCATTTAAATGTTAATTTCACCCAAGAACACCCTCATAGAAACATCCAGGATAGCATTTGGTCAAATATATGGGCACTTCATGGCCTAATCAAGTTGAAACTTAAATTAACCACCATCACAATAGTTTATCTAATTTAATAATCAATATGATGAGTATATTTTTCCATTACATATAATCTTCTCAGGAGACTGACCATGTCTAATGTATTGTTGATATTTTAGAGCTTTATTCTTACCTGAGATAATGTCAGGGGTGTGTGTGTGTGTGTGTATTTTGTTTTGAATCTAAAATCATCCATTTCATCCATGCAGACAAGGAGTATCCTTCTTAACTCCTGGATTCCTGGGAATGTGGATATCCATGAGGGAATTTGAGCAATGACTCTATTTTGCTCCAGACGTAACTATTGTCAGGAGAGGATGTACCTGTCATTAGTATGAGTTTTCTAAGGCTGAGACCCAATAGAGCACTCTTGGATCAAAAATATACTTGACCAGGAGGTGGTTTTATTCATTTACCTTAGTATTTGGAAGAACTCAGTTGAAGTCCACACTTTTCAAACTATAGTTTGATGCCTCTATTTTAGTTATTTTTTATTATTTATTTATTTATTTATTTATTTAATGTTTATTTTTGACAGAGAGAGAGAGAGAGACAGAGCATGAGTGGGGGAGGGGCAGAGAGAGAGGGAGACACAGGATCTGAAGCAGACTCCAGGTTCTGAGCTGTCAGCACAGAGCCCGACGTGGGGCTCAATCTCACGAACTGCAAGATCATGACCTGAGCCAAGTCAGATGCTTAACCGACTGAGCCACCCAGGCGCCCCTAGTTATTTTTTAAAAAGGAGAGGAAATGGTCCTATTTGTCAAGCTGTCCATGTTTTATGAACTCTCGTCACTGGAACAGCATCTAGTTATTTCAAGGCCTTGAAATGGACCCTGGAAGATGTAACTTAACTAACATTGTGTACAAACACGCAGCAACCATAACGAAACATATTTTGTCTGGTTCTCTATATTCACACAGTAACATGTATCTTTGTATGCAATTGGAATAATTTAAAACAAAACACCATTTAATCAGAAGATATCTGATAATTAATCACTTCTTATATCTACATTCCCCCCCACCCCAGATTTGTTTACAAAACCCGGGCTTCTAAACATTCACTTTTATTCCATTCGGTTCATTGTTTTTTAGTACCTTTTCAATGCTCAAGCCGGTCTTGAATTTAATCTTTCATATAATAATAGTTACATTATTATCAATTATAATGTAATTATTAATATTAATATTAATTATATATTAGTATTATATATAATAATAACAATAATAATTTTTACCGAAGCTGTTTTTGGACCTTCAGAATCATGCTAATACTGAGATTGTGGATTGTAAAAAAAGTCAGAAGCAGGGATGAAATATTGAAAATTTGACTCCATTTAGCAGGTTGGATCTCTCTCTATTTAAATAGAACAATAGGATATAGTGAATGGAGATGTCACTGTCTTACATGGAGGAAGCCAGGGTAGAAAAATTATAAAGAGAAACAGTAAAAACAAAAACAAACACCCACAACATCTTAAACAAAAGGCTAATAATAATCCTCTTCTGTCAGTCTCTATTTTATGCAAAATAGGTCTGCCTAATCTTCTACTGAAAATTCTTTCAGTAAACAGCTGTAGGAAGGGAAAAGGAAAAAAAAAGAAGACCCTGTTACTAAAGAAAGTTTCCTTCTAGCAAATATAATGCCCAATCTCTCTCTCTTCAAAGCAATATGGTGCCCTATTGTGACTTTCTCTGTGTTACGGGATTTGTGTGTAAGGATTCCCAGTTGATTCCATTTTGTCAGTAGTCAGTAAGATGCCCAGTTCATTCTGCTTTGTCTTTGGCCAAAAAGAATGTTGCTTTCTTACTCAGAGACTGGCATGATACAGATTTAGATACAGTGCCTGCTGACTCTTGAAAGGATGCATCTAATCGTTCTACAACCAGGCAGTCATTCTGTACAGAACGTGTTTAGAGTTTATCAGTGGCTCATTATGACTCCTTAATGATGGGGACCCTCTGGTGTTGGGGTCCATAGTCTTGAATAAGGACTAATTTACCTGCTTAAAAATAAGCAGGCAAGCGGGGAGAAGATCAAAGGGTAGATAGAGTAGAATCTATTTCTGTTAATCTGGCTGGCTGGCCTGCTTGCTTGTTTGCTTGCTTTTCTTTCTCTTTCTCTCTCTCTCTTTCTCTTTTTCTCTCTCCCTTTCTATTTTTTTACAACAATGTCCAGATATAGTGACCCTGCAAATAATTTTACAGGTTGGCTTTTGCTGTTGACCTCAGGAGTCTTCTTGACAACTGTCTCTAACAATGAACTTGGGGGAAAACTTAGTGGTTTCCACCCCATTATTTGCTTGGATAAAGTCCCAGAACGATGATTGTCTAAACTTAAATGGGATAGCTACATACCATGATGAGAAAAAACCCAAATATTAACTGTCAGCAAGGTGAGATTGTTGCAGAGGTTTGAGAGAATAGACAAATATGGCAGCGCATTTTTCTCTACTCCACCACAATAAAGAATGCCTGTGCTAAGTGATGGATGTTCTTGACTGAGCCTTACAGCTTCTGTACAGCCGTGAGAAGCAGAAACCTCTCCCTGAAGATTCATGTCGCATATTAACAAAATACTTTCTATTGGTACCTACTCTTCTGTTATGATAATTCTGGGGGAGGAGCTATTCCAAAGGCCCTTGGGGCTCCTTTCTGCCTTAGGGCCTCTGAACTTAATATTCTCTTTCCCAGAAGCTGCTGACCCAGATCTTCTCCAGGCAGGTAGCTTTCTGCTGTTTGGAAATCAAATATTTACTTTTCAGACTCCTGGCCCCAGACAAAAGCGGCTCTCCGTGTCACTCTGTCACTTCAGCTCTGTTTTATATAGCTTTATGTTAAAATGTAACAAAACATGTTTTAGCAGAACACTGTCACTGTTTGTGTGTCTATTGTCTATCATTCTCCATGTCACCGCTAGAATGAAAGATCGAGAAGGAGGGAGCTTGCCTTTCTAGTTGGTGCTGCGTTCCCTATATATTTGTATAGTAGGTGCTTTAAAAATATTTGTTGAATGCGTTGTTGACATAAGGAAAACAGAGCCACCTCAGGGTTTTCATTTGCAGCTTTTCTTAACGTTTATTTATTTTTGAGACAGAGAGAGACAGAGCATGAACGGGGGAGGGGCAGAGAGAGAGGGAGACACAGAATCGGAAGCAGGCTCCAGGCTCTGAGCCATCAGCCCAGAGCCCGACGCGGGACTCGAACTCACGGACCGCGAGATCGTGACCTGGCTGAAGTCGGACGCTTAACCGACTGCGCCACCCAGGCGCCCCTTGCAGCTTTTCTTTAAAGATTTTGTTTTCAAATAATCTCTACATCCAGCATGGGGCTCGAACCCATAATCCTGAGATCAAGAGTTGTGTGCTCCACTGACTGAGCCAGCCAGGTGGCCCTCGTTTGCAGCTTTTTATGAGTAACATGAATAGCACTAGCAACAACACTCTCTAATGTATTATGAGGGCAGCGTGCCAGGCGTTATGACTCAGCACAGTGCCTTACCTATATTTTCTTATGTCAACCTCAAAATAATCTGAAAATTTAGACACCGTCATTACTCCTGTTTTATGGAAGCAGAAACGGAAAGGTTCCTACCACTTGGCAAAGCTCCTGTAGCTGGTAAGCAGCAAAGCTAGGATCTGGTTAAGTCTTTGCAGCTAACTGCGTATTTCAGGTCCAGAGGCATTTTTCTCTGGAACATGACACAGTTTATGAGCTTTGCTTTTATATGAATAATTAAGAATACTTGATGCTTGGCAGCATGATGTGCTATAATAGTTTCAGAATTTCATTCTGAGTTATACTGAATGACAGGGTCTCTGACAGTGGCTCTTTGTTCCCATATAGACACTGCAGTCCACTTTCTTAACCTTTTGTAGACTGTGCGAATGGTGATTTTTATTGTTTGGGGCGTATTTTGAAGCAAATGTTTTCTGTCTTCTGTCTGCTGGCAAATTTTTCTGCTCGCATGTATCAGTGATTTGCATAACAAGATGCTCCTGTGCTTTTTGAGGCTTGTAGTGGTCTTAATGGTTAGAAGCAGCTTTTTAGTTGTTCCCACATTTAGTCAAATGGGGTTCAGCCAAGAGCTTTAGGAAGAGTTTACCTGTGATCTTCATATATAACCCGAACACAGGTAATATATTCTGTTAAAAATCCCTCAGATCTCACTGTTGAGACATTTGCCAGGTTTGCGTCAGATATACGTTGCAGCACCCTGCTGTCTATAAGAACGATACTGTGGAATGGAAAATGTACCTTCATTCGACCCGTAAAATCACTGCCCTGATATTCTGTGATTAGGGTGGTAAGGGGGCTTAACATGGCGGGTATGGGATGGAATCTCAGAAAAACATCAAAGTAGGTAGCTCCTCTGTCTCCTTTCGTAAATGTAAGGATGGTGAAAATACTGCATTTCTGTATATTCTGTAATGAACAGAATTCCCATTTGTGGAATGCAGTGGTGGGGTCGGAAGTTCTAGCTCATTTAAAAATTCTATGTGCTTTCCTTTCTCCACAGTTGTGCAGAGCTCCCAAGGTTATGTACGCCAGTAAGATAATGATGTAGGCCCTCTTGACACTGGCGATTAGTATAGTGGCAGTAATTAGAGGGATACCCGCATTTCTAGGCACATGTTTCCTTGGGATCCTCACTCCATGAATTCCATACTGTAATTTGGGGTTTAGGAATCTTAAGCAAAGTTGAGAATCCAGCAGCCGTGTTACACAGGCCTCTTCTCTTCTTGTGTCCCGGCACGGCAGTTCCCCTACTAAACCCTGCCACGTCCCTAACGGAGAACATGCTGCCAGTCACCAGACCTCTGTCCCAATCTCGGTCTCAGGAAATCTTCCTTCCCCACTTCAGGTCTTCTCACATTTACTTTTAATGGGCCAATCCGTATTTCCAGAATAAGGAATTACAAAGGAACACACCTAATTTAGTATTTCAGTGGATTATTTTGTCACAGTAAACTGAACACCTTCTAGGAAGTGAATCCCAGGAAGCAGTGTGTCTTATGTCCACCTACTTTATATAACAAAAGAGCCATTTTGAAGAGAAAGCTGAGGTCTACGTGATAGCTAGGATGGAGATTTTAGTAGGTTTTTTATCCCCAATTGTTCAGAACAGGGTTCAAGATACTGCCTTGAAAAATGCTCTTGACATAGGAGCCCTGTTTTCATCATGAGGGAAGTTATATTGGGTAGCACGAAAACACCAATGAACAAACCAAGGAAAGCATGTTTCTTTTACCGGGAAGGCCTTTGTGGCTCCCATATTCCTTTGGTTGATCCTTCTTTCCATGAGTGAACAGACAACTAAAGAATTCAAAACGGCAAACATTCTGTAGTAACACTGAACCACAGAACTCAGTGACATGTGTCGTAGAGCAGGTGGGTGGTAAGATGGAAGGAGAGCACCACTATACCCTTTCTGGTCTCCTCAGAAATTCCATTCCTTGGAGGAGCAATTTCTCCCACTTAGAGGATTGAAAAGGCAAGGCTGGCAGATATTTGGCCATTATAATAGCATAAGCACCAGCTGGCTATAGAGTCATATAAAACATACCTAGAAAGACGGCTTTTTATTGGTATTCATGTACAATTGATGAGAAAATATCTCCTTCCCCCCCTTTTTTTTATTAACAGCATTCTAAATATTGTCAGATGTGTTTGGCATTTGGATAAGAATTAGTATCAGTCACATTGTTTACTTGTGACTATTCTCTTGCCTTGCTTCCACTGTTATTTAAGCCTTATTTCTAATTTCACTTTGAAAAGCACATGAGAATGGAATTAATTTTGCTTTGATCTGGGGCCTTCTCTGATGACTGAATACTATAATTTACCCAACGCAGTGACTTTGATATGTTTTTCTTGGTTAAGCTTACATAGGTATTACATGTCACAACTGGTAGGGCTATAATAATTTTACTGTTCATTGAATGTCAAATTAAAAATGTATATGAGATAGCTAAGGATCCTATCCCATTAATTATTCTCTTAGGATTTCTGAAATTCTGTGTTAATGAGCTGTAACAGTCTGAAGACCAAATGCCTGAATGTATTAAAAGGAAGAGTGAGAAAACCTGCAACCTGAAAATTGCTCATGAAGAAGAATAAGCTAAAAATAAATGTGGTGCGATCATTTGACTTTTTTTTTTTTTAATGAGGAAGTTGGTCACTTTTGGAAATGAAGATCACTCTTGTATTCATAAGTACCAATCTGTGTTGGTGGCTGTAAAATCCTGTGCATTGTAAAAACAAATCTATTCTCTTCATTGAAATTCAGGACCAATGAATGAATGAGTGAACGAACGAACGAGCCAGTAGGTTTTTTATTCTGTTGTTCTCATCATTCTAAAACTGGGGCAAGTTATTTGTTTCCCTGAACCACTATTTCCTCATTTATAAAATAAAGAAAATGGCTCCTACCTCTTAGTGGCTGAGACCTGAAAAAATTGATTTACATAGAATTGTTATATGTTTTCTAAAGTGTTTCTTGCAATATAGTTTTTTTTACCCTCCCATTTGTGTTTGAATACTATTAAAATTTCCCGGAAGTCTATAGCCATTCTGATTCAACTGGAGGAACTTTGTAGAGTATGTTTATTCTCTGTGTTGGTACTCTTCTAGTTCATTGAAGGACAATCTGATAATTGTTTTTTCTATTTTTGGATAGGACTAGTTTATTGTGAAGTGTAGCTTTAACAGTTTATTTTGGGGGATGTCATAAGAATCCCAAAGACATTATGGAGAGTTTGAGCTCAGTAGTCATGGTGACATGATTTTGCTGTAAGCAGCCAGGTGGTCCCATATGGCAAAGGACCACTCTAAATGAAAGCTTTATCTTTGAAACTGTAAAGAATCTTCATTTTTAATCGCTCATTCATTTTCTCATGTGAGTCCGCAGAAGCTTTACTCAGAAATTTGTAGATGGTTATGCTTGCCTGGATTTCTCAATTATACAGAATTAGGATATGTGGCTTTATTCTGAGAATGAATTATTGCAGAGGAGTTACATGATGTAAGCCTGTATTTACTGTTGGAGGAGCAGTGAACGTTTTCTTTTCTTTCATCTTATTTTTGTGAACTCTGAAAAACTAAGAGCAAAAGGATGGCAGGAAAGTTACATGGGCTAGAAATGATGAGGAGCCCGGGGTCAAGGCTGACGGATTCTTAGATATCTGCATTTTCTTTAATGAATCTTTAAATGAGACATTAAAGAATTAGACATTAAAGAAATTTAAACTTGAGGACACTTCTAAGCACAATCCAAATTACTTGGAAAGATGAGCTAGCACTCAGACTTCTTTTACATTTTGAATAACCAAGAGGGAGTACATTCTGCAGGTGCATCAGCATGGACTGCCTTTCAGTGACATTGTTATATTTTTAGCTCTGTTCTTGCCTCTGTGGCATCCCTACTCCCTTACCTTTCGGCTCACGTTAAATTTTTTGCTGAATGGTACTCTATCTGATCTTACATCTTAACCAGAATATACCTGTGGTTACCATGCGGTTTCTTTTCTTTCGTTTGTTTAAAATGTGTTAAAAGAAGTTTCCATATTCTTTTATTTTTTAATTTTTTTTAACATTTATTTATTTTTGAGAGAGACAGTGTGAGTGGGAGAGGAGCAGAGAGAGAAGGAGACGCAGAATCTGAAGCAGGTTCCAGGCTCTGAGCTGTCAGCACAGAGCCCGATGCAGGGCTCGAACTCACGAACTGCGAGATCGTGACCTGAGCTGAAGTTGGACGCTTAACCAACAGAGCCACCCAGGCGCCCCCAAAGTTTCCATATTCTTAAATTTCACTGAAACTGTGCATCCATTTGAAGGCAGATTTTCCGTGAAACTACCAAAGCTTAAACATCAGGGCCTCCTGTTTGTATGAGCCTTTACCTAGGCCTTCATAAGGGCCTACACAATAGTGTATTCACAATTTATTTTTATTTTTGTAAGTTTATTTATTTACTTTGAGAGAGACAGAGACAACATGAGCGGGGGAGGGGTAGAGAGTGAGGGGGAGAGAGAGAGAATCCCAAGCAGGCTCTGCACTGCCAGTGCAGACCCCACAAGGGGCCCCAAACTCATGAAACCATGAGATCATGACCTGAGCCGAAACCAAGAGTCAGACGCTTAACTGACTGAGCCACCCAGGTGCCCCATAATTTTCTTCTTTTAAGAATTAAAAAAAATTTTTTAACATTAATTTATTTTTGAGAGACAGAGAGAGACAGACCATGAGCAGGGGAGGCAGAGAGAGCAGGAGACACAGAATCTGAAGCAGGGTCCAGGCTCTGAGCTGTCAGCACAGAGCCCGACGCGGGGCTCGAACTCACGGACAGTGAGATCATGACCTGAGCCGAAGTCGGACGTTTAACCGGCTGAGCCACCCAGGTGCTTCCATAATTTTCTTCATTTAAAGGAGACTCTAAAATTGCTTAATATTTATGCCCCACAAGATCTGAATATGCCCCAAGTTCTATTGCCAATACTACTGAAACGTGGTTGCTAACATTATCAGTAACTACAGGATTTAAGGTTTTGCCTAACTGGGCTTCCTTGTATTTTATACTATTTATTAATCTCTTTTTCATGAAAAGCTTTTTGCTTTGGTTTGTATTTTTCCCAGTTAGTGTGGTTTGTTGAAAGTTCCTCCCCATCTGAGATACAGGCTGTTTTCTTATCATCTCTATTGGCATTATCCACTTCTAGTTCTCCCTTCTTATTCAGTTTATACTTTCCATGTAACACACACTTTCTCACGTCTTCAACCACCCCCAATTCTGTAGTGTACAAGACAGTAGCCACTAGTCACATATGGCTACTTAGCGGTTGAAATATAACTAGTGCCATATGCTGAAAAAATATTTTGGATACATTGGTAAAATAAAATATAACTTTATTTGTTATAAATATGTTATAACTTTAAAAAATGTAGCTACTAGAAAATTTGAAATTTCATATGTGAGATGCATTATATTTCTATCTGAGAGCACAAGAAGATGCTGATGGCTGCCAAATCTCTGTCTCCAGTCCAGACCCCTCGATGGAGTTTCAAGCATGAAAACCCTGCTGGTATCCTTCTGGCCAACTGAAGAGGCCTCGGACTGAACCTGTCACCTTCGTAGTCAGATGCTCCAGTGTTCTTTATGTCCGCTGGAGGAATGCACTGTCTGTTGATTCACCCAAACTAGAGACCTGATATCATACTGGATTCCACCTTCTTGCTCATGCCCGTAACAAGTCCGTCAGAAGTAGTCAGATCTTAAAATTCCATTTCAACTGTATCTTTGTAATCCTCACCATATCTATCCTGGTTTGAGCACTCATAATTTTTTTTACCTGAACTATTGTAACAACATTCCAAGTGTGTTTCCCATTTGGTACCTCTCACATGTATCCTCCGGTGACTGATGCTTTGTATAGGAGAGGCAATAGAGGCAGACTGTTGAAAAAACCAAAAGCCATGAGGCTTATGAGAGATGGCTATAACTGTGTGAGCGGAGAAGCACATGCTTCTATTATAAGGCAGGTGCTTTATGTGGAATGGATTGCTGTATCAAATCATTAATCGCTAGCCTCGAATTGCCAATCCAATCAGAAGATAGGCAGGTTTCTCCAGTCTCATGACCCAGTAAAGTGACTCTGAGTGCATTTTTTCCCCTTACAACAAAACTTACAAACATTTTTATGTAGGCTTTGCTCTTCTCTTTGCCATGCTCACTGGCAGCTGCTTATGTATACCACAACCATTATGTTAATACCTTTCTGTTGCTCCTCTTCTACGATGTCTGCTTTGGTGACTGTTTAAGTTAAAAGTGCCTAGAATATTGAAAGTGAATTGTTTAAACAACATGGGGTGTGTTGGAAATTGAAAAAAATTATGATGATGATGTCATATTAACCTTAAGGCAAACACTTTGAAAAGCAACATTAATTTTCAAATAGTGGAAGGTACTTGGTGAGAAACATTGAGTAAAAAATTGACCAAGTATCTTATTTTTTTTCTTTTTAATGTTTATGTTGAGAGGGTGCATGCGTGCATGAGTTGGGGGAGGGGCAGAGAGAGAGAGAGAGCGAGAGAGAGAAAATTCCAAGCAAGCTTCTCAACATCACCTCAGAGCCCGACACAGGGCTCTATCCCACGAACTATGAGATCATGACCTGAGCTGAAATCAAGAGTCAGGAGCTTGACTGACTGAGCCACCCAAGTGCCTTTAACCAAGTATCTTTTAATTTGTTAAGTGTTACATTGAAGTTCTCCTCTTTTTGGGCAATGAATGAATTCATCAGTACCTTCACTGATTTTTTCCTCTTCTGGATCTTTACATTTTACTGACTGAAATTGTTACCTGGCATGTAGTGATCCAAAGTGAGGTAGAAATAGTAGAGATTCTACACTGTCTTTACCTGACTTGGAGAAGGAGGGTTGCTTTATGCATAGAAAATGCTCAGCCTAGTAAAAACATAAAAGGAGCCTTTATCTTTCAATATAAAAATAAATGATCTTTGCTATAAATCATGAATGCAGTGGTACATGGTTGTAATCATGCTTTGTCTTTCAAAGGTATAAAGGATCTCTGTTCTCTAATGATGACCCTCTACTCTGGTGCTCTCCACTTCAATTTAAAATTTGTATCAAATATGCATTCAATTATTTAGATTTCAATACAACTTAATAAGTATTCTTATTAACGTTCTCTCTTGCAAACCCTTCAATTTTACTTCTGTGCTAAACCAGGCTTGCTGGGATGATTACATTAATAATACATCTCTATCCAAAACTGAAGTGCCGAGTAGAGAACATGCTAATGGGTTTCATTGATTTCAACTTGGAAATGGGTGCAGGCAATCAGAAAGCAGGTGCAAAACCTGACTAGCACTGAACGACTGGGAGAATATTGAGCCAGGATCCGTGGCAAGATTCATGGCTGTGATTTGAGTTGGAAAAATGTTAAACATAATGAAGTTAAAGCGATTAACGCCTTCTGGGAGAAATGTGAATGCTTCATTATGCTTTTCAGATGGTGGCTTTGAGGGATAAGAGTTCTACATTCTGTCTTAGTAATTTTATTAGTTTTCTTCAATTTTTCCTTCAAGTTAGCTGCATATAGACTCACTCTTCGTTTTCTAAAAACTTGGAAGATGAAGTTAAGGACACAGCTTAAAACATTCAAACAATCATACTACCCATGCACTTTTCTTTAAAATGATCTGGAGTTCATTTCACTGTTGGTAAAACTGCTGTGTCATTAAAGCTAATTCTGTACTTGAGTGTATACTCCTTTGTATTTATTCCTTTATTTCTGGCCCTAAAAATGAAAGAATAGATGATACTGTGCATAAAAAGTGATTTTAGAGTAAGTTGGAGAGAAGGGCTTCTTAAAATGCAAGGCAGAAACAGTAGTAATACTCCTAATTTCTCTTGTGTTTTCCTCAGTCCTGGATTCTCTTCTTTTTGAAGTGTGCCCCTTCTGCTTCATATACACACTTTCAGACACTGTACTTCTCTATAGTTTTTGCGTGGGTAATAATTCAAGTGATTATCATCAGAAACCTTCAATAACACATAGAAATGGACTCATTCACTGGAAATTTAATAGGTTCATTTGGTTTCTTCAGACAGCTTATGAGAGGTGCTTGGAGGAATAGACTAATAAGGCTCAGGCCTCTGTGTTCTCTACCTCGAAATATTGCATACAATTCAGGGACTGCTATATGGGCATGGTCGTTGTAATTTGGAGCACACGCAGAGAATCTGCCTTACCTGGGTATTAATCCCCGCTTCAACGACTTGCCGGCTCAGTGACTTTGTATCTTAAGAAATGGGGCTAATATTAATACCTATTTATAGAGTTGTTGTGAGAAGGACGTGAGTCAATTCACTTAGATCTGTTGGAGCAATGCCTGGCACATGGTAGGCACCCTGTGACTGTGAACATGTGTGGTAGTAGTTGTTGCTGCTGTTACTGCTGCTGCTACTATAAGATCCTCGTTTCTCCTTTACCAAAAGTGGCCTTACATCCTGACCCAGTTCCCACTGTCATTCATTCTAGCTAAGTCTCTTTGTTTTGCACGCCTGCTAAAATACCATACTACATCTACATCACTTTTCATTCCTGAGAAATTTGAATTTGACATTTTGATGCTATCTACTAAATCCTTATGAGGGGGTATTGGTAATGCCAGGTAATGCATTGTATTCACTTTATTGAATGAGAAGGCTGTCTGGCTTGAGCAAGGACCCAATCTACCTCAATGCTTGATTCTTACACTGGGAATGTTGGAAGTATATAAAAAAATAATTTCGGGGAGTGCCTGGGTGGCTCAGTTGGTTAAGCGTCTGACTTCAGCTCAGGTCATGTTCTCGTGGTTCTGTGAGTTCGAGCCCCACAGCGGGCTCGCTGCTGTCAGCTGGAACTGAGCCCTCTTTGGATCCTGTCTCCCTCTCTCTACTCTTCGCCTGCTCACGCACACTCTCTCTTTCTCTCAAAAATAAATAAACATTAAAAACAAGAATAATTTGTTCACAGATGGGATTATCACTCCCGAGGCTGCCTTCCTGAATCTTCTCAGCTATTATTTTACTGGTATAATTTTAACTTTTGATGGTCGTGTATGTATTGAAAGAAAGAAGGTCTTTTTGGTTGTTCATGCCACTTCCAGTTTGTGTGGTTTTAATCAGGTACCTTAACCTCTCTATGACTGTTTTCTAATCTGTAAAATAAGAAAACAAATAGTATCTACTTCATAGGATTGTAGCTAGGTTTTACCGATTCAGTGAATATTATGTCCCTGATACATGACATGATCCTAATAAATTGTCACTAGTTACATCAACCCAGAAAGAAACATTTCATAGCCCTGTTCTTGCCAAGATTTGCCAAGTCCTTCAGGCTACTTCTGGCTGTAGCACTTGGTGAAGGAGCATTAGAGCCACAAATGGGAAATCTGTGTAGACGTACCCCAGACTGCAGTGGGTGCACAGTCTGTTTGGTGGACCACACCTTC
Organism: Puma concolor; assembly: GCF_028749965.1. Taxonomy (NCBI): domain Eukaryota; kingdom Metazoa; phylum Chordata; class Mammalia; order Carnivora; family Felidae; genus Puma; species Puma concolor. The sequence continues at coordinate 41,588,059 of NC_141673.1, read as the reverse complement.
TTCTTTTCTGCCACCTATCCATGGATGAGAATGATCCAGATCCCTTCCACTTTTTCACACTTGATTATGAATATTAATTTGTTAATGTGTTCAACTGTAAGCATTGGTCTTGGTGAGCCAGTGTTCAATCGTGGCTTTCTTCAGAAAAGGGTAGTGGGGTGCCTGGGTGGGTCAGTTGGTTAAGCGTCCGACTCTGGCTCAGGTCATGATCTCACAGATCGTGGGTTCAGGCCCTGCGTTGGGCTCTGTGCTGACAGCTGGGAGCCGGGAGCCTGCTTCCGATTCTGTGTCTCTTTCTCTCTCTGCCCTTCCCCCACTCATGCTCTCTCAAAAATGAACATTAAAAAAATTTTTAAAAAGGGTACTATTTTAATATGTAATAACTAGAGCAAGAAAAATGTGAAGAGTAGTAGTAGATGAAGAGGTAAAAGGCAAGCATGATACACGGTTGCCAGTATCTTTATTCTACCAGAGGAAGAGTAGCAAAGCAGATTCTCACAGATCCACATTCTTGATTAACGACCAGTTAAAGCCTAAAGCCATCCTGGTAAAACCTTTCATGTGGTTCTCCTCCTGATGATAACTAAATAAAAATGAAGAAACTTAGGCCTATTTCCCTGTGTAAAACTTTGACTGTAACAAGGGCAAACCCAGAAGTTCAGCCATTAGGTCATCGTACTCAAATTATTCCCTTGTGAATTTGTCTTCCATACTGGAAAGTTCTTAGTGTCATTATTAAGCATCTTATGAAACTCTATATCATTGTTCCTTAATTCGCTTGGTCATGTTCATCAGAGAGTTGGTGAGGTGTAAATGAAAGGTGAAATTATCTGTGGTTAAGCTGCCAATACACATGCTACGATTTTCAATTATATAATAACTTCTCCAATTAGTCATTTTAATTTCTTTTTTTTTTATTTTTTTTAATTTATTTATTTATTTTTTTAAAAAATTTTTTTTTCAACGTTTATTTATTTTTGGGACAGAGAGAGACAGAGCATGAACGGGGGAGGGGCAGAGAGAGAGGGAGACACAGAATTGGAAACAGGCTCCAGGCTCCGAGCCATCAGCCCAGAGCCCGACGCGGGGCTCGAACTCACGGACCGCGAGATTGTGACCTGGCTGAAGTCGGACGCTTAACCGACTGCGCCACCCAGGCGCCCCTAGTCATTTTAATTTCTAAAGGCAAGGGTCACAAGAACCCATTTTCCTTGAATGAATAAGCACTAGGAATATCATTTGAGGCCACTGCATTAAACAGTAGTAGTCCATTTTTCTACCAGTGCAGAGAATCCAAGAAGCTTTGGGAAATAACGGTTTCATTTTGTTATGGCTGTCTGAAGAAGAAAAAGTTTGCGAAGCGTTGCCACTTATTTCTTTAGCTACATTTGGGAAAGAAATTCAACTTGGTCAATTATGGAGACGTATACTCTTCACAAATATTGTTCCTCTTCTATTAGGTATTTGTAGACATGTTCTTAATTTTGTAATACTATAGTAGATTAAATGAAATGGCGGAGAATACCTTAGTAATACCGCTATTAGAAAAAAGATTTACTACATGATTATATACATACTTATTTCTAATTTTTCTCTTGCTACCGTGAGTGTGTGTATGTGGACACATGTGTATGTATTTGTGTTGACTCAAACACTTTGTCTTGGATTCCCCTCAACCATATTTCAGTTGAGGGACAATCTGTTTCTTATTGATACTTGACTATAGTTTTCTATTTTTGTGACCTCACTGGTGTTTGTAGTGTCTCTAGAAAGTATCATATGCTAAATTTGTTTTCCTTCCAAATCATTAAATTAAAAAAATGAAACAACAGACCCACGGCTGATTTGCCCAGTGAGCTGATTGTTGCTACAGGAAACATATTATCAAACCGACTTGATGAATTTTCCACCCTCCCAGTCTCTTCTCCCTTTTCTCACCCATTGATCTTCAATTGAATATAATATGGGAAATTTTCACATCTCATTGTCTGGGGACAAAGAGGCCAGTGAGAATCTATAGCACAAATAATTCATAGTTTTAATAAACACTATTTAAAGAAAAATCCAGAGTCCTGTACTTTGGCATTTGTTTATCATTCATTCATTCAACAAAGAATTACTGAATACCTGTGTTCAGATAGGTATAGCATAGATAAAATCCTGTTTATGGAATGTAACTACTTGAAACTCTTTTCAGTGTGTCCATTCTAGATTTGTGTACAATACAGTAAACATACTTTCAGGTATATCCTATATGTGAAAAAATACAGAAATTAGAATACAGCAACACAGAATATAGAAAAGAATTCATGTGTATAGTAACAAGTACTATGGTACTGTCACATTTTCCTGTCGAGCAATTTTCTAATATATATATACATATATATATATATATATACACATATATATATATATATATATATATGTGTGTGTGTGTATATATATATATATATACATATGTATGTATATATATGATATTATTGCTCTACACATTTCACATAGGCTTCAAAAACTGGAAATAATTTATTATGTGCTTTTATTTATCTTGCAAGGTCTAGAGTTTTTGTTGTTGTTGCCTTCATTTCAGTTGCTTTAGTGTATGTCTCTTGACAACTACTGTTTCATTTCTGAGTATACAGATATAGATCCTGTGCAGACTCTTGCAGGTACTTCCAAATGAATATAGTGAAAACAGGAGGTGATGTGTGAAATGCTGCAGCAGTATCGATTGCCCTGCCACACGAACAGGAATAAACCAAATTACTGCTGTTATGCAGGCCTTTTATAATTATGGGCAAAGGCCAAGGTTAAGCTGGAAAGTGAATTGCTTTCAGAATACTGTATGACATATGGATTTTTCAGAAAGGATGGAGATTGAAGACTTGGAGAGATTGTGAACTTTGCCCTGTTACACGGAACACATTTGTTTGACCAAGATTAAAAATCGGTGGTAACAGGCAGACATACCTTCTTATTAAATACTATCCTTTGAATTGTAAACAAGGTGGTTAAAAAATCATTACCAAAAAAAAACCAATCACATAGTTGGTGATCAATACATATTACTGACAAAAGTTTGTGAACTGACATAAGTTGACCAATTTTAAGATACACCAAACAAAATACTGGGAAAATATTCCAACCATTCAGGGTGATAACAGTTTGAACTCTGGCTTGTATCCTTCTAAATATCAAATAAAAAGTTTCCAGTTTCCTGCTTTGAAGTTTCCTCAGGATTCTTTTAAGTTCTCAGGAATCTAAATTCTTCATATGTAAACATTGCATTTGCTTGCAAGCAATAAAAAAATAATCATGAATTTGTATGTGATTATATGATACCTGAGATATTCAGGGCATTGCTTCTAATCATCAAAATGTTAAGTCAAATATTTTTCTTTTGTTTTTCTGTAAACTGTTACTTTCCCATTTTTTTTCACATTTTAGTCAAATGTATTAGAACAATATAGAGATAACCTTGTTGACTCTGGTTCTAGCAGTGACATTTGGGATGGAAAACTTGATAGGCAATAATTTTTACTATGTTTTTAAAGGAAATCTTTATGGTTTGTGGTTATGGCCCATCCCACAAATGTCATCATTTGATTGTATTCTTCCTTTACATTTGGTCTTATGTTTTATATTTAAATGTCTTATACATGATGGTAAACTTCTTCAGGGCAGGGATCATAGAAAATCCCAATAATTGTCAGCTTTTCTGAGGCCAGTGCTCAATAATACAAATTGTGTCTTGCTGAGAGAGAATAAGAAAGGAAAAGAGAGAACAAATACCAAGTCCAACACTGTTTCAAAAGGCCACATGGCCCAGAATGAAGGCGCTCTGGGGTAGGAATATTCCAGTCTCCAGTGCTGGACATTAGTGACAGGGGCAGTGATGGAAGAAAAGGTCACATCAGGAAAGCAGAAGAGGCAGCATTAGTGGTATAAATGGAGGAGGAAGGAAACAAGGCAGTGAGTAATAGTAGTTTTTCACATCCATAGATCGGAAATGCACTCTAAGTCAGGTACGTATTGCCTGTAGGTGAAAGATTATGACAATACAATACTATTGTAGGATTAGCTATATAATGAATAGCTATTGATTTACATTATCTAGACCAGCACTGTCTAGGAGAAATATAATACAAGCTACATATCTAATTTAAAATCTTCTAGTACCTGTGTCTTAAAAGCAAAAGGAAACAGAGGAATCTATTTTAGTCATATAATTTACTTTACCCAATATTTCCAAAGCATCATTTCATCATATAATCAAATGAAAATTAGTCAACTACTTTATATATTTTTTATACCAAGTTTTAGAAATCTGGTCAATTAACAGTGTGCATCTCCATTTAGACTAGTCGCATTCCTAGTGCTCAGTATCTCTACATGGCTAGTATTGACTATACTAGACAGTGAAGGTACATGTGTGTGTGTTTTAAATAAAATGTGTTCTTTCTTATATTCTAAAAACGGAAGTGTACAGTTTCTGGGCATTTTTCACATTTGTATGTTTCCATTTAAAATCTTAGGATACTTTCATATATAGGATGGAAGTTTATAAATTTTAACAGAATAGGCCCAGTGTTATTGAGGTCATACTGTGTCCTTGGGGTCTTACCCTGGCCATGAATAATTAGGAGCTCTGGGTAATCCCTGAAATTATAGCTGAAATTCTTCATGTGGATGTATGATATGTACATGCAAAAGTTCCCATCCGCTTCTCCTGGTGAAGGGGGTCTATACCTTTTATTCGTCTCTCAAAGGGATCGTTATACTCCTATCACCCCACCAAAAAGAGTTAAGAACTTTTGCGTGTTTATTTGCTTCAGGTAAAGAGACCAAATAGTAAATTGAAGTTGGTGAAATTAAAATCAGGACTGTGGTTGATACTGGCTAGAAAGCCTGCCGTGATGACTCTTATACACATTATAACAAATACATAATTAGGTGTCTATGGGTCTGATGCACAGAATGAACGAATTAAATTATGACATTCTACAATATTGTATTCATCATTAAAATGTGACAAGTAATTGTTTAATCCTTTACAGTTTTTAATGAGGTATTTACATAACTTGTAAATGACACATTAATTAACATAACTTATCTGAGGGATCCACAGTTTTGTTCTTTAATGACACATTTCTGGCAAGGCTACCTATTCAAAGAGCGTGATGAAAGTAACTTCAGTTCGTCCAGGATGCTTCATTTCTGATTTAGCGTATGCTATATGCTTTCAATCTAACTTTCCTGTGGGAGAAAAATTGTAATTCTCTAGTTCTATCATCTGTGTTCCAAAATCTCTTATTTTGACTTAAATAAATCAGAATTATAGTCCCACCTTGATGGAATTTGGGGTGAGGCGAGGTCTGTATTCCAGTTTCCTGCAAGAGGTGTCAGGCGCTAAAGTCTTTATCCCTTTATTTCCCTTTTCCTTTTCTGAATAATTCCCCATTTGTAAGTGCATTTGAATTGCAGAGACTGGAAAAAGGTTTCTTAGCAATCTGTAATTACTAATTGATTACCTTTATATTATACAAGCTCCCTGGTGACTTGGCTGGAGAGAACTGTAATAAATCCCAGCATTAACATAAATTAATCATGAAAGAAAATGTGAGATATGCGAAGAGTTGGAAATGAGATTAGAGGTAACAATTTTTTTTTTTTTTTTGAAAATAAAAACAAGAGCAAAGGTTTTATCTCCCATGCAAAGAGACACAAGAAGCAAAGCCCAAGGATTGGGTAGTGTGAATGTGAGGAATGGGTAGAGACAAGGGTCCAGGTTGTGTGGACAGACTGCCAGGGAGGTGGAGGACAGTGACAAGCCAGTTAGCAGATCAAAAGATGAGAAGTGAAATCTAGTACAAAGCCATTTGGGAAGAATTAGAATGTAGTAGAGATCATTGTAGTAGAGAAGAAAGGAGGAAATTACACAGGATAAAAAAGGGAAAATTCAAGAGTGGAGCTAAGCCCCACAACCTGACAAAGCTGGCTGTCCTGAAGCAGAGCTCTGTCAGGAGGTTTTGATGAGCTCTCTTCAGGTGGCATCTGTCTCCAAACCTCCAAGGGATAGAGGCTGAAGTCATGGTCGTAATTATGAGAAACGGATTTGGAACAGTAATTGTATCTTAGTCTGTTTGGGCTGCTATAACAAAATACCATAGGATAGGTGCCTTATAAAAAAACAAATGTATTACTCAGTCCTGAAGGCTGGGAAGTAAAAGACCAAGGTGCCTGCAAATATCATGTCTATTGAGGGTCCACTTCCTGGTTCACAGATGGGTGTCTTATAATTGTGTCTTCATGTGGTGCAAGAGATGGGAGTGTAATTTGGGGTCTTTTATAAGGGCACTAATCCCATGCATGAGGGCTCTGCCCTTGTGATCTCATCACCTCCAAAAGGCCCTACCTCCTTTTTAAAAAAAACATTTTTTTTTTAACGTATCTTTATTTTTGAGACAGAGAGAGACAGAGCATGAACAGGGGAGGGTTAGAGAGAGGGAGACACAGAATCCGAAACAGGCTCCAGGCTCTGAGCTGTCAGCACAGAGCCCGATGCGGGGCTTGAACTCACGGACCGCGAGATCATGACCTGAGCCAAAGTCGGCCACTTAACCGACTGAGCCACCCAGGCGCCTCTAGGCCCTACCTCCTAATGTGACATTGGAGATTAGGTTTCAACATAGGAATGGGGTGGGGGGCACTGTTGGTCTATAGCAATTTCCTTCTTTCTTGTGATTCTACTGCAGGGGTTAAGTTTGGAAATCACATTGAATATGTGGGTGCACAGTCACATGCACAAGACTAAAATCTTCAGGGGTTGAATGTCTTGGAGGTGCGCATCACCTTGGTAGTGCTGCCATGCCTGAATCTGACAGATTTCAAAGGAGTCCAGAAGCTGATGTGTCAGGGCCTTTCCTGTAACTCAAGCAGATAGGTTTATGGAATGGGGGCTATGGGTAGGAATTTAACTGTAAGGTGGTCAGAATCATTAACAAGGAGATGGGGTTGGTTGATAGTTTAAACATCTTTAACACCATCACTGTCTTTCTCCTGCTGACCATTCCTTGCACGCGCGCGTGTGTATGGTGTATGTAGAATAAATAATGGCTCAGAAAGGGGAATGTGTTGCTACGTTTGAACTAAGCCAACATTTAGATATATGGACAGTCTGCTTGAGAGTTGATTTATTAGAAGGCGTTTAACAGGTCTGATGCTCATATTTTTGTAGCAAATATTGATGTATTAGAAGTAGAGCCAGAAAAGTCTGAATCCAGACAGTTCCTGCAAGAGCAGTCAGAAATTGCTTTGTGCTCCAGAGTAGACAGAAAGGAAGACTGCTGTCAAAAGCTCGGTAGTATTGGCCTTTCCCTTACATTGCAAAGACTGGTTTGCTTCCTTTTGATAAAGGAATTCATCCGGGATCTCAATAAATTGTTCTGAAACTCTGCACTGAAAGTTCTCAACAAAACTTTGATCAACTTCTTCCCCCCTGCTACAAGCATGAGAATCTTCTCTAGCCTGTAGTACTTCTAAGACCACTGCAGTAAGATTCTAAGAGACAAGATAAGTAGATAACTTGTTACAGCTCCTTTTTAGCATTAATCGACCTGGCTTCTTACATCCACAACTTCCTAGAGACATTTGTAACCGATAAGTTTTAGAGTAAGTACATCATTACATTTTGAGTTCTTTTTTTTTTTTTTTTCTTTCCAGTTTTATTGAGGTACAGTTGATACAGAACAATGTATAAATTTAAGGTGTACAACAAGATGACTTGATTTGGGGCTCTTTCTTTTGTCATTTATTTATATATTTTTTCTAACTGCATATCTTTTTTTGAAATATAGACTCCACATATTCTGGAAGTTGGAGCAATGTTGAATTGCCTACTATAACATGGATATGTCAGTCATTCCACCCACCGTTTATATATTTGATTGAATGTCCCAGGGGGATAATAAAGCTGTGTCTTATTTTTAGCTACTATCTGGCCTTTCAAGAAGGAAAATGTGTGCTGATGAAGTCTATGGTTTTTAAGAACATTATAACAAAGTAGGTATACAAGTTCACATTTCCTGGCACACAGGAATAACTGACCTCTGACATAGCAGAAACTGTTTTTTTTCCCCTGGTCCCAAAGCCTGATGTCACCAGGTAATGTGCATCAACTTAAATGGTGATCTAAGCCATAAAATGCAAAACCTGTCTATGTCATCTTTACTTCAAGATACTAAGTAAATGCCGTGGGGATTTGTTTGTTTCTTGTTACTTGGAAAATGGAATCTTAGTAGAATATAAAGAATCTTAATAAATAAGATTAATGAAAGTTGGTAATCAGTGTATCTTATTCTGGGTAATAAAGTTTACCAACAGAAAAAATTTCTCTCCAGTAACCTTGTCAACAGTAAAATATTTATTAGTCTTCCTCATACACATGGTTGTATTCATTGGGAAAGGATTTTCTTCTGCTCAATATTTCAGTAGGTTACATATTTTCTCCTCTGCATGTGGTATATTTTAAGAGAATATTGGCTTTGTTGTCTTAAAATATTGTGTGTCTAGAAACAATATGATGCTTCAACTTCAGCCAAAATATTTGCATTTGAGAAACAGCCCATTTATTTTATTAATTGTTTTCTATTTCTTCCTGTGTTTGGTTACTTACAAGCTCAGTCAAAAAATATATTAATGGTGCTAAGGTCTTGGATGTGGTATCTCAACCCAGTTGGATTTGTGTGCATTTTGCAGTGCTTTAGACCTACTGTTTTTGCATGTCCAATTGTAGATAAAGGGCTGAAACGAATTTTAAGGATGGCATTCTCCTTCTAATTGAGACAGAAAACTGTGTGATCACTTATCCAATCTTCTTTTCACTGAATAAGGGAAAAACATATTGATTGTACTCAAGGTCTGAACAATTGCTCATCAGAAAAAAAGTAAAATTACCTTTTCCTCTGTGTTTCCAGATATTTTATGTGGCGTAGCATATTAACAATCGTACCTGCCAATGTAAATTTAGAGACACTTACCCAAAATGTATTCTAGGAGTTGAAATGTATTGAGTGTACTATATTTTAAAAAGTAACTAACAATTTAGAAGTAACTTTTCCCTGTGTTCCCAACTCTTCATTTACATATATACAACTATGTTGTGTGCGTGTATATATATATATATATATATGTGTGTATATATATATGTATGTATGTATGTATATATACATACATATATATACATGTATATGTATATACATATATGTATGTATATATGTATGTATATATGTATGTATATATACATATATACACGTATATGTATGTATATATATGTATGTATAAGCGTACATATATATAGCTGTGTATATATATATACAGCTATATTATATACATTATATACATATATATTATATATAGCTGTGTATATATATGTATATACATATATATACATATATATACACAGCTATATTATACAACTTGTACATATGTGCAACATATATCTTGTACATAAATACAACTATGTTTCTTGGTACTGCAAAGTTGGAAGATACAACTGAATGCTACTGATTTAGATAGTATGTGAATGATAAATAGAAACTTAAAAACTTAGGTCCAAAGAGGTTGTGGGTTGGCAGACAGAGTGGTTTCAAGAGAATTCAGGTTTAGACTGAACCTAAGTTAAATAAAGTTGGGGTAGAATCTAAAGGAGTGTTTCTTCTGTATCCAATCGCTCATATACTTGCATCCATATTTCCTGCGTGTTCTACTCAAAACCATTTAACTTCCTACAGTGCGATGCTTCCACATCCCCATGGCTGTGCTTACTAGTGAAGTTCCACTGGTCTATAAATGTACATAGAACATCTGACAGCAAGACATCCAGCAAAGTAGGTTTTATGGAGCCAGAGATAATTCAGAAAAAGAATATAGTCAGAAATTAAAGGAGCATCCTGCTCTCTGGGCATGAATGTAAATTCTAGGGAGAGGGCCACTTTTTTGTGCCTCTTTTGATATACCCAAAGGAAACGAAATGAGTACCTTGAAGAGATACCTGCACTCCTGCATTTATTGTTCCATTATTCACAAGAGCCAATGTATGAAAGCAATCTAATGAATGGGTAAAGAAATTGTGATACATCTATTATGTCTGTGTATCTATAATGTTTATATATGTCTATATAAATATAAGTATATAGATATGAATAGACATATATATGTATATAAATCTAGAATGTTATTAGATATAGAAATGTTTATAAATGTCTGTATTGGTGTGTATGTAAATAAAGATATTATTAAATATTATTTAGTCTTAAAAAAGAAATCCTGTCTCCATTCCATCAGTTGCCTTTTATTTTGGTGATTGTTTCTTTAGCTGTTCAGAAGCTTTTTATCTTGATGATATCCCAATAATTCATTTTTGCTTTTATTTCCCTTGCCTCTGGAGCCATGTCAAGTAAGAAGTCACTGTAGCCTAGGTCAAAGAGGTTGCTGCCTGTTTCCTCCTGCAGGATTTTGATGGCTTCCCATCACACATTTAGGTTTTTCACCCATTTTGAATTTATTTTTATGTATGGTATAAGAAAATAGTTCAGTTTCATTTTTCTTCATGTTACTGTCCGGTTCTCCCAGCACCATTTGCTAAAGAGACTGTCTTTTTTTCCATTGGATACTTTTTCTTGGTTTATTGAAGATTAGTTAGCCATGTATCTGTGGGCCAATTTCTGGGTTCTCTATTCCATTGTTCTGTGTGTCTGTTTTTGTGCCAGTACCATATTGCCTTAATGATTACAGCTTTGTAATACAGCTTGAAGTCCAACATTGTGATGCCTCCAGCTTTGGTTTTCTTTTTCAACATTACTTTGGCTATTCAGGGTCTTTTGTGGTTCCATACAGATTTTAGTGTTGTTTGTTCTAGCTCTGTGAAGAATGCTGGTGTTATAAAGAAGATGTGGTATATATAAGAACAATGGAATACTACTCAGTGATGAAAAAGAATCAAATCTTGCCATTTGCAACAAAGTGGATGGAACTATAGGGTATTATGCTAAGTGAAATAAGTCTGTCAGAAAAAGATGTCATATGATTTCACTCCTATGTGGAATTTGAGAAACTGAACAGATGATCACAGGGAAGGAAACATAAGATAAAAAACAGGGAAGCAAACCATAAGAGACTCTAAAATATAAAGAACAAACTCAGGGTTGTTGGAGGGGAGGTGGGTGGGGGGATGGGCCAAATGGGTGAGGGGCATTAAGGAGGGCACTTGTTGGGATGAGCATTGAGTGTTATATGTAAGTAATGAATCACTGAGTTCTACTCCTGAAGCCAAGACTATGCTGTATGTTAACTAACTTGAATTTAATAATAAAAAAGATTCTATCATTTGCAATAACAGATAAATCCAGAGGACATTATGCTAAGCAAAGTAAGCCAGACACAGAAAGAAAAATGCTGCACGTTCTCGCTTGTATATGGAATCCAAAAAAGTTGAATTTATAGAAGCAGAGAGTAGAAAGATAGTTGCCAATGGGGAGATACTGGTCAAAGGGTACAAAATTGCAGTTAGGTAGGATGAAAAAATCTAGAGACACAATGTACAGTATGATGAGTATAGTTAATACTGTACTCACCACTGGACATTAGCTGAGAGTAGATTCAGGTGCTCTCACCACATACATAAAAGGTAAGAATGATTGAAGCAGGTGGATAAGTTAATTAGCTTGCCTATAGTAATCTTTTCACTATGTCTATCAAAACATCATGTTGTACACCTTAAATGTATACAGTTTAATTTTTTTTAAAGAGTGAAATCTTTGATTCTTGCCAAATTAAAGGAAGAAACAAACTTCAAGTTCACCAGGAGTCTATGAAGCTAAGTTGCAAACCGTAGTAAGCTACACAAATCGCAGCTCCTGCCACCAGGCAAGGGACCACCCGCCTGGGCCTGTCTTTAAATGTGTGTGGATCATATAAGAGATTCTGGAACTTCATTATGTTCTTTTAACAAATGACATCATTTCCGATAGAATATAACTTGGAATTTGGAAACAAGATTTCCTCCCAGTGTTTTCCATCTATTATCATTTTTAGATAATAAAGATATTTCCTTAAAAAGAATAAATATTTTCATGTCTTGCCAATTACCCTACAGGCAGCTTACTCAGGTAAATGCTAATGTTAAAATCAGCAGCAGTGCGGGGTGCGCCTGGGTGGCTCAGTCCATTAAGTGTCTGTCTGACTTTGGCTCAGGTCGTGCTCTCACCGTTTGTGGGTTAGAGCCCCGCGTCGGGCTCTGTGCTGACAGCTTGGAGCCTGGATCCTGTTTCAGATTCTGTCTCCCTCTCTCTCTGCCCCTCCCCCACTCACACTCTGTCTCTCTCTCTCTCTCTCTCTCTCTCTCTCTCTCTCAAAAAATAAATGTTAAAAAAAAATTAAAAGAAGAAAAAATCAGCCAGCAAGTCAACTGCAGCTTTGTAAAGAAATATGAATAGAGTTGGCCCAATAAAGAAATTTGGAAGAGGAACTGTAAGACATCAGACCGTCACCCTCCTATTAGGTCGGTGCACCAGATCTAAGAGCCAGGTAAATACCAAATGCTGCTGCTAAGTTAAAGGGATATGTCATGTAGGATGAGTCCAAGAAGTATCTTTTGCTCCTTTTCCAGAAAAAGAAAATTCTAACCAAATCTTTCTTACTGGTGTTTAGTTGAAGATGTGTAGGATGGCACCCTTTGGGATCATACTTGTTTTAAACCAGAATTTGCAAACTTGAAGCCAAGAGATTCAGCTTGTCTTACAGAGATGCTTAGGGAAAAAAAGTAAGCTGACAGTTGAAAATGAGAGGTTTTAATTTAAATACTTGGGTTTTTGACTTCCTAGAAGACTTGGAAGATGAACCATGTAGAGCCTGCATTCCTACATGGCAATATTTTCCTGAAACTCAGTATTACTGCCATTTTTATTTATTTAAAAAATTTTTTTAATGTTTATTTTTGAGAGAATGAGAAAGTGTGAGCAGGGGAGGGGCAGAGAGAGGGAGACACAGACTCTGAAGCAGGTTCCAGGCTCTGAGCTGTCAGCACAGAGCCTGATGCGGGCTCAAACTCACGAACTGCGCTACCATGACCAGAGCTGAAGTTGGATGCTTAACAGACTGAGCCACCCAGGCGCCCCAATATTACTGCCATTTTTAAAGGGAACATGCCCCATAACTTTCTGTAGTTTCTCTAAAACTGAGGCCGTGTGTAGTGGTGTGCTTGCTGATGTGTCCCACTTGGCTCTTCACAAATAAAAAAACCCGATTTATAACATTTTATGATTTTCCAACATGGCGGATTTTAGGTTACCAATGCTATGTCATTTGACAAGGAATAGGGAAGACAGCCATACAGTTTGGTATGAGCTGGTTCTAGAATACCATGGGTAGTTTTCATGTATCACACTTAGATTATTTTTCTTAAAGTAAAGAAATACTTCTTTATTCTTTGTTCCATCAAAATTGGAAACATAAAAGACAATTCAAAAGACTACATGTTTCAAAAAATAAAAAGATGTGTCATTGTGATTTACTATCCAGATAGCTGGCACAATTTATTAGTTTGTGGTTCCTGTATGGGCCCTCTGGGCATTTGCTACCTATGTCTAAGGGACCCTGAGGACATTTTGTGGATTCTAGGGAGTTTTAGGGAGGCTGTGCTGTAGTGGAAAGAACACCAGATAAGCTCTCAGGGGTTCATATTTTGATCTTCTACTAACTTGGTTGTTTGATCTTCAGCAGGTTATTAACCCCCCTGGGATGTTTTGTATCAGAGGCCATTAGAATTGGAGGGAGCATAAGAATCCTTGTCTAACCAGCTGTATTGGACGCGGCTCTGTGCCTCCCCAGGCCTTGTTAACTTGCCTAATGGAAGGTCTCAGCACATTGTCACCACTTTATCTCATAATAGTCTGCTGGGATAAAGCCTGGCCACAGTAGTCCTGACACTCAGGTCTGACTTTGGGGTCCAGGCTAACAAGACTCATGGAGGGTTCTCATAAAACTTCCAGGCTTAGAAGAGGTGCTATGTAAACAATTCCTAGGTTTTGGCTTCTGCTCCAGCAGTTATGCAGAGGGCAGGATAAATGAAACAGGAAATATTAGAGGGTTTTGACTTGGGGCTGACTCAGACCAGTGAGGGAAAAATGACTGGAAGAAATATGTAGACAAAATGCTCTCCTATCTGATTGACCTAAGGGGCTGTGTTTCCACACAGTATCCATATCTGAGGGCATCTCTCTACCATGCTGGAGTCATGGCTGTGTTTTCTTGAGAAACTTTATATAATACCTTCTCTTCCACCTTGTATTTTCTTTCTCCTCTTCCCTACTTTTTCCTTTGCCTTGGAATCCTACTTTCCATTTAAGCTTGATTCTGAAATATTTACCTCAGACATGGATTTTTAAAGAATTAAATATTTATTTCTAAATTTTAATTCCCGTGTAGTTATCATACAGTGTTACATCAGTTTCGCTGAAGTGTGTACAGTATAGTGATTCAACAATTCTAGACATTAATCAGTGCTCATTGTGATAAGTGTTCTCTTAATTCTCTTCTATTTTACCTGTCCCTGCATTCACCTTCTCTCTGGTAACCATTGGCTTTTCTCTATAGTTACGAGTCTGTTTTTTGGTTTATCTCCTTCTTTCTTTGTGTGTTTTCTTTCTTAAATTCAACATATGAATGAAATCATCTAGTATTTACCTTTCTCTGACTTATTTCACTTAGCATAATATACTCTACTATCATCTATGCTGTTGCAAATGGCAAGATTTTGTTCTTTTTTATGGCTGAGTTACTTTCTCTTGCCATCTTCTTTATCCGTTAATCTTTTGATGGACATGTGGGTTGCTTTCATAGTTTGGCTATTGTAAATAGTGCTACAATAAACATGGGAATGCATATATCTTTTTCTAGTGTTTTTATATTCTTTGCGTAAATACCCAGTAGTGGAATTACTAGATCATATGATAGTTCTATTTTATCTTTTTGAGGACCCTCCGTACTGTTTTCCAGTGTCTATACTAGTTTGCATTCCCACCAACGGTGCACAAGGATTCCTTTTTCTCCACATTCTCGCCAATACTCGTTGTTTCTTGTGGTTTTGATTTTAGCCATTCTGACAGGTGTGAGGTGACATCTCATTGTAGTTTTCATTTGCATTTCTCTGATGATGTGTGATGCTGAGCATCTTTTCATGTGTCTATTGGCCATATCTTCTTTGGAGAAATGTCTGTTCTTTGTCTTCTGCCCATTTTTAAATTAGGTTGTTTTTTTGATGTTGAGTTGTTTCAGTTTTTTATATATTTTGGATACTAGCCCTTGTCAAGTATGTCATTTGCAAATATAAAGAATGAAATATATAAAAGAGACTAGTATCTCTCAGGATTAAGATACTAGTCTCTAGGGCACCTGAGTGGCTCAGTCGGTTAAGCGTCTGACTTTGGCTCAGGTCATGATCTCGTGGTTTGTGAGTTTGAGACCCACGTCGGGCTCAGTGCTGGCAGCTCAGAGCCTGGAGCCTGCTTCAGATTCTGTGTCTCTGTCTCTCTCTGCCCCTCCCCCACTTGTGCTCGGTCTCTCTATCAAAAATTAATAAAATGTAAAAAAAAAAAGATACTAGTCTCTTATCCAAACAAATTCTAACAGATGACTGGGTGACTTCTACTTGAGTAAATATTTACTATATTCTAAAAACTAATTTAATTGTTAAGTCAGGATTTCAAGAGATATAGAAAATAAATGTAATTCCTATTTCACATGTGTTTAAAGATAGAGGAAGTATTGCACAGAAGGTTAAGAGTAGGGACCTCTGGAATCAGAGAGACTTGGGATCAAATCCTCTTTCTTGTACTTGCAAGGTGTGTGATTTGGGCAAAGGTACAAATTCTCTCCCAGCTTCAGTGTTCTTAAAATACAGGTCTATGACAATTTGATTCTGTATCCCTGGGCCTTGTCTGACACTGTCAAGGTATTGAGGGACTTGGCCATTGAGTGGAAAGGAGGGGAGAGATTGGAGGTGGTTGGTGAATGTGTGGTCCCGCTTGCTGCTAAGCACTTTGGTGTCAAATGGGTTCAGGTAAGGAGATGATCAGACAGTAGAGTCTGTGGTTGAGACTGGAGTTAAAAAGATTACGGTCAAAACTGGAAACTGCAGTTGTGCTTTTCAGATTGTCAGCTGAAAACCAACTAAGAGGTTAGTAAAGGGCATCCAGGAATGTAAGATAAGATGAGATATGACAGCTTTGCCAGGAGGTCGTCTTGGGGCTGTGGGAAACGTAGAAGTGGAAAAACACATTTTGGTTTCTCTCCCCTCTTTTTAGCCGTAGCCTGGGGAAAGCCTGTAAGTTGGAAGCATCACCTTAAATATTGTGTTCTGTTTCTTCCAGGCAATTTAGTAAGCCCTGTTTTTCATTTTGAATTACTGAATATTTCATTTACAATATCCAAAATTCTAAGAGGAGAAAAGAGATGAGAAAGAGGAAGAAAGGAGGGAGAGAAAACATCTCCAACAGAAATTCATTTTCTGGCTAGCTGATGTCCATTAAAAGGAATTTTTTGTTTGTGGAAAACTACCCATTATCATATTTTATCAGGTTATTAAGTATTATGAAGTTGGAGCTTTGTGACAAAAGACATTTGAGGTTAAACTATGTTTTAGAAAATATTTATCTCTGTAGTAAAACATGATCCATGCTATATAAAATTTTTTGAACTACTCTCCATTATGTAGTATTTTCATTTTACAGAGAAGCAAATTAGTATTAGCATACTTTTGCATAGCTCTATGTGATTCTTATTCATGTTTATATGACTTTAATTTTCAGGACTTTATAGAGTCATAACAACTTACTTTATGTGAAATACATCTAATGGACAGGTTTGTTAAGCTGAGCTCTTAAATGAAGATGGGGGAATGACAGAGACTTTTAACTTCGTATATTGCCAGACTAAAAGTTTCCTCTCTTACTGCACCATAAAGGCGAAATCTCAATGTTGTATTTGGGAGTGGGAATAAGACTTGGAATGAAGCATTTGTGTGTATGTGCTTTGGTCTTTATGAGTTTAGAACTACTGGTATGCTCTAAATTCTTAACTATATTTACAGTGATGGGGAGAGGAGATGATAGAGCATATTGAAAAGCCCTTAATCATTCATGCATTCATTCATCCATCCATCAACTGCTTATCAAGCAACCATTCTGGAATTTGGAAACCATTGTTCTAGTGACCATTTTTAGGCTTGAATTGAAAAACAAAACAACAACAACACATTGCAGAACTGAAGTATTCACGTATCATATATGACTTAATGTTCAAAGGCAAAAATCAAGTAAAATATTTAACACAAAATAAATGGCTAAAAGCTTAGCCCAGCCTTATTTTGTGGAAAAGAAAAGAATGATATAATTTGAGGATCTATTTTGGGCCGAGTTCATTACTAGTAATTTTTTCATTTAATCTATAGAAAGGGTTTCATTTAATCTATAGACCATGAGAGGTAGGTGTGCTGTATGATGAGGACTGGTGGAACAAAGCTGATGAACAGGCGTCTGCCCTTGCCCTCAAGGATTTTATACTCTCGTGGGGACAGATAGGGATAATTTAAATGTAAAATCTCAGTCCCACAAGAATATTAATCCATGCCTATTGATCTATATGAAGTGAAGGAGGAGGTCACATGCCAGACACATCTGACTCAGCCCAGGTCAAGTCAGGGATACCGTATTTCATCAGAATGCGTATGTGTGGGGCTAAGTAATTTGTCCATGGTTAGTGTCTTAAAGGGATATTCTGCAATTTGGGTGCTGCAGAATGGGAAAACTGAGATCAGCAGATATAGGTATGTTATTCAATATCTGAAGAAGGGTTAAGAATGAAGGATCAGAACTACCCAATGGCATTCCCTATGGCCTTGGAATAATAATAGTATTCGGACATATACCCAGTACAGGGGAGCTAGTGAGAGTTGTGGGGTAGCTACCTGCCATGTTTTTTGGACTTAAAACTGATGAGTAGGCACCCTGAGACACAGAGATAAAGTAACAAGACAAAGGTAACACAATTATTAAGTTGTAGGGCCAGGATTACTCGAGTCCCTGCTCTTAGCCATAATATTAAACTGTCCTTTTAACAACTACAGGTATTCTATACCCATTTTATAGGAAGAGAAACCTGAGGTTTACGGAGATTAAGTATGACTTCTTGCTTGAGGTCATATAGCTCATAAGTGGAACCCACTGGGCTTAATTCCATATTGAATTTGCTCTGAAGCCATACCACACTTTGGTTAATTATTTTCAGGAAAAACATTTTTTACTTCAACGGTGCCAAGTGTAGGTTATTGTTTCTGGTGTATAAATTGTCCAAATTCACATGAATAAGATTAAATAATTCTTTTCAACGGTGCAGCTGGGAAGACAACTTGAATATCATTTTGGGGGCTAATTCGTTCTGGCAGGCCTTTCAAGAGGTGGTATTGTGTGCTAGGGGGGTGGCAATAAAGGATGTTAACGTTTTCCTGGCCCAATTCAAGATTTGTTTGAGTTCTCTGGTACAGAACTGTGTAGGCTCAGCTTTGTACTGGGCTCATCACTTGAGTGATTCCTACTTTTATTCCTTTAGAAAAACTTGAGCCTTCTCTCCTAAGGCATCTTGACAGCTTGTTGAGAGCTGAAGTGACCTTTCATTTGGGTGGAATCAGATGCCACAGTTTTGGGGTAAAGTGCCTGCTCGCCTCTTCCCTCTCTTGTTTCTGAAGGCTTTTACTCTCTTTCCAATGGATAGTATTATGCTTGTTCTTTGGGTACTCACTAGAAACAAAATCCTGAAAGTACTGATAAGTAGGTTACTTTGAAAATACAGGATACCCACAGTATTTTAGGCAGTATTTCTGAATGCAGGCTGTTATGAGATTGCACAGGCTACTTATCCATGAAGCTGGCCCTGATTTTAGAAAAATTATCTGAGGTAGTGATCCCAAATACCTGTGTTCTGGTGCTATTCTGTAGTGAAACTTTTACAAGTTATGGCAAATAGGAAAAACACATGTTAGAACAATTTGGTGATCAAACATTTGATATAATTTACTAAAGGATTAACCTTTTGACTTAATATTCATACTTTTTTTCTTTTTGCAATTCAAATAGCCTTTCTTTTTAAAGTAATGATAGACATAAAAATATCCCTGTCAAAAGTAACACTCAGAAACCCCTTCTACTTGTGTTCTTTTCTGAATTTACTCAGTAGAAATTCCTAGTGTCTTGAAATCACAGGTCAAAAGTACCTACAGACAATATTTCTTTGCGTTCAGTAAATTCTTAATCATATATCTTTAAAAAAATTTTTTTTTAACATTTACTTATTTTTGAGAGAGAGAGCATGAGCAAGGGAGGGGCAGAGAGAGAGGGAGACACAGAATCCAAAGCAGGCTCCAGGCTCCGGGCTGTCAGCACTAGAGTCTGACATGGGGCTTGAACTCACAAACCGCGAGATCATGACCTGAGCCGAAGTCTGACGCTTAACTGACTGAGCCACCCAGACACCTCTTCATCAGGTTATATCCTAAGGAATATATTATTGAAACTTATGAAATTATTTACTGTATATCTTTAGTCTTCATCAAACACTTTTATAAGAAATGGCCTTAAAAAGATAGTTTTCCCATCCCATATTCAAAAGATATTTTTTCATTTCATTTTCAACATCCCCCTTACATATAAGGATTCACAAAATGCATTCTTCCTAGGACTCAATGCCAACAAAATCTGCCTCTCAAATGAACTTGCCTGCAAAGAGTACTATAAAATCCATCACAAAATTTTAGCCAAGTGCTACATTTGATTGTGAATGGCAGAACCGTTTTGTACCATTTTCCTAGTATCTTTCTTCACTTCTTTTATTTCTTTTTTATTTTTTTATTTAACTTTATTTTTTTTTTTAATTTACATCCAAATTAGTATATAGCAAAGCAATGATTTCAGTAGATTCCTTAGTGCTCCTTACCCATTTAGCCCATCCCCCTCCCACAACCCCTCCAGCAACCCTCAGTTTGTTCTCCGTATTTATGAGTCTCTTTTGTTTTGTCCCCCTCCCTGTTTTTATATTTTGTTTCCCTTCCCTTATGTTCATCTGTTTTGTCTCTTAAAGTCCTCATATGAGTGAAGTCATATGATTTTTGTCTTTCTCTAATTTCACTTAGCATAATACCCTCCAGTTCCATCCACGTGGTTGCAAATGGCAAGATTTCATTCTTTTTGATTGCTGAGTAATACTCCATTGTATGTATATGTGTGTGTGTGTGTGTGTGTGTGTGTGTATGGTGTGTATGTATGTGTGTATATATGATGTGTACACTACATCATCTTTATCCATTCATCCATCGATGGACATTTGGGCTCTTTCCATACTTTGGCTATTGTTGATAGTGCTGCTATAAACATGGGGATGCATGTGTCCCTTTGAAAGAGCACACCTGTATCCCATGGATAAATGCCTAGTAGTGCGATTGCTGGGTTGTAGGGTAGTTCTATTTTTAGTTTTTTGAGAACCTCCATACTGTTTTCCAGAGTGGCTGCACCAGTTTGTATTCCCACCAGCAGTGCAAAAGAGATCCTCTTTCTCTGCATCCTCACCAACATCTGTTGTTGCCTGAGTTGTTAATGTTAGCCATTCTGACATGTGTAAGGTGGTATCTCATTGTGGTTTTGATTTGTATTTCCCTGATGATGAGTGATGTGGAGCATGTTTTCATGTGTCAGTTGGCCATCGGGATGTCTTCTTTGGAGAAGTGTCTATTCATGTCTTTTGCCCATTTCGTCACTGGATTATTTGTTTTTTGGGAATTGAGTTTGATAAGATCTTTGTAGATTTTGGATACTAACCCTTTATCTGATATGTCATTTGCAAATATCTTCTCCCATTCTGTCAGTTGCCTTTTAGTTTTGCTGATTGTTTCCTTCGCTGTGCAGAAAGAAGCTTTTTATTTTGATGAGGTCCCAGTAGTTCATTTTTGCTTTTGTTTCCCATGCCTCTGGAGACGTGTTGAGTAAGAAGTTGCTGTGGCCAAGATCAAAGAGGTTTTTGCCTGGTTTTTCCTCAAGGATTTTGATGGCTTCCTGTCTTACATTGAGGTCTTTCATCCATTTTGAGTTTATTTTTGTGTATGGTGTAAGAAAGTGGTCCAGGTTCATTCCTCTGCGTGTGGCTGTCCAGTTTTCCCAGCACTACTTGCTGAAGAGACTGCCTTTATTCCATTGGACATTTTTTCCTGCTTTGTCAAAGATTAGTTGCCCATACGTTTGTGGGTCCATTTCTGGGTTCTTTATTCTATTCTATTGATCTAAGTGTCTGTTTTTGTGCCAGTACCATACTGTCTTGATGATTACAGCTTTATAGTAGAGCTTGAGGTCTGGGATTGTGATGCCTCCTGCTTTGGTTTTCTTTTTCAAGATTGCTTTGGCTATTCGGGGTCTTTTCTGGTTCCATATAAATTTCAGGATGATTTGTTCTAGCTCTGTGAAGAATGCTGGTGTTACTTTGATAGGGATTGCATTGAATATGTACATTGCTTTGGGTAGTATTGACATTTTAACAGTATTTGTTCTTCCTATCCAGGAGCATGGAATCTTTTTCCATTTCTTTGTGTGTTCTTCAATTTCTTTTATCAGCTTTCTATAGTTTTCAGTGTATAGATTTTTCACCCCTTAGGTTAGATTTATTCCTTGGTATTTTATGGTTTTTGGTGCAACTGTAAATGGGATCGATTCCTTGAGTTCTCTTTCTGTTGCTTCATTGTTGGTGTATAGGAATGCAACTGATTTCTGTGCATTGATTTTATATGCTGCAACTTTGCTGAATTCATGAATCAGTTCTAGCAGTTTTTTGGTGGAATCTCTAGGGTTTTCCATACAGAGTAGCATGTCATCTGCGAAGAGTGAAAGTTTGACCTCCTCCTGGCCGATTCGGATTCCTTTTATTTCTTTGTGTTGTCTGATTGCACTTCTTTTAAATGGTTTCTGATATCTCAGAAATTTGTATTTTAACTGTTCTTATTCCATTTTAAATGTTCTGACATTTAAAATTTTTCAAATCTATCCTTTTCTTAAGCTTTAGGTTGACTTAGGTAAGTAGTCAAAAAATAGTAGATACTGCGTGACAAGGGCTGTGAGTGTAGAGAAACATTTTGATGAGCTTGTAGAGGTTGGGTAATACTCAAATCAAAGTTACGTGCGTTTCCTTCCTGGCACCTCCTGTATCTGCGTCATTAGCATTTTTCTCATATGGTTGTGCCAACTAGTAGAAGGAAGGAAGGAAGGAAGGAAGGAAGGAAGGAAGGAAGGAAGGAAGGAAGATGAGGATGACTTAGCTTCTTGGGGTATGTGTGAATTCCAGGTGCTGAGACATTGATGATGAGGCTGTCGTTCTTTTTCCTCCGGTTTGGAGTCAGTGTGAAGTGTGAAGTATTATTTCTTTCTTCTCTGGAATTTAAGCTGCTTCTCTAAATTGTGATTTCAAACGTGAAGAGTAATCCTGGGTTCAGCTTGAAAATGCATGGACAAAAACTGATGTGTCTTGAGAATACTACCGAAGGGAGCCTCCAGCTAGCCTGGTGTTACCTCACCTACCTGCATCTTAAACATATGACCATATGAGTGTTTCCTTTAGGTTGTTAATGGTGACCTATAGTAAAACAGATAAAAATTCAGTGAGAAGTTGTCTGTTATCTTAAGAGAGGCTGATGTACATTTTTCCTTGAATTTTCATGGTGGATTGCCATGTGATATCCATTAGGAAACACTTAGAATAGTGGTTATGCTTTCCGAAAGAGAGGGAAATAACTTCATTCAGTACTGCATGTGCTGAATTGTCAAGAATTGTCCATCAAGAATTGTCCATAAATTATTTTATTTAGTTTTCATAACTTCATGAAAATATATTATCTCTAGTTTTTATGTGTTGGAAAAAGAGGCTTGGAGAAATAAATTGCCTGATCTGACAAGGCAGAACTAGGAATTTCTACAACTATAATGTGACTGTAGAGCTCTCGGATTTCCTCTGATTCCAGAGACTGCACACTTGTCCTTTAGAGTAAGGTGGTAGCTGAGTTGGACATCTGAGGCCTTTAGGCAGCTTGCGGGGAGGAAGTTGATGATGTTGGCTATTGTATTACAGATCTGTTGCACCAAGCCATACTTCACTGCATAAAGACTTACCTACCAGAGCCAGCCAGCCCTCATTAGAACTGTCAAAGCTCTTTGGAAAGCATACTAGTCATCTTTGAGAGAAACAAAGTTAGGAAGGTTTGGTTTTAAGAGAAGGCATCTTTCTCCCAATGGCCTGTATCTGCGACCTCTCCTACCTTCATTTAGAAGAAAAAAAAAATCTTAACTATGTGCAGAGTACTGTGCCATATTACAGCATCCTGAAGATACTGTAATAAGAAGTGCATGGTCTCATTTCTCCATGAATTCATTGTTTATTGGGATAAATTAGTAAGCTGATAATCACATAGCTAATTCATTAATTAGAAGTGTGATGAATGCTGTAGTGGAGAATGACAGGATGTTATGATCATGTAAGAAGTCTGACATTAAGTAGTGGTCAGCTGAATGAAGGGAGTGGGAGGAGCTGAGTATTCCAGCCAGAGGGTCCAGATAAGTTATAGAAGAGCCACATGGAAATAAGCAACACATCTGGTAGGTTGCAAGATGCCAGAATAAGAGGATCACGGTTACATGGGCCATCAGACACTTTTAGTTAATAGTTGTGGTAGCTCTGAATTCCATCCTTGCCCCAAGTAGTTTTGTAGCACATAGTATAAGCTAGCACAGTACCTGCATATTGTAGGGGTCGCATGTGTTTTACCTGTTACCTATTGCTGTGTCATAAATCTTTCCCAACCTTATTAACAAATAATTAACCTTTTATTAATCAGCTCTCAGGGTTCTGTGAGTTGACTGGGCTCAGCTGGGTGGTTCCAAGAAGCCCAGGTAGAAGCTGCAGGACTTTTTATCTGGACTTGTAAGTTCCAGAACTTCACTTCTGCCATATTCTGTTAGTCAGAAAAATCACTAAGGCCAGCTCAGATTGAAGGGAAGGGGAAGCAGACTTCACCTGTTGGTGTAAGAGTGAATAGGTCACATTGCAGGGAAAGCATGCTGGCGGGAAGATACCGTTACCACTATCTTTGAAAAACACAGTCTGCCAAGCTGAAGAAAGGAATTGGATGCTAGTCAGGACTGAGATACGCCCAGGAGGCTGGTTTATCTGCTCCTTATGGTCTCAAGTTTCTGATCTGATTCATATTTTAGGAACTGCCAAGATTAGATATGTCTCCCTTATTTAATCAGATCCTACTCTGATTCATTTAATCCCTATGAGATGGCATTACAGCATACATCCTTGCCAAGTATTTTTGATCAGCTTATATTATTTCTCTAAGTTTTTAAAAAGATGCTAGTGAAATCTAGACTATCAGAGTTCTTTATCTGCCACATTAGGTTGTGGTAAGGTTGCCAGTGATGTACTCATTTTTCAGCAAACAACATGACAGCAAAGACTTAGGGTGCTTACTTTAGCCTGAAGCTGTTCCACTACTTTAAGGACTATATATTCAGTAGTCCTTTTTTTTTTTTTTTTTTTTTAAATAATGTTTATTGAGAGACAGAGAGAGTGCGAGCAGGGGAGGGGCAGAGAGAGAGGGAGACACAGAATATGAAGCAGGATCCAGTCTCTGAGCTGTCAGCACAGAGCTCAATTCAGGGCTCGTACTCAGGATCGGTGAGATCATGACCTGAGCCAAAGTTGGATGCTTAACCTACTGAGCCACCCAGACACTCCTATTCAGTAATCTTTGATAACAGGACTGAGGAGCAGCTGTGTGCCAAGTAGCATATTCGTGCTGAGGATGTAAATATTAACAGAAAAATGTGCAGTGCTGCCCTTAGGAGTTTCTAGTTTCAAGACTGGTTAAACGTTCACACAAATGTGAACTTACATCTCAGACACAAAGGCATGTAATGAGAAAATAACTTGATTTAACAAAGATATAGAAGCACCTACTTTGTGCCAGGCCTAGGTTAATTTAAATTGGTAGATGATGGTTTCTACTGTGGTTAATGTGTAAAGGTCACTAACATGTTTCAAGGAGTTTGGGGGGTGATCTGAAAAACTGTAAGATTCTGACTAGGTAAACTTAAGAAAGCTAAAATAGGGATTTTATAATGAAATATTTTTGAGTGCTTCTGAAGAGTTTGCTCCTCATATTAATTTTCATGGACAGCTGTGACTGAAGCATGATGAAATTGCTTAAAAATGGTGTTTCTTAGCAGATTCTGTCATTTTTATGACAAATCTGCCTACTTTTCCCCCTTAGAAAATAAAAGAAAACAAAGTTGTCTTTCTGGTCCCATAACTAAGAAGTGTTTCCATCCCATAAAATAAGTAAAGCTACTTCTTTGGCCTTTTGCTAAAAGAAAAAAAAAATGCTTAGGGATATTCTTTAAAAGGCACAGTGGCACTGTTTAGAAAACTAAAACTTTTCTATCTGGAGCCTTGAAAATCTGGCTTTGAGTTTCATCTCTACCTTTTCCTAACCAAACATCCTTAGATGAGTTACTTAGCACTCCTGAGCCTCTATTTCCCCTGTCTGTAAAGTCAGGTAATAAGATTTTATTTTTATATAAACTGCACAACACTATGTAAAGCATTACAGTGTCACACAATTATCATTTAATACTACTTGGCACCAACTGGGACTGTAGAATGTTAGGTTTCTAGGTAAAACAAAAGCCTTTGTATCTCCTGTATGTTCTATTTTATTTTAAGGTCAATAATTGATTTCAAAATAATACTGGCCCTCGAGATCAATTGATGTTAGGGCTGGTAGCCATTTTGCATGTGAGATCATCTTTAATATGGTCTTTGGAGTAACATTAATTTGGTCATCTGTGGATTCAGTGACTAATCAGCTTATTTTTCTTTATGGTCCTAATATACAGAGAGTGCTTGATATCCATATATAAAGTTGGGTCGAGAGCAAAAATTGGTATACTATTAAGCTCTTTACTGATCATTATCTTAAAAAGTAGTCTCCATTCAAACATCTCTTATGCTTAATGATGCCATCTTTCCCTACACCTGGTGTCAAATTCTACAGTGGGCAGTTACTTGCTGAAATCTAATGCAAATTCAGTGTGAATTCTTGGGAATGGAAATGATCGTTTTTTTTAAGTGAATCAGAAATGAACAATGCTTTATAAATGTTTTCACGCATTTTTTTTCAGAAAAAAATGTCTCTGAAATTTATATCTGATTTATTTTTGGTCAATTAAAAATATAGGACTTATTTTCCTTATTTCCCCCCCCAAATATTTTTAATCACTAATTAAAATATAAATTTATTTATATATTTTAATTGACTGCTTTTGGTAACATTATCCTATAATACAGAGCACCTATTCTATACTAAATTAGAAGCTGGCATTGGGTGCCTGGGTGGCTCAGCTGGTTAAGCGTCCAACTCTTGATTTCAGCTCAGGTCGTGATCTCACAGTTCATACTCTACTTTGGTCTCTGTGCTGACAGCATGGAGCCTGCTTGGGATTCTCTCTCTCTCTCTCTCTCTCTCTCTCTCTCTCTCTCTCCTCCCTCCCTCCCTCCCTCCCTCCCTCCCTCTCCCCCTCCCTCCCTCCCTCTCTCTCTGCTCCTCTCCCATTTACTTTCTGTGTCTCTATCTCAAAATCAATAAACTTAAAAAGATAATTTAGAACCTGGCATCCAGTTTACCAGTGTGGTAGAGGGATGATAGGGATCAAGAAACGAAATTAAATTTTGAAGGATAAGGTTATTTTCAGGAAGTTTAAAAAATGGATTTCCTTTTCTTATTTATGTTAATTATATTTATTAATTATAGTTTACTTATATTTAGATTATTTGTAACATATACCAAAAAATAAGGCAGCTTCTTAAAAATAGTTATTAGTTTACTCTGAATTTTTGTTACTGAATTTGGGTTGTTCAGTCATCAGTACTTTTAGGTCAAGACTCGAATTTGAAGAAGACTCATGGAGGATTGGATAAAATTGGGTTTCTTATATCTTGCCCTTATTGCAAACATTTCAGTTTAAATTATACCTTGATCAGTATTTACTCTGACCCATGGTTCACAAAAACTTCAGAATCAACTGGGGAACTTCATAAAAGTTCTAATCCCCAGACCTCACCCAGTCGTTTGTTTGTTTATTTATTTATATTTTTAAAATGTTTTTATTTATTTTTGAGAGTGAGAGAGAGATAGAACACAAGTAGGGCATGGGAAGAGAGAGAGGGAGACACAGAATCCAAAGCAGGTTCCAGGCTCTGAGCTGTCAGTACAGAGCCTGACATGGGGCTCGAACTCATGAACTGTGAGACCGTGACCTAAGTCAGATGTTCAACTGACTAAGCCACCCAGGCGCCCCTCACCCAGTCCATTTAAATCAGAATCTTTGGGGGGGGGGGTAGGCCTGGTTGCTTTTTAAAATTTTATTTTATTTAAAAAATTTTTTTTCTGTTTTATTAATTTTGGAGAAAAGAGAGAGCATGAGCAGGGAAGGGAAAGGAGGAAGGGTGAGGGAGGGGCAGAGAGAAAGGGAGACACAGAATCTGAAACAGGTTCCAGGCTCTGAGCTGTCAGCATAGAGCCCTATGCGACGCTCAAACCCACGAACTAAGATCATGACCTGAACCGAAGTCAGATGCTCAACCAACTGAACCATCCATGTGCCCCTAGGCCTGGCTACTTTTCTTTTTTTAACGCTTATATATTTTTTAGAGACAGAGACAGGGCTTGAGTTGGGGAGGGGCAGACAGAGAGGGAGACACAGAACTCTAAGCAGGCTCCAGACTGAGCTGTCAGCACAGAGCCGGATGTGGGGCTCAAACCCACAACTGTGAGACAATAACTTGAGCTGAAGTTGGAAGCTGAACTGCTTGAGCCACCCAGGCGCCCCTATGCCTGACTACTTTTAACACTTGTCCAGGTGACTCTAATGTATGACAAGGTTGGGAAGTACCGACGTGGCAGATCCTGACAGTGGAATCACTCCCAAGGGGCTCTGGGATGGCAGTTAGTAACCGTCCATTTCCTGGAACCCATTGTTCACAAATGTCTGCACCATTATTCTGTTCTCTGCTCTCAACTGTTCTTCCCATTGTTCCCACTTAGAAGATGTAACTGTCATTATTTAGAGCACAACTGGCCCCAGGATGCAGTTTTAGCAAGATTCCAGCTTGGCTGCCATTATTGACTAGAATTACTTGCGATAGAGCCAAGCCATTTTTCTCTCAAACAACTCAAAACTTAGTGTCATTGCAGCATGGTGAGGATGAAACAGCTGTCTAATGTTCTTTCTACCCCCAGACCCTGATGTAGCTTTTTAGCTATTGTATATTGCCCTTGAAATGGACCACTATGAGGTCATGCTGGGAATTTTGGTGATTTTACATCAAGGAGCCGCCCAGACAGGCTGTGAAGTGAAAAGACCCAGCTGCTGAGGAGGATGAAGCTGCCAGTAACAGCTTTTGGTTCCGAAGCCTGGAACCTGGTCTGTCTTGTTCACTGTGGGGTCCCTGGCTTCTAGAACAGTATCAACCACAGAGTGGGCACATGATGAAAACTTGTTGAAGGAAGACATGAAGCATGAAAAACCTAAGTGCTTAATGGCTTTGGGAAAGGCTTTTAGATACTATCTGTCAGCCTCCCCCCATACTACTCGATAATAATAATAATAATAATAATAATAATAATAATATAATAAATAATTGTTACTACCGAGACTTTACATATACTGGACAATGCACTAACTTATATGTACACCTACATACATGGGCACACATAGGGACCCAGAAATACAAGTATGTTACTTCCTCTTTACAACTCATAATAATCATCTTAAATAATTGTTATTATGTATTATTGTCCTGCCTTGTTTGGGGACACTGAGACTTAGGCCAAATAACACAACCAATTAAAAGTAGAAGTGGTATCAAATTTCACATCTTCCAATTCCAAGGCTGCATGATAAAATCACCAAATGAGGCTAATAAACTAGGTCTCTAGCTTCCTTAAACATTTCCTTTCCAGTTTCCTTAAACATTTCCACAAGCTTTAGCCCTTCATAGCAGTTACAAATCCACTCTCAGAAGTTACCTTATTCCTGCATCTGTTCACCTGCTGCCTCAGTTAGCTTCTAAGTTCAACAAGAGAAGGAAATTGGTTTTCTTGTTCACCACATAAGCATCTAGAGAGTGGTTAGGTGGGTGTTGGATGAATGAGTAAATGAGCCCACTCTCCTCTATGGTCCGTGTTTGATTGATAAGTCTCACCGTCCAGTTGCTCAATCAAGACAGCTGGAGATTATCTTTGATCCATTGTTCATCCTCATTGATTGCCCGTGATTGGCCAAGTTATGTTTACTTCTAAAATGTTACTCAAATCTGTCCCTCCTCTCCTTCATTTCCCATGCTACTGCATTAATTCTGGCACTTAGTGCTTCCTCTTTTGTGGTAACATTCTGATCTGTTGTCTGGACTTGAGTCAGCTTCTGATTCATGAAGCTTCTAGTGTGGTGCTTCTCAACTGGGGAAAATTTTGCCCACCAGGTGAGATTGGGCAATGTCACAAGACCTATTTTGTTGTCACACCTGGGGATTTGCTACTGGCATCTAGTTGAGAGAGGCTATGGATGTTGCCGAACACCCCACAATGCACAAGACAGCACCCCAAAATGAGGAATTACCTGGCCAAAATGTCAGCAGTGCAGATGTTGGAAAACACTATTCTAGAGAAGGTTACTAAAACTTCTTTCTAATTTATGTATAGTCAAACCCTTTTGATGACTGGTCTCTGCCAGTAGGGTAAAATACAAAGTTCATAGCATGTAGAGTATAATTGTGATTTGCTTCCATCTTACTACTTCAGCAACACCTCTCATTCTTCTGCCATATGTGCGGTGAAACTCCAGTTACTTTAAGCAATTTGCATGTTCTTGAAAGCTTTCAAGTATTTCTTATTGTTGATTTGTTAACACTCTCAGCAGTCTTCTGAGGTGTCCTCTTACACTATCCTAGTTACAGTACTTGGGTTAACACTGAGTGCTCAGTGTGTGGACGCTATGGTAGGCATTGAGGATTACAGCAGTAAATACAATAAACGTGGTCCCTCACTCTTGGAGCTTCCCATCTGTATCTACTGGAGTTAGCTTAGAGTTGTGTAGCACTTAGAACTATCAGTTTACCATTATTAAGGCCATTAAATACAATTGAGTTGTCACTTCAGATAAAATGAGCAAGACATAAAAGTCATGCTCTGTTCACAGCAAAATCACATTTATTTACCTTAAAAAATGTGTGTATTTTAAGCAGATAATTTCTTCAAATCAGGTTTCAAACAAGATCCATTCTTTGTATTGGGTTATGTCCTTTGTCTGTTGTAAGTCTTTTGGGTTCTTTTAATCTAAAGACCAATTTCTTTCCATCATCCCTCATTTTCTCTCCTTCCTTCCATCGTTTCTTCCCTTCTTCCTCTTCATCTCACTCTTCATTTCATTCTTCTTCTCTTTCTCCCATTCTGTTGTTTTGTAGAAGCCATTGGTTGTCCTATAGAAAGTCCCATATTTTGGAGTTTAGATTTCTGACTGCTCCTTTGTCTAGGTACTTAACTTATTCCTCTATTCTTCATGTTCCCTTGTAACTAGATATTAGATAGAAAAACTTAATTAGACTTATGTATCTTTTTTGCAATTATATTTATAACTAGTGCTGTGTATTTCACAGTTCATCATATAGGTGGTAAACAATGTGTGGTTGCTGCACCTTTAATGATGCTTAAATTGGGTTTGGATGGTGACAGGTGACAACCTGATATCTTCCTTATAAACTTTCCTATCAACTTTGCATCTAATGGTTTTACCATTCACTGAAGAGCATTGTGTGAATCAGTTAATTAGATATTTTAAAATGTTGGCAGTCTAATTCTTCTATTCTGTTTGCATTTATTAGGTAAAATTCCTTTATATAGAATTTGCATCATGGTTACTGTGAAATAGAATTTAAACAAGATCAGCAGCACAGATTTTAATTTTCCTCTTCAATCATTAATTCTATGAGAAATAATTTAGTACCTTAATGTTCTCTGGTGGTATCTAATTAACTTTAATTTGTTTTTTCTTTATCCTTCCTATTTATTTTCTTCCATAAGTATTATTATGAACTAATAGCACCTTTATGCCTATATCTCTTTTTAAATGCATGGGGCTCTAATATTTAGTACAAAGCTTTGTACATAAAGGTTTGTACATAAAGCTTTGTACATAAAGGATATTTGTGGGTTTTTTCCCCTGAAAATTAAAGGAATAATCATTGTTTTAGAATTTGGGTACGAGTTTATTAGGGGATGAAATAAAATAGTTGTTACTTAAGACAGTAGATCTTGTGCCTGTTTTCTTGGATCCAGTAGACACACTCTGACACGTACTAGACAACAGGCTAGCTACTATTTTTGTTGCAGATTTACTTTTGGTTATAATATCTGTGAATTATTTACAATCAAATACCACTAGACTGTGCAACTTACTACATAATTTAGAGATGTCTCAGAAATTACACCCTTGGTGGGAGCTCTGGGGGATGATTGTGGGTCACTGTGGAATCTTTCTCACATTATATAATTCCCTTGTGTGAACAAGCATTAGAGGACCTTGGTCAGTGACATTTTCTAGATGAGCTGATTATAAAGGATCTAGCCAAGTTAAAACAGGACCATGAATTCAGAGTAGTTGTTTGAAGTTTTGGTTTTGCTGTTGATTTCCTAGACATGCTTGATCAAATCTTTTGATCTCCATTTCCCCCAATTTTCCCGCATTTAACAAATGGTGTTTATGACAGTCTACTTACCTTTCAAAGGTGTGGTATAGTTTAATCAGTGTTATAAAAATGCATAAGTTTTAATTGAGTTTCAGTATCCTAGTCCTGTATATGTTTTGCTGCCAAATAATTTTACCTGGCTGGTACACACTTGGGAGTTTTTCTGTGCTGTTAGTGGACTGTTACATAGTTGATCACAGCTTAAATTACCTTTAATTATTGGAAATTGGAACACAAGGAATGATGTGGCTTCTTTTATTTGTCACCTCTCAATTTAAAAAATTATAATGAACGTAGTTATGTGAACTGGCAGTAATAATGAGCTTACTGAATGCTCCCGGTCCTTGTCTGACAGCTTACACCAGTGATATTTTCTTTTGTATCCAATTATTTTCTCTTGATTAAAGTTGACTATGTCTTTGGATTATCTGCTTTAAAATATTTTTAAGAGTGATACAATTATTTAAATAAAAGTAACTTCAATTTATTGATTACTTACTATGTTCTTAGTCCTGTGATATTGTACCTTATTTGGTCCTATGATATTGTACCTAATTTAAAAAATATGCCTTATAATTAATTAATTTTAATTTTTATAACAGCCTAATGTGTTTCCAGAATAAATTTAACTATTATAGAGATTTAATAATTTTCCTAGTGTACCATGTATAGTTAGAAGTAAAGTTGAGATTAACTAAAGTCTGCTTGACTCTAAAGTTTATGCTCTTAACTATAAGCAACTGTCATCTTTGAAAAAGATCAATTCTTTTCCCACAGAGAGCTAGTATGTCATCTTTTCCAACCATAATAAATGCTTGTTTATATAAG
Organism: Puma concolor; assembly: GCF_028749965.1. NCBI lineage: Eukaryota > Metazoa > Chordata > Mammalia > Carnivora > Felidae > Puma > Puma concolor. The sequence continues at coordinate 41,555,290 of NC_141673.1, read as the reverse complement.
TGAGCATATTTTTATAATATGCACATATTATGTGGCCCTTGGTAACTTAGACACCCATTCCTTAGTATCCGAACAGCATGGCATAAAACAAAGTGTATGGCCCAGGATAATTAACAATACATTCTACTCTTAACTTGCTTAACTTGCTCTGATCTTCAACAGACATTGAAAGAACTAAAGATATAGCCCATAGAATTTATTCACTTTCCCTTTTCTCTTACAGCTCTTTTCTCCAAATCCCCCAAATTCCTTGTCACAACCTGCCTTTTAAAAATAGTCCCTCTCTTCTGTTTTGGTTCTTTCAGTTTGGGAGAAAATTCCTTATATTTAGGAAAGAGGTAAGGGAAAATCAAATTTGTGATTTCAGCAGTGACTTGCAAACTTTGTTGACTGCATATAATAAATGAAAAGCGTTGGAAAATAGTGCAGTGGCTTTAACACTTCTATGTTATTCCAGTCCATTCTGCTGCACCCTTACCCTGCTCTCTATCCCCTTCCCCCCGCCTATTTAAAAATTTTGGTTATGACCCATCCACTTGATTTTATGATTCATGAGTGTGTCATGGGCAGAAGTAAGAAACTCGCTTAACACAATTATCTTCTATTGGAGAAAGAGAAGTCTATGAACATGGCTCAATTACTAATTTTGCTCCTATTATCCTTATACATGCATGTCACATTAGTTGCTTTGCTAAGAATTACTTCAGTGGGAATTTATATTTTGAAAAGTCATATTAAAGTGATTATTAAGAAAAAAAAGGATAATGATTAGGTCAGAGGGGAATGAAGTAGAACACTTAGAAAATAATAGGATTAAAGATGGATTATGGATTTAGTATATTTTGTTTCATTTAAAATGTGTTTGGTAGAGTTGTTTGACAACACAGGAAGGTCCATGGGAAGGAGGGTAAAACACAGTGAACAATTTTAATGGGGAGTAAAATGACCAAGAGAAATTATAAGTATTAATATGCATGTTTTATGACAGACAGTGAGAGAAGTGTCGGTGAGAAGATTGAGCAATTGGAAACCTCATATATTGCTGATGGGAATGTAAAATAGTGTAGCCACTTTGGAAAACAGCTCAGCACTTCTTCCAAAGGTTCAACGTAGACTTAATATTTGGTGCAGTAAATCCACTTCCAGGTATACTGTTGACAGCAATGAAAATATATGTCCACACAAAACTTGTTCACAAATGCATGTTCACAGAAGCATTATTCATAATAGCCCCAAATTGGAAATAACCCAAATGTCCATCAAGTGATAAATAAAATGTGGTATATTCACTCGATGGAGTATTATTCAGCAATAAAAAAAAAAGGAAGTGGTGATATATGCTGCAAGATGGATGACTTTTGAAAGAATTATGACAGCTGAAAGAAGCCAGTCACAAAGGGCCACATGTCGTATGATTTCCTTCTCAAGGAATGCCTAGAATAGGCAGATTTATAGACATAGAAAGTGGATTAATGGTTGCCAGGGCTGAGGGTAGGGTGGGGCATGAACAGTGGCAGCTAAGGGATATGAGGTTTCTGTCTTGGATGACAAAAATGATCTAAAATTAGATCATGGTAATGGTTGCACAACTCTGGTAATAGACCAAAACCCACTGAATTGTGCATTTTAACTGGGTGAATTTTATGGTATATGAATTATACTTCAATAAGGCTGTTGAAAAAGGAAATACATGTTTTAGAACTGAGTGGAAGTATGAAATGAATGGTATCATTTGATGAATCAAGTGATCGTTTTTATGTTTTTGAATATTGCCTACTTATTTTTCATAGTAGAGCCCTTGCTCAAGGTGCCTTCACATTGTAAAGAGAAAATTCAGCATAGCAGTTTGGCTCAAGTTTGTATAAAATCTGCATGCATAAGAAGAGAGGTAGTTAATAAAAAATGATATTTTCAGAAGGATATTTAAAACTAATTCCAATAAAATGGCAAAAATAGCTCAAGAGCAGAAGGACAGAAACTGTAAACTGAATTGTTTTCACAATGTAGACAGTACATCTCATGTTGCTAATTTTGATCCAAGATTTTTATAACTTCAAAATTAACTTTTTATTTTGTTCTCATAATTTAACTGGGGACTGATTGCTTCTGTCTTGCCAATAGTTTAACTGCGATCTGAGGTAATTTGGAAAAAGACATTGGGGTTTTCGTATCATTAAAAACAGTAAGTTTAATTTTAAATAAACTTCATTTTTTTTTGGAGTAATTTTATATTTGTAGAAAAGTTGTGAAGAGAGTGGACAGTTTCCTTAAACCCTTACTGATGTCCCTTAAGGTTAGCCATGGTATAAGTACTGGTCAAAACTAGGAAATTAGTATTAACTAGCACACTGATAGTAACTAAACTCCAGAATTTATTCGGAATTCAGTGTTTTTCCACTGAGTCCTTTTTTTTTTTTTTTCTGCCATTGCTTCAATCTAGGTTACCCCATTGCCTGCAATCATTATGTCTTCTTAGTCTCCCATCATTTGTGACATTTTATTTAGTTTCTCCTTGTCTTTTGCATGAGCTTGACATCTTTTAGGGGTAGTGGTCAGTTATTTTTTAGAGTATTCCTTCACTTAGTTTGGTCTGATACATATTTTTTATCGTCATTAGCTCTGAGTGACGAGGGTTGGGGAAGAATATCAGAGAGGTGAAGTTTTTTCCCAGTCACCTCGTGTCTGGAGATACATGGCATCAATATGACTTACTCCTGGTGGTAGTAATCTTGATCCCTTGGGTAACGTAGTGTTTGTAGGGTTTCTTCACTGAAAAGTTACTATTTTCCCTATCCGTATCCTATTCTTGGGAAGTGAGGAGCCTAGTTTTATATGATAAATGGACTGCTTCATTTTTATTTCCCTGTATTTTTTTTTTTAATTTTTTTTTTCAACGTTTATTTATTTTTGGGACAGAGAGAGACAGAGCATGAACGGGGGAGGGGCAGAGAGAGAGGGAGACACAGAATCGGAAACAGGCTCCAGGCTCTGAGCCATCAGCCCAGAGCCTGACGCGGGGCTCGAACTCACGGACCACGAGATCGTGACCTGGCTGAAGTCGGACGCTTAACCGACTGCGCCACCCAGGCGCCCCTATTTCCCTGTATTTTATTTAGGCCCCAATATGTCTTTTGAATCTGTGCGGTAGGGTGGTTCTTTTTTTTAAATCTCTACTTAAAACATCTTATCCTTTTTGTGACAAATTACAGTGCTTCTTAATCAAGTGAATTTTGATTTTCATAACACATGAAGATTCCACTCTAAGTTAGGTAGTTTTTTACAAGTGACAGTGAAGATACTAATATAAGATGAAAATTCCTATACCAAAAGGAATATATTTTTAGGGCAATCCAATACAAAAGCTTTTCTGTGAGCACTGTTTCATACAAACACTAAGGCAAAAACACTCTACCATAAATGGCATTTTGCACTGTGTTTGAGTAGATAGGTAGCTCTAATTTTCATGTACATTTTTTCATTCCATTTATGGAATTCTGTTCTTCAAAATGGGAGTGTTTCAGTTTAATTTACTCCGTGCACTTTATAATATAAAGTCCTGCATAAAAAATTGTATTTTTTGTCCCAGAGACATGATGTGTTAAAAACCTGCAGGACTTCTCCTATACAAGGTTAATTCCTCTTAGTTTGCTTCCTTCCTTCCTTCTCCAAGAAGGCTCAGCTTTAAAATGAGCATGTGTGGGGGTGCCTGAGTGGCTCAGTCGGTTGAGCATCTGACTTTGGCTCAGGTCATGATCTCACAGTTTGTGGGTTCAAGCCCTGCATCGGGCTCTGTGCTGACAGCTTAGAGCCTGGAGACTTTTGCGGATTTTGTGTCTCCCTCTTTCTGCTCTCCCCCCACTCATGCTCTGTCTCTCTCCTTCAAAAATAAATAAACATTAAAAAAAATTAAAATGAACATGTGTGCCCAGGTGCCCGTGTGTGTGTGTGTGTGCGCGCACGCGCGCACGCATGCACGCACATGCATTCTTGCACTCTCGGGAACACACACACACACACGTCTCTTGAGGCTTAACATCCCATGGTTTCTCTGTCTATCTCTGTCTCTGATTGTATCTCTACTTTTTTCATTCTTCTCCTGAATCTCTTCAGAGGTTACATTTATACTTCATGTCACTAAATTGTACATTTAGAAATCGGTTAAAAGGGTAAATTTTGTTGTATCACATTAAAACCTAACATAACCAACAAGAGGTTACGTTCATCTCTTCTTTGTCTTTATTTGCCATCTCTAACCCACTTTCATTCTGAATTGTACTGTATTCTCTCTGCTGAAATTATTTTGTCTGGGCCACCAGACATCTCTAATTTCCAAATCAGATGGGCTTTCTCCTACTGGACTTTGACAGTTACTGACATATGGTGTGTATTCAATAAATATCAGTTGATTGGGTGTTAAGGGAACTTCTAACTCTCCATAAAATATTGGTATATATACAAACACCTCTCACAAATGTGCTTTGCTCATTTGTTTAATTTGTAATGACTAGTTTCCCCCATTTCTGTGTGGTACCTACTCATGTATGTGAATAAAACAGGAATATCTGGTATAGTCAGCGTCACAGCTTTTGCAATGTATATTTGATTATTGTGAACTTTTTGTTCTCCACTGATAATTTTAGTAACTGCTTTGGGGCCTGTTTGGTTAGTCCTCAACAACAATATCACTTTCCACTTTCCCCTTTGGGTCCCCAAAGGCAAATATGTGCTTGTTTTGGACCAGGAGGAGTATACCAGAATAGCTATATATTCTCTTCCCAGAATAGCCCCCTTGTTCTCTTTCCTAGGAAAGCTCAGTCACCTGAACTAAGACATCAATACTTAAAAATGAGGCAGTAGTTGTATCCTAGATCTTATAGTGGAGGTAAAGTAAGGTAGGTCACAGAAGCATAAAGAGTAACCAGACCTAACAGGGTAGGGTTTTTAAGCAATGTTAGAGAGCCTTTCTCTGGTCAGCCCTTATGTTGAGAAAAATTTCCCCAGGCCCAGATAAGGACTCATAATGGGAAACTTGTGCATCTTTAATATAAAGCCAAGGTGCTTTTCACAGTGAAGTTGTATCTATGTTTGTAGGGTCCTAGTGGGTCTGCTCAGTGGTTACCTCCCTTTCTTCTCTCATAATTATATCCCTCTTTAAACTTCTTTATTTCAAGACACATTGTACAGAGAAATGGAATTATATATTCCTATTGGAGAGAGGTGCTTAGCTCTAAGCTCAGTATTGTCAGCATTTGGCTGGGCCAAGAATAATACTAATATATATCAAAAATAGTAGCAGCGTCAACAGCCATTTATTGAACCCAGACCATGTGGTTATGAAAGTCACCCAGGCATTTTGCAAACACTCTAACGTCAGGGATCATGTCCACTATATCACCACTTTCGGCAGAGTCACTGGGACATAGAAGGCAAAACTTTTTCTCACCTTCAGAACCATCCTGAACAGGTCTATTATAGTTTCTCTTGTATAGAAGGAGAAACTGAAGCTTACAAGTAAATAACTTGCACAATGCCATTCATTTAGTAATTATAGTGTCAGATTTGAGCTCAACTATATACAGCTTCAAGGCCAGGTATGTTTGCACTATTTCATGGTGGCAAGCGAGCCGATGGTTAAAATAATAGAAGAGTGAGTGAATGAATACATTGCTCTAGCCCTATTTATTTGTATTTATTACTCAGCCATCCCTAGGCTACCTTTGCTTAGAATTAGAGAATTGTGCTTGCCACTGTGTAGAAGACGGCTTTGATTTCTGGTTCCTTGTTCTTAAGATCCAGAGCATCTGTGGAGGTCAAAAACAAAACAACAAAACAAAACAAAAAACCAGTGGGACCGTTGGACTCCAGGAATGTGCTCAAACTGTGGAGGCCAGCCTTCTTAGGTAGCTACAGATATGGGAGCTCTCTGTGTCTCAGATATGGGAGCATGTTCCGAAGGTGCTCAGAAATATTTTATCACCAAGGAACTGGGTAGGGATAGTAGTGGAGGCGGTGAATGAATGGTCATTCTGTCAGGTGCCCACATCACTCTTGGTGCTCTGTGAGTTCAGCTTCCAAAGAGTAATTCTGCTCTTTGCTTTGTCTGGCCCAGAATCTGGCTAACTGTCCAAACCTGGGGAGCTCACAAATCAAAACATCAATTTCCAAGAAGAGTGGCCTATTTAAATTCAATTCCAGGAAGGTACCGGAATCAGGGGGTGTTTAATAGGGCAGGTCCGAAAAAAAGACTGAGATAGGCAAGGACAGGAAAAGGGCATTTCCGGCAGAGAATAATGTGTTTATTATCACACTTGGGTAACTTTAAATTTTGATCCTTCTATTTGTCTTTCTGCTATTTTACTAGAAATTGCTAAGGAAAATTGGCCAGAAAGTAGAAGAAGAGAAAAGACCATACATCATCTAGAAGTTTAATAATTCATATTTGAGTCTGAAAACTTGCCTAATTAAGATATTAGATAATTAGATGGAATCAAATATGGAAGCAAAACTAAAGTAGCCAACACTCTGAGAGTGCTTTTGAATGACTTGTTGAGTGAGAGAGGCTTTTGTCTCTTGGAGAATCTTTTGCAGATTTGCAGCCCAAGAGAGTTCTGGTGCTAACAAGGTTGGTCTAATATTACTTCCCATTTGTTAGAGAACTGTAGTTGGTTAGCTGGAAAAACAGTATTTCAGTTGCTAGGCAAAATATGTCTGTTGTAAGCAGTAATGCTTTTACATATATTTATCTGAGATTTTGGAAGAAATTAAATTTACCCTGTCCTCATTTACATCTCTAATGCATGCCTTTTGACTGTGCTGATTCTAAAGCATTGGTTATGATGCTGTGTTATATTGTTAATTTATACAGTAGCTTACTGTTTATAGACCATTGGCTTCTGGGATTTGAGGCAGTTTATGAATAGAGTATACTGCTATTGTTTCTATAACCTCTTGTTTAAATCAGTAAATATTTGAGATTGCTGAAGGAGGATTTTTTTTTTTGAAGATCACTGAATGTACCTTATTTTATATTAAATCATTGGCACTTTTCTTTGTGTCTTTCTTTATATGTAATAACAAACACTTTACAAAAAACATGTTCTCACCAATTTTCTTTTGTATCAGTTTTATGTCTATTCAACTTAATAACTTTATGAAAATGAAATAAGGCTATGTCTTTTAAAGGCATTAGGTCCTCATTAATAGTGTTTTGGAAGCGGTTAAAAGTATGTATGTTCTGAAGCTGAGCTTTCAGAATTCTTATACAACTTTAATCATTTACTGGCTGTGAGATTTTTAAGCAACTTAGACATCTTTGTGCCTTAGGTTCTTCAACTGTAACGAGATTATAACAGTACCTACTCACTAGTCTTGTTCTGAGGATTAAATGAGATCTTTTTGATAATGTGCTTATGTAGAACAATATCTGCCACATAGTAAACACTATATAATCACATGTCTTTGAAGTTTAATAGTTTCTATTTGGTTTTGATTGGTAAGTATATTTCTAGTAATCAGAGTATTTGAACTAGACTATTGGATTATTGATTAGCAGGTTTTCATTTACTTACTTGAGATCTTATTTCAACAATTTGTAAAGAGTATTTTTTGAGACATTCCAAAGGTATTGTGCATGAAGATCAAATACCAAATAGAAATATACATATATACATGCATTAAATCATTTAGTCATATTGTATTAATTGGAAATGTTAAACTATTTCAGCCTATTTCATCTTTTTGCAAGGTTTTCAGGTTAAAGTGCTTCCCTTGGAAATTCTTGTTAAAACTGTATGCTGTATTATTTTCTTATTTTCCTTGTTAATCTTAGCCATGTCCTTAATAGATGGGCGCTTTACAATGATAAAATCACTGAACTAGAATCATTAATCTTTTATTTTGGTAATTTATGTTTTCATATTTGTGCCTGCTCTTTAGAGGAATATTAGGAAAGTAAGTTGTATGTTTGAAACCTATAGAGTCTATTTTTTTAAAATGTTTATTTATTTTTGAAAGAGAGTGAGTGAAAGGGGAGGAGCAGAGAGAGAGGGAGACACAGAATCTGAAGCAGGCTCCAGGCTCCGAGCTGTCAGCACAGAGCCTGATGCAGAGTTTGAACCCATGAACCATGAGATCATGACCTGAGCTGAAGTTGGATGCTTAAGTGACTGAGCCACCCAAGCGCCCCTTATATAGTCTATTTTTAGGTATATTATATAAAGTTCTGAGAAATGGTAATACCTTGATTTTGTAACATGTTGTTAGGAAATGATGTATTCTAGATACACATATTTTTAAGGTGATTTATTCCCCTTTAATGTATCCTGTTTTCCTTGTCTCCTGAAGCAGTGTATAGTGAATATAAATTTTTCCTTTAATACAGGGTCATCATTAGAAATTTTTATTATTATGTTGCCCAGTGACAAAACACTGTTCTCAGGATATATTAAAATATGTAGTTCTGCTTGACCATGTACTAAATCAGTCCAGACAGCTGTCTTTTTGTGAATTCTCATGTCTACTGTTTTTCCTTACCATTGGCGATATGCTAACTTCTAGAAAGCCAGTCCTCTTTATTTGTTAGTTCTGACTATAAGCCATGCTATCTGGAATTGTGTCTAAAATAATGCTAGAATAGAGCTTGAGTAAGGACTTGATGTTTTCTCCTCAAGTGCAGTTCAAAGGATGAGGTGTTAGTGTAGGTAGAGGAGATATTAGCTCCCTTAGAGAGCTCTGCTGGAAAAACTGCTTTTGATGTCTGGTATGCTATCTAACATACAACCAGAGGACCTTTATTTATTAATTTAAATGTCTCTTTATTTTTGAGAGAGAGAGAGAGAGAGAGAAAGAGAGAGAGAGCGCGAGTGCGCGCCCGCTCGGTGGGGAGGGGCAGAAAGAGAGGGGAACAGAGGATCCGAATAAGGCTCTGTGATGACAGCACGGAGCCCATTGCAGGGCTGGAACACACAAACTGCAAGATCATGACCTGAGCCAAAGTTGGATGCTTAAGCAGCTGAGCTACCTAGGCGCCCCCTGCTTTATATTTTAAATAGATGGCTAAGTGATGAACTTGAGTATAAATGTGAACATTACACATATATTGAGTAGATTTGCTAAGTCTGTAAATAAGAGAAACAATTCTGAATTCATAAATTAAACATCTTAAATATAATTATGCTAAAACTAGGAACAGGTATAATACATGTTCTGGAGGAGTCCCTCTCCCTGGAGATATTTCACGGCATAACTCAAGAATTACTGTCTGTTATTTTTAGCCAGCACTTTGGTGGTGGAGGCTTTTTGGGTCAGATGACTATTTGAAAACTTTTTGGCTCTGACTTTGTTCTCTATGTTGGATATGAACATTGACAGATTGATTCATTCAATGATTTTTCATGATTTTATCTACTCAATTAAAGGTAGTGTGGGAGGTACTGGAGAGGTAACTAAAACATATATGGCCCTTGCCCTTCTAAAAAGGGGAGAAAAATAATCAGATAAAAGAATCCATATTTATCAATTGTAATAAGTCTTATAAAAGTATTGGGTGCTGTGAGCTTAAATATTAACAAGAAGAGGTAATTTAGATTGGCAGTTTAGAGATGAGTTGGTGATCAAGTTGATATCTGACAAGTGAAGATAAACTAGAAAAAACAATGCTCCTAACAGAGGAAGCAGTGTGGGAAAACTCTTAGAGATGAGAAAGAGCTTGGCCCATTGTGAGATCTGAAAGAAGGCCCAGGAAACTGGAATGCAGTGAGCAAGGAAGAGTATCCTTTATGAGATAGAGATGGACACGTGTGTCAGTGATGGGTTGTGAAGAACCTTGGAGGCCATTGGAAAGGTTTTGAATATTTCCCCAGTGTAAAGACTTTGAAGAGTCTTAAGTAAGGGGATGGCATCACCAGAGTTTAAAAAAAAACAAAAATTTTCTTCTCTGCTATTCATTGATTAATGGAAGTTGGAGAAGGTGTGAGGAAGTGTAGAGACTGGCAGAGAGGCTATGGAAGTAACAGAAGGGTGGCGAAAGTGATGATGGGCATAAGTAGACAGAGCCAAGATGCACAGACCAAGTCCTCAGTTCCATTATCTGTAAGGTGGGGATAGTTGCTGTGTCTGGTACAGGGTTCCAGGTTCAGTAAATGGTAGCTTTGTTGTTATTTGTGTTATCCAGTGGAATTTTACTAGTTGATTAGTTAATTGAAAAAGCTGGCTAAGGAAGGAAAATAGTAAATAATACATAAACACATTCTGTATTTTAACTTAAAATATACAAATACTCATTGCTAATCTTTGAATGTAGTGTTGGGATCATTTGCTGAATATAAATCTGTGAATTGCAGTTCTCAGTTGATTTCATTTGGTTTGGTTTTGTATGATGCAAACCCGTAGATATATTCTCTGATTTACTGGTATTGTTCACTGATGGTCCAGCAAGAATTTAAAGACATCTGTAGATGTCTTTAGAAAGCAAGGATGAGAACAGAGAACTTTCTATTTTTTTTCCAGTGTGTGATTTAAAAAAAATTCATAAAATAATTTTTCTTGAAAGTTTTTCAAAATATTTTACATAGTTTTTGTGGAATTAAACGCTTTAAAATTAAAGTTTTACCAGTTTATATAGTATTTAATTAGAATATCTGATTTCAGTAATAAGTACATACTGATATAAGCAGGTTTGGAAAAAAAGTATAGCTGACTTCTGGCATTGATATCATTTGACTGGAGGGAATAATAATGTAGGGTGATACTAGAAATTAACTTTGTACTGGTGCAAACATTCCATGTGCCATGGCCATTTGTCAGTGTATTTTTATAGAAGTAATGGAGAATATCAGTAAATCTCACAAGTAACCGGAGAATAGTTAAGAGTGCTTTTACCGGGTTTTGGAAGTACTATTGATGGGACAGACCTTGATGAGGTGAGGGAAAGGAGAGTTCCAAGTATGTCTCCCATACTTCTGTGTAAGCAACCATTTTGAAGAAGGAATTATTTATCAAGATGGTTGGGAAGTTGGGGGATAGGCTCCAAATGTAGTTTCCAACTTAAGATGCCTGGAAGACATTCAAGTAGCATATTAAATAGGCCCTTGGCAGTTCAGCCCTAAATTTTAGAGTGATCTTGGCTGGCTTTGCTTTCGGAGCTGATGGGGAAGTGTGAGGAAGGCTTGAACCAAGACTGAGTGGCCCATGTGCCAGGCTGAATTATATAGCATGTGGAATCATGGTGGCTGCAGGCCAGGTGGTGAGAAGGAAGGTCTGAATGGTCCTTGTGTAACGAGGCAGAGTGACGTAGCTGCAGAAGTGGATCTGACTGCTGGGTACAAGGGTCAAAGTGGAGCTTCAAATGCAGAACCTAATCAGAAAATCACAAGTCTGCAGAATTAGTAGATAAGAAAGTGCGGCAAAAAACAAACTAAGGTAAACGCTTCAGTGGTAAGACATAAAACTGCTGGGGTATTAGAACACCATTTTTTTTTGCATTGTGGTGATTGAACAGTGTGTAGGCCAATATGAGAACACCTCATACACAGTCAACAGGCATAAACATTGATTTGATTTCCTAAAAGTGTCAGTGGACTTTTCATAGTGCAGCCTTGATGCAAGGCTGCTCTTATAATCAGTGGTATGCGTTTATGGACGTGTTAGCTTCTGCTAGGGGTGCTAGATAAAGAAAGCAATTCTGAATTCCCTCAAAAGGGTCTATGCTCTTAACCTTGGTCTTATTAACATTATTCTGTAACAAAATAAACAAACTGATCCTACTGATTTATTACTCTGCATGTGCAACAATACAGACGTTTGTTATCACCAGTGCCTGAGAATCATACTGATGTCCAAATCATTCCATTGTGTCGGAATTCATATGGAAAACACAACATATTTAGAAACTGGTGGAAATTATAATTAGATCTGAAAGTATCTTGTCAATCAAAATAAATATTGTGTTGTTTTACCCAGCTGAGTTAAGTGGCAAATTGTGGTAAGGAAGGAAGCGATTATTTTTAGTCGATGAGTATAACTAATCTAGCCTCTCAGTATAGGGTGGTTGGGCTGTGAGATGAGAGATAATTTGGCTGACTGGCCACATGATGGCTTGTTAAATAATTTCAAACACACCAGATTGAAGATTTTCATTGATTTCCCATTTCCTGGAAGACTAGAGAGCTGAATCTGGGTATCTTTTCTTTTTGAAGAGGCAGTCTCTTAAAGGATGGTTTCTTCCTTCTGATGTGAATATTTATGTATTTAATGTTAAAACTGGAAATAGCCATGATTGATTTTTTTTGAAGAACTTGATTATCTTACCCACATAGTGAATTTCTTAAATGTTTTAATCTTTACAGATACTTGATGTTTATTAAATTTTTTCTTTACCTATTTTAAAAACACCCCTGAAGAACTGTATTCTGTATGAAAAATCTGTCAATATCTCAGGTTTATAATACATTTTTTTCCATTTTATATTTAGAAGGAGCCACACATCTCGTATGAATTAACAGCTCTTCTTGATTCCCTTTCTTGGGATCTGGTGCCATCATTCAGTCCCTTGCCCAAAGTGGAAAACTGGGCTTCATCATTGACTCCTACTTTGCTTTCTTCTATACTTAACTCATTCTAGAATCTGCTCAGATTCTCTGTCTTCATAGCTCCTACTTAATTCAGCCCTCTGCCTCTGCCCTACATTGTTTCAGCGGCTTTCTGGATTCTCTCTGCCACTACTTTTCAACTGATCCTTTCTCCGTTAGACAGCATGATGTATAATCATGCCATCTCCCTGCTAAAACATCAGTGGTGTTGCCTTTAGGGGAAGACACAAACTACTTAACATGTTGTATAAAGTGTTTTGAGGCCTGACCACCTCCTGTTTCTTCAGCTTCAGACTCCCTTTTTTATTCCCTCACATTTTAAGCTCCAGGCCTACAGAAACTTAGTTTATGTTCTCAAATGTTACATGCCTATGTGGCAACTCCATCTTCACACATGATCTTCCTTTGGTTTACTGTCTTCCTACCTTCTGGCCTTCAGTGTAGGTGTCACTGCACAGAGGAAATTTTCCTTGAGCAACACAGACAAGATTATGTATTCATGTTACGCATACCCAGTGCAACCATTTCATCCATATCGTGGCACTTTTTATTCTTCACTGCTGTTGCATCTTTACTTGTCTGTACCTCCCAATAGACTGTAAGAGATGAGACCATATCTATTGTTCTGGTTATCTGTTGCCACGTGTTTTAGTTTTGTTATGGTGGCACCCCACTTCTGGGAACCCAAATCTGTTCCAGTTACTATTACAACAAGCAAAAAACCCTTAAAACTTAGTGGTATACAACATCCATCATTTCATATGTTCATGGCTTACATGGATAAAAATTTGGACAGGGCATAGTCCAGCTATGGAGATGACTGGTCTCTGCTCTACAGTGTCTGAAGCATGAACTAGAAAGACTAGAAGGGCAGGGAGTACAGGATGGAATTGTGTGAAGGCTTCCTTCCTCATGTGTCTGGTACCCAGACTGAGAAGACTTGAAGATGTGATTCAGTCAGGTTTGTCAACCAGAGTGCCTACCTGTGGCCTCTCAGTTTATTCTTGGTATCTTCAGAGATTCAACTTCAGAATGCCAGATATGTTACATGCCCTCTCAGGGCCCCAGGATCAAGTCAGAAGAAAGTAGAAGCTGCATACCAATCTCAAAGCCAGCTGATTGTCAACCTTAATCCACCAACAACTTGAATTTCCCCTTGTCATATAACAACGTATTTATAAGTTTTGGCAATTGGAATGTTCATGTCTTTGGGGACTATTGCAGTCAATCCCACTCAGATTCAAGGTGATCTTACCAACAGGGACTAGGTTTTGAGACTTGGCACTGGTCAGAAAGTCCTCTCATGAATGAACCCAAAGTCCTTACTCACACAGAGACTGAATCATCGCTCTGAAGAGATCAGAGCCTGAGACTGTATTCTCCCCTCCATTGGTTAAGGCAAGAGGATATAGATTCACTCGTTGATAAAAAGAGGGTCAAGTTGGGGCGCCTGGGTGGCGCAGTCGGTTAAGCGTCCGACTTCAGCCAGGTCACGATCTCGCGGTCCGTGAGTTCGAGCCCCGCGTCAGGCTCTGGGCTCTCGGAGCCTGGAGCCTGTTTCCGATTCTGTGTCTCCCTCTCTCTCTGCCCCTCCCCCATTCATGCTCTGTCTCTCTGTCCCAAAAATAAATAAAAACGTTGAAAAAAAAATTAAAAAAAAAAAGAGGGTCAAGTAATTTGTAGCCATATTTTTAAGTTATCACATATGTTTTGTTCATCATCATTCTGCTTCATTGTTTAACAAATAATAGGTACTTAATGAATGCAGGGCACTTAATGTTTGTATCATGATTGAATTGAATAATGTCAATTCTTATGAAGGAGTACCAGAAAAAAATGAGCTATGAAGACTAGGAAACAAGTTTGTGCATCTAAGGAAATGCAGAGATTTTCAGTGGTTATCTCTCTAAATAAACAGATATGTTCAGTGACTAGTAATGAGAAGCAATGATGTGTCAGAGTTATTATTGTGAACACCCCAGGGAGGCATGCTCATTTATGTGTTGTGATATCTCTGGTCTATAAAAAACTTAAATACATAAGACGTAGTGAGAATATATGATAAATATAACAAGTGTAAGTTTATGGAAAAGATGAAATGAGAGAGGAACCAAAATGGACATAAAACACTATGGAAGTTTTAAAATTATGTTATGGGCTGAATTATCCCCCTGCCCCCAATTTGTATGTTAAAGCACTAGCCCCCATTGTGACTGTATTTGGAGACAGGGCCTTTGAGGAAGTTATTAAGGTTAAGTGAGGTGTAAGGGGTGACCCCAATATGATAGAACTAGAGTTCTTATAAATAGAGGAAGAAACATCAGAGAGATAGCTATGTCTGTATGCACAGAGGAAAGAGCATAGAACGAAACAAGAAAGCGGCCACCTACAGGCCAGGAAGAGAGGGCTTACCAGAAGCCAAGACAGATGGCACCTCGATCTTGGACTTCTAAGTCTCCAGAACTGAGAAAATGAATTTCTGTTGTTTAAGCCACCCAGTTGTTGGTGTTTTGTGATGACAACCCAAGTAGACTAGTACTTGTATTTAAAAACTAAATGAATAGATTGAAGCTAAACTTTCTAAAGGATTAAGTCAACTTCGAGGACTTCATTAACTGGTAATCATAGAATATGTTTACTATATGGTGGTGATTGTTTCTTTTCTTTTGTAGAAATGTGGCTCCAGGAAGTAAGGAATTTGAATCTTTAATAACTTTGGAACTTGCAATCTTATGACAATAGGTCACTTCATCAGGTTAATGTCGTAGTTCCTGCATAGTGGGCCTCCATTCACAGTATTTGGGCGGGGGGAAAAAAAAAACTTGTTAACTCAAAATTTTTTCTTATCTTCAAATTGAAAACACATGCCAATATTCATTTGTCCCCTTAGTTTTGTTATCCTCTATGATTAATGTTCCCTTGAAAAGGGCTAGCAAAGCAGTTTGGCTAACTTCAATCAGAAGTGTCTAAGTAATGTACACATGTACAGAGTTCTCTTAAAGTTAGTGGGGTGGTGTGTCCCAGATAAAGAGATAAGTTATGATATTAATGATATTAGAAACCACCTGCTTAAACAGGTTCACTAAATCAAGCAATTCTGTAATTTGTCTTAACCCAGCTATTAAACAGACTCTCAAAGATGATCAGTTTTTATTCATGGAGAAATCATACTAGAAAACAAGATCAAAATCGCTGGTAATGCCTTTGGAATTAACTATATAAATGAGGGTTCATTTTTTTTTTCAAGCAGTGAGTTACTGTGGTTAACTCAGTAAATAAATGCATTTATTTGAAGTTTAGGGTATAGTTCCCAATATCGAAAGTGATAGTGTAAACCAGGCTTTAGATAGAACCAGGCATACTTATATGGCTCATGGGAACAGCAAAATTTCAATCCTCTTTCTCTGGCAGCTTTATGGTATAGGTGAACTTAAACTGCTTACCTGCCCTTGTACTCCCTTATGTGAATTTTTTTTTAAGATTTAAATTTTTTTGGGAGAGGGCATGTGGGGGAGGGGCAGAGAGATGCTATGAAGCAGGCTGTGCCCTGACAGGCTGACAGAGGTGAGCCCAGTGTGGGGCTTGAATTCATGAACTGCAAGATCATGACCTGAGCTGAAGTCGGAAGCTCAACCGACTAAGCCAGCTAGGTGGCCCTCCCTTACGTGAATGTCTAAGAGACAGAATTTTAGTTTGCCTGACACCTTACCTGTACATAGATGGCAAGAAGAAAGAATCAATGATGAGACCTTGAGGCATACCTTGGGAGTCCATAGTGGAAGAATCACCTTGACTTATTGTTCCACTGAAATATCACATAGGGAAGGAAACTTGTTTCCTAAAATGAACTAGATACTATTAGCAAAGCAGATGCCTTTCAGACAGCTTCAAGGCAAGAGCTATTCACCATACTGTTTCATTTGTTTGTTTTGTATTTATTTATTTAAATTCAAGTTAGTTAACGTACAGCATATTAATTTCAGGAGTAGAAGCCAGTGATTCATCACTTACATATAACACCCAGTGCTAATCCCAATATGTGCCCTCCTTAATGCTTATCACCCATCTGGCCCATCCCCCACCCATCTCCCCTCCAGCAACCCTCAGTTTGTTCTATTAAGGAGCCTCTTATGGTTTGCCTCCCTCTCTGTATCTAATTTTGCTTCTCTTCCCCTGTGTTCATCTGTTTTGTTTCTTAAATTCCACATCTGAGCGAAATCATATTTTTGTATTTTTCTGACTTATTTCACTTAGTATAATACACTCTAGGTCCATCCATGTTGCTGCAAATGGCAAGATTTCATTCTTTTTGATCACTGAGTAATATTCTGTTGCATATATATGGCACATCTTCTTTATCCGTTCATCAGTCGATGGACATTTGGTCTCCTTCCATAGTATGGACCCACAAATGTATGGCCAACTAATCTTTGACAAAGCAGTAAAGAGTATCCAATGGAAAAAAGAGGGTCTCTTCAGCAAACGATGCTGGGAAAACTGGACAGTGACAGGCAGAAGAATGAAATGAGACCACTTTCCTATACCATACACAAAATTACATTCAAAAAGGATAAAAAACCTAAATGTGAGACCAGAAACCATCAAAATCCTAGAGGAGAAAACGGGCAGCAACCTCTGTGACCTCAGCTGCAGCAACTTCTTAATAGACATTTTTTGTTTGTTTTTTTTTTGTTTTTTTTTTTTTTTAACGTTTATTTACTTTTGGGACAGAGAGAGACAGAGCATGAATGGGGGAGGGGTAGAGAGAGAGGGAGACATAGAATCGGAAACAGGCTCCAGGCTCTGAGCCATTAGCCCAGAGCCTGACGCGGGGCTCGAACCCACGGACCGCGAGATCGTGACCTGGCTGAAGCCGGACGCTTAACCGACTGCGCCACCCAGGCGCCCCTGTTTGTTTGTTTTTAATTTGAGGGTTTAAAGGCAATCTGGCTTTGCATAAGTAGTCCTGCTTTTGCTCATGGATCCCCTTTAAAAGAGTCAACGCCATAGTAGAACCTATAAGTAAATGAATACATGCGTTTTAGAACTTTCTAGTAGTGTTGTGAAGAGTCAATATATTATGGTTAGCACAATACCTAGCAAAAAAATTAGACTTTAAAACAAGCCTTGCCTTTGAGATGAAAATTGTTTTAGGGTTCCTACCAGTTTAAATAGAAGATTTAGGGATAGAACCACAAAAAAAAAATCTTATACAAATGAACTATAATTGTAAATATATTTGATAAAATAATTAGAAAACTCAGTTACAATGTCAGTTTGTTCTCTCTATTGAGGAGATACATTTGCCTCTAAGAAGATAGTGTTTAACAAGGGTGTCAAGATAATTCAGTGAGAAAAGAAGAGCCTTTTCAAGAAATGGCGCAGTGACAACTGGATATCTACATATGAAAGAATGAATTTGAACATTATTTCATGCCATATACAAATATTAACTCAAAATGGTACCAAGATTAAAAATTGTGTTTTTTTTAAAAAAAAAAAAAACACCATCAAGAAAGTGAATCCACAACCTACAGTGTGTTTTACTTACTGTATTTTCTCCCACAGAACTATTCCAACTCAATAAGACAAATATCCCAATTGAGAACAGGCAAAGTACTTGATATTTTTGTAAAGAAGGCATGCAGACATCCAGTAAACACCTGTATATGTTATGAGTCATCAGAGAAATGCAAATCAAAAGGAGATACCGCTTCATGCCCAGTAGGATGGTTAAAATCAGAAAGATAGACAATAACAAGTATTGTGAGGATGTGGAGATATTTGAACCTTCATATATTGCGGGTAGGATTGTAAAATGGTGCAGTCACTTTGGAAAACAGGTTAGCAGTTCCTCAAAATGTTAAGCAAAGGGTTACCACGTGACCTAGCCATTCCACTTCTAGGTATATACCCAAAAGGAATTTTCCACACAAAAAACTGTACATGAATATTCATGGGAGCATTATTCTCAGTAACCAAGAAGTGGGAACAACTCAAATATCAATCAATTGATGAATGGATAACACAATATTATATGAACCATACAATGGAAGTTTATTTGGCATTAAGGAATGAATTAGTGATTCATGCAGATTAGCCTTGAAAACATGCTAAGTGAAAGAAGACAGTCATAATAGGCCACATACTATATGATTACTTATATGAAATGTTCACGTTAGGCAAATGCTCACAAACAAAAAGTAGATTGGTGAATGCCAGAGACCGGAGGGATGAGGACATGGGGAATGAATGACTGCTTATGGTTACAAGGTTTTTTTTGGTTTTGTTTTGTTTTGTTTTTGTCTTTTTGAAGTGATGAAAATGTTCCGAATTATGTAGTGGTGATGATTGTACAGTTCCATGAATATTGTAAAAACCACTGACTTTTGTATGCTTTAAAAGAGCAAATTTTATGGTATGTGAATTACACGTTAATAAAAGTGTATATGAAAAGTGAGTTTAGCCAATAGTAAAGGCTCCATGCTTGAGATTCTTTTCAAAGAGAGTTTGAATGCATATCTATTTGAATATTTTGAGAGGGATGTAAATGTCATTCTGTATTTTTAATTCATGTGTTGTATAATTTCTTGGATTCAAATCATGGCAATAAGGTATCACAAAATGTTAAAATGTAATGCTGTGTGTCAGCTATGCTTGAATTTAAAAGTGTTACAGTGAGGAGTTAAGTAAAAATACTTAATATTTTTTCAACGTCATGGGCGCCTGGGTGGCTCAGTCAATTAAGTGTCTGACTCTTGATTTTGGCTCAGGTCATGATCCCAGGGTTGTGGGATCAAGCCCTGCATTGGGCTCTGCACTGAGAGTGGAGCTTGCTTGAGATTCTCTCCCTCTGTCCCTGTGCCCCTCTTCCACTCTCTCTCTCTCTCAAAAATTAACATATTTTTCGACATCAGTGCACATGCATAAGAGTGAAAGGATGTAGAAGCAGAGACTGAAGGAAAAGGAGAAAGACGGATTTTGCTAATAAATCTTCATTTGGGTTTAATATATGTCTACTCTACATGTGGCTGTAAGAGAAACTTATTACAATTTTTGATATAATGTTTGGTAGAAGCCAAAAAATTTAGTCCGACCAGCTATGTTCAGCAATATTTATGTTCACTGACACTCAACATAAAAGTGAAAGAGGAGGTGAGTATAGTCCTACTTTTGTATTTGCTTTACCTAGAAATTGGAAAATAATTGGTAGGAAAAAGAAGGTATACTATGACCTATTTAAGTGCATAATGTAAAGAAAAATCTTATGCGACGATTACTGCATATCTTTGCCACAATTGGCATACTATTTTCAGGTAAAAACGTGGATATTGTAAAATTTCTGATTACCAAACAATACATTACTAAATTCCCATTCATAATTTTTTTTACTGTTTATATAATCAAGATTTATTGGAGATGCAAAAGAATTGGAAACAGAATTTTGAAGAGATATTTGTGCACTCATGTTCTTTGCAGCATTATTTAGAATGTCCAAGAAGTGTCCATCAATGGGTAAATGGATAAAGAAAATGTGGTGTGTGTGTGTGTGTGTGTGTGTGTGTGTGTGTACACACACACACATACATACAATGGGATATTGGAAGGAAGCCTTTTTATATGCTGAAATATGAATGAACCTGGAGGACTAAGTGGAATAAGTTAGTCATGGAAGGATAAATACTGCATGATTCCACTTATATGAGATACCTAAAGTAGTCAAACTCAAATAAATAGAAAGTAGAATGTGGTTACCAGGGACTGGAGGAGAGGGAGAAATGGGGTGCTATTCAAAGGGCATAGTTTGCTTTGCAAGATGAAAAAGTTCTAGAAATCTGTTGTACAACAATATGCATATAGTTAATAGCATAGTTAACTATAGTTAAGTATTTTATACTTAAAAATAGTTAAGGTGGTAAATTTTATGTGTTTCTTTACCACAAAAAAAAATCCTAAAATGAATATACATCTGGAGCACACAGAAAAGGTATGACATTGTATTTAGAGTCTTTCTTTCTAATGGTGGGTGGTAGGGATATTTTCTCCGGAAACTTGGATAAAATGAGATAGGTAAACAATAAAATAGGTAAACAATAGGCAAAATAGGTAAACAATAAAAAAGGTATATGAGTAAAAACTTCATTATGAAAATTTGGAACTGCAAATTTTGAGCTGGAAAAATTTTACTTTATAGAGAAACAGCCAGAAAGTAAAAATTGCTATGCTTATTAATCCAGGAGATTTTTCTGTTATGAAAGTCTGATCAATAGGTAATATCTTTATGTTTAAAAACACTGGATATGGATGGACAGGTAGAATTCCAGACTGACTCTATCTTAGGTAACACACCATCTAGTGTGGGGAAACAGATGCCTAAACAATTAACGGTGCTCGCAGCGAGGGCACAGAGAGCTCAGATAGAGATACAGTCCTGGAGCAAAGAGGACGCAGTGATGGACTCTGCTCAAGGCACAGGTAACGGAGTCATTATGGTAGAGCTGGGATTGAAAGAATGAGCAGTCTCTTCCATGGTAGGGAGGAAAAAATGCCCTTAGGTAAAGCCCTGGAGTCATGAAAGTAGATCATGCCTTGAGGATGATGAGAGGTGCAGTGTGTGTAGAGTTTGAGGTGCAGAAATGAGAACATTTGGAGCCAGAGTATAGTGCCCTCCAATGGGATATCCTGTGCACTTCATAATTTGCTCTTTAGGTGTTGAGGAACTGTGCTATCAGTGACTATAATAGCTGCCATTTACTGAAGGCTAACCATGGACAAAGAATTAAGTTATTTGCATATATTATCTTATTCCCATTTGGTAGACAAGGAAGCTAAGGTGCCCGGAAGTTAAGTAATTTAATGTCACGTAACAGATGACTTGGAGAGCCGGGTTTGGAGCCACATAGTGTCAACTTCCAAAGATTCTGTTCTGAAATTATATAATGCTTGACAGCTTTCTGTGGCAGTATTTAAAGAGGGGAAATGTAGGTGAATGTGAGATGTGTTTTTGGAAGGTATTGCAGCAATAATGTGGAGAAAGCCCTGGAAGAAAGGAAGGTTACAGCGGTAATGCAGGTGGAAAATCGTGAGTCTGAATAAAAAGCGTTGGTGGGAAGTTGTTGAATCTAAAAATGGTACAGTTTTGAGACATCACTCTCCTTAGAAGCTAAGAGGTTTGCCTGTGAGGTAATGCGTGCATATATATATGCTAACAGAAACACGATACCTCTGAATGAGAGAGAAGACCATTTCCTCACAGAGCATTTTAGCAACACCACTCCTCATGCTGCAATTCTCCATAGGGCAGTGAAATGCAGACTAGATATATCTGTGCATGCAGGGACTGCACCAAAGGAAAGGAACCCCCCAAATTATGAAACTCAGAGTTTATGTAGGGCAGCAAGCATATCAGCCCTTAGTCCCCCACAGAGAGATAAGTCCTGTCTGGGGAGGGGAGGGAAAGGTCCCTAGATTTTTATTACCCTTTAAATGTACGCAAGTGGCTCTGAGGGAGATAAGCCCTTAAATCTCTCTAGAAAAATTTATCTCTAACTTCCAATGTGTGGTTACTGTTCAGGCATCCTGTAGCCTAGCTGCCAATAATTTTTACTCAAAAGGTTCTGAATGTGCAGAAACATGAAAATATTCATGGAACATAGTTTCTCAACAGTGGTATGAACAACCTATTGACAGTGGATAGAAGTTGTATACCTTTTATAAGATACTTCCACAAGCTTTAAAGAAATCCTCTTGATTATTCAAGTTATAATTGTTGTATGTATATTCTTAATTTGAGTACCAATAAATTATGTTTGAGAAGAATCCTACTTCTTCTCTACTTTGAAAGTTGCTGAGGCCATACTGATTAGTGGTCCAGAGAAGGAGCAAGGAACCCTGCTTTTATTGAGAAACCCAGACAATTAACACAATTTGAGGAACACAGCAACATATCTCCAGAATAAATTGCATGTAATAAAGTTACATTGGATGTGAAATTTTAAAAAGAGAGTTTCCCTATTTCGGCTGATAATGTATATCATAAACTCTTCTCTAGAACACATAGTGGCCCTCAGTTCTGTTTTCCTTAAAAAATAAAAAGATGTGAAGATGAATTCTTGTTTCATAGAGATTGTCTAGGCAGGTACCAAAAAGAAGAAATTCAATAACAGCATTAAATCAAGAGCACATTGAACCAAGCTGAGTCTGACATTTGGAGAGTTTAAAAAAAAATCCGTTTCTAGTATAATACAATGATCTTTCATTTCCGACTTTGTGTGTGTGTGTGTGTGTGGATGAGGGAGGTTGGTTAAGGAATAAGTATCAGGGAGGAAATAGGATGGAAGTTGGAAATAAGCAGGAAATAGAAATGAAACTTCCAAGGATTTTTAAATCTTGGTTTGACAGCAGGTAACTTTTCCAACATGTTACATGCAAAATAAAACTGTTAGGTTTTGTATGTTTGTTTGTTTTCATGTTTCTCCCTCCTTTTCTCATTGCCAGAGATGATATTAGCCTTGATCCTATCACTTAACATGTTAGAGAGGAGAAGGATATCAATACCCAAAACCAAGAAGTGCATGTTGGTTGAAGACCAGACTTCAATGTGTAGATCTTTTTTTGCTTTTATACTCTTTATTTATTTTATTTTTTTTAATTTTTTTCAAAGTTTATTATTTTTGAGACAGAGAGCATGAACGGGGGAGGGTCAGAGAGAAGGAGACATAGATTCTGAAACAGGCTCCAGGCTCCGAGCTGTTAGCACAGAGCCCGATGCGGGGCTCGAACTCACGGACCACGAGATCATGACCTGAGCCGAAGTCGGCCGCTCAACCGACTGAGCCACCCAAGCGCCCCGCTTTTCTACTTTTTAATTGGAATAATGATAAAATAGCAGTAAGTGTTGTTTTTTTAAATAAAAAGTTATACTGTTCTGTCACCATCAATTTGCTTTTCTGTATTACCTTGCATTTTAGATATACACACACATCCACACACAGCAGAGTTTTGGTAGTTATTAAGTACTTAATACATCTTTCCTATTAGCATTGTATTTGTTTTTCAGGGAGGTACAAAAAGCTCAAAATTGAATACTGAAAATTTGATTCAGGTGTACTGAGTGTTTTTAAGTCTGCCAGAGTAACCCTAGGCTAACATTAGTCCTGCCAGTGACACGTTAAAGTAGTAATAGGCATAAAATGATCTCTTGCCACAGCTGTTAGGCAAGATAAAAGTGCCAGTTTTATATTTTTATGTTGCTAACCTCATAATAGTAATTTTATAAGATGCATGTATAAACTTGATTGTTGCTTCATCAGAATAATTTATAATTTCTTTAAATTATCAATTATTTTTGCATGTGTATTCATACATGAATAACAATTGGAAGAGAAATGATTTTGATCTGTAAGTCAGAAGATCCTAGAACTGTTAAAAGCACTCAGACCTCTCCTGTATCTGGGCAAGTCTCCAGTTTTGGTGCCGAGCCTGGGATGCTGCTTTAAAGTGGAGGTTCTTACCCATCTCGGAAGAATCTGGTTTAGTAGGTCAAATGTGAGGCCTACTAAATTTACATTAAAAAAAATTAATATGTATTTTTGGGACAGAGAGAGAGATAGAGTGTGAGCAGGGGAGGGGCAGAGAGAGAGGGAGACACAGAATCTGAAGCAGGCTGTAGGCTGTGAGCTGTCAGCACAGAGCCCGAGGCGGGGCTCGAACTCACAGACTGTGAGAGCATGACCTGAGCCAAAGTCAGATGCTCAACCGACTGAGTCACCCGGGTGCCCCCTAAATGTGCATTTGTTAATTTTTTTTAATGTTTATTTACTTTTGAGAGAGAGAACATGAGCAGGGCAGGGGCAGAGAGAGAGGGAGACATAGAATCCGAAGCAGACTCCAGGCTCTGAGCTCTCAGCACAGAATCCTATGTGGAGCTTGAACTCAAGAACCGCGAGATCATGACCTGAACTGAAGTTGGACGCTTAACCAACTAAGCCACCCAGGAGCCTCAAAATGTGCAGTTTTTAAATGTGCCCAACTGATTTTGATGCATGTGGTTGTTGGACCACATTGAGAAAATACCAGCTTAGAGCTCATCTTTTCAAGCACTTAAGAGTGAAAACTGTGGACTAGGGAGAGTAAGTGACTATCAGGAAGGCTGCAGGTGGCAAAACACATCTACCACTGGGTTAAATGATAAGAAATTTTGCTGTCTCATGTAAAGGGAAATTCAAAGGTACAGTGAGCTTGAGGTGCAGTTCAGTTAGGGCCCCAGCCCAGATTCTTTTTGGTCACTGAGATTTTTCCTTCTCCTTGTGTGACATCTCACAATGCTTCTCGTAGGGGAGCGAGATGGTACATTTGCCATGTTTCCTCATTCATATTCAGCAGTCACTTCCTTTGATACTTTTAACCTTTCTTGAAACTTCCCATCTTATTGGCCAGAACTGGGTCCCAGGTCCATCTCTAAAATAATTATTGATAGAAGAAATAGAATTACCATGATTGATGTATACTAATTCTTTCTTAGACTTGGAGCTGAAGTCAGATCCATGATCTGCCTTACCTACTACTCAGTGGGCAAAGATGGAATAAATGTGGTAGCATTTCAAAGCTAATAATGCCTTGTTTAAGAAAAGAAAGAATTCTCTTGAACCTAATTTTTGATTGAAAGTATACAAATAGTAGTGTATCTCTATTCTCGAAACCTTTACTGTTACCATTCTTGTTCCTTTTCCAAACATTATGCTTGGTAAATTTATTCCAGGGTAACAATGTAAACTCCAAACTTTAAAGTGTTTTCCATATGTAAGAAAGCACCAGAGTTTTAACAGTATTTAACAAAGGTTCCATTAGGAAATTTAATTAATATATCACACCAGCTTGCTATTCCTATTAAATTTCATTATTGACTCTATTGATATGGCAGAGACCTTGTCAATGCTAAGACTATGGTGTTGAACCCAGATTTTCAAATCCTTGTGCCCATGGAGTGTGCTTTTCAGTTGTGGGTTCCCACATGTATGCAAGTAATTACAATGTTTCAGTTCAGGCTGCTGTAACAACACAGACTTGGTGGCTTAAATAACAGATATTTCCATTCTAGAGTCTGGAAATCTTTGATCAGGTTGCCATGGTCAGATTCTTAGTAAAAGTCCCCATCTTGGTTATATCCTCACAAAGCTTTTCA
Organism: Puma concolor; assembly: GCF_028749965.1. NCBI lineage: Eukaryota > Metazoa > Chordata > Mammalia > Carnivora > Felidae > Puma > Puma concolor. The sequence continues at coordinate 41,529,520 of NC_141673.1, read as the reverse complement.
TTGGGGAATGTACTGAGAGAGAAATCTTGTCTTTTAGTATTTCTGTTAGGGCATTAATCCCACCATTGGGGCTTCATGACTTCGTCTAAACCTAATTACTTCCCAAAGGCTCCACCTCCAAAAGCCATTATGTTGGGAGTTGGGACTTCAATATATGGATTTGAGGGGTGGAGACACACACATTTAATACATATGAAGTATAATGTAGTAATTGCTATAATAGGAAGAAAGCAGCAGGTGCTGTCGAAGTTGCATTAGGAACACCACACCAAGAGTGAGAGGTCAGTGTCAGGAACCTGGAGGGAGTGAATTTAAACCAATGCCTGACCTTTGAGCAGAATTTAGGTAAGAAGGGATAGAATAGGGAGTTTCCAGGGGAAAAAAGGCAAAAACAACATGGTTTGGTTAAGGGAATTTGGCATTCAACATTTCACCATGTCAGTGTGTTTGGAGCAGAGATGGAATAGGTTAAGGTGTGGAGTAACCAGTGATGAGGGTGAAGAGATACTCAGTGCCAGATTCTTAAGAACCTTTGTAAGTTACACTGCAGAGTTGGGATTTCATCTGAAATAGTGGATTTCAGAAGGGTTAGGTAAACCATTTGGAACGTTCTTAGGGATTTCATCTTGGGGCAAATAGGGAGCCAATGAATGCCACTTAAAAAGGGAAGTGCTGTTATGGAATCTGTATTTAAATTTTTTTTTAATGTTTATTTTTGAGAGAGAGAGAAAGAAAAGAAGAAAGAGAGAAAGAAGGAAAGAAAGAAAGAAAGAAAGAAAGAAAGAAAGAAAGAAAGAAAGAAAGAAAGAAAGAAAGAAAAAGAAAATCCAAAGCAGGCTCTAGGCCCCAAGCTGTCAGCACAGAGCCTGACACAGGGCTTGAACTCCTGCACCACGAGATCATGACCTGAGCCCAAGTCAGCCACTCAATCGACTGAGCCACCCAGGTGCCCCTGGAATCTGCTTTCAAAGGTGACTCTCTGTGAATAGTGGATTTCAGAAGGGTTAGGTAAACCATTTGGAAAGTTCTTAGGGATCCCTGTGAGGAACGAAGGGGGCTTAAGGTCAGTCTGAGGCAGCAGAGCCATAAAGAAGTTAGGCTGAAGAGGAATTTAAGAGACTGACTCAGCAAGCCTTTGTGATTAAGTGGATATAGTAATTTGGGAAGAGGAAGCCTTGCAGGATTAATGCACAGGTGTCTGATAGGGAAAACTGTGTAGCTGTTGGTGCCGGCCACTGTCATGGCCATAAATTGAGTGATGCCTATGGATCCTTCCCAGCCCAGTGGTATCTTTAGGACTTGAAGATAAACATGAATGGGCCAAATGATATATTTTGCATTATGTATCTTTTTTGTTCTTAAGTTTCCAGTTTTATGTCAGTATTGCTAAAATTTACAAACATTAAAAAAATATTCATACATATCTTTTCAAACCTTCCTTGAAGCCCTTCTGTTTTCTGTCACTGAAAAAACAATTATTAACTTTCTCTTTGGCACTTGTGTATTGCCCCATAGCTATGTCAGTTTTGAATTGTGTTGGGGTTTTGCTTATATTTCCTTGTGTCTTTGTTTTTGATCTGTCCTTATTGCCTTCATTATTAGGCGCTTGGGAATGCCTTATCTTGTATTCTTTCTGTGTCTTGTTAAGATACCTGATTGATTGATTTAGTAAAGGTTTTGACCAATTAAAATGTCTATAATATAGAATATGAGTGTGGATTCTGGCAAGGATAAACATTATGTAAAGTTAGAACAAACTTATACTCCAGACCTGGGAGGTGAGATATGCTGGAAATTATTTCTTTTCCCATTAATGTGTAAAGAAGCTATCAGAAAATTATTGCATGCATAATTATTTGTTACATACCAGTTATACACAGAGGACCTTGGTGGAAGTACTTGTTGAATGAAGTATTTGTTGATAGAGGCTTTTGCATAGTAATTATTTTCTCATTACTGCAATGGAGAGAACTTTCTGAAATAAAATCAGGTCTCTATCAATAAATCCAAGCCAATCAGACTCATCTCACTCAGGTGTTTCATGCTGCTGATGGCGATCTTGAAATTTCTTGTCAGCTGTGAAAAATTTTACTGTGGCATCAAAAAAACGTTATGAAGAAAATGTATGATAATTCTTTCAATTTTCTAAGTTGAGCATAAATGTTGTGTCCTACATACACAAGCTCTTCCATGCTCTTATTTAGTATTCAAACCCTTCGAATCTTAGGTTCTCAAGTTTTGCAATCATTTTTCTTTCGAGGATCTCTTTTTTTGTTCAGGTTTTTATAAGGTACCTGGGATACCTGAGTTTATGGTCTTTAAAGTTTTTGACAAAAAATACATAAAAAGAAAGCAATTAAACTCTTCCTTTCCTATAAATCCTATGAATATTTTCATTTTTAGAAAAACTTGCATTATGAATACCGTTTGGCTGAGTGTTTAAAGTTTTGAGCCGCAAGGCCGTATTTGGTATCCTTCTTATTTATTTCTTATCTGTTGAATGTATTATCTCAGAGCCAGTGTCTGTGGCCAGATTGCTCTTATTTTTTCTTTGAATGTATCTTTATTGGAATGATTCTTTTATCCAACTCAGCCCCATTGTTCTGTCTTTTATTATTGACGTGTATGTGCTGAGTCATTTCAACTGACCCTGCAGGTCATTATTTAGCTTTGTTTAACAATGTGTTAGGTAATTATATTTGTTCTATTTGTCTTAGTCTCTTCATCAAGACCATAATGAGTCTCATCTATATGTTAAAAATCAATTATCTTTAATTTTATCATTAACTCTTTGTTGTAGTCAACTTTTGTAATTTTCCTTTACATTTTTGGAAAGCCTGTCAAATTTGATAGCTGTTGATTTGAATTTTACAGCATTTATTACTTACTTTCTCTAATGTTCATTTGAATTCCACTGTGGCTTTATAAATGACCTATCATTCTTTTATCTAGCCCTGTGAGTACATTATTTTGCCATGTTAGCATTTATACTAATTAGGATGGATTAGCCTATGCAGTAGGAATAAATAACCAAACCTGTAAGTCTGTAGCTCAATGAAAATAAAAAGTGTATTTTTTTTTCTCTTGCTGCACTTTATCTGAAGGTGGCAGTGTGCTGTGTTTCACACAGCCATTCCATGACCCAAGCTGATGGAGCCCTACTGCTAGTTACCCGCACCATCTGGGATATATTACATTTTCCGTCATAGCACTGTGATTGAGTTTTTCTGTCTCATTGGCTGGAAGCAGGCACTTAACCCAGCAAACTATATGTACCTGGAAAGAGTGGAGAATTAGATGTGAGTAACACTAGACATCTCAACCAGAGCACTTAGGAAATTAATGGCTATTTTATTTTATTTTATTTTATTTTTCAACGTTTTTATTTATTTATGGGACAGACAGAGACAGAGCATGAACGGGGGAGGGGCAGAGAGAGAAGGAGACACAGAATCGGAAGCAAGCTTCAGGCTCTGAGCCATCAGCCCAGAGCCCGACGCGGGGCTCGAACTCACGGACCACGAGATCGTGACCTGGCTGAAGTCGGATGCTCAACCGACTGCGCCACCCAGGTGCCCCATTAATGGCTATTTTAAAGTCTGTTTGTTTGTTTATTTAGAGAGCATGCACATGAGCAGGGGAGGAGCAGATAGGGAGAGAGAATTCCAGGCAGGCTCCCTGCTATCAGTGCAGAGCCCGAAGTGGGGCTTGGACCCACAAACTGTGAGATCATGACCTGAGCCAAAACCAAGAGTTGGAGGCTTAACCGACTGAGCCACCCGGGTGCTCCAGTGATTATTTAAAAGAAATTGTTTTGGCTGTATAAAGCAGATAGTGTCTAAATCTTACCTGTGTTTCATGTTTCTGATGGTAAAACTTTTTTGGAGGTATGATTGTCTGCTTTGGCAGAATCTAGAATATAGAGTATGAGAATATCATGTTTTAATCAATGTATTTTAATATACTAAAATGACAGATATAAATATTCCAGACATCTTAAATTGTTTTCCCAGGTTGAGGACTAGCCAGTCACCCCTATACCATTTATCGGGTTGTTTCTTCTCGCTTATTTGAATTGAATGATCATCTTTGTATATTAAATGCTCATGTATTTTAAGCACCTGGTAGGGAAAAGCATTGCCTTTTTTTCTCCTGAAGTTTTGTTACTATTTGTATATATTTAACCTTCAGGGGAATTTTAGAATCATTTTCTCAGTCTAAGCTTTCTGAAAAGATGCATGAAGTGGCTGCACCTCATCAATATTCATAATTAGTAGAAAGTCGTAGAATTATCTTTTGTGGAGTCAGATTCCTAGGTTCTAATCTCAGCTTTGCTGCATAACAGCCATATGACCTTGGGAGAATACTAGACTCTATATCTCAATTTCCTCATCTGTGAAATAGGGATGATAATATCATCTATGTTATAGGGTTATTATAAAGGTAAAGGGTCAGTAAAGCTCTTAGTACAATGTCTGATATGTATTCTGTGTTAGTGGTTTTTTAAGTATAAATAAAGTAAAATTAAAAATGTTAATGCTGGAGCACAATAGAAATATGTGAGGTTTTTGAGAATACTATGCATGAAGAAATACATTTGTTCACCCTGGAGGAAAAAGACATCATGCGTGAATGTAGGCAGTATTGTTCTTTCTGGTGTTGGTTTTCAGGGCAGATGAATTGTCATTGTACCTGATGTGATATGTGAAGTCTAATCTGAGATTAGAATATTTGATATCCCTGAAATACTAAAATTCTTGTCAGCAGACCCATACATTCTTGGGGAAAGGCTACCCAACTCCCAGCTTAAAAGCATTGTTCTTTATAGTAAAGTTTGCCTCTAGAGGTCTGTAAGTACTCATCTTTAGCAGAAATAAACTTGTAGGTTGTGAATTTTTCTGACCAAAGACAGCACTTTATTAAAAAAAAATTACTATGTGCAGGCAACCTCTATATTATTTTGAATGTTTTACTTTTATGTCTGTTTGTTAAGCCATGCTAGAAGTTTTATGTGATTGTAAGATTGTTTAAATATAGGGTTTTTAAAAATCAGACTTTATCTTGAAGCATCATGAGATTTGCAAAGGCATAGCAAGATCGGACTAATGTCCATTTTACATTAATATTAAAATACGGAGGTGTATGAACTGAAATGTGGCTATATTATTTGCATTGGCAACTGAGACGTCACATGAATCATTTTCATTTTTAAATGTTAAGAATCCTTTGCCTTCCACCAAAATAGCAAGAAGTATAGAGATAAACTATTGCTGTGCTAGCACAAAGCAATATACCTTTTTTATTACAGAATCAGGCAACAATCCTCTGAGATTCTTATTGAAGTAGAATGGAGTGAATTTTTATTGATTTGTTATTTCATTTAAGACATCATTTTGCCCTCTTGCTTTCTTGTAGTATGAGTGTTCAATAAATAATACATTCTCTCTTGTACATGGTGCCACCTAAGAATTTGTTTGGCTTGAAATAAAACAGGTGTTTCTATAGCCCACTGTTCTGGCTTCTCTGTCGTTTTGCATACCAGCTGTAAGGACTGATCTTCTTAATTATTTTATGTGATGTGAATTCAGGTTTTGATAATAAAGGTGGTCTGGGGTCAGTAGCTGAATGCCCTTTACTCGACGGCCATGTTGTGGACATGTGCTGCTTGTATTGTCCCTGGCTGATGTGTGGTGATGGTAGCTGACCTCTGCCTGTCGTGCGTGCCTGGTAGCCGATCGATGGAATCACCTCAGAATGATGATCAGTAACCGGGCCTGACAGCAACCAGATGTAAAAGCAGCTTTGCAAGTGAGACCCACGTTTCATGGTTTGATTCAACAGGGAGCATGGCTGTGACACAGCTGTATTTTCATAATCCAGGAGACGAGTGACAAGACAGGTCTTTCCAGAGAGGGTTATTCATACATTTCATCAATGGTTCCTTTTGGTTTTAATTAGAAATCCTAGCAGTGTCACTTTTGATAGTTTCAGTTGGATTGAAAAAGAAGGCAAGAGGATGCGATTCTAAATTCTTTTTTTTTAATGTTTTATTTATTTTTGGGAGAGAGAGAGAGAGCATGGGCACGCGTGGAGGAGAGCGGGGGAGGGGCAGAGAGAGAGGGGACAGAGAATCTGAAGTTGGCTATGCACTGAAAGCAGTGAGCCCAACGTGGGGCACAAACACACAAATTGTGAGGTCGTGACCGGAGCCAGTCAGACGCTAAACCTACTGAGCCACCCAAGTGCCTGAAGAAGATACAATTCTAAAATGGCAGATAGTAGGATTTCAGTGAGTATTTAATTGAAGTCAGGATTAGATTAGAAAGCATCTTTGGTTATTTCATGAAGCTCATTCCTCTTTGAAACTGTGAACAGTGGAACTACCCGATGAAAACGAATTTAAATGGGAGGTACCACACCCATGTCAGGTCTTCTGATGCCCCATCTCAAGCCTTTCTTCAGGTAAGGAGTGCTGCTTATGGAGAAGGGTATGTGGTTTGTATTACACTGATTGCATTAAACTAGGGATCAGATTTTTGTTGTTAGCTCTCAAAGTTTTGGAGAAAATATGTTAATTTTTATTAATGTATCCCACTTGGTCCTTCACTTTTTAGTTTAATTTTATTTTTTAAGTTTATTTACTTTTGAGAGAGGGCACATGAGCCAGCGAGTTGGGGAGGGGCAGAGAGACAGAGAGAAAGAGAATCCCAAGCAGGCTCTGCATTGTCAGCATGAAGCCTGATGTGGAGCTCGAACTCACAAACTGTGAGATCATGACCTGAGCCGAAACCAAGAGTCGGGACGCTTAACTGACTGAGCCACCCAGGTGCCCCATGGTCCTTCAATCTTAAAAGAACCTCAGTTTACTATATTCCATACTTGACCCTTAACACAGGTTGGCCCAAGCTGGAAGAATACCATTGAATACAGTGAAAACACATGTCTTCAAAGGTGCATTTGGAATGATGGGCCTCTCTGGGACCCTACTTACTACAAATCACCTTTCGTTTTCCGACAGGTGGCTGATAATGGATTTACATAGTAGTTTTAAGTAAAAGCTCATTTTACTTTTGGCTTAAGACCTGAAATTAAAAAAAAAAAAATAAGTTTATTTTGGGAGAGAGAGTGAGCATGCATGAGTGGGAGAGGGGTAGAGAGAGAGAGGCTGAGAGAATCCCAAGCAGGCTCCGTAATGTCAGCACAGACCCTGACATGGGGCTCAAACCTATGAATCATGACATAATGATCTGAACTGAAATCAAGAGTTGGATGCTTAACTGACTGAACCACCCGGGTGCCCCTAAGATCACAAATTTAACATGATTATGAAAAGGGTCATGGCACTGGGGTGCTTGGGTGGCTCAGTTGGTCAAGCATCGAACTCTTGATTTTGGCTCAGGTCATATCTCACAGTTTGTGAGATCAAACCCCGTGTCAGGCTCTGTGCTGGCAGTGCAGAGGCTGCTTGGGATTCTCTCTCTCCCTCTTTTTTGTCCCTCTTCCACTTGTTCTCTGTCTCTCTCAAATAAATAGGCATTAAAAAAAGGGTCACGGCATTATAACCTTTAAAAAATAATGTATATTTCAATTAACAAAAAGCACTTTTTAACAAAATACATATTTTGAAGCTACACTGTGAATTGCGCATAATTTTCATTAGTCTTTACGTAAATACGTTAGATCATAACTCCTTCAACATTTGAATTCTTTTTGGATTGCACAAGGACGTGCTAATGATGCTAATGGTGATACAAAACAGGGAAAACCGAGAAGACAGAAGGAAACTAAACAGCCAGGTATTGAGGAAGAAATCAGTATTTTAATCCTTATTTCATGTGTTGTTTACTGTCAGAGGAAGGGCTGTCCATTCTCCCAAGTTGAAAACAGAAAGATAATTGAAACAAGCAGTGTTAGTAAGAGATCTCTAATGCCAAGTCAGTAAGTATTATAATCATGCACTATATTTCTTATTAATATTGGTTTACAATTTCTATTTAGTTGTTAATGGTCTCTTGGTACTGCCTTGGATTCCGTATTTTTTTGATAGCATTTACTGGTTTTTTTTTTTTTTTTCCCGCTAATATAAAAGAAAGAAATTGTTATGTTAAAAACTTTGGGAAATATTTACAAGAAAAAATTAATGAAAAGCATTTGTAGGAAAATGATAAATGATGAAGTTTGCTTCAAAATGATTTTAAATGAGAAAAGAAGTGGGATCTAGTTGAAACTGTATTGGCCATGATAAATTTTGGGTACAAAGAGATTCATTATACTGTTTGCTTTACTTCTGTATCCTTTGAAAGTTACTATAAATAAAAGCACCTTTAGTCCCATTTCTCAGACATAAATGTTTCTTCTGCAGATATACACATTCATAAAAGCACATTATACATAGTCACAGTTTGCAATTTAAACAAAATTGGATTCCTGCTCCCCCAGCGGGTGGTATATTCAGGAGAGACTCCAGTAGAAACTCTGAGTCTGGTAGAGGTCAGGTTGCTCTTCTTAAATGTTCTTGGCAGTCTTGTGTACAGAGCATTCATTTGAAGCTTGTGACTTGTCATTGGATGGTCAGGTTTGGCGAGTGACTTGTGTATTCAGTTCTGTGGGTTCAGCCCTAAAACACCATGAACGGCTACATACATTGACAGTGAACTGTTGGAAAAACTTAGAATTTGCTTGTGTTTGGTACTGCATTAGAGTATTTTCCATAGGATATGTGGGAAAAAATTAAAAAGCACGGAGGCTACCTCATTCTCATCATCTCTTCCTTTGTACTGTGTACTCCTTCTTCCTCTGAAAGAAATGGAGGGGAAACTGAGTAGAACCTTAGAATGGTTTAACTCTGAGAGCAAGGTATGAAAGAACTAGACTGCCACCTGCTTCGCCTTTCCCCAGCCCCTCCATATCCTCCACCCCAAGCCCCAGCATGTGTCAAGTTCATATGTGCAAGTTCATTTACATAGTCCAGGCAATAAAAAAAAGTATTTTCTGAAACATAACATTTCCAGGACAGATCTAGGTAACATGACTCAAGGGATCCTCTAGGTGCTACTGATACTTCCAAAATGATAATCCCTATACAGACATTTAATTATAAATCTTTCATTTGCTTCAAAAGTATCTAAAGTATCTTAACTTAGCTCCTTGGAACATATTCACATTCAGTTCATGCTTTGCATGAATGGTTTTATCTTCTGGAGGTATGTGAGAAGCATTCTCAGTATATTTGGCTCTCATCGATGCTAATTTGCAGAACACTGGAGGAAGGTTTAGGTCCAGGTGTGGAAAAGAATCACATTGATTATGGGAAATTCATTTTGATTCATGATGCAAATGGCTGCATAATTTTAAAAGCTTTTTCTCAGTGGAACTCCTGTTCCTAGGACTAGCCTTCCTTTGCATGGGTAGGCATGGGTAGTCTTTGTTTCTTTTTCTTTTTAATGTTTATTTTGAGAGAGAGAGACAGAGGATGAGTAGGAGAGGGGCAGAGAGAGAGAGGGGGAGAGAGAGAGAGAGAGAGAGAGAGAGAGAGAGAGAGAGAGAGAGGAAGAGGAAGAGAGAGAGAATCCCAAGCAGGCTCTACACTCAGAGCAGAGCCTGATATGGGGCTCCATCACAGGACTGTGAGATCATGACCTGAGCTAAAATTAAGAGTCGAACACTTAACTGACTGAGCCACCCAGGCGCCCCTGCATGAGTACTCGTTCTTGAATACTTTTTTCAGTAAATTAGGCAAATACAAAGTTCTCACCATGCTAAGTATACCATTCCAGATACCATGAATTCTCCTCATGCCTATTTGTTTTAAACATTTACCCTTACTAAATTTGTGTGTTTCTACACTGTGATGATAAGGTTTGATGTAGCGCTTGTGAAGCAGTTCTGGGCACTGAGCTCTGGTGGCAAGACACAAGAGAAATGGGGAATATGATGCTAAGGGAACAGTCTACACTGCAAAAGCATTGGTGAATTGCATTGTAGAATTTTGGAGCAAACAAGATTTGTGTGTCTTTAACAAAGTCAGTGACCCATGTTTGTTTATGGCATAGGGCAGAACTTAGGATATTTTAAGTAATAGCAGAATATTTTAAATCCTAACCTGGGTTTTAAAAGCCCTATATTTTTAGATTTGGATTTATTATGAATTATACTCACAGGTTAGTTTGGTTTGTGGCTTGGGACTATTAAATGACATCAGTGAACAACCAGAATTTATGATTAGTGATTTTTTTTTGTTAATGCCTACTTTAAAAATCTGTGCTTGGTTGACTACAACTAAAAACGAAGTGTTTTTTAGTAGTGTTATATTCTATCATCATTTATATTTTTTGCTGTAATTGCAGTAAGATATGTCAGCATTTAGTAAAAATCTTAATGTTTCCTCCAAATATCATTTAATGTTGTCATTGTTTTGTCTACTTGTATTTTAATTTTCCGACTGAAACCCTGTAAGAAATTAGTAAAATGATCATGTACTTTGAATTTTCAGTTGTTATACAATAACTAAATTTCTGTTGAAAATTTTTACTGATTCCTGGACCCAAGTAAAATGTAGCAAAATATTTTTTTAAATTATTGCCAGATTCTTTTGTCCAGATCCTGTGAGGCCAGCAGACCTGGACTATTCCAGCATTAAGCTGGTAGCTTACTAAAAGTAAACGATTGAATTACTTCTTGGAAATAAGGAATTTCCATTACTTCAAAAGGATTGGTTTTTTTCTTCTTTTTCTTCTTCAGGTTTTTATTTAAATTCCAGTTAGCTAACATATCATGTAATATTAGTTTCAGGTACAGAATTTAGTGATTCAACACTTGTATACAACACCCAGTGCTCATCCCAACTAGTGCCCTCCTTAATGCCCATCACACATCTAGCCCATCTCCTGCCCACCTCACCTCCAGTAACCATCAGTGTTTTCTCTGTAGTTAAGAGTCTTGTATGTTCATCTGTTCTGTTTCATAAATTCCACTTATGAGTGAAACCATATAGTATTTGTCTTTCTCTGACTGATTTATTTCGCTTAGGATAATACTCTAGCTCCATCCACGTCATTGAAAATGGCAAGATTTCATCTTTTTTATGGCTGAGTAATACTCCATTGTATATGTGTATACACACACACACATGCATATCACGTCTTCTTATCCATTCATCAGTCACTGGACATTTGGGTTCTTTTCCGTAATTTGGCTATTGTTGGATAATGCTGCTATAAACATTGGGGTGCATGTATCCCTTTGAATCTTTATTTATTTATTTATTTATTTATTTATTTATTTCCTTTTGGTAAGTTTCTGGCAGTACACTTGCTGGATTATAGGGTAGTTCTATTTTGAAATTTTTTTTAAATTTTTTTTTTCAACGTTTATTTATTTTTGGGACAGAGAGAGACAGAGCATGAACGGGGGAGGGGCAGAGAGAGAGGGAGACACAGAATCGGAAACAGGCTCCAGGCTCTGAGCCATCAGCCCAGAGCCTGACGCGGGGCTCGAACTCACGGACCGCGAGATCGTGACCTGGCTGAAGTCGGACGCTTAACCGACTGCGCCACCCAGGCGCCCCTATTTTGAAATTTTTGAGGAACCTTCATACTGTTTACAGAGTGGCTGCACCAGTTTGCATTCCCACCAACAGTGTAAGAGGGTTCACCTATCTTGCATCCTCGCCAACACCTTTTGTTTCCTGTGTTGTCGATTTTAGCCATTCTGACAGGTGTGAGGTGATACCTCATTGTAGTTTTGATTTATATTTCCCTGATCATGAGTGATGTTGAGCACCTTTTCATGTGTGTGTTACCCATCTAGATGTCTTTGGAAAAATGTCTGTTCATGTCTTCTGCCCAATTTTTAACTGGATTACTTGTTTTTTGGGTGTTGAATATATTAGTTCATTATAGATTTTGGATACTAACCCTTTATCACATATGTCATTTGTAAATATCTTCTCTCATTCCATAGGTTGCCTTTTGGTTTCATTGATTCTTTTTCCTGTGCAGAAGCTTTTTATTTTGATGAAATCCCAATAGTTTCTTTTTGCTTTTGTTTCCCTTGCCTTGGGAGATATATCTAGTAAGAAGTTGCTATGGGCAATGTCAGAGAGGTTGCTGCTTGTGTTCTCCTCTAGGATTTTGATGGTTTCCTGTTTCAAATTTAGGTCTTTCATCCATTTTGAATTCATTTTTGTGTATGGTGTAAGAAAGTGGTCCAATTTCATTCTTGTGCATGTCGCTGTCCAGTTTTCCCCAAACCAATTGTTTTTTCCAATTGATATTTTTTCTTGCTTTGTCTAAGATGAGTTTACCATATAGTTTTGGGTCCATTTCTGGGTTCTCCATTCTGTTGCATTGATCTATGTGTCTGTTTTTGTGCCAGTACCATACTGTCTTGATCACTACAGCTTTGTAATAAAACTTGGATTCTGGAATTGTGATGACTCCAGCTTTGCTTTTGTTTTTCAAGATTGCTTTAGTTATTTGAGATCTTTTGTGGTTCCATACAAATTTTAGGGTTGTTTGTTCTAGCTCTGTGAAAAATGCTGGTAGTATTTTGATAGGGATTGCATTAAATGTGTAGATTGGTTTGGGAAGTATAGACATTTTAACAATGTTTGTTATTTATGGGGTGCTTTGGTTGCTCAGTTGGTTGAGCGTCCAACTTTGACTCAAGTCATGATCTCACAATTCATGAGTTCGAACCCTGCATCGGGCTCTGAGTTGACAGTTCAGAACCTGGAGCCTGCTTTGCATTCTGTGTCTCCCTCTCTCTCTGCCTCTCCCCTGTTCACACTCTGTCTCTCTTTCAAAAATAAATAAACATTAAAAATTAAAAGAAAAAAAAACAATATTCTTTCAATCCATGAGCATGGAATGTTTTTCTATTTCTTTTGTCCTCTTCAATTTCTTTCATCAGTATTTTATAGTTTTCAGAATACAGATCTTTTACCTTTGGGTAGATTTATTCCTAGGTATCTTATTAAGGTTTTTGGTGCATTTGTCAATGTGATCTATTCCTTGATTTCTCTTTTTACTGCTTCATTATTGATGTATAAAAATGCAACAGATTTCTGTACGTTGATTTTTATCCTGCAACTTTACTGGATTTGTATATCAATTCTAGCAATTTTTTGGTGGAGTCTTTTGGGTTTTCTGTAGAGCACCATGTCATATGCAAATAGTGAAAGTTTGACTTCTCCTTGCTGATCTGGATGCTTTTAATTTCTTTTTGTTGTCTGATTGCTGAGGCTAGGACTTCCAGTACTATGTTGAATAAAAGTGGTGAGAATGGACATCCCTGTCTTATTCCTGATTCCTGGCTGTGGGTTTTCCTATATGACCTCTATTATGTTGAGGTATGTTCTCTCTGTCTCTATTTTCTTGAGGGTTTTCATCATGAATGGGTATTATACTTTGTCAAATGTTTTTTCTGCATCTATTGAGAGGATCATGTGGCTCTTATCCTTTCTTTTATTAACGTGGTATATCACATTGATTGATTTGTGAATATTGAACTACTTTTGCAGCCCAGAAAAAATTCCACTTGATCATGGTGAGTGATTCTTTTAATGTACTGTTGTTGAGAATTTTTACGTCTATGTTCATCAGGGATATTGGCCTGTAGTTCTCTTTTTTAATGGAGTCTTTATCTAGTTTTTGAATCAGCATAATGCTGGCCTCTTTGAGTTTGGAAATTCTCCTTCCATTTCTATTTTTTTGGAATAATTTAAGAAGAATAGGTATTAACTCTTCTTTTATTGTTTGGTAGAATTCCCCTGTGAAGCCATCTGGCCCTGGACTTTTGTTTGCTGGGAGATTTTTGATTACTGATTCAATTTCTTTGCTGGTTATTGAACTGTTCAAGTTTTCTATTTATTTCTGTTTCAGTTTTGGTAGTTTATGTTTCTAGGAATTTCTCTTTCTTTCAGATTGCAAGTTTGGTGGCATATAATATTTCATAATATTCTTTTACAATTGTTTGTGTTACTGTGGTATTGGTAGTTATTTCTCCTCTCTCATCTGTGATTTTATTTATTTGGGTCCTTTCTCTTTTCTTTTTGATAAGTCTGGTTAGGAGTTTACCTATTTTATTTTATTTTAATTTATTTTATTTTATTTTATTTTATTTTATTTTATTTTATTTTATTTATTTTTTTTTTCAAAGAACCAGCGCCTTATTTCATTTATCTGTTTTTTTTTTTCAGTTTTTATATCATTTTTTTGCTCTCATCTTTATTATTTCCCTTCTTTTGCTGGATTTAGGCTTTGTTTGTCTAGCTCTGTTAGGTGTAAGGTTAGTTGTATATTGGAGGTATTTTTCTTGCTTCTTGAGGTAGACCCATACTGCTATATACTTCCCTCTTATGATTGCTTTTCCTCCATCCCAGAGGTTTTGGAGCTTTGTGTTTTCATTTTCATTATTTATTCTTTAATTTCCTGGTTGACCCATTCATTCTTTATGAGGATGTTGTTTAAACTCTGTGTATTTGTAGTCTTTCCAAATTTTTTCATGTGGTTGACTTCAAGTTTCATAGTGTTGTGGTCAGGAAATATGCATGGTATGATACCAATATTTTTGTACCTGTTGAGGCCTGACTTGTGACCTAGTATATTGTCTGTTCTGGAGAATGTTCCTTGTGCACTTGAAATGAATGTGTTTTCTGCTGCTTTGGGATGTTTTGCATATATCTGTTAAGTCTGGTCCAGTGGTGTCTTTCAATGCCATTGTTTCCAGGTTGATTTGTGTGTCCCAGGCATTTTTCAGATTGCTGTTTTCGTGCTGTCTGTCTCTGGGTTGCTTCCCTGCCTGGAGCAGCACAATGCAATTTGGGCTCTGTCTCAACCAGGTCTGCTGACTTTTAATACTCCAAACTTTAGGACCTGGTGTGGGGTCCCTGTGCTGGTCTTCTGGGAGAGTATCTTGCTGCATTGGGATGGATGCAGGTTTGACTGAGAAGGACAGTGCTGCCAGAGCACAGGGGCATGGAATTTGGAACAAAGCAGGCTAGTAGTGCTTGGGTGGCTCAGTCAGGGAAGTGTCCAACTTCAGCTCAGGTCATGATCTCTAGGTACAAGAGTTCGAGCTCTGCGTTGGGCTCTGTGCTGACAGCTCAGAACCTGGAGCCTGCTTCAGATTCTGTGTCTTCCTCTCTCCCTGCTCACATTCTGTCTCTCTCTCAAAAATAAATAAACCATTAAAAAAAACTTAAAAAAAACGGGCTAAACAGTTGGTGTCCAGGTTAGCCTCCCTCATCAGGTGTCTCTGATCCTATACAGGAGTGGGGGGTGGGGGTGGGGAATGGCATCCACTGACTCCTTTATCCCTGGAGAGGTGTCTGCAAAAACCACCTCTCACAGATACAAGAGAGAACAGTCTTTCCTTGTGCACCTTAGGCAAACCTCAGATTGCAGTGTCTGCCCTGGGGTTGTTTTATTACCTTCTTTGCAGGTGTAGGTCAGTGTCCTCAGGGCTTTATGCCAACCAAGCCTGCTGACCTCTAAAACTCCAGTCTTTGAGCCCTGCTATTTGCAAAATCTCATGAAAATCAGACCCACACCTTTCCCAGCCAATGGCTTGTTGGGTAAGTGTTCTCCTTATGTGTATCCCTGTGCCCTACACTTGCTCTCACCTTTCTCCCTGACCAGGGTTTCCCTCCCTCCATAGCACCTGTGATCCATTTCTCCTCCAAACCAGGTCTCCCCTTCTACCTTCTTTGATGTGGCCTTTTCTCTCCTTCTAGTTGTGCAGTTTGTTCTGTGAGTCCTCAGGTCGATTTCTTGGGTATTTGATATTCATGTATAGAATGATTTGATAGTTATCTAGCTGTGTTTGAGGGATGAGGTGAACCCAGGGTCCTCCTCTGCAGCTATCTTACTCTCTCAGCTCTCAAAAGGACTGATTTTTAATCAAGGTCGAATTCTAAAACATCTTTTCAGGATTCTGTGTTTGATTTCCATGAATTTGGTTTCTGAGGCCTTTTCCTTTTAATAATCTTCCTTTCTGAATTTGGTTTTCCTTTACCAAGGGGAAAATATTGCTTTCCAGATTAAATGATAATCTGAAAACCAGAATAATAGAGGAATAAAACCTTCTATTTCTCCAACTTGGCTAAAAGAACTCCTTTACTTTATTGTATTTGAATCAATAAAACATTTGTTACTTTTTTTTTGAAAACTGAGCATGCTTACTTACTGAAGAATCAGCTTGGAGTTAGTTCTCCTTAATTTGCTCAGACCAGGTACTGGGAAAAGGTCTTTTCAGAGATGTGGAAGGTATACCATTTGTTTGATAAAATTACTTTGAGTTTCCTTGGGGAGGCAGGGATTTGTTGTAATTTTCTTTTATTTACATGTGTTCTACGGAAGTTTCAGGAAGGGGAATTGGAGCAAATATATGGGATTATAAGAACCTAGAAAATGAGACAAACTACATCTCTTGATGACAGATGCAAGAACTTCATACTGGGATGTTGCTGAGTGTTTCTAGGAACCACGTTTGGGATTATAAAAAAATGGGAAACATAAATGAGTAACAAGCAACAGCATCTACTCTCAAGAAACTCACAACCTAGTGAGGCACCTGTACTTGCTGTTATGCCCCATGGGGCCTATGTCACCACATTAAGATGATACACCGTCACTTTACTGACTGTAGTCTTTCTGTATCTGCCAATTATAGCAGATGATAAAATGATATTCCTCAGGCCCAATAATATCAGAGTCAGTAGTTTGGGCTCATCCAAAGCATTGACTGATTAGTGCATACACATTTAACATGGTTCCTAGCTTTTATGACTAATACACAAATACTAAATGAACACATGAAAATATATCTATTAAGGTAATAAGAAAGATATTATATAAGGAAAAGGTGACAAGTGCTTACATGATTTAATTCATTGTGGTTTTTTAAATGTTTTTACTTATTTATTTTGAGAGAGAGAGTGTGTGAGTGAGGGAGGGGCAGAGAGAATATATAAAAATGTCCCTTGGGCATAGGAAAAAGGGTTCAGATTCACTGATAATTTGGTAAATGCCAATAAAATAGTACTGGGATACTATTTCTGAGCCATCAGGTGAATGAAAATGAAAAAGTGTGATGACCTATCCCATTGGTGAGACTGTAAGTAGGTGCTCTCAAACATTGCTGATGGGAATGTAAACCGGTAAAATGCTTCTGAGTGAGAATTTAGAAATACTTGGCAAAATTACATATGCTACTACCTTTTGAACCAGCAACTGCACTTTTAGGACTCTCCCCGGTAACTACGTCTACAGCTTTTTGGAAATACCTATACAAGGTTCCTCAGTGCAACTTAAATTAGAATTGGAGAACACTGGAAATGACCCAGATGTTGACAAATGCAAGAATGGTTGAGTAAGCAATGGTATATTTGCCCAGTGGAACACTATACAACTGCAGAAAGCAAAACAAAAACGAAAAGAAAGTGCAAAAGACTGTACTATGCAACTCTTTGTATCAGAAATAGGGAGTATAAGAAAATATAGTGTGTCTGTTTATTTGTCCCAAATAAATTTAGAAAGGATAAAGCAGAAACTGAGATTATTACCCACAGAAGATGAGTGAAAACAGGGTTGAGATGAGAGTGATCCGTTTCTTAATATAGATTTTATATAGCTGTGAGTCTTGGAAACATGGTAGTCCTTCATGTATCTTCCCTGAGATAAACAATTACAATTAACAGGACATGGGGAGAACCCAAAGTGGAGTTTAAAGAGTAACAAATGAATATAAGTGTATTATAGATGAATGACATCACTACACTGATGATGGGGAAGGAAAGATTTAGGCAAATTGTGAAAACAGTATTTGGCTATGTACTGCAGGGTTTGAGACAAAAATGAACATAATTCAAATATTATACTGCAGTTAATTGAGACATTTCTCAGAGGCATCTGGGTTGGAAATTCTAAACTACTTCATGTGTATATTAGAACTGAGTAAGTGAAGAACTATATTGTGGATAAATAAGAGCCAGGTTTCTTGGAGAAAGAAAATAGAAAAGAGAAAAGAGACACCTCATATGAAGCCATGGTTTTGGTGAGAATCAGAGCTATCAGTATGATCTCATGGTTTTTAATTCATAAGTAATTAGAAAAATGCAGACATAAATATAGATGCATGTATATATGTGTGCATGTATGTTGGTGTGCATACTTATATTTCCATGCTTCGTCTGCTTGAAAGTGAGACTAAAAGTGGGAGAGAGATAGAGAATCCCAAGCAGGCTCCATACTCGGCGCAGAGGAATCCAGGACCCTGGGATCATGACCTGAGAGCCAAAGTCAAGAGTTGGACACTCAGCTGACTGAGCCACCCAGCCGCCCATAAGATTTTTTTTTAATGGGAGTATAGTTGACAAACAGTGTTAGAATAGTCTCATTGTACATAATACATAGTGATTCAACAACTCTATACTATATTCACCACAAGTATAGCTACTGTCTGTCACCATTCAGTAAAGGTAAACTATTTTAAAAGCTTTTTTAAAATTTTATTTAAATTTTAAATTTAAGTTAATTAAAATTAAAAATTAAATTTATTCAAATTTCAGTTAGCATGCAGTGTAATACTAATTTCAGGTATACAGTGTAGTGATTCAACACTTCCATACAGCCCCCACATCTCATCACAACCAGTGTACTCCTTAATCCCTATCACCTATTTCACATACCCCACTCCCCACTGCCCTTCTGCTAACCATCAGTTTCCTTTCTGTAGTTAAGAGTCTGTGTTTTTGGTTTGCCTCTCTCTTTTTTTTTTTTTTTTTTTGCTCACTTGTTTCTTATATTCCACATATGAGTGAAATCATATGGTATTTGTCTTTCTCTATTTCGCTTAGCATAATACTCTCTAGCTACATCCACATCATTGCAAATGACAAGATTACACTCTTTTATGGCTAATATCCCATTGTGTGTGTGTGTGTGTGTGTGTGTGTATGTATATATCTCTTCTTTATTCATTCATCAGTTGATGGACAATGGGCTGTTTGCATAATTTGGCTATTGTAGATAATGCTGCTCTGAACATCAGGGTGTATGTATCACTTTGAATTAGTATTACTAATTAGCATTAGTAATTAGTATTACTGGGTAAATACCTAGTAGTGCGATTGCTGGATCATAGGTTAGTTATATTTTTAACTTTTTGAGGAACTTCCATACTTGCATAGTTTTCTTCCAGAGCAGCTGTACAAGTTTGCATTCCCAACAACAGTGCAAGAGGGTTTCCCTTTTTTCACATCCTCACCAACATCTCCTGTTTCTTATATTGTTGATTTTAGCCATTCTGACAGGTGTGAGGTAATATTTTGTAGGTGTATCTCATGTCTTCTTCCCATTTTAATTGGATTATTTGTTTTTTGGACGTTGAGTTTTGGAAGTTCTTTATATATTTTGGGTACTAATCCTTTATTGGGTGTTTCATTTTCACATATCTTCTCCGATTTCATAAAAGCACACTTTTAATTCAGAATCAAGCTGCCTGTTTGTACCGTGTACTAAACAGATGACCTTTGGTAGACTTCAGTTTCCTTCTCTGTAAAATGGAGAGAATTAAAATCTCAAATTCGCAGGTTTCAGTGAGATGGTAATGATTCTGGTACAAAGCATGGCTTATGGAAAATGCTGTATGTTTGAACTATTATAATCTCCATTGCATTTGAAAGGAGAACTTAAGGCTGAAAAATAACTCATCCACTGGCGGCAACAGTACATATTCTTCTATAGGATCACCATTGAAGCACAGTTTCAGTCAGAATTTATGTTTCTTCCTTTGAGCTCACTATGTGTTTTTAGGTCCTGGAAGAACACTAACTAGTCCTTAGAAGCAAATCACAGAATTATGTTTATTGACAAGCTAAAGAGATTTTGTGTAGTATTACTAAACAAATTGAGTGAGAAATTGCCTTTATGAAAGGCCAGCAAAAGAAAATGTATGTAGTACCTTAATATAACCATTTTTTAATCAAAATGGTACTCTGCCATGTAAGCTAATGTTGCTGAAATCATTTATGTAAGTAGAATGTGTGTTCATATTTTTACAGAACTAGGCAGATATTTCTTCAGTGTTTCTTGTTTGCAATTAGATATACTACTCATTGGAACCAGTGTTTTCCTCCAGAGAATAGCATCAAGGTCACCTGGTTTTGGTTGTTCCTTTTTTGTTTTGTTTTGTTTAAATATTGTATCATGCTAGTTGCTCTCTACAATTTGACTGTCAGGGTTAAACCCATGCCATTTAATGAGGAAAGTGATGGCTTCGTTTTTTAATGAGTGGTAGATATAAATTTATTCATAAGTTAATACAGGTTCACCACTGATGTCCAAATAAATAATTCCTTCTCCCCCTGTCCCTGTACTGGAAACTTTTTTCCTTTTCTCTAGCTCTCTGTGTCAGGGGTTGCAATGTCAAGTGCATCAATCATGTTTAGAGAGTAAGTAATTATAATCAATGTGTGGATGACTAGTTTTAAGACAATAGCAAGTGGCATAAGCCGGCTTATGGAAAATTGAGAATGCATGGTTTGCCTAGTGACAATTAAAAAAAAAAAAACAAGAAAATAAAACCATAGCACCCTTCCTGACATCCCCACACCCTCAACACACACTCTCTAATACTTAACCTTTGGGTCAGGTAGGCTGTCATTTTACAAGCCTTGTTAATGTCCTTTTTCTTTCTTTAAGCTGTAGGTCTGTCAGTCTTCATGGACACTTTCCCTTGGTTTCTTCTCATTTGAAACTACCCTGGTTTTACCAAAATGTTACTAATGCA
Organism: Puma concolor; assembly: GCF_028749965.1. Taxonomy (NCBI): domain Eukaryota; kingdom Metazoa; phylum Chordata; class Mammalia; order Carnivora; family Felidae; genus Puma; species Puma concolor. The sequence continues at coordinate 41,508,727 of NC_141673.1, read as the reverse complement.
GATAATCGGGATCAGAATTAATTTCACCATTTTCAACTCTTTTTTTCTAGAATACATTTGAGAACGTTTCATTTTATTGTGCCTTTATAAAGTGAAGTTAATTCCTGGCATTTAGTAGGTGCTCAGTGCACATTCATTGAATGAAGAAATACCTGACTTGCTTTTATGAATAACAAGAACCATTTGTAATCAACACATTTATTACTTGTAAACAGATTACATGTAGCTGAAGTGCTTGGAAGCAGCTAGTTCTTACTAACATACTTTTTATACTGTTGGTTTGCTCTGAAATCTTTTTTAAAAGTATTAAAGAAAAATTAAGTCCAGTATAATTCTAATTTCTAAAATATAAATTCTGTATCATGTGGATGAATTAATGGTGATTCAAAAGTTTTTAAACACTCTGTTTCCCCTTTATCAGGTAGTCTTTCTTGTTCATTATCTTGACCTATTACATGAAGAGCCATATTTTCAGAAACACAAGCGTAGCATAGGCCTTTACAAAAGAAATAACTATTAAATTTCTTTTTTTGGATAATGTATTCTTCCTCTCTCCCTTCCCGTTTCCTTATTTCCACAATCATTCGTTAAACTATGTGCTAAGATAACTTACTCCTGAAGAGTGAAAATAAGGTAGTGTTAACTGTTTCTTAAGTGACTCATTGTCCAGAGAGGTACTGCAGTGATTGTGAATATACTTATTTGATGATATTTCATGTTTCTCAAAATATTCGTTTTCAATGGATCATGAATGTTTGTACACAAAAGAATGCATCTTCGTGTGTTTTTTATGACTTGAGACCTAACGTTTATAAGCATATTAAAATGAATTATTAGAGTTTATCGAAAGCTATTTCATAATGAGATTAGAAGTCAACGTAAAACTAGACCATTTGAAAATCGACAAGTCGTTTGAAAATCGGGGTGCCTGGGAGGCTCATTTGGTTAAGCGTCCGATTCATGGTTTTGGCTCAGGCTACCATCTCGCAGTTTGTGGGTTAGAGACTCACATCGGGTCCGTGCTGTGTGGAGTCTGCTTGGGATTCTCCCTCTCCCTCTCTCTTGGCCCCTCCCCCCCACTTGCACTCTCTCAAAATAAATAAATAAACTTAAAAAGAAAATTGATGAACTGCATAAAACATACAGTTTATTGACTACTTTGTGCAGTGGCATGTTGTATATGCCAGCAGGCGCCGAAACTTTTATTGTGTTTTCTTTATTCAGACGTTACCAGTTCAACAACATTTCACTGATGTATGCGAAAACAAAACAGATAGGTTTTCAACGTGTGGTGATGACGTTCCAGTAGAGAAGCAGAGTAGTGTGTGGTGCTATGGGATGATGGAGCCAAGGTATCCTTCTTGTATCTGTCAAGATAATGTGGTGATCAGAAATTCCACATGGCTTAACAAAACACAGGTGTTTGTTTGTTTGTCTGTTTGTTTTTCCTCACTTGTATCATCGTCTGATATGCATCAGGCCACTTTCCTTGTTGACTGTTCTTCAACTGTAAACTGAGGGATTCAAACTCTTCCCGTGTCAATTGCACGGATGGAAAAGAGTGATCAGAACTCACACTCATCTTGGACTGTCCGCTTCCAGAGGTGAAACCTCACTTGTGCATCGGTGAAAACTAAGCAATGTATTCCCAGCCCTGTGACTGTGAAATGTGGTCTTCCTGTAATCACAGGAGAAGAAACTGCTGTGAATGTAGAGATTCTACAACTGCGAATAGTGAGCTACAAAAATTTTCTGCTGTTATCAAGAAAAAATATGCACAAAGAAGTGGTTTTACTAGACACCAAATACTACTGACTGTTCACTAAAGGGTTTCTCTCCCATCCTTTTATAAATCTCATCACATAAAGGAGTGACTCTCCATTGAGTGCTGGTCTTTCTTCGATAACTCTGTTTAAAATATTCCATTGGACCCTCTAATAGAAAATTTCCACAGTTTTATAGGCTGGGTAGACTTTTGATTCTCTAGTTAACATGCAGTTTGTGATATTTAATAAGATAGCATCTGTTCCTTTGTGTTGCACTAGTGTCCAAAGATAGGATATTATAGAAATTGAAGTGTAGACCATTGGGCTATAAAATGGTAACAAATCTGGTTTTAATGATCTGAAATCAGGGAGGGCTCAGAACACCTCTTAGCAAGGAGAATGTCCTAAAAGTTGCAATGCACTGATCAAGATAGCCTTGGCTAAGAAAGTGGCAGAAATTAGGAGGCAGTGTATGAAATCTTAGAGTATTAAAGTTGTAGGTGTCCTTGAAGATTGTATATTGTACCTTTTTTATTCTGAAGATCAGAAAATTGCATTGAAACCATGATGAGTTACACATAAAAGTTTTGAAAACTTTTAATTCCCAGTTTGTGAAGTCCACATTGTTTTCTGTGTCATCAGTATTCTTTTCAGTATTGCATGTTGCTTCAATAATGTTGCCCAACTTCACCCTACGCCCTTCCTCCCAAATTCAATAGCTTAGAAAAATAAGCATCTGGGCTCGTGTGGTTTTGGCATCATGGTTGGATACATGGATATGGGTCTCCCTTACATTTCCCCTTTTTTCACGGGCCAGTGGCTACCTGAGGCATGCTCTTCTCATGGAAGATTATAGGAAGGCAAGAAGGCAAGCTGATTTAAAATCTCTGCTTGCAGTGCTCTCTTGGGCAGCACTTATACTAAAATTGGAATGATACAGAAAAGATTAGCATGGCCTCTGTGCAAGGGTGACACGCAAATTCATAAAACCCCTGCTTGTGTTAATTCTCTCTTTCGTGTGCGCTCGCTCTCTCTCTTGAGCAAAGTCAGTTACTTGGACAAATTCTAAGTATTTGGACAGGGGAGATGAGAGAATATTCACTGAAAACAGTCCAATCTATCATGTTCTCTATAAGGCCAAGATTTCTGAATTTAGGGTAAAGGAGAATCTGCTGTAACAAAAGTACTGTGGTTCAAACAAGATTGATGTTTATTTTTCACTCTCATAACAATTTAGAGTAGGTCAGTGTTCCAGGGCAGGTTAGAGGTTCTGTTCCAGGGACCCAGATTCCTTCCATTTCATTGCTCTACCATTCCATAGGGTGGTGTCCTTGTCACATGACTGAAGCTGTCTGACTGGTACAACATTACATTGTAGCCCATGGGAAGGAGAAGAGAGAAAATCACTACACAAGCAATATCCTTTTCAAGTCCGTGTTTGAAAGTTGGTACGTGCAATTTCTGCTTGCATTCCATTGACCATAGCATCATAGAACGGCAAGACCTAGCCACCAAGTAAACTGGTTAAGGCAGTCTCTGATTTCTGCATAGAAAGTTACAATGCTGCCTACAGTTAGAACCTTGAGGATAAATAGAGAGTGGATCTTGGATGACAGTTAGCAGTCTTTGCTCTCAAGATAGTTTGAGGTAATTATGTATACGATGGAATGGGCATGGGTGGGAAAGATGAGGAATGCTCCTTTTGTCTAGGGGGAATTATGTAGGTAACTACCTTCCACAAGAAGAAAACTGGAAAAAAAAATTAAAACTTTTTTTTAGCTCACCAATTCTCAGTATGTTTACTTTTATGATTACCTAGAAAAAATGATTGTCTATTTGCTGTTGTAACCAGAAACAGCCATTGTTTCACATCTCCCTTAGGCGAGCCTGTATTCTATAAATAACTGAGTCCATGTACGGACTAAATGTAAGAACCTGATTAAATAAAAAGCTTGATTAAAATTATAAAATAAGGCACTGGATTTTTAAGCATACGTCATCATTTTATGCACATAATGTGTGCCATATCATATGGGTTATGACCTGAATTATTGCATGTGTGTGTGTGTGTGTGTGTGTGTGTGTGTGTGTTTCCTTTCTCTTCAAGGCTTAGAAACTCCCATTTCAGAACTATTACTGAAGATCGAATTGATGTCAGCCAGGAAACTGTAATTTCCTGTCACTTGGCCTTGAATTACTACTTTGAGTGTGCAGACAATAAACAATTTAGCTAAAAGATGCAAGCTTTTTTCCTACTTATCATTAGTACCTAAGAATATGAATGTTTTGTACTGTTCCATCTCCATTACACATACACTTATTGGCTCAGAATGATATTCAGCCCTCCTTGTGTACTTTTATCTTGAACTAATCAAGTCCAAACTTCCTGCTGCTGAAAACCCATGTATGTTCTTTTAAAGTGGGCTACAGAGCCAATTCATCTGATAAAGCAAATAACCTACCATTTCCAGTACAGAAATGAAGCAGAGAAGCCATGTTGCAAGGAACATAATGTTTTCCCCTGCTGTTTTTATTTGTTCTGCATATTTCAAGTGAGAAAGATGGAATTTTACAAGAACTTCATTTGTGAAGGATGCAAGGCAGTTATGTTTCTTTAAATACTTTCCCCGAATACTTGGTACACGAGAGAGAAGCTTGTTTTGTCTTACATAATTGGGTTGCAGTTTTCTGAAAACTAACCCACAAAATTTATGTTCTATTAGTGTTGACTTTCTGGTTGCCGGTTTCGCTACGATGCCACAAAAAGGGATTCATTTATTTGTTGGGGGCATTTATGGGACAACCAGTAGCACCAAGTCTGTTTAACTGTGTGTAGCTGAATCAAGTGAGCCTAAAGATTTCATGGGGTTACTGTGATGGGGTCCTCGGCTGAGGGGATGAACTGGGAATTCAGCTTAGGGGTTGGGACTAGGGCAGAACCTCACACATCTTTTCTCTCTCTGGTCCAGGAACAATCTCTGACACCTAGGAAGCTCTGGGAAAAGAAAACAAAAATGTTATTAAAGCCAGCATACCAAGGAAGAAGGCCATCTTTTCATGAGAAGGGACTTGAGCTGACACTGTGGTCAAGTCAGTCATGTTCCAGGGTCACTTGGTATGGTGACGGTAACTGTCCACAGGAGACGTAGGGACAATTTTTCTTTGCTCTGGATTGTACCAATGCATTGTAAAGCATTTATCATTCTTCCCCTTCCTCCCAATAAATGCCAGCAGCACTCTTGGGACAACCAAAAGGAGCCCCTTGTCCCCGACCACATTGTCAGATGCCACGTATGAGGAGGTCATAGCTCTGCAGAAACTTACTGGCTATAGTCCCATAGTTACTTGTTTGGTTGATCGATTTATCTATTATAAATAAATACTTTAATAATGCCTTTTTAAAAAAAACATTTCTTGTTTTTATTGTGAACTGTTTTCAGTGTTAGGAAAACCAAAGTGAATAATAATGATTAACTCTTGTGTACTCAACATCCAGCTTTACTTCATTTTAACATATTGCTTTAGACACTTTTTTTTAAGTATGTGGAATACTGCATCATTATTAAAGCTTCCTTTGTAATCCTCCCCAACCTCATTTCCATGTCTTCACCTCAGGAAAAAACCTGCTGTTCTAATTTTGGCTTCATTACTTTTAACATGTTTTTATGCTTTTACCATACTTGCATGTATTTCTAAGTGGTATTTAGTATTGCTTTATATGTTTTAAATTTCTTATAAATGGTATCACACTCTATTCCTGCATAATTTCCCTACTTGATGCATAAGTATGCTACCAAGATTTGTCTATGTGGATATGTAGAGCTTTGGTTCATTCATTTTAAAAGCTACAAACTATGTCCTTATACAATTATATGCCATAATTTATCTAAATTTCTGGTTCTGGATATTAAGTTTATTTTTAATTTATTATCAATGCCAAGGATGCTGTAATGAACATTCTCATACAGATCTTTTAGTGAATGGGTTTCTCCCTAGGAATTCAATTGATGCATAGTTGAATTTTATTAGATTTTGCCACATTACTCACTACAATGCTTGCACTAAACCAGCACACCAGGTACCTACCCACCATCAATTCATGTAAGTTTTAGAATCATCACATCTTTTCCATCAGTTGCTGTTGGTAACATTTAAAAAATTTTAACCATCTGTGATGGGGGACATAGCATCTTTTTAAAAAAATTGTATTTTCTCACTTTCTGTTTCTCATGCGTATTGGCCATCCATATTTCCTCTTGTAGGGAATGTCTATTCATATACTTTGTTCTGTTTTCTATTAAGTTGGCTGTCTTTTTGATTTTTAGTTTTTTAGTAAGAATTTTGGTTTTCATTTCTACACACACACATACGTATACATATGTGTTGTAAATATATTTTCCCAATCCCTGGCCTTTCTCTTCTATGTCCACTTTTTGTTGTATAGATGGCTTTAGTCAATTTTATCACCCTCTTTATTAGAGTTTATATTTTTTATATATTATACAAGAAATTATTTATGCTAGCTTTATTTTTCCTTATGTGCATAACCAATTGTTCCAAAATCATTTTTAAAATTGTCAAGTCTTTTTTATTGAATTGCATGTTAATATTTGTGGGCATATCTATTTTTAAGCTATATATTTTATCTCAGTAATTTATTTGTCACTTTCCTTGTCCCTTACTTTGTCATTTTTTTTTATCAATTTTGTTATCTTTGAAAGCATCAATTTTTTAAAATTGTCTTGGCTAGTCTTACCCCTTTGTCCTTGCATATGAAGTTAACATCAGCTTTTAAGTTACATAATAAAGTTATATATTGACATTTAGGTTGGGAACTGAAATAAACTTATGGAATAATTGGAGGACAACTGATATCCTTAAGATATTGAATCCTCCTACACATTAACATGTATTATCTCTCCATTTATATAGTTTGCATGTTTTTAAATTAAAATGATTTTCTATGTAAACATCGAAATATAGTTTACTAGTTTGTTTATCTGAGGACATTGTATCGTATGTTTTTCTTACTAATGGAATTTGTTTTGAAATTATATTTTCTGTCACTGGTTTTATTGTTGCTGATCTAAAGTTTTTTGTTTTTTGTTTTTTTTTTTGCTGGTGCATTATAAATAATAATCTTGTTTAGTCTAAATGATTTGTTAATAATTTTTCTTAATTGCTCTTTGTAGTCAATATTATATGCAAACTTTTTCCTCCTTTCTTATCCTTATATTTATTGATTTTTTTTGCCATACCATGCCAATAAGTGCCTATAATATAGCAGTTTATTGAAATGATGGTAGCAGGCATCTTTATCTTATTTTTTTATCTTTATTTTTTTAACTTTGTAATTTAACTTTATTTTTTATTTTTTAAAATTTACATCCAAATTAGTATATAGAGAAGCAATGATTTCAGTAGATTCTGTACTGCCCCTTACCCATTTAGCCCATCCCCCCGTCCCACCTCCCTCCAGCAACCCTCAGTTTGTTCTCCATATTTATGAGTCTCTTTTTTTTTTGTCCCCCTCTCTGTTTTCATATTATTTTTGTTTCCCTTCCCTTATGTTCATCTGTTTTTTCTCTTAAAGTCCTCATATGAGTGAAGTCATATGATTTTTGTCTTTCTCTGACTAATTTCACTTAGCATAATACCCTCCAGTTCCATCCACATAGTTGCAAATGGCAAGATTTCATTATTTTGATTGCCGAGTAATATACTCCATTGTGTATATATATATATATATATATATATATATATATATATATATATATACCACATCATCTTTATCCATTCATCCATTGATGGACATTTGGGCTCTTTCCATACTTTGGCTATTGTTGATAGTGCTGCTATAAACATGGGGGTGCATATGTCCCTTCGAAACAGCACACCTGTATCCCTTGGATAAATACCTAGTAGTGCAATTGCTGAGTTGTAGGGTAGTTCTATTTTTAGTTTTTTGAGAAACCTCCATACTGTTTTCCAGAGTGGCTGCACCAGCTTGCATTCCCACCAGCAGTGCAAAAGAGATCCTCTTTCTCTGCATCCTTGCCAACATCTGTTGTTGCCTGAGTTGTTAATTTTAGCCATTCTGACAGGTGTAAGGTGGTATCTCCTTGTGGTTTTGATTTATATTTCCCTGATGATGAGTGATGTTGAGCATTTTTTCATGTGTCAGTTGGCCATCTGGATGTCTTCCTTGGAGAAGTGTCTATTTATGTCTTTTGCCCATTTCTTTACTGGATTATTTGTTTTTTGGGTGTTGAGTTTGATAAGATCTTTGTAGATTTTGGATACTAACCCTTTATCTGATATGTCGTTTACAAATACCTTCTCCCAGTCTGTCGGTTGCCTTTCAGTTTTGCTGATTGTTTCCTTCACTGTGCAGAAGCTTTTTATTTTGATGAGGTCCTAATAGTTCATTTTTGCTTTTGTTTCCCTTGCCTCCAGAGACGTGTTGAGTAAGAAATTGCTGCAGGCAACTTGGAGAGGTTTATCATTTAATATATGAAATTACTTTTACTATATTTATCTGTATTTATAAATACTACCTAGTAATAATTTTAAACTTCATATAAATAGCATTCTATGTATTCTTCTTATAGTTCATCATTAAGTATGATATTCTCTGTTAGAGCTACTTCTTTCTATTTATATTTTCTTTTTATATTTTAATCATGAATGGGAATTGATGTTTATCAAAAAATTAACATTTTTTGTGAGTCATATTGTTCCAATAGGTTTCTATTTTTATAGTGCTGGATTCCTTTAGTACATGTAACACTAGAGTCTTTGGTCTGGGACATTAGTGGAAGGGCAAGGAGAACTTCTGACCCCAACATCTTCTTCTGCTGGAACAACTTTTTACCCTGAAGGGTTATAGGATCCATCCTTTTCTTTGGGCCTGGATCGTCTTCTTTACACTTTAGATCTACTGATTTAGCCACGTAAAGAATATGTAACAATTCAATACCAGAATTTAAAGAGCAAACAATGACCATTCACCTCTAATACTTAAAATTCCAAAAGCAATTTCTAGTCCTTTTTGAATGGTTTCTGGATCTGTGATTTGTTACTTCATCGGTAGTCTGGCACAGGAACTGTTGATTCTTTTTCATTCTCTTGGACTTGAATAGAGGTTCCAGAGCCTGGGAAAAATATGTGAAATAAAGCAAACTTTCTTATTTTTCTATTTGTAAAAGTGAAGAGTCCAGAAATCCTGAATTAGGATACTGAGCTTAAGATAGTTAGAAATCCCCCTGTAGAATTGGGCTTTATTTTGGTCAGTTACATGAATTGGGATCTGTAAGGAAACCATCCCCTCCATAGAGCAAAAGAATGAGTTACCTAGTGCTACTTAAAATTACACAGATGGATCTTCCAGATTTAATGTTGAAAAAAAAAAAAAAGGAAAAAACGTACAGGTACATGCTGTATAATTCCACTTAATATGATAATTTAAGACCAAATAAATCCACAGTGATAAAACAGAGTAGTTGTTACCTATTAAGGGAGGGAGGAATAAAGGGGTCTTTTGGAGTTCTGGAAATTTTCTCTTTCTTCATATGGGTGGTGATTAACTCAGTATATCATATGCTCTACAATTAAGATTTTTGTGACTTACTCTATGCATGTGATACCTCAGTACAAAAGAGTATGGCTAAAATCAGAAAGGGCTTACTCTTCCTTCTAAGTGATACATATGTTTTTTCATAGGATGAGACAATTTTGGAATAACCTTTTTAGGTTTATAAGAGATTGTTAGAATATGTGTGTATGTGTGTATGCATGTCATATGTTTTCTTCAGAATTACATGAATCCTTTAATGAATGGTGAGCAGCTTCCAGGTGTTGTGTTATAACTTGGGGATTCTAAGAAAGTATATCGGGGCTGACAATCTAGTGAGGATAAGTAATTAGGGATGTGTGGGAGCAGGGGGAAGTATTTAATGCCTCCTAGAACATTGGGGAAAAAAGTGCCTGACTTGTTTACGGTGGACTTGGGGGCACAGAGTGAAACCTTCTGAAGACATAGACTTGAGTCAAATTTTTAAGGATAAATAGAAGTCTGACAAAGTGGATTGTGTAGCATGTATAGATATGTTAGTGCTAAAGGTATGAAATGGCATTTTGTCCTCAGGACTGGTTTTATGATATAACCACAACAAAATGTAGAAGCTGAGAAGTGTTAATATATTAAATTATAAAATCAATTTCATTTTTATTTGAGAGAGAGAGAGAGAGCAGGAGAGGGACAGAGAGGGAAAGAGAGAGCATCCCAAGCAGGCCACATGCTCAGTGCAGAGCCCGATGAGGGGTTCAATCACACAACCCTGGGATCATGACCTGAGCTGAAATCAGGAGTTGGACACTCAACTGATTGAGCCATCCAGACACCCTTGAAATTAGAAAGTTTAAAAGGGATCATGATGGGAAAAGTTTTGAATGACATGCTAAGGAATTTTTATTTTTATTATTTTTTGGCTTTAGATGGTAGGGAAGCATGGAAGATTTTAATTAAGTGGTGTGATTGGGGTTAATTTTGGCAGTATTTGGCAATTTGGATCCTCTCCCTGGAGTTCTTTCCTTGGTGCTTATTATTACTGTAACGTGTATGCATCATCTCCTCTGTAGACCAGTGATTCCTAAATCTACATCTCTGTTCCAAACTCCTCTCCTATGTCTTCAGACTCCTTAGCAGAATCGATTGCTTTTCTGTCCTTGGATGCAAATTTCAGTTGTTTCTTATCACTTTATGTCACAAAACTTCACTTTACAATTTACACTATTTATTCCAATATATTTATAAACATATGTTTCTTCAAAAGCTTTTTCCTCTTGACCCAAACCAAGACTGACTACAAGTGCTTCTTAATACTACATTCCTGCTGTTTGGAAAGGACCTTTGTTCATCACCTCCAGGCGCAATAAGGTCTCTGTAGGAAATGGGGAAGAGGAGAGGTACAGAGAGACATTTTCTTATTGGCTGATCCTGTGGTAAGGTGGCTTCATTCTCTAGGCTGGGGGGATATTTAAACTGACTCATTGTTATTTGCTTGAGATATTTGGAGATTTCACTGTAGGGTATCTTTGATCTTCCCTGCCTTGACCTGAGTAATCACATCTCTCCTCAGTTTCTTTCCCCAGTGGTGCCTAGAGCTGCCTCCTGGAGGAATCACTCACTTGGCAAATTATTCTTTCAAGCAGAGCCCCTTTTATAAAAAGATTCAGGCAAACATTCCTACCACAAATTCCGTATCTTGTCTCTAAGATTTGTACATCTTAGATCTACAATCAGAGAAGACTGTGGTTTACTTCTCAGATGATTATTCTAGCCTGCTGCCACAGGTCCCTTTACCTCGCTTAGGTACTGGACTTCTTTGTCTCGTCAGCTGCAGGGAACATACATCGGTTGCTCCGGACAATACAGAAACCCCGTAAGTTCTCTAGAAAAATAAAACTATTTATATTTAGGCATTAAGAGACTTGATTTCACTACTGAATCCAACCACTGAGTTATATTGAGTAAGAATGGCAAAGAATTAGTATGATATATTGACCATTAACTTCATATAAGAGAATAACCTTTTTGAATCATTTTAATATACATAAATTCACTCTTTTTCTCTCCACTCCTTTAGAATTTTTAATAAATGTTTTTTATTCCACAAAAGTAAGAGGTCATATTATATTCTTTATGCATTTAAAATGAATCAAAGCCATATTCAAATTAATTTTTATTTGTACAGTATTCCATTAATTAATTCTATCCACATGAAATTGATTTTTATCCTTGATATGAAATCATCAGTATTCTAAAGTGTTGATGTTGGACTAAATTGAAGAGTATGCTGATACTCATTAGTTTTATTTATACCTGACTCCTTACTAAACTGTAATTTCCATAAAGACAAGGGATGAATTTGAAAGTTGACTGTGCTGAGTGCATATTAGGCACTCAGTGCTATGTGTCTTTCATATGTCTTTAGTGTTATAAGGGAAGATATTAGCTAAGGTGGATAAACTTGAATAATGTAGATCATTCGTGATGCTTTGGCAATATTATTTCATATCAATTTCAAAAAATGTGCATAACAACTATGGTCAATAGGCTATAATAACTCATTAAGGAAAATGGGAGATATGTTGGAAGTCTAGAGATGCATACATTTCCTGACACTTGATAGACCATGTATTTGTAAGGTTGACATTGTTCTCAGGCAAAATTCTATGCCATAATCAAACAGTTGGTCATAACCTTAAAAAAGAATGATGCCCACTAATAACAGGTTTCATGAGTCTAGGATACTTATTTGTTCCTTATTGGGAGCACCGTTAAAGGGAATACTAAAGACAGGATGTATCTGAATTTTTTTCTTAGTGTACTTTTTTCTCCCAAAACATACTAGACATCGAGAAAACTGCACAGAATGTAAATTTACAGCTCACTGAATTGTTACAAAGGTAGCATCCATGTAGTGCACCCTCAATTCACAAAATGGAACACTAATAGCAACTCCAGTTAAATTCCAGTCAAAACCCTTTTTATCCCCCTCACCAAAGGTAACCACTATCCTGACTTCTAACCCCATAGTTGAGTTTTACGAATTTTTTGAACTTCTATGAATGGAATCATGCAGTATATATTCTTTTGGACTTTGAATTCTTAAAATTTTTGATATTTATATTGATAAGTGTCTCTAGTTTTCTCATTTTATTTAATGTATGTTTATCTCTTGTATAAAAGTGCCACAAGTTACTTACCCATTGTAATGTTGGACTTTTGTATTCTTTCCATATTTTTGGCTATTCTGAAGGAACTGTCCTGCACATTTCTCTTCATGTACTATGTGTACAGTTTTGAAAACTACAGGTCTAGGAGTATTACTGCTGGGCCATACTGTATGTGTATCTTCAAACTTGTTAGATTTGCAATTAACAATTTTTGGTTAAAAAAAATTGTTACCATTTTTGAGTGTGTGTGTGTGAAATTACTGTACAAATTTATATTTTGGCCAGCATATTTATGTTCTTGTTTTTCCATGTCTTTGCCAGTAGTTGGTATTGTCATTTTAAAACATTTTTTCTAAGTTTTGAGTTTCAATTCCAGTATAATTAACATATGATGTTATATTAGTTTCAGGTGTACAATGTAGTGATACAACAATTCAATATATGACTCAGTGCTCATCATGATAAGTGTACTCTTAATCCCTTTCACCTATTTCACCCATTCCCTCCCCCACCTCCCCTTTGGTAACCATCAGTTTGTTTTCTATAGTTAAGAGTCTGTTCCATGGTTTGTCTCTCTTTTTTCCTTTGTTTGTTTCTTAAATTCCCTCTAAGAATGAAATCATAGGACATTTGTCTTCCTCTGGCTTACTTATACCGCTTAGCATTAGACTCTCTAGCTCCATTCATGTTGTCGCAAATGGCAAGATTTCATTGTTTATGGTTAAATAACGTTTCATTGTGTGTGTGTGTGTGTGTGTGTGTGTGTGTGAGAGACACCATGGAATATTTATACACACACACACACACACACACACACACACACACACCCCACCTCTTCTTTATCCATTCATCTATTGATGAACACTAGGGTTACTTCCATAATTTGGCTATTGTACATAATACTGCTGTAAACATCAGCGTGCATGTATCTTTTTGAATTAGTATTTTTATATTCTTTGGATAAATACCCGGTGGTGTTGGGATGCCTGGGTGGCTCAGTTGGTTGGGTGTCTGACTTCAGCTCAGATCATGATCTCACGGTTCGTGAGTTTGAGCCCCATGTTCAGCTATGTGCTGACAGCTCAGAGCCTGGAGCCTGCCTCAGATCCTGTGTCTCCCTCTCTCTCTCTGCCCCTCCCCCATTCACACGCGCGCGCGCACTCTCTCTCTCTCTCTCTCTCACAAAAATAAATAAAGATTTTTAAAAAATTTAAAAAAGTACCCAGTAGTGTATAGTAGTTCTATTTTAATTTTTTGAGGAACCTCCATACTATTTTCCATGGTGGCTGCAGCAGTTTGCATTCATACCAACAATGCATGAAAGTTCCTTTTTCCCCACATCCTTGCTGATGCTTGTTGTTGTGTTTTTGGTTTTAGCCGTTTTGACAGGTGTGAGGTGATTTCTCATTGTAATTTTGATTTGCATTTCCCTGCTGGTAAGTGATATTGAGTATCTTTCCATATGCCTGTTGGCCATCTGTAAGTCTTCTTTGGAGAAATGTCTGTTTATGTCTTCTGCTTATTTTTAATTGGATTATTTGTGGGTTTTTGTTTGTTTTTGTTTTTAGTGTTGGGATGTGTGGGTCTTTATGTGTTTTGGATACTAGGTCTTCATTGGATATGTCATTTACAAATATCTTCCCCATTCAGTTGGTTGCCTTTTAGTTTTGTTAATGGTTTACTTGGCTGCACAGAGATTTTTATTTTGTTGTGGTCCCAATAGTTTATTTTTGCTTTTATTTCCCTTGCCTCAGGAGACGGATCTAGAAAAATGTTGCTACAGTCGATGTCAGCGAAATTACTGCCTGTGTTCTCTTCTAGGATTTTATGGTTTCAGGTCTCAAATTTAGGTCTTTGATTCATTTTGAGTTTATGTTTGGGTATGGTGAGAGAAAGTGGTCCGGTTTCACTCTTTTCCGTGTAGCTGTCCAGTTTTACCAACACGATTTGTTGAAGAGACCTTTTTCCCTATTGCATTTTCTTACCTTTTTTTGTTGAAGGTTAATTGATCATAGAATCACGGGGTGTTTCTGGGTTCTGTTCATGTGTGTGTCTCTTTTATGTGCCAGTACTATACTGTTTTGATAGCTACAGCTTTGTAGTTTATCTTGAAACTGTGATACTTTCAGCTTTGTTTTTCTTTTTCAACATTGTTTTGTTTATTTGAGTCTTTTGTGGTTCCAAACAAATTTTAGTGTTACTTGTTCTAGTTATGTGAAAAATGCTATTGATATTTTGATAGGGATTGCATGAAATGTGTAGATTGCTTTGGGTACTGTTACCATTTTAACAATATCTGTTCTCCTAATCCATGAGCATGGAATATCTTTCATTTGTGTGATCCTCAATTTCTTACATCATCAGTGTTTTATAGTTTTCAGAGTACAGGTCTTTCACCTCCTTGGTTAAGTTTATTCCTAGGTATTTTATTATTTTTGGTGCCATTGTAAATGGGGTTGTTTTCTTAATTTCTATTTCTGTTGTTTCATTATTGGCGTATAGAAATGCAATGAATTTCTGTACATTGATTTTGTATCCTGGACCTTACTCAATCCATTTATCAGTTCTGATAGTTTTTTGTTGTTGGTATTGTTAGGTTTTTCTGTATTTAGTATCATGCCAATTGCAAATAGTGAAAGTTTTACTTCTTTGTGATAATTCAGATGTCTTTTATTCTTTTTTTTTTTTTTTTTTTTTTGTCTTACTGCTGTGGCTCGGAATTCCAGTACTATGTTGAATAAAAGTGGTGAGAGTGTCTTGTTCCTAGTCTTAGGAGGAAACCTTTAAGTTTTTCACCATTCAGTATGACATACATTAGCTGTGGGTTTTTCATATATGGCCTTTATTACGTTGAGGTATGTTTCTTCTAAACCTTTGTTGAGGGTATTGCCATTTTTGAAAATCATAAACCTTGGTTTACACTAGCATTTTCCTAATATAAATGAGGGTGTTTACTTTTTCATGCTTGTTGGCATTTGTGCATCCTCTTTTCTTCTCACTTTTTATTTTTAAATAATTTCAAATTCATAAGAAGTGCGGGGAAAAGTACAGGGAAGTTTTATTTCTGTACCTAGTTTCTCCAGTTGATAACACTGTGTGTAACTATAGTACGTATCAAAGCCAGTAAATTGACACTGGTACAATTATAAGAACGTATTCATATTTCACCAGCTTTGCACTCTTTTGTGTGTGTATATAAATTTATTGCATGTATAGATTCATGTAACCACCTCCACAATCAAGATAGAATTATTCTATTAATATAGGGCTTCCTCACATCACACATCCTTTTCCCCATCCTTCTCCCCGCCACTAATCTGTTCTCCATGTCTGTTACTTTTCTTTTTGGAGCACCTATTCAAATATTTTTGTCTGTTTTTTTTTTGTCTTTTCTTAATTTTTAAATGTTTTTATATGTAGTTATATGTATAACAAGTACCTTTTCCTACTCTGGGTTGCATTTATATTTTCTTATTGGTGTAATCTGATGAATAAAAGTTCTTGATTTTAATATTATCTTAGCTACCATGTTTTCTTTATGTTTAGTGCTTATGACCTCTTGTTTCTCTTCCTTCAGATCATTAATATATTCTTGCAGAGGCATTATTATCTTGTCACAGGTATATGTACAGTCCACCTGGAATTGATTATTGACGTGAAGCAGAGGTCAAATTTCACTTTGTACCCACATGAATGTCTAATTGAGCCAGAACTCTATTGAGAAAACTTCTTCCTTTCACTTTGCAATCCTACCTTTGCACTGAATCAAGTGACCCATATGTGTTAAGAGTTTGTTTCTGGGCTTCTGAATCCATTGGTTAACTTGTCTATCCTTGCATCAGTTATATCCCATTGTGTTTACTGTTGGTTTATATTTCTCAACATTTGGCAGAGCAGATAGTTGAAACTTGTTCTTCATAATGTCTTGGATTTTCCTGGTATTTTGCTTTCCCATATATATTTTAGAAGCATCTTCTGATGTTATAAAAACAAAACCGGGAATTTTGTTTGGTAATGGACTGTGTCTACAAATTTTTTAGGCATGAATTGGCGTTTCTGCAGTATTAAATCTTACAGTCCATGAATATAGCATAGTGCTCCATTTATATTTTGATTTTTTGATGTTTTATTGCTTTATTATAAAGTTTTCAACCATCTTTTATGAGATCTACTCCAGGATATTTGATATTTTTAATGCCACTGTAAATAGTATCTTTTTAAAATTTCATCTTTTTGAATATTTGTTGCCATTATAAAGGAATATAAAGGGATGTTATGCATTGATTTTGTATCCAGGAAATTTGCAAACTCAATTATTAATTCTAGTAATTTAACTCTTGATTCTTTGATATGTTCTGTATACATCATCATAACATTTCCAAATAAAAGTTATATTTCTTCCTTTCCAGTGCTTTCACTGCATGCCTGTATCCCTCTCCTTCCCTTTCTCTTTCTCTCATACTTTCTTGTATCCTGCATGGTAGGACTTTAAGTACAATATTTACAATACTGAAGAGAATTTACATTGGTAGTTATTTATGTGCTGTCCCTGAGCAGATGGAAAGTCTTTAATTTTTTACAAGTATGATGTTTACTATAGATATTTTGTGAATACACTTTATCAGATAAAGGAAGATTATAGAAATCCTTTTCTAGTCCTCCTTTGCCAAGGGTGTGTGTGTATGGTGTGTGTGTGTGTGTGTGTGTGTGTGTGTGTGTGTGTGTTTGCGTGATGAATCAGTGTTTAATTTGTCAAATTATATTTCTGCACCAATAGAGATGGGCATATCATTTTTCTTCCTTATTTCATTAATGTGAATTATACTGATTCATTTTCAAACCTTAAACCAATCTTTATTCCTGGCATAGGACCAACTTGGAATTGGTGTATGATCCATCTTGTACATTGTTGGATTCAGTTCATGTTCCTTTAGGAATTTTGCTTCTGTGTCCATCGGTGAGATTGGCTTGTAATTTTCTGGATTTTAGCAAGCATCTTTTGTGTGCTTTACAAGTCATTTTATCTTCTTCCATCCAAAGTGCTTCTCTTGGGGGATTTGCTGTTTTAGATAATGATATTATCCTTCCTGTGCTAATAGGAATAATACATCCTTACATCACACACCCACACTCATGTCTAATCAGGTACCATTTCCATCAACTGTACCTTTAAAATATCATATTACTTAGTTTTGTCATTCTTTCCATTTCATCAGCTCCTGCACTAGTTCAGGATGCTACTGTCTCTTTATTTGATTGAAGCAGTATCTATAATGTTTTCTGTCACAGGTTTTGTTCCCTCCCATCTATCTTGCATATTGCAGGTAAGATGAACTTTTAAAACCACAAATTCTATTATGCTTCATTTCTTCTTAAGAAATTTCAGTGACTCCTCATCGAATTACTCTGAGCTCATATGGGCCATGTGTTCTCTCATGTCCCAGCCTTGGCCCATGCTGTTTTCTTTGCTGGTAACATTCCCATTAGTACATAAACTAGGTGTACCTCTGCAGCACATCAGAGGACTTGAGGAAGGAACAAGACTTGGGGAAAAAATGGCTAGAAAGGAAACTGTATGGAAAGGTACAAAAGGCAGTCAGGAGCTGATTTTTCAGACATTATCTATTTAGTTTATCATTTATTTTATGCTTGGCCTGGCATGTTTCGTGGGACCTGGCAGTGAGGTTCTTCAAAGGCATACATCATGCCGAACCCTGGTGCTCAGCTCTTGATAGTGTAGTTAATGAGTCATGTAAAAAGTGAACCTCTTAAGTAAATAACCAGGGTGATGGGGAATTGGTGAAGGTGTAGGGATGGTTAACCTGGCTAAGGTGCTACTTGAAGACTTGTCAGATACAAGGGGAAATTAAAAATGTTTTGTGTACATTGATGACTGCAAGGATATAAATAACCACAAATATACAGAAGTATTTAGGAATGCAGAATTGATCTCCAAATTAGGAAGACTTATTTCAAGGCCAGAAATTTAAAGACTGCTTCCATATGGAAGGAACTGCCTCCCAAGATAACTGTTTTCTCTTGTGTAATGTACTTGGGCAGTGGTTGGTCAATTATGTTAAGGGATTTTATACATTAGGGCAGTGGTTTGAAGACTCAGGCCATATACAGACTAAATAAGAGTCTTTGGGGATGGGACATAATAATCAGTAATTTTTGAAGCTTCCCTATGACTCCAAAATGGAGACAAGTTTGGGAAGCCCTACAGTAGTGGGAGGTCTCAATTCCTCAGTGGTTTCCTACATCAGGAGTGTTTCAAGGAAATGAATAAAAAAAAAATGTACATTTCCAAGCACTCCTTTATAGCTTCTACATTAGTCATGTTGGGTGGAGCCAATAAATCTGTGTAATTAAGATTATTTCCAGATTATTTCATTTTCTAGCAGGGTTTGGAAACCACTGGCTTATATGACTTTTTAAAGGAGAAAATTGTGCATTCATAATTCAGCAAGGCACCTGACAAACTAATTTATGGTATGCTTGTGAACAAAATATATAATATGAATTGAGACATCTATGTCTAGGACAAAGAATGGGTTTTGTGGGACATCTGGCTGGCTCAGTCGGTTGAGTGTCTGACTCTTGAGTTCAGCCCAGGTCATGATCCCAGGGTCGTGGGATTGAGCCCCAAGTTGAACTCCCTGCTGAGTGTGGAACCTGCTTAAGATTCTGTCTCTGTCTCTGTCTCTGTCTCTGTCTCTCTCTCTCTCTCTCTCTCTCTGTCTTCCTCTGCCCCCACTCACATGCTCTCTAAAATAAAAAACTTAAAAAATTAAAAAAAAAGAATGGGATTGGGTTCAAAGTTATCTGAATTCTAATTCTAGTCCTGTTACTACTTACTAGACTTAAAAAATTTGCTTACCATCTCAGTCTCCTCATCTTAAAAGAGAGTAATAATAACAACTTTATAAATTCATTTTGAAATTTAAGTTATTTATGAGAACTGTCAGTCTAACATCATGTCTAAGTATATTGGGCTCATTTTAAATTCTTTAGTTCTGTGAATACTGAAATTAATGAGTGGATCCATGGAGCATATACACATGTTTGATGAGTGTATATGTATTCCCTATTGACTTTTAGCTTTGATGTGCTGTGAATCCCTAGTTTTAATATTCTGCTTTGAGTCAGGTTGTAATTGGTATTTTAAAGGCCAGAGGGGTAAAGAATAATGCCTTTCACCAGCTATTGCTTTTATGTGAAATATAATCCACGCCTACATTGTTTTTCTAAATTGCACATTTTAGGTAATTTTTCATTAATTATACTGTAAATGACGGGGGTGACAATTAACTGTGTACTTTTTTTTTTAATCACAGGTTAAGGGGAACTGTGTAATTATTTATTAAAATGGAAAACTGTGAAGAAAGAAAAAGATAGCAGTTGGAGTTAAAATTCCTGGATGAATATTTTGCTTTTTGAGACATCAACATTTAAAAACGATATGCTGATTTGGAAAGTCCTGGGAGTACATTGCAAAATTCATCTTTTCCATTCAATAAATGGACTTTTTAATCACTCCTTGGAGTTGAGGAAGTTCGGAGACAGTGTGTGATAGGAAATGTGGCATGCCGGTGTTTTCCTGGTGATTGCATCTTGGATTAGGTTGCTGCCTATTTGAAGAGATTCCATTTTGAAAAGCAAGAACCCACTGTGATGGATGTCTCTTCAGAGATGAGCAGACATGGGAAGAATCCAGTGAGTCACAAGCTAGAAGATCAGAAGAAGGTAATGCAATACATTTCTTTTTGCTTGGTCCTTTTTGTTTATGCTTAGCGAGAATTTTCTGAATTGCAAATGAATGTGGTTTAGGAGATAAAATAACATACTATTTCATGGAAATAAATCCCTCCATATAGCCATGTATAGCTTTGGGTCTGGATCTCATTACCACTTGGTGGTTTTGTTTCTGAAATCTTCTGAATTCATCCATCCAATAGGTTGGCAAAGGATTCTATGGTGTTCTCTCACTCTTGACTGTGTTCTAGTGACCTGCTGGCCTGACCTCATGGAACAGTTTTCTGAGATCCAGGATTAGGTATGAGTCATGGGGCATTGCTAGAGTAATGGAGCAAGTTAGAGCGCTCCTAAAAGAGAACACCTGCCTTGCTGCCAATAGAAGGTGTAGTTGGCATTTGAAATTCTCCGATTTCATGTCCTTGGGGCACATCAACTTAAGCCTTCTCATTTTTACAGCTGGCCTGGAAAGAGAGTCATGAGGAAGCTGTGAGCTTTGGTTTGACTCTTCATGTGTGATGTCAAAGGAACTAATGGAAAATATCAAAATAGTGCTGTGCTAATATTTATTTTTAAATGGGGTTAGAGAGGTTCTGAGTGAGAAGCTGGGAATTCAATGCTGAGGTTTGCACTTAAACCTCATTTTTCTACCTTCTTAGAAATTCTGACCTGCTAAACTGCTGTGCTATAGTGAGAATCATCCAGAGAGTACTTACTAGAAGGGTCAAAGATGGTACCAGGAGAGAAATCCCACTCTTAATAAAATATATTATCTTTTGTGGTGCTTTCATCGATTCCATTAGTATAGGAGAGGTGTGTGGGGACCCAGTGGCTAAGTCACAAAATCAAGGAATAATGAGATAATAGAAAGGATATTTTTAGTTACACCTGGATCTAAGGGCATGATTAAAGTTTGTGTTTACATCTGTCTTAGAAATTTGTTGACTAGTCCTTTTGTACTCCCAGGAGACAACTAGCTCTTTTGCAGTTTTGGAGGTAGGAAGTTTCGAAGAGGCCATGTAGACAATAGCTTGTTAATTTGTTCTGATTCGTTTTGACGAGTGCCACTAGAAGAGGGGCTACAGTGATTGCTGTGCATCAATCCGGGCAGAAATGGATGGATTATTTATGCCCAACTGGTTCTTTCATTGGGTTTACCTGCAGTATAAGTAAGTCTTGGAAATACTAAGTAGCATAAAATCCAAGATGCCTAGAGTCAATTTCGACTTCAATGTGGATATAAATTTCTGCACAAATAAGTGTGTTACCAGGAATGTTGTTGGTGGTCAGCATTTTTTTCTTCCGCTGATACTAAGGGTGTTATTCCAAATAGATGGCAAGATTAGTTTCCATCTAAACCACGCTCTGAAATTTCTTAACTATGGAGGGGCTATTTTATCATTTTCTCTATCTATAATTTTTATTTATTTAAAAATTTTTTTCAACGTTAAATTTTTTTTTCAACGTTTGCAGAGAGTGCAAGCGGGAGAGGGGCAGAGAAAGAGGGAGGCACAGCATACGCAGGCTCCAGGTGCTCTGAGCTGTGGGCACAGAGCCCAACGTGGAGCTTGAACTCAGGAACTGTGAGATCATGAACTGAGCCGAAGTCGGATGCTCATTTGACTGAGCCACCCAGGCGCCCCTCTATCTACATTTTTTTTTAATGTCCTTAACTATGATGGGTAATTTGCTTACTGTATTAGATTGGTTAAGAGGGAAGCAAGTAATAGGTAAGCAGTTGATAATACAGAAATCTGACTTTTGGAGGAAGTCCTGCTTTTCTGGCGGGAAAGAAAAGCACCCCTGCAGGTGCTATCATTTTCTTTCCTGAATAAGAGATTCTTTCTGCAAACACAGAAGGGATTGCAAGCTGAAGAATGGAGTGAATTCTTCAAGTAATTCTGAAAATTCCTTGTATGAAACTTTAAACAATGGTCTCTAATGAGGCTTAGTTTCCCAGGCCAGTTCACAAAGGACTGTTCAGCTCATAAATAATAGTAATAGAGTTTAGGCAAACTATGGAGAGCCATGGCTCTGTGGGAAAATTAAAAAGACCAGTGTGGTAGTGTGGGACAAGAGAATCCCCATTCAACTGTAGCCTTCTAGTCGGTAGGGAGATGGGAGGAGGCATGAACATTTTCAGTGAGCATTATCAAGACAGAAAATGGGATACTAATGATTTCCTGGGTGTCCGATTTGTGTGAGCATTCACATTGAGTCAGCTAGAAATTCAGATGTTGATCGATTAATTGATAAGGACTTAAGATTCAGATTGAAGTGTCAGCAGGAACCCCTAGTCTCAATGACAGTTTTTTGAGTTTGCATTGAGGAGAAAAAATGAAACGTAACATCATAAATCTTCGTAGACTAAACTCTGGGCACAGCCCTGCCACCACACAATTGCCAACAGAGATTATAAAATCATTCATGCAATTACTTCGAGTGTCTGTAGTCCTTTGTGATGAATTAATTTAACAGGCACAGCGTTTCACAACAGTGAAATAAAATACATTTATTCCAACTTGTGACTTAATCCAGAGGTGAAGCATCTTTTTGATACTACTGAAAAAATGTGTTCTTCTCACAGTGTTTGTGGCCTGCGGTAGATATTTAAAGCAAGACGCGTGGAACTGACTTCAATATAGGCTCCTATTTTGAACACTGCCCCGCTGATTTTTTTGTTCAGTCTACAGATAACTCGTTAGATTTTTGTTCTTTTTTTTTCTTTATTTATTTTGGGGGAGGACAGAAAGGGGGAGAGAGAATCCCAAGCAGGCTCCATGCTGTGAGTGCAGAACCCAATGTGGGACTCGATCTCATGAACTGCGAGATCCTGAACTGAGCTGAAATCAAGAGTCAGCCACTTAACCCACTGAGCTACCCAGGCACCCCAGTAGCTTTTGTTCTTGATTTAAAATGTATGAATTTGTACTTAGTGTGCTCTACTTCCAAATAGAAACCGTTAGGATACTGGGCGCATGAGTTTGTATGTGTGCGACTCTGGTGAGTAGGGAATGTCAGGGAAGAGGTAATTTATGGAGTGCTTACTATACCAGGAGCATGCTTGGTCCTTTCCAGTTCATGAAGAAAGTGTCTTTCTATAAAGATGAAAGGTGGTTTTACCTTTTCCGTCTCTCCTTAAGAAATTTGGTCCTGTAAAATTAATGACAAGTTCCTCAAAAATATATATACAATATATATGTATATACAATATACAAAAATATAAATAAAATAAAATAATATATATACAATTATTCAAAATTAAAGCTTTCAAAATGTGTGTGACTCCTTAGGCTTCTTTAAAATAATGCCCCATCACCTGACTAAATCTGGAAAACATAGATAAAGTTTAAAGGTGTCATATCTACAAGTCCTATCTGAAGAACTCTTCATTATGGATAAACCGGAGATGTGGATCTTACAGGAGCTGAGAATACTTCTAAGAATCTCAACTCAACCTGGATTAGTGTAGGGGTAGGTGGAATTCAATTCTCTTTTTGATTCCTGTGATTTTTATCAGTAGAATGGTCAGTTAGCGTTGGCCCATTATCCTGCACTTGGCATTCTCTTTCTGGAATGTCCCAGATGGGAAAATGATCCTGGCATCTCAAAGCTCCTGAATGCCCATAATGAGGTGTTTTATTTTTGAAAACTTGACCTTTTGACCCATGTTTGCTCCTTGTGCCAGTGAGTTCGGGATATTCCTTTCCACTAATTTTATTGCTTTGTGGGATTCTTTCTGCAGAAGCCCCTGGAACAGTGAAAGCCCAATAGGTACAAACGTCACTTCTATTTAATTAATTGTGAACTTGAACTGAAAAGCAGAGCTCAGTAGGTTTTACTGTCACTCAACTGCAGCAGTTTGCAGTTCAGACAGCCCTGGGACACTGCTTTATTGGTCCATGAATATTTTGTGTATTAAAACAAAGCATTTGTCATAGTCAACAGTTTGCTAGGTTGTGCTGAAAAGGGTAACAGGGACACACATTTTGAAATTATGGCAATGAAATGCAATAAATATTTAGTGACCTGTTGGAATAACTTTGTTTTTCTGTTCTCTGAAGCAGAAAGGGATGAAGAGTATTACTGAATATATGCAGAGATATTTACGTTTATGGAAATGTCTAAGATTGATGTCATATGATTTTACTGCCTAAAATCATATCTTTTACATATTAGTCAGCATTATTTTCACACTGCCTTGCAAAAAGCTCGAGATAAATTCTAACACATCATGTCTTCTTAAGATATGGCAATTATTTCAAAAGTAACACGATCTGAGTGTAGTGAATGGGAGTCTGAGATGTGGAAAGTCATGTAAAATGAGAGAAATGATTGTATTAATTAATAGAAAAGGGGATGCTGATATGGACAAAGCTTGCTATTTGAAGGGCAACTCCAGTGATGTTGTGACTTAAAATCAAGTTTAGATAGGGGTTAGAAAAAGCATCATCTGCAAGTGCCATTGAGGGCTTCATCAGTGTCTCTCCCCATAGACGAGTTTTGTTTGTTTTTCAGTTGACATCAAACAGAAGAGTGTGGTCCAGGTTCATAACAGCAGACAACTATGTTAGGCTACTCCAATAATTTTACTGAAAACCTTGCTCACAATGATTACCAGTGCTTTATAGAGCAAAAATAATTTATCAGTTTAAATCTAGCCTAATTTTTCATTTACTATTTTTCTTTTAGTGTGCTGATTGGGATTATCCTCACAGGTGTTGAGAACTACTTGAAATTGTTGATGTTGGAAGCTGATTAAAAATCTGTGTTCTTAAGAGAAAATATGAAGATAAGTCACTAGAGAAGGCTTAGAATAGATCTAGGCTTTTCATTCATTCTTTGATCTTCTTGAAGGATGGACTCATTACATGGTGCTTTATTTTCATAAATCTGCCTGACTTCTTTTTTGTTAGTATGTCTGAGATATGTTAAAAGGTCCGTAAGGGAGCATGAGGTTTCTGAAACAAAGTCACATCATTTATTAATCATCCAATGTGAAGCATGACTGCTAATATGAATCGATTATCTGTGGGTTTCAACAAAATTGATGAGTCATCTGGTTGCTGATTAGCCAAATTTTTAATTTTTGAAATTCACTGAGCAGGTATTCGGCAATGATATTATATAAATCTGGAATCCATGTGGAGACACAAATATGAAGGCCACGTTCACAAAGAAACTAGTACTGAAATTGTGGCATTCTTTGATACTGCCCCTAATTTCTGCCCCTGTTGTGTGTCTTAAAAAAGCTGCTGCAAACAGCTGTCTCCTAGCCACTTTACCTGGAGTTCTCTAAGAATGAATTAGATAAGGTGGGCTCTTTTTCTGCTGAGCAGTGATTCTAGAAACTTCTCTCTCAGATATGAACTTGGATAAAACTTCTTTTTTTTTTTTTTTCCAACGTTTATTTATTTTTGGGACAGAGAGAGACAGAGCATGAACGGGGGAGGGTCAGAGAGAAAGGGAGACACAGAATCGGAAACAGGCTCCAGGCTCTGAGCCATCAGCCCAGAGCCTGACGCGGGGCTCGAACTCACGGACCGCAAGATCGTGACCTGGCTGAAGTCGGACGCTTAACCGACTGCGCCACCCAGGCGCCCCAGATAAAACTTCTTTTAAAGCTTCTTCTATCATATCATAGGTGGTCCTCAAATAGACCTCTTCTGAAAGTTTATATGGCCACTTGCCTTTTTGGTCCTGACCACATATGTTCTCAGTGTAAACAGTATTTGTGCTAACAGGAAGAATTGGTAATAGATAAAAGTGAATATTGTATACCATGCTTAATGGTTCTACTCCTTGGTTCTAAACTAGACCATGTTCTGTTTCCTGATTGGTGAATTTTAGATGTCAACAGGTGTAATGACTGCACAATCTTCATAAGAATAAACAGATACAACAGGCCCAAGATGGATGGATGATACTTGAGTGATGTGATACACATTTTGAGCATTTTGAAGGCAAAATTACATGTTAGTTGTTGTTTGGTTATTACTTGTCATTAATTATGTTCTCAATGATAATGATTACTAAGATATAAAGTTTAGTAAGTTTTAATTCCTGTTTATTCTTAAATGCTTTTTTCTGTTTTGGTATTAACATGTGAATTCTGGCTTTTATCATTCCATAAAGGAATGACTGAAACTAATTTTTTCGTCTAAAATATATTGGAAAAATGTGACCACATGCAATACAAAAAACTTGGAATACATCAATAGACTGACTTGCTCTTACCTTTCAATACATATATTATTATATTTTTATGTGTTCATATCTAGTGTGTGTGTATACATACACATACAACTTTTTAAAGCAGATATTATAATATTGTGTGGCCTGTTTTGAATGGCCAATCATATCATTGTCAGTTTCTCTTTAAAATTATGTTCCTAAAAGGATTGAGACTTTCCTCCATTTGACCATATGAATAAATACTTTTGAACATAGCACAGTCATTTTATTTTTTAATTTAATTTTATTTTTTTAAAGTTTTTAATGTTTGTTAATTTTTAAATTTTTTTAACGTTTATTTATTTATTTAAAAAAATTTTTTAACGTTTTTTTATTTATTTTTGAGACAGGGAGAGACAGAGCATGAACAGGGGAGGGTCAGAGAGAGGGAGACAGAGAATCTGAAACAGGCTCCAGGCTCTGTGCTGTCAGCACAGAGCCTGACGTGGGGCTCGAACTCACGGACCGTGAGATCATGACCTGAGCTGAAGTCAGACACTTAACCGACTGAGCCACTCAGGCGCCCTACGTTTGTTCATTTTTGAGAGACAGAGACAGAGCTTGAGTGGGGGAGGGGCAGAGAGAGGGGGAGGCACAGAATCTGAAGCAGGCCCCAGGCTCTGAGCTGTCAGCACAGAGCCCGACGCGGGGCTCGAACTCATGAAGTGTGAGATCATGTCCTGAGTTGAAGTCTGACTCTTAACAGACTGAGCCCCCCAAGCACCTCATAGCACAGTCATTCTAAACCAATAGTTCACCTGTGTCCACTTGCCTCCTTCGAGGTTCCAGGTAATTATAAGAGGGTAGACTGAGAATTCTACAAAGCTTACCCTGAGGTAGCCACATGGACAAAAAACCTATAAATGCACATAAAAATACCATTAAAAAGTGCTGAACATCAAAATCGGGGGCGGGGGGGGGACTTGCTCATTTCCACGGGTCAAAGATTTGAGATTAATCATGAAATCAGAGTACACGTTGGCACCAGAATGGAGTGGGAAGCAAGAACATGTGTAAGCAGAGAAGAGTCAGAGTGGGATGCCATGAGCTGGGAGTGGGATGATACGGGGAGTGCAATGACTTGTCTGGTTTGTGTCTTGTACAGCAGGCTACTTGCTGGTGAGCAGAGCCATCTGATTTAATCACACGAGGACAGGGTGGCAGCATTTTTTGTTTTTTTCCTACTTGGGGACTGACCAGATGTCTCCCAGACATGATATTCAGTGAATACACAAATGCCTGGGACAAGAGTTACATGAAGCAAAGCAGATTTAATGATATGTTCTAAAAGCACCGGACATAAGAAATTCTGTCAGTTTTATATGCAAAGTTGGGCAATTTTTATGAGAAATAAGCAAAAAATCATCAGGTCTTCGAAGTATGTTCTGAGGAACAGTAACAGTATTCTAATCAGAAATGTATAAGAAATGCAGAGTCTCGGGCCCCACACCAGAACTACTGAATCAGAATGTGCATTTGAACAAGATATCCAGGTGGTTCATTAATGCACAGCAGTATTGGAGAAGCACTGCCCTAGAGATCATGCCTGAGAGCTTCTCAGTGGGACTAAGCTTTTTTTTTTTTTAAATATATTGTATTTATTTTTAATTTACATCCAAGTTAGTGAGCATATAGTGAAACAATAATTTCAAGAGTAAATTCCTTAGTGCCCCTTACCCATTTAGCCCATCCCCTCTCCCCTCCCGTAACCCTCTGTTCTCCAGATTTATGAGTCTCTTCTGTTTTGTCCCCCTCCCTGGTTTTATGTTCTTTTTGCTTCCCTTATGTTCATCTGTTTTGTATCTTGAAGTCCTCATATGAGTGAAGTCACATGATATTTGTCTTTCTCCGACTAATTTCGCTTAGCATAATACCCTCTAGTTCCATCCATATAGTTGCAAATGGCAAGATTTCTTTTTTCTTTTCTTTTTTTTTTGGTATCTCATTTTTATTTCTTTTTTTTTTAATATATGAAATTTATTGTCAAATTGGTTTCCATACAACACCCAGTGCTCATCCCAAAAGATGCCCTCTTCAATACCCATCACCCACCCTCCCCTCCCTCCCACCCCCCATCAGCCCTCAGTTTGTTCTCAGTTTTTTTTTTTTTTTTTTTTTTTTTTTTAAATTTTTTTTTTTTTTTTTTTAACGTTTATTTATTTTTGAGACAGAGAGAGACAGAGCATGAACGGGGGAGGGGCAGAGAGAGAGGGAGACACAGAATCGGAAACAGGCTCCAGGCTCTGAGCCATCAGCCCAGAGCCCGACGCGGGGCTCGAACTCACGGACCGCGAGATCGTGACCTGGCTGAAGTCGGACGCTTAACCGACTGCGCCACCCAGGCGCCCCTGTTCTCAGTTTTTAAGAGTCTCTTATGCTTTGGCTCTCTCCCACTCTAACCTCTCTCTTTTTTTTCCTTCCCCTCCCCCATGGGTTCCTGTTAAGTTTCTCAGGATCCACATAAGGGTGAAAACATATGGTATCTGTCTTTCTCTGTATGGCTTATTTCACTTAGCATAACACTCTCCAGTTCCATCCACGTTGCTACAAAGGACCAGATTTCATTCTTTCCCATTGCCACATAGTATTCCTTTGTGTATATAAACCACAATTTCTTTATCCATTCATCAGTTGATGGACATTTAGGCTCTTTCCATAATTTGGCTATTGTTGAGGGTGCTGCTATAAACATTGGGGTACAAGTGCCCCTATGCATCAGTACTCCTGTATCCCTTGGGTAAATTCCTAGCAGTGCTACTGCTGGGTCGTAGGGTAGGTCTATTTTTAATTTTTTGAGGAAACTCCACACTGTTTTCCAGAGTGGCTGCACCAGTTTGCATTCCCACCAACAGTGCAAGAGGGTTCCCGTTTCTCCACATCCTCTCCAGCGTCTATAGTCTCCTGATTTGTTCATTTTGGCTACTCTGGTGTGAGGTGATATCTGAGTGTGGTTTTGATCTGTATTTCCCTGATGAGGAGTGGCATTGAGCATCTCTTCATGAGCCTGTTGGCCATCCATATGTCTTCTTTAGAGAAGTGTCTATTCATGTTTTCTGCCCATTTCTTCACTGGATTATTTGATTAAGCTTTAGTTACCCACTGTTGGAGTAAGATGCCCTTTATTTTCTGTGTTCTGGTTCCTATCTCCCTTCCCAACTTCTCTCCCAGTATTTCCTGGCATCATCAGCTAAGTTAACTACTTGCACTTGAATCATTCTTTCAGGTTCTACTCTGGCAGAAGCCTAAACTAAGACATTCTGTATCTGGGGTTCTGGAGCCAATATGGTGTATTTGTTTCCATCAGCTAGTGTTGGACTCTAAGTTAACACAGTTATTTGGAATTTAAATTTTTCAGGAATTCTTCTATCTCATTTATTTATTCCTATTTTATTTTTGGATATCCTAAGTGCACACCCAGATAATGGTGGTGTGCTGGCCCTCACTTGTACAATATGGCTAGCCCTGACTTATAAACACTCAATTAAGAGATGACCCACTCACAGGACAGCTGCTGCCACCTCCCACTGCCACCCCCCACTGCCACCCCATTATCAACAGCCTCTGCAGCACAAATTGTCCTAAGAAGTTGTTGAAGGAGCTGTGAGCTCCTTTCCCCATCTCTTGCCTTCTTCAACCTATTCACTAAAAACCAAAACACAATTATGAGACATTTACTGAATCTATTGTTTGGCATGGGTTTTTATATGAAATCTTCCTATTCACTCCTCTTTTCCTTTAGGGTTCCTTGCTGGGGAAACTAAATATACACAAAACAATGTCTAAGTGGGAACAAAGAACTAGCTTTATGAAAAGAGCATGCATGTAAATGCTCCCAAACTCTCCTAAAAGTAGATCTTCTCTTAGATGCTATGGTGCTTCAGTTCCAAAAGCCAAATGTGGGTTTCCTACTACCCTCAAAACTTGGATCACTGCTCCAGTGAGCTGACCTGAAAATACTAACTATGTTAGTTGTGTGGATGAAGATGGACAGAGAACCTACCCAAAGAGGAGGACCGTGTGGGGGGAGTTTATCACAGATGAGCAATACAGTGGAAAAAAAGTGATGATGCCCATGATCTTACCTTTAGTAGAAAGAAACACTGCCCAATAATAAAACTTGGCCCAATATTTCATTCATGACCTCACCCATCAGGCTAGCAACGTCTTTGGGAGGATCTAGTAAAAAGTAGTGTAGTAAACAGTGAAAAGCAAAGGATCTAGAATAAGATGCCTGAATTTGATTTCTGGCACTTACTGAAATTACTCAACTCTGTCCTCTCCTAGTTTTCTCATTTGTGTTATTTTATAAAATGAGAATATTTAAAACAATTACATATAAAGCATTTGGAGCAATGCCTTATACCTACAAAACACTCAATAATTGGTAGCTTTTGGGGTGAACTAAAGAGTTGGGCATGGTTTATTTTCCCGTGTGCATAGGCCAGAATGTGAGTTAATGGGCACAAGTGTTCCTCCCTTCTCATCACTTGACTTCCTATGAGGTCCGGCAATGCTGGTCCTGAATGACTTCCTGGTTAGTTGTAATCACAGCAACTCATTTTAGACTTCTCTCTACCATCTGTGTTTAACAGTTTAAGCACTCATAACATTAGGCTTCCCAAAATGTGAAGGGCTTCTTTATTAGGGAGTGGGAACAAACCCTCCCTGCTCCCAAAAACACCGAAGTGGAACCAACCAATCCTGGATTATGCACTAGAGCTTAAGGTGGGTGGTGGGTCTGAGCATTGTTTCTTGACTTATATTAAACTTGGTGTTAGTAGTTCATGTGAGTCCAAGGCTTAGTTTGCCTGTTTTCTGGAGAGAGTCTGAGGATAGTTGGTACCGAGGGAATTTCATCTGAAAGTATGGATATCAGGTTAACTACGTGTGACTAGAGTTCAACCCTAGAGCCAGTCAGAAAAGATGTCTGTGAGTTCAAAGGCTTTAATTTTCTTAGGATGACAAGTTTGATAAACCAAAATATTTTCTGGCCATGACATATTGATAAATATAGTTATCCTTAGCTCATGGTACATTTTAAATAAAAAAAGTATTTTCTAAATCCTAAATATTTAGGATGAGTTTTGTTTCTGTTTTCAAGAGGATATAAAGAACATTGAACTTGAGGAAAATTCTCAGTTGATGCAGGCTTTCTTTCTTTCATTACCAATGTGAGCTTGAGAGTGTAAAAATGTATATAAATTTTTTTTAACGTTTATTTATTTTTGAGACAGAGAGAGAGCATGAACGGGGGAGGGTCAGAGAGAGGGAGACACAGAATCTGAAACAGGCTCCAGGCTCTGAGCTGTCAGCACAGAGCCCGACGCGGGGCTTGAACTCACTGACCGCGAGATCATGACCTGAGCCGAAGTTGGCTGCTTAACCGACTGAGCCACCCAGTCGCCCCGTAAAAATGTATATAATGAAGATATGTGATGAAGCAAACATGGTAAAATGTTAACCATACGTACCAACTAGTGGTATGTATAAAGGTGTTTACTGTAAAATTGTTTAAACTTTTCTGTATGTTTGAAGATACATATAAGACAACATGGGCAAATATATTAATAAGTGATGTTTGCCATCAAGGTATTAACATTCTAGTAGCATATGTATAGTTTCTGTGCTTTACTTCCTTGAGCTTGATTATCCTCCTCTGTGTAACTTGGGGATCAAGGGAGCTTAGAGGTTTTTAGAGGGAGACTAAGGACTGCTATTTTATTAGTCTTTCAGCTGCACTAGGTAGTTTTTCCAATTGGCCTGGGTCCTAAGCAGTGTTTCTTACATGATATATATAGGAAATGCACTCACAATTTTCAACAACTAACTTAAAACTCATTTAGAGGATCCATCCCCATATGTATTGATTTTCCTTGACTTAAAACTAAGTTCGGTATATTCAATCATTTGTATGTTTCATAGACACGCACAGTTATTGTGCTTTAATTTGAATCTGGAGATGTCCATTCCAAGCATTAATACAGTAAAAATAAATACCTTTTTCTCATTTTTAGAATCATTCTTTATGACCAATTTTTCGTATTTCATGGAATAAATGCTTTTTTTAATACTTTTTTTTTTAATGTTTATTTTTGAGAGAGAGCACGAACAGGGGAGGGGCAGAGAGAGAGAGAGAGAGAGAGAGAGAGAGAAAAGACACAGAATCCAAAGCAGGCTCCAGGCTCTGAGCTGTCAGCACAGAGCCCGATGCAGGGCTGGAACCTATGAACTGTGAGATCATGACCTGAGCCGAAGTCGGATCCTTAATTGACTGAGCCACGCAGGAGCCCCTGGAATAAATTATTCTTTATAAATGTTTCTTGACACATATTACAGCAGAGCATGTACTTGTTAAAGATCCATTAAAAATGTTCAATGTTACATTGCTTGTTTAGAAGCAATTTCTTATGAGCATTTTTGCATAATGGTAAAGTGGTTCCTTAGTGCCTAATGGATATATTTCTTTTTTTTTTTAATTTTTTTTTTAACGTTTATTTACTTTTGAGACAGAGAGAGACAGAGCATGAATGGGGGAGGGTCAGAGAGAGAGAGGGAGACACAGAATCTGAAACAGGCTCCAGGCTCTGAGCTGTCAGCACAGAGCCCAACGTGGGGCTCGAACTCACGAACCGTGAGATCATGACCTGAGCCGAAGTCGGCTGCTTAACCGACTGAGCTACCCAGGCGCCCTCCCAATGGATATACTTCTATAGTGTAGGTAGAAGGTTCTACATATTGCTTGCTATCTTCCAGGTTTTGATAACTCATCAGGTTTTGAGAAGTCATTGTTTCAGAGACAGAGATGGAGGTTAGTGGATTCAGGTTAGTAACATTGCTCTTTGTTTTACTATATATTGCATTGTAGCATAATATTTTGTTTGATGATGGAAATTATCAAAGAATCAACCACAGATTTAAGAGATGTTTTGCGATCTTCAGTGTGTATTTGTGTATTTATGGAGTGCCTACTAGTTCTCTGTGGTAGGCAACAGTAATACAATTTACTTGGTTAACTGCGTTACTAATGAATGGATGTATCCATTTGTATCTATCACCTCCTGTTTGCATAAAAAAGTGGGTTAGGCTCCTAACTAATATCTGAATAGCAAGCAATCTGTAGTTTGCAAAGAGCTTTTACTTGTGTTTCTGTCTACCCTCGCAACTCAGTGGAATTGTAGGTCCAGTAATTTTATGTCCATTTTAGCAATGAACTTGTCTCAGATGAGAGAACTCACCGGTTGCATCTTTTTATTTTGCTCAGTGATTTAGTTTTAATTTTATTTTTTAAAGATTTTTAAAATGTTTATTTTTGAGAGAGAGAGAGAGAGAGAGAGAGAGAGAGAGAGAGAGAGAGAGCGCGCGCCAGCACAAGCCGGGGAGAGGCAGAGAGAGAGGTGGGGCAGAGGATCAGAATCAGGCTCTGTGCTGACAGCAGAGAGCCTAATGTGGGATTTGAACTCATGAACTGTGAGATCATGCCCTGAGCTGAAGTCGGACGCTTAACTGACTGAACCACCCAGGTGCTTCAAAAACATGTAACTTATTGATACGTTGCTAAAAATCTGTTTGAAAAATATAAATCTATGACTTTTTGTTTTCATGTTAAATTTTATTCTAGGTGGATGTGAGTATGATACACTTTCTTTAAGCAGATGTTTTTCGAGAGCTACTCCCAAATGACTTTGAAAAGATGTGAAAAATGAGGGTCCAGATTTGGGAACTGCAGTTAACCTGGTTTAGTCACATTAGACTTGTCACGTTTGGGAAGTTGCACTCAAGGTTCTCCATCTATCTTATTAAAGGTGACTGATTTCATTAAGTCACATTAGGAAGCTTCATTTAATTGTTAGGAAAATATGTTGTAAGGGACACAGGTCATATTTAAATTTGATAGGCTACATGGAGAAAAATTATTGCCAGTCTACACAGGTGGGGCCACACTCCCTCTCAGCTTCTCAGTTTTGCCAGCCCATCAGCCACCAGCTAACCCACAAAGCTTGGCTACCTGGTCCCCTGGCTGTGCCAATGACACATGTGAGTACACGCAGGTATGTAAGCCACCGAGCTCTCCTGTAGTGAGGCAGGATGTTCTGTTGGACCACATTCACATTCAGAATCTGCTTACCAGGGTGGAAATGAATGGGAAGTGGGGTCTGTCCCAGACATACGCCTGCTAGCCATTTTAAGCCATATCTACATCATTTTTGAGAGAATATTAAAAAAAAAATGGTTATCTGCCCATATTTGGATCTAATTTATAGTGTGTTTGATTTATCTGATGCAAAATGAAGATGAGAATAGTGTTTTATACAAATGGCCCTTCTGACTTTCTACTTTGATAAATATCTTTCAACAATGCTACAGTTATGACATTTTCCTAATGTTGTTGTTTTCACACATGCTAATGGCTCTAAGGTATTAATCCAAATGGGCACGTTTAGTTCTGAGGCAAGAATGTGACTGAAACTACATGAATTCACCTGAATACTTTCCACTTTTTGCTGCTGATAGTTAACTTTATACTTTATGGTTTTTATTAAAATTAGGTGTTTCCTCTGAAACTCTTACTGGCTGCTTGATTAAACAATATTGTTAGGTGCAATGTAGTAGTTTTACTTCATGCTGTCTTGGTAAGAAGGGCTTGTATCTTTTAACAGTTGCTGGTCTTGGCAAATTGTAATGCTTGCAAATAACAGATAAACAACACCTTGTATGTGCTTGTTATTCTCTAATTAACACTGGGAAAGGATTTAGGGTTAAACTTGAAAAACAACATAATGTCTTAATCTGCTTTGCTTTGTAAAATATTTTCATAGAATCATGAACCGATGCAGTGATTTCCACATTGCTTTGGGGGAAGAGTACAAAATAACGTTAAATAAAAATGTGCCTTTACATTTCTGTAATACTTACCATTTTAGAAATGTCTTTCATATCTTTATCAGGTGCTAAATTCGTGTTCCAGCTAAATATACGATACTAAGAATATCCATGGGTATAGCCATAATTTTCTTTTTAGCACATCTAGATTTATCACTTACCTTCCTAATACCCTCCAGTGACCTTCTGATGCATTTTGAGTACAGTCTGAACTCCTTAACATGGCCCATAGGGCGCTGCATAATATTTCCATTTTTCCCCCAAAGTCCTCCTCTGCCACCTTTTCTCTCCCTCATTCTGTCCAAGGTGTGTTGGTGATCTGTCAGTAAGTTCTTTGAACAATCAAGGATTTTCTCACTTTCAGGCCTTGGCATTGACAGCTCTTTCTGCCTAAAGTACTCATTGCTCTATTTTTTGCGTGAATGACTTCTCATCATTCAGGCATAGGGTATTAATGTAATTTCCTCCAGAAAGTGCTTTCCCATCCACTCCATCACTGTGTTCTGTTGATTTTCTTTCTAGTAATCCTTTTAATGTTTCCTTCTTACCCACTTAATGGCTTGCTTGTTTATAATCTGCCTCTATTAGGTTAGGGACACTGTCTGTCTTGGTCAACATTGTGTGGGAAACCTTGCATGTGATACAAACTCAAGAACTGTTGCTGTGGAACAAAGAAGAAAAATCTATATGAGTACTTATCAAATTGGGGTGCAATTTTTGATAAAAAGCTAAAGAAGAAAGCTATAAATCCCTGTATTGCTCTCAGGCTAGTATATTGTTAAATAAGAAAATAGGAAAACTTTAACTCACGACAAGGGCTTTTGGGTTAGAGTAAATGCGTCTGAGTAGTATCTGCCTAAACACCCTTGTATCTTTATTTCTATGAAGGAAGAGTGGAATTTTCAAAGCATGACTCTGTGCAGTTCCTTTATTTTCTACTAACTCTCTGAAGCCTTCTAGCTCTTGAAGATGAAAGAAATGATAGGTTTAAAAGTTGAACAACTTTCATTCCAAATCATCTAGCTATTTGTTTATGAGTTAATCCACGATATTTTATAAGCAAAAGAGATGGCATCTCTAGGACTTAAAATGGTTGAAAACTGGTAATACAGGTACTTATGTGATATTTGGACAATCTCCAAGCAGTATCAAAAATTAAGGCTAACATTAGATAATATTTAAGGTTTGATTGTTTTTACTCACAAACGTAGGGTAAAAGGATAGTCAAATTTTATTTAAGTTTTGAAATGATTATAAATGCCCTTATCTATCGTATTATCACAGACACTAGTTATCAACTTCTGAGTAGTATTCGCGAATTCTGATGGCACAGTTGAAAGTGGAGGAGGGTAGGGGCACTCCTCCTTACCCACCCGAGTAGAGATAAACCCCAGTCTCATCAGTCTATGGCTTTGTGTTTTACTGCCAGATGGTGCTGACAGGTGTTTCTTCATTGCCTAACTGGTAATGCCTGCCTACTGGTGGTTCAGGATGTTTTTTTGACAGAATATGATCCTGCTTCCTAGGGCCAAGCTGGACTGTGCTTTTGCTACTGTAGCTGTACTATTCGACGTTCCTCCCTTTCAGGTCACAGTCAAACTCACCTCCCAGGTGTCAGCCAGCACCGGGACCCTGCATCAGATCTGTTTCCAGGGTCTTTCCTCTCTAGGCAGTTACCCGTAGACATCAGCTACCATTTTCCTTTCCTGCCAACAAACACAATTTGCTTGATTATGCACTCTTTAGCTGGGTAGTTGGGTTCTAGTAGAACTTCCTTGGACCCTAGATGGAGTCGGTTTTCAATGACTCCAAGGTAATTTCCAGCAGTTCACTTGCTAAGGAAGAGAAAACACAAATATGAAAAACTAAATTAAAATACTCTTTAATTAGCCATGCTACTATATAAAGTACACAAGTTAATAGGTTTGTTGATTTACTTACCTCTGTAGTATTAAGCATGTCCATTCTGTAATGGACTTCCTGTAATATTATAATTTATATTGGCCACCAGCTCCTTGTACATGAAGTCTATTCTGTAAATTCTTATACTATCATTTGGCCAGAAGTATTAATATCTTTCCTTGAAGAAGGATTTTATTTTCAGCAGTTAGGAGAGCACTTTCCTGGATAAGAAAATATAATTATCCCTTTTTATGCTTGTTTTATATGGTTAGTTTCTTTCCAGTATTCAAAAAGACTGGGAGTCCATTAGTGCACAGTTTTTTTTTTTTTTTTGTTTTGTTTTTTCAGAGATAATGGGCTTTTCATACTCTTGTTTACAAACATAATTAAAAATAGGCTTTTGTGGAGAGGAACTTAATTCTAATAGAATGTTGATTAACTAAAGTGTTGAGTTTTTTCTAAAAGTCTTAGAGAGCACCTGATATAAATTTAGGATTATTCCAAGAGAAAGTAAAGTTAGAGCAGCTACTACAAAATAGAAACTAGAGCTTAAAAATTATTTGAATGCTCTGTCTGTGCTTGCTGGTGCAGTATCCACTAACCATTGTAACTATTACAATTTAAATTAATAAAAATTAAATAAAGAATTCAGTTCTTCAGTTGCGCTAGCCATATTTCAAGTGCTCAGTCATTGCTTGTGACTAGTGGCTACCCTACTACAAAGTATATTTACATAATTACAGAAAGTTCTGTTGAATATTTCTACTGAAATATTGTCCTGGTTAGAATGTAACATAGAATAAGAAGTTAGGGGAATCCAAGAGTTAGACTTCTTGTCAGAGGAACAAGAGCAGTAATGGAGGCATTTTTCTTCTTTTTAGTGCATAAAATTGGAATGGGAAGCCACTGTTGTTCCATGATAAAGGAACAATGATAAAGGGGTCAATAACCTTTTTGCTTGCCATAAATTTAGTAGAATAAAGTGTTTGCAAAGATCTTAAAAGTCAGACCAATTACCAAGTTTATCTTTGAACTGTTTATCTTGTTTATTTTTGCTTAGATGGATTGCTTCAAAGCACCTTACCTTAAGAAGCAATATACATTGAGCACTGAGTGGGATAACCAGTTTTGTATTCTATATAAAGAAAAAAATGTGAATTATCACATTAGTATCCATAATAAATTATTTGACAGTAAACTTTCACTACTGAGCCAACATGAAGACTTTCCAAAAATGCTTTCCATGACCCCGGGGGGGAATTGAATATGGTTTCAAATCTTAGGACATGATAAGGTTGTCAGGCAACAAATTAGCATCCAGGCAAAAGTACTGAGGTCAAAAAGAATCTTAAAGTGCTTGCAAAAATACATGCATAGTAGTCTTTATCATTTTAGCAAATGATTTAACATCACGATTGTGTCCATTTATATTGTAGTTCAATCGGCCATATATATTTTATTGTGTTCTTGCCAAAAGATAAGATCAACAGAGCCATATGTTTCCTAAGCTCCTCTTGGACAGAAATTTTACTAAAACCGGACCAAGTAAAATATTACCTAGTCAGCAAAGGGCATCATCAGTTAAATTTGTGTTTCAGGCAGTGCTGTTCCAAAATATGTATTATCAATAAAAGAAAAATTATGATTTAACACAGCGTTGTTTTCTGCTTGATGAGAAAAATAAAATTAAGTAACTTTGATACTTAAAAATTTTTTCCAAATTTAATAAATTAAAAAAAATTAATGTTTATTTATTTATTTTTTAATTTTTTTTTAACGTTTATTTACTTTTGAGACAGAGAGAGACAGAGCATGAATGGGGGGAGGGTCAGAGAGAGAGGGAGACACAGAATCGGAAACAGGCTCCAGGCTCTGAGCCATCAGCCCAGAGCCTGACGCGGGGCTCAAACTCACGGACCGCGAGATCACGACCTGAGCCGAAGTTGGACGCTTAACCGACTGAGCCACCCAGGTGCCCCTAATGTTTATTTATTTTTGAGAGAGAGAGAGAGAGCAAGCGCGAGCAAGCAGGGGAGGGGCAGAGAGAGAGAGAGAGAGAGAGAGAGGGAGGCGTAGAATTCAAAGCTGGCTCTGAGCTGTCAGCACAGAGCCCGACGCTGGACTGGAAGTGATAAATCGTGAGATCATGAGTGAGCTGAAGTCGGACGCTTAACCAACTGAGCCACCCAGGCGCGCCTCTCCAAATTTTAATTCCCTCCTCATCTGATCAATGTCCGGAGAGCCAACTATAACAAATTCCAAATTTTAAATCCCTTTTGGAATGGAGTTGTAGTTGGCTCTCTGGACACTAAGCAGAAGAGGTGGGAATTGGGCTACAAGTTAGAATTGCGTACGACAAAGTAAAGCTTCGAGGTGATTGGTAGGAGCAAGCTAAAGACACTGTCCATGTGGGGGATACTCCAGCGCTTTAAGGTAAACAGCCCAACATCCAGGAATCTGAGTGGATCAAGGTGGTATAGGAGCATCAAGCCCCATCAAAATCAAGTAGCCCAGGTTACCAGGAGGCTGGAGATAAACTATCTAAAAACTGAAAGAAAGATTGCTTTAGGAAGAAACTTTTTATAATTTTTCCCCTGTAGAAAGGTCTTAGTGGCATGAAATAGTAGGAAAAACATCGGCCTTGACAAGAGGCAGATAATAATTCAAATCCTGGCTCTCTCACTTAGCAGATCTGTGAATTTAGTTCAG
This sequence comes from Puma concolor, assembly GCF_028749965.1. NCBI lineage: Eukaryota > Metazoa > Chordata > Mammalia > Carnivora > Felidae > Puma > Puma concolor. The sequence goes on along the minus strand of NC_141673.1, from coordinate 41,468,741 downwards.
TGACTTAACCATAGTGAGATTCAACTTTCTTCATCTGTAAAAATGGGTTTGTAATGTTAGTTCCCCTTTCCAGGACATAGCCTGCTTAGAGACTACTAGTCAGCAAGCATCATCTTCAATAAGGAAAATGTGGATGCTCTTTTTAAATCACTTTTATTATCTTTATTGTATAGATGACAAAAGTGACATTAGGAGTTCCAACACATACATTGAATATCCTCATAGAAAAAAGAAATCTGCAAAAGTATACTTTCTTAAAATTTGCAAATAATATTTCTCCATGCTTGGATCAACAGAGTATTTGAGTGCGTGTGGTATGGGGGTGTTTACTGTATTGTCCAGAAAGTACATTTTATAGATATCATACATACTGCACAGACACATACACATACATACACTCTATAGTTGTCCAGTTGGGAATATCCGAAAATGACAGGTAAATTCATAATCAGAGAAATATCATATGTTACAAAACTCTGCTCCCTTAAGATATAAAAGTATTAACTTATATGGGGGTCATAGTTCAAACGAAAATGAAAATTATACTCTTCTTGAAGTCATGTGCCGGTGTTCTCATGGCGAGAACTTAATTTTGTTCCTATTTTTTGGACTCTTGTGACTCTTAGTTGAGTAGTGTGTAGGGTGTTGAGGGATTGCTGCTGCTGAAGTCCCTTAATTATGGAAGAGGATAATTGTCCATAGGTCACTGAGAAGAGCCACAAAACCCTGTCCCTGACAAAGAGGTCAGTGGACTTTGGAGAATAGAGTTTTGACATAGTTGATGAGTTTGAAGTTTACCATCAACGCATATAAAGTCCTTCGCTGAAGTCTTACCCAGTTTATTTTTTTTACACAGAAACTGTATGAAGAACCACAATAGAGGACATCTTAAACTGACCCTGAATTTAGTCATCTACTACGTATGTTTTACAAAGAATAGAGGTTAAGGTACAGGCTTTGGAGTCCGACAGGCCGAGCGTGAACACCGGTTATGCTCTTTCCTAGCTGCATCAACCTGATCAGGTGGCTTAATCTCTTCATGCTTCCGCGTCCTCATCTACAAAATAGGGACAGTAATAGCCTTTCCTCAAATGGTTGCTGAGGACATTCAGAGAGATAATTCACATAAACTTGGAAAAAGACTAAGCATTTAGTAAAGATTAGATTTATTGGCTACTGTAATTCCTGAGTGATACAAGATTAAAACAAACTTAAAGCTCTATGGAGAAGAAAACATTAACTATAGGGCAGTTATTGGAATTACCAGAAGAGGTTGTGTACCCAAATCTGCATCTGGCATTTTAGGTCAACTGATGGCAGGACCTGCAAAACTGGAGGACAGGACCATGGATGGTTCGACAGTGATAGGGTAAGCTCCTGGCCTTCCTTTTGCTTGGGACCTCCATGATTAAGATGAGAAGACCCAACAATAGATTCCTCAGCAGGAGGAATGAAGTTAAGACCTCACACTTGTGGTTTTAATTATTCACATCAGTGTGCTCATTTATGGAGATTGATCATCAAGGTTTTATATATAGAAGCTTAGATGGAATTTGTGAATAGACAGATTTTGCAGTGATTAACAACCTGTTACAGAGTCCTACAGATCTGGATGTGAGTGTCAAGATTACTGCATCTTTTCCATGTGGTCGCAGCTCCTTTAGCCTCAGTTTATTCATCTGGAAGAGGGGGGCTTAGTAATATCCAGCTCGTTAGGTGGTTGTGATAATAAGGGTGACAGGCCATGTAAGTGCCGTTGTATGATGCTCGCTGCTCATTTAAATCACTGTCTTCTTAACAAAGTCCCTCAGTGAATTATTTTCTATTCGAAACCTTATTTCTTAAAAGGAAAGTGGTTATTAATTTAGAAATCTGTTACTTTCATCCATCTCAAGCACTTTGGAAGATATTTGTCTATTTTATTAACTCTTGTGGACGATGGGATAAGTCTTATCCACCAGATTTCCTCTGTGGGTTTTTAGGATTATTTCCTGTGGGAAACTTTACAGTATGGGAAATACTTGTGATGTTCCTTCTTTAATTATTTTGTGCCAACTCCGAAGTTGAAGATATTCCAGGAAGATGTATAAAATATATAGTCAATAGTATTAAACTCTACACAGATGGAAGAAGCTGATGCTTAGAGAATTACTAGCTTTTCGAAGCAGCCAGTGTAGATAAATTGAGTGATCAGGAAGCCTTATATATAACAATTTGATTAGTCATATTCAAATGTGCCAGTTGATTTCAAAACCATTTAAACATATAGCAAATTATTCTAGGTTTGCCTATCTAAAACTGAGTGCACCAGGAGGAAATCCTATATAAAAATATATTATTTAAATATAAAATAAAAAATATATTAAAAAAAAAATATATATATATGAGCTTGGATTTATGTGTGTGTGTTATATGTCTATTTCTATATGTATGTGTGTGTTTGTATGTATTGAAATGTATTCATATGCATATAAATACACCATCATACTTGATATTAATACTAATAAGAAAGTCTCCCCAATTTTTAGTAACATAAAAGGAATGTTACAAATTTCTGAGATGTTTTGTGAATTATGATATACATTTTTCATTCTGTGGGAGCATGTCTTCTGAAATAAGATTCAGTGGTAGATTGCTGTGTTGTTAGAAACTAGACATTCTGGGCCTCTTGTTGGGCAGGCTCTGCAGGTGCTTTGCATGGTGTCTGGCTCTAAAACCAGCTTTGGATCCTGCCTAGCTCATTGGGCTTTCCTCCCAGGTTTTCTGATCAGAAAACTGAAGGCCAGCTGCTGCCTGTCATTAGGAAGCTTAGTGAAAGTCAACATGGGACTGGAGGCTGGCTGGGGGCAGATGGGGCACTGTCCACACTCTGACTGAAGGTCACCCAGAGAAAGACTTTCTAACGCTGCCTAGGACTTGCTGCATAATGTGTCTGCTCTAAAGCAGCCCCAGAGAGGTAATAGATCGTTTTCAGAATGTTCTGTTGTTGTAGATAGATGTTATATCTGGAGAATTTTGAACAAGGTTTGGAGTGAGAGAGTGGTCACTCTTTGATCTCATGTAAATATTATTATAGCTGAATCAACAGATTCCTTTTGTGTTACTCTAAAATTTTAATTGAAGTATCTCCCTATCCTTCCCCTTTCTCACCATGCCCACCCAATGTCTTTTGTAATATAGCCTTAAGGGCTGATTTATTTTCTGACCTTCCTTAATGAAGATAATCAGATTTTGCCCTGGAGCCTAACAGTAGTTCTAGTCTTTGGTCTGATATCTTGATTGGTGCTAGGACATATGTTATGCTTATTTACAAATGCTAAATTGCTACACTTTTCTAAATTCCTCTAAATATTTTGGCTGAGTGATTTCCAGGCAGTTGATTAGCCAGGTTGCCCATATACTGGGTATTGTGAATTTGTTCTCCTTTTATCAGACTATTTTATACAGTGTTATGTGTTGTGTAGCAAAGCCTATTGAATGAAAAGAAAATGCTGACATTTGAATGGAAAGCCCAGAGGGCTCGGGAAATGCCAGAGGAATTCTACAAATACCCTTTCTCAGTGGCCTACACAATTGGGATCTAATTCTTCCTGGGTAGCAGATGGAGGTGGTAAAAACTGAGCTTCTAAATGGCCTGAGTCTCTGAGTTCAAGGGCTTGGTGCGGTGCCATGCAAACAGCCCTGCTTTTTTCCAGCCTGCAAAGAGGATGGAAGCCAGCTTTCAGACAAGACTGGGCCTCTGAGAGAAAAGAGAAACCCAAATCGCCCTTGGGTGTCTAGAAATGATTATAGTTTTAAAAGTAATGGATCTTTTGAAAAGGAATGCCAGTGTTACACCAATGCTATTAACACTCATTACTCTGTGGAGTATGCATGTGTGTATATTTTTATCCCTTAGGTTTTAAACAGTAGAAAGCTGATTATATTTTATTCTAACACATTAACTTCTCTCTGTCTCTCTCCCCCTTTCCCTTGCCTTCCCTTCCCTCTTTCCTAATCTCTTCCCCATCTCTCTTTTCCCCTCTCTTTCTCTCTCCCAAAAAGCCAAAAGGTATTTTTGTATGTGTGATTTTTTTTTTTTTTTTTTTTTTTTTGGCGGGGAGGGAGTATTTGGGGCAGGAGGAATAGAAATTAGGCGTTTATAGCTTGTTTAAATTGTCTAATGTCTTAATGCTCTTTTCTCAATATTTTACCTTCTCTGTAACGTCACATGATTCTTCTACCTTTGTAAGCTTGAGCACACAAAACTTACATATATACTGGCACAGCGTCTGTTGCATGTTTAGTTACTAATTTTTTAACAGATTTTACATAATTTTTATCTCTTATCATTTTCAGCAGATCTACTTAATGCCAATGACTAACAAATTCATAAAAGGAAAATCTTAGTAAGTCCCCTTGCTGTTGGAACAACAATAAAAAGATGCTAGTAAATTTTGTCTTTGAGAAGAGGAATTATGGGTATTGTCTCACACATTTACAATTGCAGACATTTTATTTAATCATTTCTATTGCTCACAGGGGAAGAGGGGGTGGGAGGGAGTAGCTGGTATACACTATTGAAAATATTGTCATGGAAAAGAGAACAGCCACACAGAATTTTATAATCATCTTCTCTAATCATCTATCTGTGCTAAGAAGAAAGAAAAAAAAAAGCTTAGCCTTTCTTCCAGTGCTTAAATAAACGTGCCCAATTATTTTAACCAGTTTCCACTGACTTGTCAAAAATCCTTGTGTACAATAATGGTCTGCCGGCGGCAAGACTGGACAGAAATACTGTAGAGTAATTGATTTTGTTAGTTGAACATCTGGCAGAACAGCCTGGATATTTACTTGGAAGGAATGTTCCCCAACCGGAGTAAGTTCACTATTGGGTTTTAGGGCACTAAAGTGCCAGATCAGGCTGCACCAGGCATAAAACACATAGATGACAACAGGCAAGAAAAGCAGTAAAAGAAATGAGGAGAAGAGAAATAAGGAGAAGAAAATGAGGAGGAGAAGGAACACTTTGCACTCATGGACTAAAGGTTAGAGGACATGTTTTCCAGGACTTCCTGACTAGAGTTCAAAATGGAAACCAGGCAATATATAGTAGGATAATTGTTTTACTTCATATGATTTGTAATTAGCTATTCATTTTCTTAAATGGGAGTGTTTCTTTAATAAATGCCAGTAAGGAAAACCCAATTGTGGGGGAAAGAATAATTTATCATTAAAATATAATCTTTGTGGAGCAACTGGGTGGCTCAGTGGTTTAAGCATCTGACTCTTGATTTTGGTTCAGTCATGATCTCATGGTTCTGTGGGATCAAGCCCTGCATTGGGCTCTGCGCTGATAGCATGGATAAAATAAATAAAATATAATACTTACAAAATATAATACATCTGTGATGTTAGATACTGTTGAATGCAGTGTGGTACTGATTATGATAAACACCATCATTTGGTTTGTTTCCTGGCTGACACGCCTGGCGTGTGTATCTGTCCTTTTTGTGGTTTAGTTGTTATTCTCATAAGTGTATGATTTTGACAACCATAAGAAGTTCACAGTATGTTCTCTCTCACCCTATCTGATTTCTTTAAGCGGACTATAAGTTACAGATTGTGCTTCAGACTATAAAATATTGCTAAGGATATTTTTGTTGTCTATTTAATTCTAAGGATCATGTGGTAGCATATATATTCTTCTAGGACATTAAGAAAAAATGTTTTCCAAGGAAATGGTCCCTTGTGCTATGCACAAACGTAGGATATGTTGGCATGACCTCCTTATTTGTATTCCTCTAAATTGCAGTCGTTAATTCATTGTACCTACTAAGATGGACTCCCCAGTAGATTGAGATTGCCTTGTGGGTAAGAATGTATCTTACCAATTTTTATACTGTAGCCCAGTTGCTGACATATGGTAGTTATTAAGTGAATACTTATTGAACAAATTCCTCCATGATTTATATTTATTTTCAGCACATCTTTTATCATGCCGAACAAAAGTTTGTGAAAGAAATAAGCCGTCATATTACAAATGTGAAGTGTATTTGCTTTGCTAGGTATATGTATAATTTGAATGTTTGTCATATTCCCATAACTCTAATTGGCTCTGTGACAGCTACATTTGTTTGGTGGATAAATAATAAGGAACATGAAGGTAATGCACTGAGTTTTAAAAGGATTTGTTTCACGGAGGGGGAAATTTACTTTAACGACACTGGATATTCACTGAATGTATAGTTTTACTCACTTGGTGCATTCTGGGAATCTCTGAGCAATGTGTAATTTCAGTCCTATAACTAGTGACTAAAAGGTTGGACTCTGGGGCCAGACAAGTCTGAGTTCAAATCCCAGCTCTACCACTCTCCTGGTTATTTGGCATGAGACTGGAGGCTTAATCTCTCTGAATCTCTTGCAGTCAATGGGCATAATAATAGAATCCGTGGATGGTTACTAGTTAGATAAATGAGGCAATGCACTTAAGCCTTTAGAAGTGCACGATGTATGGCAACATCTTGAAAAATCATATTTTTGATCACTTGAGCAGATTAAAAAACTGGTTTTATTTTGTAAAGACTCCTCATTTGATCAAAATGTAGCCTTTTATCAAATAATTCTTAGTATTTATTGATTGGTATGTTATATCATAACTATTTTATGCTATAAATAATAGTAAAATAAAAATTTAAATGTAATACTACCAAGATATGTAATTCACAGCTTAGATCCCAAGTAAAATTGCATAAAATCTTATTCTCAGATTTATTTCTGAACATTACATGTTACTCCAGTTTCATAGGCTATAGAGCAAGTCAGAGTATTTTAGCATGTCTTTGTATTTTCAAATTAAAGATTAAACAGTCTACTCATGAAGCAGTCATTTTAGATAACAGCACTAGACGTTGAGAGCAGAGGATGCAATTGATACTTTCTCAGCTTTCAACGCACATGGAGAGGAGGAGACAAAACTGATTTAATAGAGTAATCAATGAAACTAGACAAGCTTATATAATACACGGAGGTAACAAAGAGAAAATAGTGATTAACTGCTGAAGGGGTGGACATAGGTGGCTATTTTGTTGGGATACAAGAGGTTTTGGTTTTTTTTAATTTTTTTTAATGTTTATTACTGGGGGGGAGGGAGGGAGAGAGGGAGAGGGAGAGAGAGAGAGAAAGAAAGAAAGTAAGTAAGTGGGGAGGGACAGAGAGAGAGGGAGACTCAGAATCCAAAGCAGGCTCCAGGCTCTGAGCTGTCAGCATAGACCCCAACACGGGGCTCGAACTCACAAACTGTGAGATCATGACCGGAGCCAAAGTCAGACGCCAACTGACTGAGCCACCCTGGTGCCCCAGTCATGGTTGTTTTTGAAGATGCAGAGACATGAACCAGGTTGGTGTGTTTGTGCCTCCATATGCAGTATTACTTTGCCAGAAAGTAAAGATGATAGGTGGGGTGGAGAGAGAGAAAATACAGTTGTTGGTAAGAATGAAATCCTGAAGGGTCTCTCAGACAAGGTGGGCGTGGCTTCTTCCCCGTGCAACCACCGATTCTGTTCTGTAATTCAACAACATGGAAGGATGAACACTTTTTCAACTCAAAGAGCAATATGCTGGTAGAGATCTGTGTCCATCATTAGTCTAAAATTGGTGAGCATTTGCTGGGCTCACGATAGATGGTGATATGTAACATGAAATACAAAAACCCCGAAATGACAATTAGTCCGTGTTAATGATATTTAAGATCTAAAGTGACAACTTTCTTCAACCTGTTCTCTATGGGGTAAGTTTGACATTTCTGAGGTATGTTATTGTTGACTTCTCTGTTTTCCCATATCAAATTGCAGTGGCTCCTGTTCAGTCCTAGCCATATGATATGAAATGATTTGTTTCTATTCCTGTCTCTTCCACTAAGGCAGGAAGTTTTGAAAGCTCCAGTATACAGAGCAGGTAATAAATATGCAAATTCTTTATCTTCAAGGGTTAGTAATTTTCAGTGATACTACGAAAAATATCACTTTTAATCACTTGAATAAGATTTTGGCGAGCATAGACATTATGTATGGGATTACATTTTAGAGAATCTTGAGTTACTCAGTTGTATTTTCAAGGAGGAATTTTAATGACTTTTGTTCAAAAGTCACTGAACAGATTTTGGGTATTGGGTGCTGTCCTGAATGGCAGGATATAAATATGAAAATATATGTTTTCTGATCTCAGATAGTTTCCAGTTTCTGCCTTCTGATGCATGCAAACAATTGAAATACAGTAAGAAAACAGGTGTGTTCAAAATGCAGTAAGATAAAGCTGTGTCCAAGTTAACCTGAGAGGAACAGAAAACTTTGACAGAGGATGTAACATTTGACCTAGTAGCGAGATAATAGTTTTCAGGTGGGTATGCAGGGGACAGATTGGGTTGGAATTAGGCTTGGCAAAGAAGAAAGCCTCCTCCCATCTCTGACCAGGTAGAAGAAGGGAAAAGGGGGGCGCCTGGGTGGCGCAGTCGGTTAAGCGTCCGACTTCAGCCAGGTCACGATCTCGTGGTCTGGGAGTTCGAGCCCCGCGTCAGGCTCTGGGCTGATGGCTCAGAGCCTGGAGCCTGTTTCCGATTCTGTGTCTCCCTCTCTCTCTGACCCTCCCCCGTTCATGCTCTGTCTCTCTCTGTCCCAAAAATAAATAAACGTTGAAAAAAAAAAAAAAAAAAAAGAAGGGAAAAGGAAAGGGAAAAGGTGGGAACAAGATAGGTGCAGATGTGATAAATTTATGAGGAAGGCTGTAAGTACTGAAGAAATGCATGCCTGGTAACCATTGTCTTTCAGTTTTATAAAAAATCATGCCATCTTCCTATAAATAGCTTATTTTTTTTGTAAGTTATATAGCCACATACATACATTGTGGAAAATTAAATCATTTTTTCCAGAATGTTATTTTACCTCCTATTTTGTCAGTGGAAATTTTTGTTTCATGATAAAGTGGCCATTTAAAAAATATATGTGTTAGTCTATAGTATCATTTTAAATAGTTGAATAGTCCTCTTTTTATGGACATATCCCGATCTAATAACCGTTTCATTATTGTTTGGAATTTGATGGTTTCAATTTTTATTTGTGACAATTATGTATTATACCATTGACATTTTTCATAACTAAACATCTGCTAAGTATATCAACATATCCTTTGTTTTTAGGATAAATTTGTAGAAATGGAATCATTAGGTGATAACGCATACATATATTTGAAGGACTATATCCTTGCCTAATTAGTCTCTAGAAATTGCATAACAATTTTAAGCATAACATTTTATTAATTTGTTTAAAATTAGCTTTATTACAATATTGTACAAAGTACATATTTAATGTATACAATTTGAATTAGGTTGTATCTATTCATACACCCATGAAACTATTGCCACAATCAAGGTAATAAACATACCTCCAATGTTGACTCATGCCCTTTTTTGTTTATGTGTTAAGAACACTTAATATGAGATCTGCCCATTTTAGCAAATGTTTTCATTGCATGATACATTCTCATTATCTATGGCATAATATTGTACATCTGATCTCTGGAACTTCTCATCTTCCATAACTGAAATTTTATACACACTGAACACCTTCCTCTCCACCCGCCCCTGGCAATCTTCATTCTTTTCTCTGCTTCTATGAGTTTTATTATTTTAGATACCTCATATCATTGGAAATATGCAGTATTTATCCTTCTGTGACTGGCTTATTTCACTTAGGATCATGTACTCGAATTTCATCCATGTTGTCACATATGGTGAGATTTTCTTCTTTTTTAATGGTGAACAATATTCCATTGTATGTATATACCACAATTTCTTTATCCATTCATCCACCGGTGGACTTTTAGGTTGTTTCCTTGGCTTGGCTATTGTGAATAATGCTGCAATGAACATGGAATGCAGATGGTTCTTCAAGATTCTGATTTCAATTCTTTTGGATATATATCCAGATGTGAGATTTAAGCATGACTTGTGCATATTCTACTATGGGACAATTTATTTGGTATACTTACCAGTAAGGTGAATTATAAGGTAATGCTTATTCCATTTACTAAAATACAATTTGCATACCCCAAATTTTTCATTAGTCTAAAACAAAACAAAATTTTGTAGGCTGAAAACCATTCCAAGATAGGATATTTAATGTTTTGGTAGTGGTGACACATATTTTTGTCCAAATATTTTAAAACACTTGTTTTTGGGGTGCCTGGGTGGCTCAGTTGGTTGAGCATTCGACTTTGGCTCAGGTCATGATCTCAGAGTTTGTGAGTTCGAGCCCCGTGTCGGGCTCTGTGCTGACAGCTCAGAGCCTGGAGCCTGCTTCAGATTCTGTGTCCCCCTCTCTCTCCGCCCCACCCCTGCTTGTGCTCTGTCTCTCTCTGTCTTTCAAAAATGAATAAACATTAAAAGTTTTTTTTAAACACTTGTTTTTATCATCACTTTCCATATCTCATACCTTTCTCAGCTTTTCTTATTTCTTTAAACATATTAACTATTATTTTTAAAAAGACTCAGATCAGGCTTCCTTCTCTAATAAAATGTTGTGATTTACACTTGAGAGAAATTTTTAATTTTTAATCTGGTTAGTCTCTAGTTTATAAGGAGCCAAATATGAACAAACCTTAAGGAATATAGAGCAGGAAGGCACATTAGTGATTATCCAGTTTAAAGTCCAGTCCTTTTGCACTGTGAATAGAAAGTCAATTTGCAGAAATATTTTGCCATTAAGCCAGTAGAACAGCTTTTTAATTATTAAAGAAGCCTGTCAGATCTTTGAAAAACTACACAACATCACAGATTTTCTTCTCCTTTGTAGCTGTACTAGCTGTCGGAATATATTTAGAAACATTGATGCTTAAGCAAATGTGTAATACATGTGGTCAAAGTAATGCAGCCTAAGTGTAAGTTTACCCCAGGGAATGCAAAACTAGAGTTTTGATGTTTGTGTTGAAATATTTAGTACCCAGGCCAGCTCTAGGCAGAATTGGTAAAGCTTATCTTGGGCATTCTCATCTTCTTTCAGCTTTCTACGTAGGATTCCTGATGTACTGGGTCTCTGTTTCTGATCTAGTACTGATCGCTGCCCCAGTACATCTCAATTCTCTGTTTGACTGAAGTTTCCAAAGCAGGTCCTTCTGCCCTCCTAACTGTCTATTCTCTCTAATTAATCCTGCAACCTTCAAGGCTTTCCCAAGCTTCAGATCCAACCTGTGAAGCAGGAATTTTGTAGGACAATGGGGTATGGGCTGTTCAGGGATGGGGGGAAGCCGTAATGTAGATAAGGTCTGGAGATCAGACCAGAGACCAGAGAATTTAGCAGAAATGCAACCAGCGGGTGCATTATCTCTGAAGGGGGAAAAAAGCATCATAGATCAGGGAATGAGTATGTAAACTGAAAGGTAAGAGAAACGCATCCATTGGATGGCAGAACTGGAGAGAAAAGGACAGAAATTTGGCCAGGGAGATCACTCTGGTTTATCCCATGACACGTGGTGATAGATTACCTTTAGATAGGGATGAATGTGTAGTTCAGAATCCATCTAGCAGATATTGGGCTCTGGCTTCCAGTATCTTTACAGGTATCTCTACAGGTTTCCATATGCTGGGCCTTAAAGTGGCAGACTTCTGCCAGCCATCCTGTAACCCTTAAAACTGAATAGATTATTTCTGTAACTATTACCCAGTTTTAGAAAGGTATCCCTATCAGATAATAGTGAGAAAAAAATACAAATAATTAGCCATCCTTGCTGTTCCTTCAAGTAGCCTAAGACCGTTTTTAGCTTTCTTTTTTTTAATTTTTTTAAAAACGTTTTTGAGACAGAGAGAGACAGAGCATGAATGGGGGAAGGTCAGAGAGAGGGAGACACAGAATCCAAAGCAAGTTCCAGGCTCCGAGCTGTCAGCACAGAGCCCGATGCAGGGCTCAAACTCACAAACCGCAAGATCATGACCTGAGCTGAGGTTGGACGATCAACGCTCAACTGACTGAACCACCCAGGCACCCTGGCCCTCCTTAGCTTTCTTTTCCCTTTTCTTTTTGAAATGGTAATAACAGCTAGCCCTTTTATAGTGCTTAGTGTGGAGGTTTCTGTTTTAACTGCATTGTATGTAAACTTATCTATTTTCATATTTATAACTTATTACAAATCCAAAGTCCTGTTATCCTCACAAATACCGTATGATTAAGAAAACTTATTATTCTGACTGCAGATGAGGAAACTGAAGCACAGAGAAGGTAAAGTGATGTGGCCCGGTGAATGACATGCTACCGGTTTGTGGCAGAGTTAGCATTGGAAACAAGCACTGTGGCTTCAACACTCATGCATGCGCTTTATGACTTTTAGGCCACTGTCTCAGTTAATGCTTTTCCCTTTTATCACCAGAATGAGAGAGTATGATGGGAGGAGTCCAACCTGAATGTAAGGGAAGGCTCTTACCACTGTACATTTTTATACTGGTAGGATGCTTCCTTATGTTTATTACATCAATCTTTGCAGACGTACTGAACTATTGAAGGATCGATTCAGTTACTCCAAAATATTTATTATTGTCCAATACATGCCAGGGTGACCAAGTTACAAAGATGAATAAGAAATGCTTTCTATTCTTTAGAGATTTAGAGTAAGTCGGAAATGCTTTCTCTTCTTTAGAAATTAGAGTGAGTCAGACACACAGACAGGTAAATTAAAATATGATTTATTGCTGCTGTTACATAATAGAACACAGATAATAAGAGCAATAATCACTAGTGGGAGATTTCGAAGAGTCTTCATTGAAGATAAGACATTTATAATGGGATGTAAGGGTTAAGTAGGTGTTTTCATGACTAAGAAGAAAGGGCAAGGGGCATTTCAGCCGAAGAGACTCCATGAGTAAAGGCATAGTGAGGGTTGTAATAATTATGGAAATAATGGGGACTTCTGTGTGGCAGGAGCATGTGGTATGTCGTGAGGAATGGTAACAAGTGAGAAGGATTTCAAAGATCTGTGTATGCCAAGCTAAGAGATTAGGATAGTATTTGGTACATATTGGGAAACCTTCAGAAGTTTTGATGCAGAAGAGTGATATCAAGAGATTTGTTTTATAGGAAGATTATGTTACTTACTGGCTGTTGGAGAATAGGCCACAGTGTAAAGGGTATCAGGTACGAGACTTAGAAAATTCTAAGCCAGACCCTTTTATATCTAGAGTTCGAGCAGGGTCTGTGCAGTTAGAAAAGAGGAATTGAATTTGAGATATTTTTCTATGATAGAATCAGTAAGATTTGATAAATGATTAGAGGTAGAGGATGAAGTATATTGAGGAACAGTGCCTTTGAAATTTCTAGCCTTAAGAAAGAAGGAAATCCTGCCATTTGGAGCCATGTGGAAGAACCTAGGAGACATTATGCTAAGTGAAATAAGCCAGTTGCAGAAAGACAAATACTGGTATGATCTCTGCTATATATGAACAACTAAAATATTCAAGCTCATAGAAGCAGAGAATAGAATGGTGATTGCCAGGGTTTGGAGGGGAGGAAAATGGAACGATGTTGGTAAAGGTGCATAAAATTTCAGTGAAGCAAGATGAACTTACATACAACAATACAGTTACCAATACTATATTGTATACTTGATGTTTGCTAAGAGGGTAAATCTTAAGTGTTCTCACCATAACAACAACAACAAAAAGAATGAATAACTATATGAGGTTATAGATATATTAATTAGCTTGATTGTGGTGATTATTTCACAGTGTATACATATATCAAATTTCTATGTTGTATACCTTTAGTATACATACTTTTAATTGTGAATTATTGGAAAAAATGCATACATTTATTTCTCTTTCAGCCAAACACTCCAGATTTAGCAGTCTAGAGATAATATGGGCTTCTGTGGTATTACGGATTTAGATATGTTTTTGTTGGTTTCTCTCCCTTCTCTCAGGGTGATAAAACTCCATCCATGTGGTTGAAGAGGTCTCATTGCCAAGAGTTACCTCCATAATTCATGAAGTAGGAAGGAGCAAAGGGAGAAGTGGCATGGCCAGGAAGTTTCCTCATATTCCGTTGGCCACAACTTAGTCACATATTTCTAGAAGTAAAGAAGGCTGGGAATGGTTGCCTTTATTTTGGATGGCCATGAACCTAGCTAAAAAGTGGGAGTTTCATTGTTAAAGGAAGAGAGGGAGAATGGATATTGAGGTACAATTAGTTTATCTACAGAGTATCAGATGACCACACTAATAGCAGTCTGAGATGAACAGGGGAGAACAGGTTAAGGGAAATAATGAGTTCCATTTGGATATATGAAATTTTAGGTGTCTATGAGACCATCTGATGGGAATTCTTCTTAGGAATTCTCATTAGGATGCTCTTTCAGAGTTGTGGAACCCATTTCACTATTCCTGTAACAGCAATCTGCAATATCGTGCACATATTACTGTGGCCATAAAAGTGATTCTACGCTGTAGCCTCCTGCCTATCAGAAAGCAGCTTTCCAAATCTGAGGGTCCAGTCACAGTGGCCTTCATCCATGGCCTCAGTCTGTTGCTTATTTTATTCATGGAAGCAAAGACCACTGCAACAGGTGATTCTAAGAAATTTTGAAGCACTTAGTGCTCAATTCAGAGAATCGAATGATATAATATCTTTCAGTTTCTTGCAATAATTTATCATTTAGCTTCCTCAAACAGAGTCCACCCCAGCAGGGAATGTACACGTTACATTGAGATTGCCTTCTGTTATATTTCTATTTATTGTCATTGAGGAAATGGGAGAATCAATGCTGTGAGATCCCAGACCTTCTGATGCCGTACATGGTGGTTTCCAAGGCTGGTAGACTTTAGTATGACTCACTGGCACTGGCCCTCAGGTTCACCTGTAAGTACAACAATTTGAGCTTATTGGCATGTGAAAAGCAAGGATGGAGTGGTGGTTGAGAAGTAGGAAGTGCTGATGAGAGATCAAATAAGGTGAGAACTAAAGCTACGGAATGGAGTATGACATTTATGAAGTCTCTGCTGATATCAGCAAAAGGCACTCTAGTGCATTGGGATTAGTACAAGCTGAAGGATTGTTGGGAGTAATGCACATTGAACTGTGGATTAATGAAAATAAAAAACTGATAATAGAAAATTTAGGTTATGCTTCCATAGATTTTGCTGATGAACAGAAGCTGGAGGGATAGTCATGATGAAGAGGGCGAGATGTGATAGACCGTTGAATCGAGGGCAAATCTATAATGAATTATATTTTTCCTTCTGACTTCCTCCTTCCCTTACTTATTTCTAGTCAGAGTTTTTTTTTTTTTAAATAAGTTTATGTATTTTTAGAGAGGGAGTGTGCGTGTGAGTGGGGGAGGGCCAGAGAGAGAGAGAGAGAGAGAGAGAGAGAGGGAGAGAGAGAAACCCAAGCAGGCTCCACACTGCCTCACAGAGCCTGATGTGGAGTTCAGTCTCATGAACCGAGAGATCATGACTTGAGCCGAAATCAAGAGTTGGACGCTTAGCCAACTGAGCCATCCAGGCGTTCCTTCCCCGTGTGGGAGTTTTACATGTATTTACAGGCTGATAGGAAGAAGCCAGTGCAAAGGAAAGCTTAAAGTACAGGAAGGAGATGTTTAATATATAGAGGAAGTCTTTCATAAGAAAGATAGGAGCAGAGGGTGTAAGAAAATAATCTGTAATGGGTAAGTTTAGAGATGGAGTTTGAAAAGATAAGTTGGGAGAGTTCCTGTTTGATATTTTTTTTTTCTCTGTGAATTAGAAAGCTGGCTAATCAAGTGAGTATATGGGACAGTTGGAGTGGAGAACCTAAGAAGAGTGAAGGGGCTGTAAGGAGATGCAGAACTCAGTGCAGACAGAAGTGATGAGTCAGAGCAGTGCTCTTGGCTTACATGGAGGTAGAAACCATCCTACAACCAAATGGCATAGATGATATTCTCCAGCAACACTTTCAATTGCAAGCATTCAGGACAGAACAATTTCCAGGGCATGCAGGCCAGTGTTTGTAGCAGAAGGACAAGAGAGAAAGCGAATCAAGAATGCTGGAAAATTTGTGGTTCTATACCTACTGATACCTTAGTAAAAGTATAAACAGAGGTGTCAATACAGTACCTACAACAGTCCCTGGCACAGAGAAGGTCACAAATAAATATTCTTCAAATAAATGACTGTTTTTTCCCTCTAGGAATCATAAATTTATTCTTACATATTTTGGGGGGGGATGTATTTTGAGAAAAAGAGCTCTCTAGAATGCATTTGAGATGCACATTGGGCATTGCATTATGTGTGGCTTTTTCTTTGATGACATTTCCTTCCTGTTGAGTGTTTACTAGGCCGTTTAGCTTGTGCTGCTATGGTCCTCAGTTCATTTATGTTTCTGTTGCCCTTATTTAGATAGACAGGTTTAAACTCTGTCTATAAATGGTGCTTATTGGTAACATTCCAAATAGGTTGGGGGATGTTTAAGTAGCATATTATGAAGATTTACTCACTATCTCTCACAGAACTAGACTCTTACATTAACATTGCACTTACATTAACAGTGCACTATGTGTAGACATAAACTTTCTTCCTTTAAACTATAAATAAAGGCTTGTTTAACTATTTCAGATTGTGCACTTAAAAAATGGTTGTTTGCTTTAGGATTTGACCTATATTGCTCTTCTTTATTCAACATTTACTGAGAGCCTAGTATTTAAGTTAAGTTATAATGTAAATTATGAAAGATGGATTGAGGAGTCAATACTTAGGGGAGAAAGAGAGAAGAGTCTGTATCATCACTAATGATGAATCATTTCAAAAACAGTTCAGTTTTCTCTGCTGTAGAAGTGTCTCCTAGCTATAGCTATTCTAATATTCAGAAATTCTAAATAATTATAATAATTTATGAGATAAATTAGAATCCTGCCTAGCAAGATGCCTTATAGTCATTCATTTGGTCAAGTATTTGAGCTTGCTTAGTCTTAGTCTCCTCATCATCTGTAAAATGGGAATAATCATTCCAACAAGATAGTTAATAACACCCTATGATAATTACCTCTAAATATTAGTTTTCTTCCCCACTTTCTGGTTATACTAGAAGATTCAGTCAGCCAATCCATTGATTCTCATTATATTCCCTTCTCAATGACCAAAAAAAAAAAAAAACAAAAAACAAAAAACAAAAAACCAAGGGAGCAAAACTCCAAACTGGTTATATTTGTACAAATCCAAATAAGAAGAGTGGTATTACAGTTCTTTATTGTAGCACATTAATTTGTATTGGGACTTCTTTAACATGTTCATATTGTGCTCTAAGTTTAAAGATACAATCTTATCCTAGAGGTAGGTGCATGAAATAATTGTATTTCCTGAAACTCTGATTACTGTAAAAGTGCGCACTCTGGAAGAATAGCAGTAACCAGCATTTGTCTTGAGTGCTTTATAATCTTTAACTTGCTTTCATATCCTGTATTGGATGTGACTCCACAGGGAACATTTCTGTCATACAGAAATGTATTTTAACACCCAACTATTTTACCACCTTCGCTTTTTAAAATAGCAGTTAATTTTTGCCTCACTGAATTTGTTGACTTTCAGGTCCTCGGAGATTGCTTCTTAAACACACCACGGGTAAAATAAATTACCTGGTTGTGGCCTCAGAGTCAGTACTTTGCATTTTGTCCACTGCAGTGTCCTTTCATGCCACACAATAAATGACAGTCTGTTGCAGGAATGAGTTGGTGATTTCAAGGGGCTAATATTGGGTGAAAATATTAATATTTAGCATTTAAGCCACAGGCATGTCACATTGAGTGCAAAGCAACTAGCCACACTGTAACTGGCAGATGGTAATCCATAAACCAGTGATGGGGTTTAGTCTGATGTTTGGATATCAAGTTTTTAAACTTGTTTTTATTGAACCAGTGCTGGAATGGATGCCCTTCCGTTTTAGCATTCCATTATCCTATTATAGTGTTTACCTTCTTAATTCACTGCAACACTACTGATTTAGTCTTTTTATCTTTTTAACTTTTCTGCTAGAATATCAGCAACTTCAGGGCAGAAATTATGTCTCATTCCTTGCTGCAATCCTAGAACCTAGCACAGAGCATGTGCTCAGTGAACATTTACTGAATTCATTAGTCATATGTTTTTAGTTGCAGGGAAAGGGGAAGCCCACTAAAAATGCCTTGAACAGTAAAATAATTTGACTTAATAATTGAGGCCCAATTTGATCAAGACTGCCTCCACCTCTTTTTGCAGTTTATTTGGCCCTTTACAGCTCCAAGCCAAAACTTCAGTCTTCTGCAGGCTTCTCTCAGGGAGTGAAAAGACTGAAACATGGGACCTTCCATATTTAGAGCAAGACATAGTCTGCCCCAGACTGCTAGGAACAGTCCTAAAACTCACTCCAACTGGACTCTTTTAGGTCACATGCTGTCCTTGAACCAGTAACTATCATCAGATACAGAATACACTGATCGGCTTTGCCATGATTATGTGTTCTGCTCCTGAAAACTGATTGCAGTCACGGGACAAATGAATGCAAAAAAAGCTATCAAAAAAAAAATTCACTACAATTAATTAATGGATTTCCAAGTCTCTAGTGTAGTTTAATGAAGTATAGGGGAATGAAACAATTTTTAAAAGTTTTAAATCTGAAGAATATAGCCCTTCAATCGTTTAAAATAGTTGCACCCCTGTTAAGACAAGTATATTTCAGTCTGTCCATAATACTTCTGCCTGCATGTAATTACCTGAAATCCAAGACTTACCTTAGCAAACATTAGAGTGGGCAATTGTCTTCATGCTGCAATTTAGGAAGAACCTTTCACTGCTCCCAACTCCTGTCAGTCTATGTCCTTGAATCTATGAGGAATTGTAGCCTTCAACAAGGGATGCTTTATATATATAAAACTCATATAAAACTAGATGAGGGAAGGCAAATCTGGGACAGAGAACATTGAGGGAATCAAACTTTGCAGACTCACATTTTTGCCTAGACATGCCAGATATTTCTGATTTCTTAAAAACATGATTTTGTGTGAGCATTTACATTTTGAAGGAGATAGATTAATGAATGAAGTGTCTAAGAGAGGGGATTGTAGCCAGGAAGCCAAAATCAATATTGTGTGGTAGTGCTAACTTTATATAAAACTGAAGTCACACACGTCTTCTTGTAGACTGTGTGCTTATCAAGCCTTTGCCTCCATGGCAGTCCCTCTTTCTTCTGTTTCAACCCCATGCAAATCCTATTGTCTGATCCATTTTTCTCTTATTCCCACATTGCCTTGCAGTATCATTTAACTGTTTTCATTTGCGTGTTTTGTCTCCCTAAACAGAATGTAAACATTCAGAGAGCAAGAACTTTGTCTTGTCTTTCTATGGAATTAACTCCGCGTTTCGTAGAGTTGCTCTGTAAATAACTGGTGCTGAATAAATGCTTGTGGGGATTGGCTCATATCATCTATTGCACAATGATTGGGGCAAAGATGATTGGGCCACAGTGATGTGAAAATGTTTGCCTAACATTTTTTTTTCGCTGTGAAACCCTGATTAAAACTTAAATATTGACATGCACGGAAAAAGATCCAATAAGAAAGGAGACTATTGAAAGGCTTTAAAAGGGAACGGAACCATTGAAAATACATTCATTGCTTTTCTGATGCCAGGTTTCTAATGACTTTCAAACAAATAGATAATAAAGGAAGACATTGTATGGGTGTGTCAATGCATTTATATTGCTTCCATAAATCTGTAAAAATGTTGAGATATGGACAGACTATAATGTTATTCAGACATTTTTCTCAAGCAGATGCAGGGAAAGGAGGAAAGATGGTACAATGTCATTATTGTTCCCATATTTGTTGTAAACTGCGAAGTCCTTGTCTTATGTGAACTGTCAGCTTAGAATGTTCTGCCACAAACCTTCTAAAGCAAGTCCTTATTAGAATTAATCACAAGTGTCAGCTGAGACAGTATTATCTTTTCTGGGTAATTTAAACAGACTCTTATGTACTATATGCAAAATACTTGCTTTGTTTTAGATGCAGAGTTGGGCCATAACAAGATGCTGGTATAAAAAAAAGAGTATCTTTGGCCCTGCTGGGTCTAAAAATGCTAAGCAGCTGAGGTCACTCCTTCTTGTATGTTGTAAAGATATTTTCTAGTCTCCAACTTAATTTGTCCTGGCTGGTAGTAGCATGTCTGTAGTCACATAGATCTATGGATTGCAGAGTAAACTGGGAATTCTCTGTTTTATTCTCTTCGTAGAGTCACTGGCCATGTACCATCAGTTCTTTCTTTGAAAATCCTGGCCATCTCCTTTTCTGATGTGTAGTGTGAAATACTGGGGATGAGGTATATACCCGGGAGATGTATGACCTTGGTTAAGTCGTCTACCACTTTTTGGTCTCATTTTCCCTACTCTTAAGGTCCTCCAGCTCACCTTCTCTGAATCCTCTACAAACATCCTACCTGTCCTTTTGCTATATTACACTTACAGGTGGTAGTAACCTTTAATCTGGTACCTTTGCCCAGATCTCTGCTCCTATAAGTCAGGGCTCCTGACCTAATGGCATATAAATCTTTCTGAAGCATTTCCTTATCTGCTCACAAAATCTTCAATACTGGCTATTTTGCAGTAATTCATTGAGTTGGCACCGGTATGATTTGTGCACATTTCTATACCTGGATGTTATATGTCAACAAAAAGGTTAAAGAATCCCAACACTGAAATGACTTTTTGTGACTCCCCGCTAAGGTCTGACACCTCAAACTTGAATTTGAGGCTGTCAGCAACCTGGTTTCAACTGAAGTTTCCATTTAAGCCTCCTCTACTTCAGTAGTTCCTGAACCTTGCTGCATAGCAATATTACCTGGAGAGTTTTCTCTGCAGATTGAGAACTTCAGTATGGAACTGAAAGGTGTTTTTCTTTTCTTTTTCTTTTCTTCTTCTTCTTTTTTTTTTTTTTTGTAATCCATTCTAGATGATTCTGACATTGTGAATCCACTGTTAAACGTTTGAAAACTGGTTTTGCCTCATTATACCTTTACTTATGATTCTCAAACCTCAGTCCACATCAGAATCACCTGGAGTGATTATTAAAATTTAGACTGTAAGGCTTGTCAACATTAGGATTTCTGACTCAGTAACTTAGGGTTGGAGCCCAAGAATTTGTATTTCTAATTATTTCCCATATGATACGGATGGTGTTGGTTTGGGGACCACACTGTGGGAACCACTGGTTTATGCTAGTCCCTTGCCCTGGAATGCCTCTTTCTTTCTTTCTTCCTTTCTTTCTTTCTTTCTTTCTTTCTTTCTTTCTTTCTTTCTTTCTTTCTTTCTTTCTTTCTTTTTTTAATTTTTTAAAATGTTTTATTTATTTTTGAGACACAGAGAGACAGAGCATGAGCAGGGGAGGGGCAGAGAGAGAGAGAGGGAGACACAGAATCCGAAGCAGGCTCCAGGCTCTGAGCTGTCAGCACAGAGCCCGATGTAGGGCTTGAAGTCACAAACTGTGAGATCATGACCTGAGCCGAAGTCAGACACTTAACCAACTGAGCCACCCAGGCACCCCTAGAATGCCACTTTCTAACACTAACATCTTTACCTACCAACATGTTCATCAACATCATGATACTGCCTTCATAGATCAGTTCTTGAAGTCCCAGATAGAAGGGATCTCTTTGGCTCATATCCTGCCAACACTTTATTCTTGCTTTGATTTTCACTATTACCATACTTGGATTATACTTAGATTGTAAGCTCCTTGAAACTTTATCTCATTTCCGTAAAACCCCATATCTGTGGTTCAATGATTTGCACAAGAGAGGGAAATTCAATATACATATTTGAATGAATGTCAACCACTTGAAAATTTCTTTTTCCACATTTTTTTTCCTTCTTTTGCTCATGGCTTCATTTTTTTAATCTAATAAGGCATTCTTGGAGTAATATTTCTGTTTAAAATTTTAAAAGGCCCTGCTGAATACTATTTTCAGGAAGATAAACTATGCCATTGAATTATTGATTTCTAAGATACACTAATTATTGCCTACATTTTAAAAAGAGTGTTTCTCTTAGTCACTCTTAATTAACCTCAAGTGCCATCACTTACAATACATTTTGTTTGAAGTTATCTTTTGGCCATGGTCCCGCTACTGCCCCCCTCCCTTTTAAACTACACCTTACATTTGTTCTCTGTGTTTTCTTTGTCAGGTATCTGGATAGGTAAGTAGCTTTGGTATTATATGGTATTTTGTTCAGTCTGTTTGCTGCTGGACGAATTACAGAAAGTGGCCATCACTGACACAGTTCACTCAAGGCTAGAATTGTAATGTTGGAAGAGATCTGTCAGGACATGGAATCCGTTTCACATTTACCGATAAGTAGGCTGAAGCCAGGTAAGATGGAAAGAGTTGCACTGGTCACGGATAGAATGGATGACGAAGCGGTAACTCTGTGGTTGAGATCTCATCCTAGAACTCTTTCTGGAATCACTTGGATTCCATTTATTGAGACTCAGAGGAAAATTTCAAAGAACATCTCCTAAGTGCTTGGAACCAAGGCTTCCTCCCTCCTGACAGCATGGAAAAACTTTGTCAAGTTCTGCAGATAGAACTGGAAATGGGATCCTAGTCTCCATGGACTCAGAAGAAAAGCACCTCTTGTTGGCTTTTTATTTGGAAAGTAGAATATTTTAAGAGGCAAGTATGTTAGATCAAAGATGTGTGTGATCTGTACACTTTTAGAAATAGGCAAGAAAGTAGAACAAGAGACAAGTAAAGACTAAACTCTTGAGAATAGAGGATGTCCAATTTTCAGATGATTTTTATTTTTTATTTTTTTATTTTTTTTTATTTTTTTCAATATATGAAGTTTATTGTCAAATTGGTTTCCATACAACACCCAGTGCTCATCCCAAAAGGTGCCCTCCTCAATACCCATCACCCACCCTTCCCGCCCTCCCATCCCCCATCAACCCTCAGTTTGTTCTCAGTTTTTAAGAGTCTCTTATGCTTTGGCTCTCTCCCACTCTAACCTCTTTTTTTTTTTCCTTCCCCTCCCCCATGGGTTTCTGTTAAGTTTCACATAAGAGTGAAAACATAAGGTATCTGTCTTTCTCTGTATGGCTTATTTCACTTAGCATCACACTCTCCAGTTCCATCCATGTTGCTACAAAGGGCCATATTTCATTCTTTCTCATTGCCATGTAGTACTCCATTGTGTATATAAACCACAATTTCTTTATCCATTCATCAGTTGATGGACATTTAGGCTCTTTCCATAATTTGGCTATTGTTGAGAGTGCTGCTATAAACATTGGGGTACAAGTGCCCCTGTGCATCAGTACTCCTGTGTCCGTTGGGTAAATTCCTAGCAGTGCTATTGCTGGGTCATAGGGTAGGTCTATTTTTAATTTTTTGAGAAACCTCCACACTGTTTTCCAGAGTGGCTGCACCAATTTGCATTCCCACCAACAGTGCAAGAGGGTTCCTGTTTCTCCACATCCTCTCCATCATCTGTAGTCTCCTGATTTGTTCATTTTGGCCCTCTGACTGGCGTGAGGTGATATCTGAGTGTGGTTTTGATTTGTATTTCCCTGATGAGGAGCGACATTGAGCATCTTTTCATGTGCCTGTTGGCCATCTGGATGTCTTCTTTAGAGAAGTGTCTATTCATGTTTTCTGCCCATTTCTTCACTGGGTTATTTGTCTTTTGGGTGTAGAGTTTGGTGAGCTCTTTATAGATTTTGGATACTAGCCCTTTGTCCGATATGTCATTTGCAAATGTCTTTTCCCATTCCGTTGGTTGCCTTTTAGTTTTGTTGGTTGTTTCCTTTGCTGTGCAGAAGCTTTTTATCTTCATAAGGTCCCAGTAGTTCATTTTTGCTTTTAATTCCCTTGCCTTTGGGGATGTGTCAAGTAAGAAATTGCTATGGCTGAGGTCAGAGAGGTCTTTTCCTGCTTTCTCCTCTAGGGTTTTGATGGTTTCCTGTCTCACATTCAGGTCCTTAATCCATTTTGAGTTTATTTTTGTGAATGGTGTGAGAAAGTGGTCTAGTTTCAATCTTCTGCATGTTGCTGTCCAGTTCTCCCAGCACCATTTGTTAAAGAGACTGTCTTTTTTCCATTGGATGTTCTTTCCTGCTTTGTCAAAGATTAGTTGGCCATACGTTTGTGGGTCTAGTTCTGGGGTTTCTATTCTATTCCATTGGTCTATCCGTTTGTTTTTGTGCCAAAACCATGCTGTCTTGAGGGTTACAGCTTTGTACTAGAGGCTAAAGTCTGGGATTGTGATCCCTCCTGCTTTGGTCTTCTTCAAAATTACTTTGGCTATTCGGGGCCTTTTGTGGTTCCATATAAATTTTAGGATTGCTTGTTCTAGTTAAGAGAAGAATGCTGGTGTAATTTTGATTGGGATTGCATTGAATGTGTAGATAGCTTTGGGTAGTATTGAAATTTTGACAATATTTATTCTTCCAATCCATGAGCATGGAATGTTTTTCCATTTCTTTATATCTTCTTCAATTTCCTTCATAAGCTTTCTATAGTTTTCAGCATACAGATCTTTTACATCTTTGGTTAGGTTTATTCCTTGGTATTTTATGCTTCTTGGTGCAATTGTGAATGGGATCAGTGTCTTTATTTGTCTTTCTGTTGCTTCATTGTTAGTGTATAAGAATGCAACTGATTTCTGTACATTGATTTTGTATCCTGTGACTTTGCTAAATTCATGTATCAGTTCTAGCAGACTTTTGGTCGAGTGTATCAGATTTTCCATGTATAATATCATGTCATCTGCAAAAAGTGAAAGCTTAACTTCATCTATGCCAATTTTGATGCCTTTGATTTCCTTTTGTTGTCTGATTGCCGATGCTAGAACTTCCAACACTATGTTAAACAACAGCGGTGAGAGTGGACATCCCTGTCGTGTTCCTGATTTCAGGGAAAAAGCTCTCAGTTTTTCCCCATTGAGGATGATGTTAGCTGTGGGCTTTTCATAAATGGCTTTTATGATGTTTAAGTATGTTCCTTCTATCCCGACTTTCTCAAGGGTTTTTATTAAGAAAGTTGCTGGGGCACCTGGGTGGCGCAGTCGGTTAAGCGGCCGACTTCAGCCAGGTCACGATCTCACGGTCTGTGAGTTCGAGCCCCGCGTCAGGCTCTGGGCTGATGGCTCAGAGCCTGGAGCCTGTTTCCGATTCTGTGTCTCCCTCTCTCTCTGCCCCTCCCCCGTTCAAGCTCTGTCTCTCTCTGTCCCCAAAAAAATAAATAAACGTTAAAAAAAATTAAAAAAAAATTGTTAAAAAAAAAATAAAGAAAGTTGCTGAATTTTGTCAAAGGCCTTTTCTGCATCGATTGACAGGATCATATGGTTCTTATCTTTTCTTTTATTACTGTGATGTATCACGTTGAACGATTTGCGAATGTTGAACCAGCCCTGCATCCCAGGAATGAATCCCACTTGATCATGGTGAATAATTCTTTTTATATGCTGTTGAATTCAATTTGCTAGTATCTTATTGAGAATTTTTGCATCCATATTCATCAGGGATATTGGCCTGTAGTTCTCTTTTTTTACTGGGTCTCTGTCTGGTTTAGGAATCAAAGTAATACTGGCTTCATAGAATGAGTCTGGAAGTTTTCCTTCCCTTTCTATTTCTTGGAATAGCTTGAGAAGGATAGGTATTATCTCTGCTTTAAACGTCTGGTAGAACTCCCCTGGGAAGCCATCTGGTCCTGGACTCTTATTTGTTGGGAGATTTTTGATAACCGATTCAATTTCTTCGCTGGTTATGGGTCTGTTCAAGCTTTCTATTTCCTCCTGATTGAGTTTTGGAAGCGTGTGGGTGTTTAGGAATTTGTCCATTTCTTCCAGGTTGTCCAGTTTGTTGGCATATAATTTTTCATAGTATTCCCTGATAATTGCTTGTGTTTCTGAGGGATTGGTTGTAATAATTCCATTTTCATTCATGATTTTATCTATTTGGGTCATCATCCTTTTCTTTTTGAGAAGCCTGGCTAGCGGTTTATCAATTTTGTCTATTTTTTCAAAAAACCAACTCTTGGTTTCGTTGATCTGCTCTACAGTTTTTTTAGATTCTGTATTGTTTATTTCTGCTCTGATCTTTATTATTTCTCTTCTTCTGCTGGGTTTAGGCTGTCTTTGCTGTTTTGCTTCTATTTCCTTTAGGTGTGCTATTAGATTTTGTATTTGGGATTTTTCTTGTTTCTTGAGACAGGCCTGGATTGCAATGTATTTTCCTCTCAGGACTGCCTTCACTGCATCCCAAAGCGTTTGGATTGTTGTATTTTCATTTTCATTTGTTTCCATATATTTTTAAATTTCTTCTCTAATTGCCTGGTTGACCCATTCATTCTTTAGTAGGGTGTTCTTTAACCTCCATGCTTTTGGAGGTTTTCCAGACTTTTTCCTGTGGTTGATTTCAAGCTTCATAGCATTGTGGTCTGAAAGTATGCATGGTATGATTTCAATTCGTGTATATTTATGAAGGGCTGTTTTGTGACCCAGTATGTGATCTATCTTGGAGAATGTTCCATGTGCACTCAAGAAGAAAGTATATTCTGTTGCTTTGGGATGCAGAGTTCTAAATATATCTGTCAAGTCCATCTGATCCAATGTCTCTTTCAGGGCCCTTGTTTCTTTATTGACCGTGTGTCTAGATGATCTATCCATTTCTGTAAGTGGAGTGTTAAAGTCCCCTGCAATTACCACATTCTTATCAATTAGGTTGCTTATGTTTGTGAGTAATTGTTTTATATATTTTGGGGCTCCTGTATTCGGCACGTAGACATTTACAATTGTTAGCTCTTCCTGATGGATAGACCCCGTGATTATTATATAATGCCCTTCTTCATCTCTTGTTACAGCCTTTAATTTAAAGTCTAGTTTGTCTGATAGAAGTATGGCTACTCCAGCTTTCTTTTGGCTTCCAGTACCATGATAAATAGTTCTCCATCCCCTTACTCTCAATCGAAAGGTGTCCTCAGGTCTAAAATGAGTCTCTTGTAGACAGCAAATAGATAGGTCTTGTTTTTTTATCCATTCTGATACCCTATGTCTTTTTGGTTGGTGCATTTAGTCCATTTACATTCAGTGTTATTATAGAAAGATATGGGTTTAGAGTCATTGTGATGTCCGTAGGTTTCATGCTTGTAGCGATGTCTCTGGTACTTTGTCTCACAGGATGCCCCTTAGGATGTCTTGTAGGGCTGGTTTAGTGGTGATGCATTCCTTCAGTTTTTGTTTGTTTGGGAAGACCTTTATCTCTCCTTCTATTCTAAATGACAGACTTGCTGGATAAAGGGTTCTCGGCTGCATATTTTTTCTGTTCATCACATTGAAGATCTCCTGCCATTCCTTTCTGGCTTGCCAAGTTTCAGTAGAGAAATCAGTCACGAGTCTTATAGGTCTCCTTTTATATGTTAGAGCACGTTTATCTCCAGCTGCTTTCAGAATTTTCTCTTTATCCTTGTATTTTGCCAGTTTCACTATGATATGTCGTGCAGAAGATCGATTCAAGTTACGTCTGAAGGGAGTTCTCTGTGCCTCTTGGATTTCAATGCCTTTTTCCTTTCCCAGATCCGGGAAGTTCTCAGCTATGATTTCTTCAAGTACACCTTCAGCACCTTTCCCTCTCTCTTCCTCCTCTGGAATCCCAATTATGCGTAGATTATTTCTCTTTAGTGCATCACTTAGTTCTCTAATTTTCCCCTCATACTCCTGGATTTTTTTTATCTTTTTCTCAACTTCTTCTTTTTCCATAATTTTATCTTCTAGTTCACCTATTCTTTCCTCTGCCTCTTCAATCTGAGCTGTAGTTGTCTCCATTTTATTTTGCAGCTCATTGATAGCATTTTTTAGCTCCTCCTGGCTGTTCCTTAGTCCCTTGATCTCTGTAGCAATAGATTCTCTGATGTCCTTTATACTGTTTTCAAGCCCAGCAACTAATTTTTTGACTATTATTCTAAATTCACTTTTTGTTATAATATTTAAGTCGTTTTTGATCAGTTCATTACCTGCTGTTATTTCCTGGAGGTTTTTTTGGGGGGAATTCTTCTGTTTCATCATTGTGGATAGTCCTTGGAGTGGTGGGGAACTGCGGGGCACTTCCCCTGTGCTATCTTGAATAACTTGCAGTGGTGGGCAGGGCTGCAGTCAGACCTGATGTCTGCCCCCAGCCCACTGCTGGGGCCACAGTCAGACTGGTGTGTGCCTTCTCTTCCCCTCTCCTAGGGGCGGGATTCACTGTGGGGTGGCGTGGCCGTCTGGGCTACTTGCACACTGCCAGGCTTGTGGTGCTAGGAATCTGGCGTATTAGCTGGGGTGGATCGGCAGGGTGTACAGGGGCGGGAGGGGCAGGCTCAGCTCGCTTTTCCTTCAGAGATCTGCTGTGGGAGGGGCCCTGCGGCACCGGGAGGGAGTCAGACCCTCCAGAGGGATGGATCCGCAGAAGCACAGCCGTTTGGTGTTTGCGTGGTGCAAGCAAGTTACCTGGCAGGAAATGGTTCCCTTTGGGATTTTGGCTGGGGGTTGGGCGAGGGAGATGGCGCTGGCAAGCACCTTTGTTCCCCGCCAAGCTGCGTTCTGTCGTCAGGGGCTCAACAACTCTCCCTCCTATTGTCCTCCAGCCCTCCTGTTCTTGGAGCAGAGCTGTTAGCTTATAACCTTCCAGATGTTAAGTCCCGCTTGCTGTCTGAACACACTCCGTCCGGCCCTCCGCTTTTGCAAGCCAGACTCGGGGGCTCTGCTTGGCTGGCGGGCCGCCCCTCTGCCCCGGCTCCCTCCCACTAGTCCGTGCAGCGCACACCGCTTCTCCGCCCTTCCTACCCTCTTCCGTGGGCCTCTTGTCTGCGCTTGGCTCTGGAGACTCCGTTCTGCTAGTCTTCTGGCGGTTTTCTGGGTTATTTAGGCAGGTGTAGGTGGAATCTAAGTGATCAGCAGGACTCACAGTGAGCCCAGCGTCCTCCTATGCCGCCATCTTCCCAGGATCCCCCTCAGATGATTTTTAAAAACGTCATTAAATTTTTTAGCTCTGCTTTGTAGTAATATTCATGTTTGGTAATTTCGAGTACTTTAATAATATTTGGGGGGCACCTGGGTGGCTCAGTCAGTTAAGCATCTGACTTCGGCTCAGGTCATGATCTCCATGATTCGTGAGTTTGAGCCCCACATCCAGCTCCATGCTGACAGTTCCAAGCCTGGAGCCTGCTTCAGTTTCTCTGTCTCCCTTTCTCTCTGCCCCTCCCCTGCTCATACTCTCTCCCTCTCTCTCTCCAAAAATGAATACACATTTAAAAACCTTTTTTTAAAAAATAATTTTTCAGTTTAAATGTCAGTGTGAGAAACGTTTGTCTTATACCTAATAACCCACATCAGAGGGTGAACACAAAATACTTTAACCAGAACATCCTGCAGGGCAATGGTTGCCAGTGAAGTCTCTCTCTTGACAAGCAATTTTGCCTTCTAATTTTCTGTTTATTTTAATGTTCCATTTTGTTTATCTTTTCCTTGTGTCAGAAAGCTTTTCTCTTGAGTTGGAGAAAATTAGTTGCAATGTATAGATTTTTATAATTTACTTTCAGAGAAAAAGGAATTATAATTTCAATTGAGTTTGATGAGACTGGCAAGAAAGTGAAATACTAAAAATAAGTAGTAGCTATTTATCCTCCTATAAAATGTTTTCTTACTTTAAAGAAGTTTAAATTTCATTTTAAAAGAAATATGTGCAAGTGCATAAAATTATATAAAATGAAAAGTCTTTTAAAAATCCTTTGTCAAGCCCCAGTTCTGCCTCCAGAAGCAACCATTGTGAACAGGTTTTTTTTTGTATCCCTCCAATTTATGTAGTACGCACACACACATACACATACAGCAGAAATTGAATCATGCCATACAAAACATTGATTTTTCCTGAAATACTTTGAGAATGCATACTAAAAAATGATCAACAAAACTGTTATAATTAAAGGAAAGGAGAAATAAATAATTGAGAATCACTTATCAAGTATACTTTTTTTTTTTTTACCACAAACAGATTAAAAATACTTTATCCATTGGGAGAAAAGGGACTGAGCTTCTTTTCATATTTTAAAATGTTGATTCAGGAAGCTTTTATTTATTTATTCAAAGACATTTGCTACCACTCATGGCTTTTCAAAGGTACATAAATGCTGTAAATGAGCTAAGGAGATAATGATCCCAGAAACTTCATATCAGATATTTTGGATTGTATTTATTGATATGATTTCATTGTACATTTCTATTTTGATTCTTATTTAAATATTAAAAAGTCATTTTTAGGTGATATTAGAAAAGATTAGACATTATCATTTCATAATCCCATAGTAAAAAGTATGGACAGGCTTTTAGAAGCGTAATTGATAGAGAAACCATTTCATAATACAGTATTATTTTAAATATACAGGACTATGTGAACTGGGTGGTTATACAGCCAATATTTGACCCTCATTGAGGAAGAATCACTTTTCAATCACTCATGTGGATAATGCCTCCAATCACGATCTGCACTTGTAGAAAATATGCAATTTTGAGTTTTAATAGATTGAAACTTACGTATCTGATCCACTGTTGGATAAACAAGTAATGTCTGTCATTATGCCTTTCTTCCTGGTAGACGTGGTTATGTGAAGGCGCATAGTGTGTGCCTTCTCACAGGTCAAGGACCTTGTCATGTTCCCCTTGCTTTGCAGTCTCTTGTCCTCTGAATTAGTGTTTCCTTACCCACCCTGGATGTGGGAAGCAGTAGGAGAGACTGGGAATCTCCTTAGTTATATCATTGTTACTTTTCCAATGTAATTTGGCTTAATGTGGACATGCATTTATTTAAATTTATTGCTACTTGTAGATTCAGAAGGTACCTCAACAGATTTTGGAGCAAGGAGATATTTTTCTCTGATGCGACTCTATTCATACAATTACAGTTTTCCAGAAATAATGTTTTCTTTCTTTTCATTTTTAAAAGTACCACCTCTGCAATTTGAAGGAGCCTTCTTTAGCAGCAATGATCAATCTTTCATTGACCACTGGACTTACCTTGCTTGGGAGCAGAATAAGTAGATTTTATTAATCTGTTTATTGGTTAGTTATTTGCATACTTTGCTCAGAATAGAGTTATAAAGAATGCAATGAGTAGATTTTATGCACATATGAGTCTTCTACTGTTTTAAGTTGTTCTTTGTTTAAAAGGAACTCAACAACTTTCATTTCCCTTTACTGGTGTTTTTGGTGTTGAAGGAAATTGATTAAATTGGTGTCTAATTAGGGAGCATTGGGAACATTGCAGTAAAGAGGGAAGTCTGGAAAATGGAGTTAGTAACCTTTAGCCTCAGGGAGGGGTAAGCAGCCTTTTTTTTTAAAGGGATTCTCTGTTCTTGAAGTATGCCATTTCATTTCCCTTTTTTTTCTTTTGCTATTATTTGATGTTTACAGAAAATTGTAGAGGGAAATTCTTGGTATTAAGTGCATCCAGTATCTTTCCAGTACTTTTAAGTTAGAAAAGGATTATTGTTTTCAGTATTTGTGGGTGAGGCTGGAAGAGTAGTTTGTGGAAAATAAATGGCCTTTTCACAGTATAAACCCACACACACTGTCATTTGTTTTTATGTTTCGTATGGTAATTTGCTGGGGTTGTCTTTTTGTGTGTTAGAAACTTCAGGATTTTTCTTCAAAGAAACCATTTATTTAACTGCAAATCAAATTGATCTGATAGCTATTTATTCACTTGATAGGTGTCCAAAAGAACTAAGTGGCCTGGTTCTTTTTTACTTCCTCCTGCTGTAGGCTTCTTCTCTATAAGTTAAGTGTATTATCCTATAAAGGGGAGCCTAGGCTTTGGACCAGGCTCCTGCAGTCAGGGCCTTGCTACTTTATTGAACCTGGGACCTCAGCAAAGCTATTTTGCCTTTCTAAGACCGTTTCTTTTTGAGCAAAACATTGTAGTATATTGATTGGGACGTTTCTGCATTTCTTACCAATGGCCTGAACTAAATAGGTGTATTCAGTAAATAACTCTCCTTCCAATCAACCTTTGATTTTTATGTTCTAGTGTTCTCTGGGGTCAGTGTTCATCTTCCCAGGGATCATATTTTCCAAAGTATTCCTATCTCTCTCTTGCCCTTTGAAACTATGTTTAGTTTTACTACTACTTAGGATGTAAAACACTATGGAATTTGGAGATTAGTGGAGATTCCTTAAATATTAATAAATGTATTAAAGTTTAGGAGGAGATAAATATTTCAAGACTAGCTTGGTTTGTAACACTGCTGATATATTAGGCTGGGCAATGAGCTGTTGTGGGTGGCTCTTCCCCACATTATGGAACGTTCAGCAGCATCCCTAGCTTCTACCCACTAGATGTCAGTAGCATCACCTTTCCAGTTGTGACAGCCAAACATGTCTCCAGTCATTACCAAATATCCTTTGGGAAGCAAAATCACCCTTAGTTCAGAACCACTAGTCAACAGGGAAAGTAAGTCTGGGCATACATACCTCTTTTTTTTTTTTTTTTTTTTCAACGTTTATTTATTTTTGGGACAGAGAGAGACAGAGCATGAACGGGCGAGGGGCAGAGAGAGAGGGAGACACAGAATCGGAAACAGGCTCCAGGCTCTGAGCCATCAGCCCAGAGCCCGACGCGGGGCTCGAACTCACGGACCGCGAGATCGTGACCTGGCTGAAGTCGGACGCTTAACCGACTGCGCCACCCAGGCGCCCCCATACATACCTCTTAAACACATAGCCTGTCATTATGCAAGTGTCATCCTTTATTGTGACGTTGGGAACACCATGTCTTTTTTTTTTTTTTTTTTTTTTTTTTTTTGATAGAGAAAGTGCTGGCAGAGGAGAGAGGCAGAGAGAGAGAGAGAGAGAGAGAGAGAGGCTCCATGCTTAGTGTGGACCCCAATCCAAGGCTTGGTCTCATGACCCTGGGATCATGACCTGAGCCAAAATCAAGAGTTGGACTCTCAAACGTCTGAGCCACCTAGGTTCCCCAATCCTTTGTCTTCTTGAAACTTTTTGCCCTCAGTCTGAGTATACTAGTGTGAAGCAACTTTGTATTAATATTTACAATTATCTATCAGTAGACTATATTTCAAATCAGTTATTTTAAATATAATATATATATATATGTATATATATGAGCTCCTCTATAAATCAGCACTGTCCTATGTAATGAGTATTCTGATGAATATATAGGCAGTGTTCTTTTAGAAGTTAGGAGCTTAAGCTCTAGAGTCAGACTGCCTGAGTTCGAAGACTGGTTGTAGCATTTCTGGCTACATGATCTTCAACAATGACTATCTCAATTTAATCGTAAATTAAATGGTAGTACCATTTACTTTCATATACTTGCTAATAAAATTAAACAAAAACATAGATATAAATCACTTAACAGTACTTGATGCATAGTAAGTGCTTAAAATATCTTAGTTGTGTAGACCTTTTCATTTTCTGCATCAACAGCATTATTATCAAGGGTGCTGTGCTCATTAAAGAGAACAGCCCCTAATTCTGAGTACAGGGGTGGTAGCAACATCAGAAGGCTTCCTGGAAAAGATAAACCCTGAGGTGTGCCCTGTAGATCTAGGTCATCCAAAAGATTAGGAAGTGAAGAACAGGGTGAAGGGCACGCTGGCAAAAGTATTACATTTTCTTTTATGCATAATCTGATATAGAAACAGGTGAGTATTATTTGTTTCTTTGAAATATTTCAAAATGCAGTAATTTCTTTCAACTTTTATTTCTCAGCTTGCAACTCTTTCTAAGTTTATTTTGCTATTAGAAAAGTGTTATAAAGTGTTCTTTACACCAGTGAAGTATTGATTTTAAATGAATCCTTTATTTTTCCTTGAGAACGATATGATAGTCTTATCTGATTATAATATTCCTTCTGAATCCTAACGGTTCAGACTGAGGGGAATCTAGGGTTACAGACTGAGGAGAGCCTGGTTATTTCCTACTTTTGTTTGCTTCTTTACAAATAATGTTAAAGCGTAGGTTTCATCTGATAGAGGTTTTTCTGTCTTTTAGCTACCTTATTTATTTGTGAACCTATAAGGGATCTAATTGGTGGGTGTTGGGGTGATGATGGGGTTCAGAGCCTACAGTCAAGAAAGAATTCTTGAAGACATCTTTGGTGCAAAAAGGTGATTTTATTAAAGCATGGGGGCAGGACCCATAGGCAAAAAGAGCTGCAATGGGGTTGTGAAGAACGGCTGATTATACACCTTCAGGTTGGGAGGGGGTTAGGGACAGCGTAAGTCTCTAAAGAATTTTGGAAGCAAGGTTTCCAGGACCTTGAGGGAGCCAGCTGTTAGGAAAATGTCATTTATTACCATTTAGTAAAACCTCAGTCATGAGATCCTTCAGATATATATTAGGGACCATATGCTTGGAGTATAATTGCCAACATATACTTGGGGGTTAAAAATAAAGGAGGTTTGCAAAGGAATTTTTATGTGTTTAATGAGACTCACAGGATTCTGGGGGGGGGGGTGGTCAGGATAATGTTAAGCCAATGTTCCCTTTTGCCCCTAGCAAAGTGTCATCATCGAGGCAGCTGAGCTCCTAGAGGAAGGTCACTCTGCCTCTTTCAAGGACTTGTCAATGGGCTGTAAGCATTAAGGAAATTTAATTTTTCATTTTCCTTTGTTTCCCACATCACCATGGCAAGCACTTAAACCCCTTTACATCTTGCTAAAGGTGATATTAGGGCTTCAGAAAACAGAGTCTGTAGGTTTCTGGAGATCAGGCTATGGATAAAATTGCCTTTTTCATGCAGTTTCCTGTTATCCGTAAACTGAAGGAGACTCCTGTCCAGCATGACTGTGATCTCTATCAGTCAACAATTTTGTTTTCTTTCCTTCCCTTTGTTCTTGAGCAACAGAAGTGTCTGAGCAATATCATACATATCCCACCTGGGGAGGGGCAAGGTGCTGTTAGCCTGTACTTTGCCCTCAGTTTGCCTTATGCTCCCTCATCATTATCATCATTGGGCAGTTGCTGATGAATGCTTAGCTGCCCTCATGATTCAAGGATAATATTCAAAAACAAGCCATACCCCTTCCTAACATTTATATGACATGGTGCTCTCTCCAACATATGTGTTGGCTTCTGTGACCCATAACTAACCCATGGATTAGGTGAGGGCAAGTTTACAGGTGAGGAAATTGGGCTCATAAATGTTACTTGTCTAGGATGATGCGATGTCAGAACTGGGCAGGGAAACCAGGTCTACTTGACCCCAAAGCCTGTTATTCCTATTACATATGCAGTTATGTTCAAGTGTGCTCTATGCATTCGTATACCTCATTTTCAAAGACCTCTTATTAGCTATGAAGATAGAATGATGTTCTGCAGAACAGTTCAATATCTCTTCTTCATTTCTTTTATATTTTATAATGCGAGGCTATTATTGAAGGACTAAAACTACTGATTATTTGAGCTTGTAACTAGTTTCATTACTTTATAAGTCAATAAGAACAGTTAGGATCCATTGTAACATTGACACAATTCCAAATAATCATTTATCTTGCTCATTCTAGTGAGCTTCCTGAGGACATCTGTGACTTTTCTTTTTTGACACATTTCATAGTTTCTCTCACCAAGTTCCATACCTACTAGAAGCTCTTTGGACAACTGGCTACTGAATTTACCAGAGTGGACCAGATAGTTTTAAAATTCGGACCGTCTTGGGCGCCTGGGTGGCGCAGTCGGTTAAGCGTCCGACTTCAGCCAGGTCACGATCTCGCGGTCCGTGAGTTCGAGCCCCGCATCAGGCTCTGGGCTGATGGCTCAGAGCCTGGAGCCTGTTTCCGATTCTGTGTCTCCCTCTCTCTCTGCTCCTCCCCCGCTCATGCTCTGTCTCTCTCTGTCCCAAAAATAAATAAACGTTGAAAAAAAAAAATTAAAAAAAAAAAAAAAATTCGGACCGTCTTGTAAATTAGGTGATTGTGGTGTCCAGCCTCCAGATATTCCCCAGTAATTCCTATTCCCTGATATTTAGGCCCTTGAGCAGTTTCCTCCCATATGGAATAGGGATGACTCATATAAACAATAGAACAATGCTGGGTAGTAAAACTCATTATAAGCTTCCATCCTGCCCTTTTGGATCCCTTGTTCTGGGGGAGGTCAGCTGCCATCTTACAAGGTATCTCTGTGGAGAGAAGCACACTGAGGCCTATTGTCTAGACCGTGTAAGTGAACCATTATGGAAGTGAATCCTCCAGCTACCGTCAGACCTTCAAGTGACTGTGAACCCTGGCCTGCACCTTGACTGTAGCATCATGACAGATACTGAGCTAGAAGTGCTCAGCTAACCTGCTAACAAAGTCATAACCCACAGAAACCACAAAATAATAAATGTTTATTGTTTTAAGCCACTAGGTTTGGGGATCATTTGTTATATTGAGCAATAGTACTCCTATGGAAGGATTTTAAACTTCTTGATAGTCAGATACTATTAAAACACAGGTGGAATATTAAGTGCTCTGCAGATTGTTTTGTCTTTTTGAAATGGAATATGATTTTTGTTTATCTGTGCTCGATATTATAAACAATGATTCTATAAATTGTTTTTTTTATCATTAGTCATTAGTGTTTTAAATTTAAAATAAATGAGATACATGGAAAGCACTTATACAATAAAAATGTTAAACAATTGTAAACTATCAAAATAAAGTCACTTCTAAACTCTTGTAATGTGTTTTTATGTATTCATAGGATTTCTCATAATATTAACAAAATAACTTGAAGAGATCCCCCCTTAAAAATGGTTGCACTTGTTGAATATTACTTGTATGTTAGTATTTTATACAATTTATTCATTAATTTTGTAATGCCTAAAAGAAATACAGGCAGAAGAAAAAAGGAAGAAGGATACTACAGTAAATATTATCAGCCCTTGTCAACCCATTGAGAATTGAAAGCACATCAAGTCTAAATAAACTGATTGTCGGTAGCCTAGAAGAGGTACCTTCTAGTGTTAAAGAGGCTTTTCTGTCTTTAAGTTAGTTGTATTGTCAGGCTAAGCTTTGTGTTATGTAACCAAGAACTGTGTTCTTGGTACCTAAGGAATATTAACTTTTACTGGGGAGATGGCCTCACAAAATAAGAATCTTAACATAATCATTAAAAATACATTTTATAAATCAGTTTAGTAGTGTATTGAATACTCTTAACATGAAACACTTCCTTCATAAAAGAGTTTTATTATACTTTGCCATCTTTTGAAAAAGTGGTTTATGACACTGGCACAACATGATCACTGCCAACCATGATTCTTCATGCTTCCTCAGAAAATAAAGCTGTCCTTATCCCCACCCCCTTAAGTTTATGAATGCTATTAAAAGCCACAACGCTTCCTGAAATACTTAAAAATAGTGCACATCGATCAATAATATTTTTTAGATTCTATGCACTTCTGCTGATGAAGGTCATAAACCACATCAGACAGATCCAGAAAATCAGATTGTCTTTTCTACTAGCCCTTTGTTCTCACCAGAGCAGTTGCATTTCGTTATTTCCTCTTCCTCGACAATTTCCTCTAGTGGTAAAGTAAATAAAGCACATGTATTAAAAATATAGCTGTGAATCTGAGCATAGATTCTTGTCTTGAGCTTTGATTACAGGTGTGCATAGCCTTCTAAATGGGCATTCCACAGTTGCTACAGATGGTGTGTCGGTCCTGTCAGCTGCATTCACACATGATGTATGACATTAATTGTTTTTGGACTATTGAAGGAATAAATACTTTTGCTATCACAGGGAACACGTGGGAAAGAAAAAATGAGTAAGTAGAGATGTCATGGTGTGAATTACTTTCTTTAAATCACCATTTTTATTCATGTGTACCTCTTTTTCAAAAAGAAACACGAGGCATTCCATTCTCAAAATGACTTTGGAGTAGAAGAGTTTTTAAGGGAAGAAGGGAATTGCAATTTTTGGATAAGAAAAATGTCCTAAGTCTGTCTGTCAGCCTGTCTCTGCTTCTTCCTTCCTGTCTCTCTCTCTCTCTTTCTCTTTCTCTCTCTCACTCACTCACTCACTCACTCATGCACACACACACACACACACACTAATCTGGTTTGGAAGTTTTCAAATGTTTAAACATCCCTTTTGGGTAAAGAATTTTTTTTAAAGGATGTGAAAGATAATTCTGAATTTACTTTTACTGTTTGTAATTTAAAATTTTTAATATAAAATTAAGGGTGTTTCTCATTCAGGAAGTAACTTTTAGGCCATATCATAAAATAAAGTATAAATTTTGGGAACACTTCAAACGTTACAGTCCAAAGCTGAAATTCAGCCTTTCTCACCTCCTGTTCCTAGCTTTGCCACTCCCTGGCTATGAAACCTTGGGAAACTTACTGATTATCCCCATCTCCCTGAGCCTCATCTTTCTGGTCTCTGTCATGGGGTTTTATGAAGATTATGGCTGATGAAGACTGGTTGTCACATGTTAATATCATATGTAGTTAGTTGCTCAATAAATATAGTTGTTTTTGCTAATCATGATAATGTTAGCAGGTGTTGCTGGGTCAAAAGTGCAGAGGTACAAATGGAATCCATTTACACAAAGGTATACTTGTGCTTGTGTGCTGTCTCCAAAATTACACTTCAGATTTTGAACATCCATTTTGTGAAAAAGGGAGAAGGTAGTTAGCTGTTGAAAGAGTACAAAAGGAAAATATTTTGGCATTTATATCAAAGAATTGAACAGTTGAAAATTTAGCAAATTATGAAAACCTAAAGTCATCAAATATTGGAATCAGTTAAAAGAGTTGAGAGACATAAGTGACGTATAAAAGTTTGAAACAGGCACAGATGTGGCAGCGTGAAGGGTAGAGAAGTTGGAGAAAATGAGGAGGAGTGAAATGGATGGCTCAGATTTTCAAGGCTCTATAGATAAGCTGTTCTTGAAGGATTGGATTTTTGATGTATTTGAGTTCATTCTGAAACTTAGTCTTTCTGTGAGATGTATTAGCAGACAATAATCTTTTTCATTTACAAGTTTATCACTTATAAAATTACTCCATATATGTTTCATATGTGTATGTATGTATATATATATATATATATGATATAGATTAATATATATGTATATATAAATCAATTGCTACAAAATCCTAGGGGTTGGTTAGTTAAGAAGTCTTCCTACAACTGTTGGGCCCTATTTTGTTGCTGTGATTATAGACTCACACATATAAGCAATGCCCTCCTATTCAAAACATCGAACAACCAATCAAATCTGAGAAACAAACCACTGTAGCCTCCAGGTATAATCATCATTTTGTTTAAATCCTAAGGAGGAGGCTAGAAGTATGCAAATACAGCACCATTACTTCTTGCTCTCGCCACAAAGCTCCAATGCATATGCCACCTTTGAGCTCAACAAGGCTTATCAAAAGATGACCCTCCCCATTACAATCACATAATACACATTTCACTGTCCATTACTATTCTTTATATCTTAGAACCAGAGAAATAAGATGCGGGTGAATACCATATACAGGCTTCAATGGGGATGGGGAATGATAGACATGTTCAGATTTAAGGTTCATAGTCTGCTGACAATAATATTTTGGCCCCCTTGTCTTTGCAGTATATAGTGCTTTCCCCAGTCATTATTATTATTTCATTATAAAGATCAGGAAATTGAATAGAGGAGGCAGGAGACCCTTGCACCCAATTTCAAGCCTTCAATGGTTTTCCACCAAATCACATTGATCAAGGTCCATTGTGCTTTGTATGATACTCAACCATATGAATTTTTCATTGGAAGTTGGAGGAGAAATGATCATGCAAACACTGAGAAAACATGATGCATCAGCTAGTTGTACTAGTTCCAGAATATTTAGAAAAGCAATAATGTTCTTGTATTTTAGTTCCTGACTTTGACACATGTGTTATATTAATCACATTAAGTTTTAGATAGAGAATTTATGAAACAAAGTTAGATGATATGTATGTGTATATATATATATATATATATATATATATATATATATACACACACACACATATACATGTGTATCTATAATTTATTAAGTTTAAAAAATTTATTTTTCCACCACATTATTGGGTGTTATAAACAATACTGAGATTTAGATGCAGATGTAACAATTCTATTATCATCTAGATAGGTACAAAAGTGCATATTTGTATGTGCCAGAGAATGTGATTTACCGACCGTGATTTTTAGTCAATAATGTTTGTAATGCAATTTCATGTTAGGCAGTGTCATAATAGAAAGTGATGGATACAAAACTATATTGATGGAAGTGTGACTTGGCAAACATTGAGGAAGGGAGAGGAATGATTCATCAACATGTCTCCTTTAGATGTCTTTGTACAGGATGGGCTTTGAGGCCAGAACACATTAGCATGAATATGTTCCTTTCAAATTAAAGTATAGTACTTTTCTGTTACTGAAAATCGATTTTTTTTTAATTCTAAATTCTGTAAGACCAAAAATAAAATAACAACAATAAATTTAAAGATACTAAAGGTCTGTTTTTACCCAGTGTCTTTTAGGCACCAGAGGACCAGGGACATCTTGATTAGAATCGCTTCAGGAGGTTAATCTGATGATAATATATACAATAGATTAAAAGGAAACAGAATTAAGTCAGACTGGGAGGAGAATATTCCAGAAAGCCAAAAGTGAAGCTCAAGGTCTTGTAATCTATCACAGGTTCTTAACCGTGGGCATGTGGAAATGTTTGGAGACGTTTTTAGTTATTACAATGCCTGGGAATGCCTCTGGTATTGAATCTGTGGAAATATGGAAAGTGAAACACCTTCCATTAGGAGAGGTCACCTGCAGAACAGAGAGTTTTCCATTCCAAGTTCAGGCATAGCCCTACAGTGAATGGGGGAACAGAGTCAGTGGGGGTTTGGAAGGTCTACTCAGCAGCATAACTAGGGATGAGAAAGGTCAGGACACTCTTGCTTTTTTCTGTGCACCATTATTAAGGTCTAACATTTCCATAGACAAAGGGGTCCTATGCACTTGTTTTCACGTTAAAGAATACTCAAATGCCAGGGCTTTCCTTGAGTTTTCTGTTGGAAGAGAATCAGGATAATTCCTATCAGTAACATTAAGACAGTTAAACCTTTAAATATCGACGACATTTTCCAGAGGAAAATTGTAGATAAGAATATCTATAAAAAAACTTAGTGCAGAAGTTTAAGGATCATTCTCCTTAAAGAAAATATGAAGACAACGAATGAGATGGATTCCCTTCTACACTAGAAAAACGATTATGAGAAGAAATTTTGTATTTGACTTCATCCATGCTTTCAACAGATGTGTTCTCAGCATCTGTTGTGTCAGGCACTGCCCTAGGATTGAAACAAGTAGCAATGTCTTCTGCGAACTTACATAATAATAAGGGAGACAGTAATAAATAATGTCAGGTAGTGCAATGATGGAAAGCATTATTTTATTTTATTTTATTTTATTTTATTTTATTTTATTTTTTTTTATTTTTTTTTTTTTAATTTTTATTTTTGAGACAGAGAGAGACAGAGCATGAACGGGGGAGGGGCAGAGAGAGAGGGAGACACAGAATCGGAAACAGGCTCCAGGCTCCGAGCCATCAGCCCAGAGCCTGACGCGGGGCTCGAACTCACGGACCGCGAGATCGTGACCTGGCTGAAGCCGGACGCTTAACCGACTGCGCCACCCAGGCGCCCCAGGAAAGCATTATTTTAAATGGGCTGGCCAAGAAAGGACTGAATGGGTGACACTTTGAGTAGAAACTAAATAAAAGGACACATGCCAGCAAATGAATATGTGAGGGGAACACAATTCAGCAGAGATTAGTGAAAGCTCTAAGCACAGCTGGTCATGGTGAGGACCAGTAAGGAGACCACAGAACAAGGGGAAAGCTGTAGAAATAAAGTTGGAGAAGCAGCCAAGCTCCAAACATGCAGGAACTCCATGGTAGCCCATAAAACAGCTTTTGTTCAGAGTTACCTTAAAAGCCACTGGGGGATCTTGAGTGTAAAAGGGATGCAATCTGACAAATGTTTCCAAATGCATCACTCTGTACTCTTTGTGGTTTTTGTGGTCTGGCCAGAGTGGAAGCAGAGTCTGTGACCGTAGCCGATGAATGATGAAGGTTGACCTGGGCCAGATGGAAGGACAAAGTTGTAAGGTGACTGCTGAAGGTAGAGTTTTTGGGATGTGTTGATGGTTATAATGTAGGCTGGTAGAAAAAAGAGAAGAATGAAGACTTGAAGGTTTAGGGATTACCCTCAATTTATGGGATGCTCACTTGAGAA
The DNA here is from genome assembly GCF_028749965.1 of Puma concolor. NCBI lineage: Eukaryota > Metazoa > Chordata > Mammalia > Carnivora > Felidae > Puma > Puma concolor. Next base: position 41,426,424 of record NC_141673.1, on the reverse strand, counting down.
ACACTGTATTACAAAATAAAAATGATTAACTCAGTTACCTTATCTATCAGATTGAACTTCCTCAGGCCTTTCCAAATATTGCACTATTACTCAAGGCAGTCATCCCTAATCCTCAGGGCTGTTTTAGTGACCTCTTCTAGCTTGAAGATTTTTCTGACCATTGACTTTGGTTTTCCATAGGTTGGTAGTAAAATAGGCAATATGTAGAATGAAGTTTAAAAGGCATGTAAGAAATACTTTATTGGGGAATGAAGTATAAATAATAGTGAAGTTGTTAAGAGTGTGAGTTCTAGAAACAGACTGTCTGGGTTTAAATGCTGACATCACTGTTAATGAGCTTTGCAACTTTAAGGAAATTAGTTACTCTCTTTTTCATCATCTGTAAATTAGAAATAATAATACTGGAGGATTGTGGTGAGGATTTAGTGCTTTCCTACATATGTAATGCTGTGAGCAATGCTTGGCACATAGTAAGCTCTTAATAAGTGTTAATTATTTTTTATTATCTGTTAATACTATTGCTGACAAGAACAGATATGTAGTGATTCAAATAAAAAAAAAAGGCAGCTTCAGAAACAAAAGGAACAAATAATCCATGAGCTGAAAAAGCCAAATGAAAAATTGAAACAGAGCTCTACATAAAAATAGTAAAAAACAGACTCAATAGATAAATTCATAAACAAAAAGTTTGAAATTATATCAGATTATTGGTGCTAACAGCATGGTTTAAATTTGTAACCTGAGAAAAGAAACACAATATCAGCAAAAGACACAATTTTTCAATTATTATTTGTATCATTAAACTATTATTATGTTACACATTGCTGGTTTTTTTTTTCCTTGTTTTGAAAATTGCTTTTCAGGAATCCAAAATCTAAATGTACCTTTTGCATTTTCCAGGATTTTAAATTTCCTAGTGTCATTCTCAATTGATGGGGAGTACTAAATTGAATGTACAAAGTAAAACTTAATTGCTCATATGTTTGAAAATAATTTTATCATTTTAAAGAAAGTTCTTAAGAATGCGTAAAACAAGTTTTTAAGATCTCTATTAATATCTATAGTACTTAGTAATAATTAATCCTAGCGTAGATATAATAAAGTTGTGAAACATGAGGCCTGGCTTATTTTCAACCTCATAAATACTGTCTTTCTTTAGAGTCTTGTCACAAGATTCCAAGTGGCTGAGATAGAAGTATTCAATAAATATTTGCAGTTTATTGTAAATTTGTAAATTTGCAGTTTGATTAATGTTTAATTATGAACTTCATGTGCTAAATGAAGTAAAATAGAAATTTTGAGAATGCTGTATGAATCACACAAACAGCAGAAAGTAATGTGACTTTTAAGTTGTAATTGCAGTAAGTGGCCTTTAGTTTGACATTTTGAAGCTGACCTGACAACATCGGGATCATCTACCAATGTTTATCCATATACATTATTTAATCTGCGTTGTGATTGGACCTTGGGAGTTTCACTTGTAAAGTTGTGGGTAAATAGGGTTCTTCTCTGGTTCTCTTGATCCCTTGCTTAGACTGTCGCAATACCTTTCTCTCTCATTTTTCCCTAGAATAAATTTTCAAACATTAAATATTCCATAGGATGTACCAACTTCCATTTCTAAGTATTATGCTATTTATGCAGTAATATTCTATTTTACTGTCATTATATACTATATTTGTTAAATATATGCCATATGAACTTTTGTACGTCAGTTAAAAGCTCACCTTTCTGCTTAAAATGACATTCTGCTTGTTACTCTGAGTTTTGGGTATGCTAGGAGTACCATGCTGACCAAAGCTGCTTGGGAGAACACAGGAGGAACTAAACTGTAGAAAGAATGACTGCTTGACAGATAGTTGCAAACAATAGTACTAGCATTGTCCAGTATTCTTAAAAATTTCCATTTTGGCATAACCAAGGTCTTCTTGAGGGAGTCTGTGTTGGGACCAGCTCATGACAACAATGGTTGCAGAAGGGGTTGTTGGAGGAAGCGCCCTAGGTTTCACATAGGAGGTTATGGAACCTAGATGAGAGAAAAGCAACACTCACAACTTGGACACAACTCTAGGACTCAACTGATAGGGGTCACAGATAGGGAAGCTGATGCCAGATTCTCTTTCAAATACTCTGTGAAGTTCAGAGTGTGAACAGCAGGCCATCCAACTCCAGATTCCTTTCACTCATGGTGACGGAGCCTGTTCACTCAGTGTCTGTACCATCTTATTGGTGGAGTTCAGGGATGGGGCTGCGCCTATGGATGAGTGAGTCATTACTTGTGGCAGCTCTGTGCACCTCAGTCCGCTGGGGGATTTACCACGCTTCAAAGATGCCGGCTGAAAACCGTTTGCATCGGTCTCCTGGGCTAGATTTCATCTGTTTATCTTCTGTGTTACCAGGATCCTGCTTTTTTCCCCTCTTTTATGGTACTTAGTAGAGTTGGCTTTGCAACAGAATAAAACCATGTACCTTCAGATCAGGCCTCCACTTCTCCCCAGTACCTCGCTCATAGCAAGCACTTAATACGTGACTTTTGAGTGTGTTGGGTGTATGAAATATCTTAATAAAGTGAGGAAAAACCAAATTTTTTTCTTGACCGCATTTTCCGAATTGTCTTAACTGCTGGTCTTTGAGGTTTTAGGCTTTAATAAGCCTATCATTCATGCTAAGATATAAGGGAGAAAGATATATCTTTTATTGCTTTATTTCAATAAAATTTGCACATTCACACCTGATAATTTAATCATCCATTTTCAGGCCTCATTCACCTTATGCATGCTGGGTGAACAACTTGCTGCTCATTAAACAGATTGTACATTAAAAACTATAGAGTACAAAAGCAGAAATATCATACATTTGGTGATAATTAGTAGTGTTCATTTCCTTACTAAGTACTAGGGCATACCACACTGTTTCCATAGCAACTTCTATTCTGTTCAATTAACTGCCTAATGTGAATATATGAATAAGTTTCTGTGTTTAAGGAAAAAGCCCCCAAACAATGGGGTAATTTAAGAGTTTACAGTTACGGATATAAGCTTGTTGGTTTTATGTTATTTTCTGCTTTACTTTTGGAATCATATTTTTAATGTTTTCAGGTTCTGGTCATAACCAGAAAAAGCATAAGGAATGAATGAATTTTAATGAGTTTCTAAATGGCCTACTGAACCAGATTCTCCTAGTCCCTAGCTACTCCCTGGTTGTAAATTATGCAAATATACAAGCTGCCTTAACTCTTTCAGGACACTAGGGTACCATTTGGCAAATAGCAACTCCAGGGAAGTAATCCATCATGGGGCGTAGAAATAAAGAAAGAAACAAAGGCCATTTCATAGCGATTAAATATGTGTTGCTTTAATGTATTAAATGTCCCTGGAAAGCAGGATTTGCATTATGTTAATTTTTCTGAAGAGAAAAGCAGCTTAGATATTTTCAGCAGAGTCTCAGACACTGTGGCTGACAGTATGGTGTAGGAGGGCCAGCAATGACTTTGGAATCTAAAATCTCAGTTAGAATTCTAAAACCATATGCTAAGGCTGGGACTGGAAACACCAGCTTCCCTCATTGTGAGGATAATAATATTAACCCTGAATAGCTTCTTACTATATACCACCCTGTACATGATTATATCAAGGTATAATAATTATGAGTTAAGAACCATTGGCTTCTTGCTTTTATTTGGTGGAACCTCAGAATTGATCATTTTGGACCTTAAAGAGAGTAATTTCATACAGTTCAGTTTAATAGACAGGAGAGAGACACTGAGGCATAGAAAGATCAAGTAAGGAAGGCATCTAATGTCATAGGGCCAGTCATTGTATACCAGGGCCCAGGGCCTATTCTGTTCTCCTAAATCACTAAAACATCCTGTTTGTCTAAATAGCCAGTATAACCTGGTACATTGCAGTCACCCCCAAATTGTTACACTTTGTCCTTTTCTAGTCATTGGCTGGATCATGAATTGAATGTAGAAGAGTGCACAAGTAATGATCTGTTTTGCTTTGCCTGTGTGATTTGGAGCTTTGTGGAAGGACTGAGATTGTGTTGGGAGTCGAGAAATTTGTTTCGTATCCTACTCATTCCATTAAGACACACACCTGGGAGCTTAACCATGTTATTCCTCCATTTATCTAACTGTAATAAGGATGGCAACATATGTGTGCTTTTTCGAAAGGGTTGTAACCTTTTGATGTTCTTTGTAAAAAAGTCAATAATAAGTGTACATTTTCCGTACATTTATATATATCTCGTTCTCAAATGTTTATTATTGTATCTATTATCTTTACTGACTCTTTCAAAGAAAAAAAATCTAGGGGCGCCTGGGTGGCTCAGTCAGTTGAATGTCCAGCTTCAGCTCAAGTAGTGATCTCACGGTTCATGAGTTCGAGCCCCGCTGGGGCTCTCTGCTGTCAGCACAGAGCCTGCTTTGAATCCTCTGTCCCCTTCTTTCTCTGCCCCTCCCCCACTTATGCTCTCTCTTTCAAAAATAAATAAAACGTTAAAAAAATCTAAAGTACATCCCTTATCCTACCAGTAATGAAGAGGCTTTTAAGAGCAATATATAAAGCTTTCCCCCTGTTCTATAAAGCTTTATATATAAACTATATTTGTGTGTGTCTTGTTTTATACTTTAATAGAGGACTTATATGTTAAAATAAGGCACATAGAAACGTTTTTGGATAATAATATACTGAATATATCTTGGGAAATACAAACATGTATATCCCATAATTTAATTTTTTTTTACTAACATTTAGCATTAAACCTACTAAGCACTCAGAAATATTAGCTCATTGCAACTGGTCTTCTTTTATATAATGATACTAATTTGAACAAAATTATTTTTCTAGAGAGTTCCAATTTTGATGTAGAGGTTCATTCAGAGAGAAATGAAAACATGTTTCTATCAGAATAAACACACTTATTAGGTGAATTTTATCAATTTTTTATAATATGCTAGGCGGTATGTTAAATGTTTTACACATATTAACTCATTGTATTCCTAAAGGTTGTGTTTCATTGTTATCTCCACTTAGTATCTTAAGTCCAGATCCCAATTGTACTACTTTATGAATCCGAAACTATTTAACTATAAATATTTTTTTAAGCAGAGAAAAGGGTTCAAAGAATTTGTCACCATTCTAGGAATTATACTCTTAAACACTTTTTTTCTTAATGCTTATTTTTAAAGCCAGTATATACCTAATAAGGAATAGCATTTCATTTTCTAAAGATAATCTATAATTGTGGCATATCAAGTATTCTTAATGAAGAAATTAAAATAAGTCATTTTTCCTTTAAAAATTGATAATTCTGATGAAGTTCATAGAAAATGTTCATCAAAGGTAACTATATATTTTTCTTGACACTATGCTAGAAATAAAATCTAAAAGATTCAAAGCACTTTCCACGTGTTAAATAACCTGCTTAAAAAACTTAAAGGAGAAACTAAATAAATTAATTTGCATCCCAGAATAACATGTTCTTATCGAGGCTGGAAATTGTGGAGTTAGCATTGAGCCGTTATTTTTAAAGTATTAGGTAGTTCTTGTAAACAGGACGTTCTGTCAAAAAAAATATCTCAAATATAAACCATTATTTTATTCATGAAAGCGTTTGCAAGATAACGATTTCCATTTGCTATGTTATTTCTAAGGATATGTTTACATAAGGTAAAATATGCTTATTTTTTTTTCTATTTGTAAAACAGTATTATTGGAGTGCTAATTGGAATCATGTCAAATTTATTTATTTTGAAAACATAACATTTTCATAGTAAATCTTCCCATTCCAGAATATAAAATGAATTTCTAATTGTCCAGATCTTGTTTTAAATCCTTCTAAATTATTTTGATGTTTTCTTCATATAATTCCCATCTGTCTTATAAAACTTGTTTCTCAGTGTTTAATGGATTTGTTGTTTATGTAAATGGAATATTCTTCTGTTTCTTACTTTTTTGTGTGTATTTTAGTCTTGTTTCCAGCCACCTTGGCAGATCTCCTTATTAATTCAGCTTGTTTTACAACAATCACTTTTTGAGAGATGTAAAATGAGATATATTGTTACAGAGCTTGACTGGTACTTGGTGCAGAGCAAGTCCTCAGTGAACAGTGGCTGTTGTCATCACCTGAGGTTCCACTTTCAGACTGCATGGTCCTTATCTATATAACATCCCATTCAGCATTAGTTGCATGCATTGCTATTTTGATCAATTTAATTTTACATAGCATTTATTGAATATCTGTGATTAAATGCTAATTGCTCTTGCATAGATGATTTTTATACTTTTATGAAGTAACACGAGCAGTACGTCCTTTGTTCTAGTCACTGTCATACCATAAACATTGCTATGAGGGGGACCAATCTGTAAAGTAATCTTGACTTGGGTCCACAACTAGTGTAATTAAGATGGTTATAAAAAATGTTGAAAAAGAAATGCTCTTTTCTTTGCAGCTTGTTCACCTTTAATCAGTGACAAATTTTGCCTTCTTAAGTACACAAAAATATGTTTTAATATGTAAGATGAATCTCATGTGAAATTTTGTAATAAGTGTGACCTTTTTTTCTATCTTAGACTTGCTTTAAAAATATTCTGTTTATTCTATTCTTATGCATTCTAAGGCTTTAGCAGTAATTAACAGAACACATTATCTCTATGACTGATAAAATTTACTAAGACAATAAACGTCTAAAAAAAGAAATGAGAAAATCTTTCATATCTAAAGATTTATAAGCAGTGATCTTAATAATCTAACCCTAGCAAATATTATTCTAAGGATAAATTTGCCTTCTAAATGAGAGGAATCGTTCTATAAGAATGAGAAATATAATTTAAGTTGGGAAAATATATGTAAATAAAATTTTCTCCTGAGTTGTTTATATGACAGCTTTGTGTTAATAGCAGTTGTTCATTGACAACAACAGCAGCAACAACAACAACAAATATGAAGGATGTTCTCAGATGCCATAAGCTTTCATAACAGTGACTTTACCTAGTGCCTCCGAATAAGTTGGGATTGATTAACTTCTCTAACTTACTGAAGAGGCACCTTAAAATTGATTAAAGAGCATTTGACTGTAAAAACGAATACTGTCAGCTAACATTTATTGAACACTTAAATTTTTCTAGGCTCTGAGATTGAAAACTATGCTTGAATTAAGCACATTTAATCTTCTCAACAAAAACAGTGTGAAGTAGGAACAATCACTATCCCTATTTTGAAGATAAAGATATTAAAGCTATGAGAATTAAATAAACTTTGCAAAGTTACAGAATTAATATAATGCTGCTACAATACTCAAATCTTAGTTTAATCTGGTCTTCCTCTTGCCCTCTATTCTACTACTTAATTACCACAGAAATAGTGACATACTTTTCCTTTAAAAATATTCTACTAATTTATAAATATGCAGGGACTCATAATAGATTTAATATGTAAAATAAATCAACTCTATAAATGTTTGACTTTGAGATATTATGCTTGTGATAAAACTTGACTATAGAATTATAATATTTAAACCATCACCAGGATGTAAAAAATTATTAATGCTACTTTCAGTTGTAAAGATTAAGTATTTATTAGAATTTTTGCAGGAAAACATCCCAATGATCAGGAAAATTGTAACATTTCTTCAGCTTTTGATGTTCAAGTCTAGAATCAAAGCAATTTACAATATTGACAGAAATACAATGTTTTTCAGAGATGCAGATACTTTAAGTCATTTTTATCATACAGATAGGTAGCAATTTCTGTAGTCTAGAGACTGTCCTAAGCACTTTAAAAATATTAACTTATTTAGGGGCGCCTGGGTGGCTCAGTCAGTTAAACGTCTGACTTCAGCTCAGGTTATGATCTCCTGGTCCCTGAGTTCGAGCCCCACGTCAAGCTCTGTGCTGACAGCTCAGAGCCTGGAGCCTGCTTCAGATTCTGTGTCTCCCTCTGTCTCTGCCCCTCCTCTGCTAACACTCTGTCTCTGTCACTCAAAAATAAACGCTAAAATTAAAAAAAAAAAATGGGGTGCCTGGGTGGCTCAGTCAGTTAAGCGTCCGACTTCGGTCCAGGTCATGATTTCGCGGTTCGTGTGTTTGAGCCCCATGTCCGGCTCTGTGCTGACAGCTCAGAGCTTGGAGCCTGCTTTGGATTCTGTGTGTGTGTCTCTCTCTCTGCTACTCCTCTGCTCATGCTCTGTCTCTCTCTGTCTCTCAAAAATAAATAAACATTAAAATAAATAAAAATAAATATTAACTTATTTAATCCTCCTATTCACCCTCATGAGGTAGGTATTATTATCCCCCTTTTAAAGAAAAGAAAATGAGAAAAAAAAAACTTGCTCATGTTCATATGGCTAGTAAGTATGGCCATTGGATTTAAATCTAGGCTAATTCCAGAATCTGTGCTGAATTCTGCCTCTCTTATGTGTCTTCCAAACACCTAATTCAATAGTTCAGTCAGTGTTTTATTTTAAATATATTGCATATATTTCACAGTGTTCTATGTTCTATTAAATTCATGTATGCCAGTTATAATTTCAAATAATGTCATTATTTTTTAAATTATACTGTGATAGAGCAGAATCAAGCTTTTTAAATAGTATTTCCTTATTTGACTACTGTTGTAGAAAATTTTTGAATTGACATTTTAATTAACAAGTCAAAGTTTCTCAACAGACACTATTTGCTGCATCATAAAGCAACCTTTGTGGTATATACTTTGATGCCATTTGTCATCTTATTTGTGCACTAGAGCATAGAACATAATGTTTCTTGTCTATGGGGATTTCTTTAGCAATTGATCATTAATTGAAAAGCATAGCAGAGCTAAGTCTTACGAGAGAAATTAATGTCTTGTCCCAATTAAATGCATTAATTAAAATAATAGGATCTTTGGATGATTTTTATGAATTGCCAAACTTCATTAAGGCAGTCTCTTGCCAAGAATAATGGGGAATTGTTTCTCCTGCTTTGTTTGAAAGCAAAGGACAATTTCTTGGAATTTGGCTTTATACATCTTGCCAGCCCCAAGAAAGGATAGTTCTTTGCTTTACTACATCATTATTCTCTTTAAAGTCCAGGGATCTATGTAGTATACTTATTTTTAGCTCACTACCACCTCACGCCTATTCTGTTCTTTATACCTTTTCTTTGCTGTTGCATGTAGTGTGGGAGTCTGCTTCCTATAAGAAATTATGGGTCTCACATGCGTAATGAGTGTGCTCAGTCTTTCAAACAGAATCTAGAGACCATACTGCATGAGCTGCAATTCTCTCATTTACTAAGTACCTTCTCAATATTCTGAAAATAATGATTGAAAAATAGAGCAACTTAAGAGGATTCTTACACTATTTTTTGAACTTGAGACATGTTTATATACTAATAATTTTGCCGCCATACTTGAATACATTAAAACTCTCCAAAGAACAACAAAATCAGTGATATTTATAGTGCATCACCATAGAAATGTCTGCAATGGCTACATTGTAGATATCATGAGCTTGTTTAATCTTGTGTCTCTATTTGAATAGAACCATTTTTAACCTTGAACCTCCTTTTTAATGTACTTATGAGGCAGTGTTTTCATACTCTAGAAAGGATACAATATTGATTTGGACCAATGCTATAAATATATATATTCTTTACCTCCACTATATTCCACATAGTTCTATTTAAAGGTCATTGATGTAATGGTATGAATATTCAGAAAACAATTTTTTTCACATGAAAAATATGTGAAAACTTTTTCACATGGTGGGCATATGGCACAATGAAACTTTAGAACCACTGAGGTAGATTCAGCGAAAACCCCTGTTGAGATAAAGTTTGGGATAACTTTATCCCATGTCTCCGTGTGGATGTGGATTTCTAGTAGATGTAGGATCTGTAAACAAGTTTTTGTTTACCTTCATGTGTAAAGGACTATGCGAGATTTCTTCGTTTATTAATTTAGTCCGTTAAGCAGTTTAGTCTAGATGCCAGGCACTTGTCTAGGTACAAGTGACTCAGAAATGAACAAGATAGAACCACTCTGCTCTTTTGCAATTTACAGTGAAACACTGAAGCAGAAACTGAATGATTCATTCATCCATTTACTTAATACATTTTATTTTTCTCTGTAGCATTCTTTATGATCTGATACATTGTAAATTTACCAGTTTGTCTGTGGACTGTCTCCTCCATCCAGACTGTAATTCAGCGAGGGTGAAGATTTGTCTACTTCGTTCATTGCTGAAATGTCACTGCCAGAACAGTAGCTGCCTCATGATATGAAGACAATGTCAAAGGAGAAAAATGACATTACTATTGCTATTTAGCTATTTATCTATCACTATTTATCTATTAAGTATGAGGGTGCTCGGTGCCAGGTGTAAAGATGAATAGGAACCACAGGGATTAGGAAAGCCAGTGTGACAACAGGCATCTTACTGAGAGGTGGTTAAGTGCAATGGCAGACAAATAACTCAGGTGTCTGGAGAAGTGAAAGGAGGAATAATAAGCTCCCATGTCAGAGGTGAAGAATAGCTTCCTAAAGGAAATGACGTCTGACTGACACAAGCAATCAGTGGCCTCAAAATCCAAGACTCTAGGTTTAGTGTTAATTCCTTCCCTACCTGCACACCCCATATACAGCCTCAGTCGCACACATAGAAATGCAGCGCATGCACAGTTGCTCGGATGTCAGACAGAAAGCAGAAACTAAGTCTGGCTGGAGGCATAAAAAAGACCGGGAGAACCGTTTGACCCAAGCATTCAAAAGGGGGCTCTGATTATATAAAAACGAGTTGAGAGTAACCCCCATGGCTGAAGGAATGGCACAGGCAAAGGTACTTGTATAGCATCTTCCAGACCATCATCTAAATTCTTAGATCCACATCTTGAGAGATTAAGGTTTGTTGATGATTCTTACAGCAGGCACCTTCCCCATTGTACAGATATGCTTCCTTTGTTTCCTTTAACTAAACATTATGTTATTAAAGTGTTCCAGAGAAGCAGATGATTGTAATTTTCAAGTACACTGTACAAAAGAAAAGATGTATTTGGAACGCTAATCACAGAGACAGAGCAGAGAGAAGAAAGGGACTTATTTTGCAACACACGGAAAGAAGCAATTCCTTGGTGGGAGATGAGTAATCATTTTGCAAAGGAGACTAGAGTAAAACAAAACTTTCTTCAAAGTGCTCCTGATGAAGAAAATATAAATTGCAAAAACATTTTGGAGAGAAGTTTGGTAAAACCCAGTGATCCTGAAGTGGCCCACGAGTTTCACTTTTATTAGGTTGAACTGTCTGAACCTGCTGATATGTAGCTGTTTTTAAACTTCAAAAATGGCAGTTTCCTGTGGCTTAATGGATAGGTACATAATCATTACACGTTCCTGTATACAGGTATATATCTTAGAGAAATTTATCCATGAATTGTGGCAAGAAATACAATTGTGGAAGCAAGACATTGGAAGTAATCTAAATGCTGTCAAGAAGAGAATACATAAATTATGTCGTAATCATACAATAAAAAGAGTTAAAAGGCTAAGTCTTTAACATCTTTACAGTAAAAAAAAAGGAATTAGGGGAATGACTTTTTTTTTTCTTTTTTTTTTGGTAAAGGGAGAGAGGCGCCTCTATGCATTAGGAAGGCTTTAAATGTCTTAGCTGGTACACCAAATTATATTTTGTTCTGTGTCTGCATCAGCTAAAATCACAGTAAGCTGAAGTCATTAGTCTTCTGTTCTGCAACCAGCTGTAGACTTGTAGCACGTCTTTCTTTGCTGAAACTGGATAGACAGTTTTTTTTTAAATCTCAGAAATTTGAGAAAGTTTGGGACATGAGATTTTATCTACATTTACCCTTATTCCATCCTTCTAGAAACACTTGAAAAGGCACGTGATCAGAATCAAGTCACTGCTTGTTTAGTGCTGTTTCTGATTCTATTATACTTGATATAAAATGAAGTGATTTATTAACATTTTATAGCTCGTCCTATTGTTAAACTGTACTAACTTTAAGGGATGGAACGAAGTAATATAGATACACCACTATTCCTACTAATATTACTACTGTATTATGTTTTACTACTGCAGAAAAATAAAGCCTGCAGTCAGGAAATTGCTTGATTTAAAGGCACAGCTCTACCTTTCCTATGCCATATAAAAGAGAAATGTGGTTTTCTGTACCTTAATTTACAGTGTACATCACAGCTTCTCTTAAAACAGATGGGGGAATGCAATAATATTACATTTGGGGCCCCCACAACCAAGGAGAAACCTGGCAGCTGTTCAAAAATAATGATATAACAAAGAGAAGAAAACAGATCCTGATTTTTCCCTCATGTCGGACTCTCTATCACTGGCCAAACAGAGATTTTGGCCTATTTGAAAAATTATGCCTATTTGGAAAGGCATACTAAATAACATTAAGTGTTTCAGCTTTGTCCGGTAAAAGTAAGTCCTGATTTCAAAGGAATTTCTTTGGAACAGTATAAAAGCCAAGAAGCTGCTGGAATTTATTATCAAACAGGATCTGATCTGGAATTATGCTATAATTCAGCTGTAGTTTGAGACCTGATCCTTATTACTTTTTCAGAAATATACACAGGCACCCATACATACATAGACACCCCTAATCTTAATTAATTGAGCTCTTGGTTGGTGTTATAAGTCAGAAGCATCAAAGGTGGTGAACACTGCAGACAAGCAACTTAATAGTAGTATTTATATTTCACAGCTTGTGGAGTCTTAGAGTATATTACTGACTGGTTATTAAATGGTAATAGTTGGATCAGGGCCAACGTGATTATTCAAGCCTTTCTGCTTCTTGAGTAGGAGCATCGCACTCAGTGGAAGAGATATCTTCTGAACTCACTACTGTTCATCCAGTTATGAAGAAACTGTAGAAATCTACACCCATCAGGGCCCCTAATATATGTCATAAACTTTTGGTGACAGTTTGTTTTCAGTAATTATCTTACTTTGCCTCATGCACGAAAGGTAGATCTGATGAGACCTGCTCTACTTTCTCTGATGTGAGCATCCAGAACTTTCTACCTTTGCTGTAAGGTTCATTGGTTATGGTGTCTACTGGGGAAATACATTTTTTTTTCTTTTGGAGTTGATTATAAATCCTCTGATTACACCATAAATTGTCTCTGAGGTCATTAATTCTTCCAGCAAGTCATAGAGTAAGCCATTCGGGAACTAGGAAATTACAGGAAGGTGGTCTAGATAGAATCAGGCTCAGATGATCTGTTGTAATCATAGATTATCCCCAGTATCTGGGTTTCCTCCTTGCTGTTCCATCCCCAATTTCCTAAATAAATTTCAAAATACAATTTGGATTAGACCCTGTTTAAACCAGTGGCTCTGCAGAGAGACCATTGCCACAACAGTGGACGGAGAAAGGAAATGAGAAGGTCGTTCATTCATTCAGTCAACAAATATTTACTGACCACCTACTATATGGGAGGCATTCTAAGTACTGAGGACAATTTAGTGAACAAAACATAGGTTAGTGTTGACCTTAGATTGTTCAAAATCTGATGATATTTATATATGTTAGTTTCTATGTTGAGTGTTAGTAATAAGAGAGAGACAATTGGTTAAATGTAACCTCTGTGTGGTAATACACTATATGCTATGTTATCTTTTGTTCAATTGTTATTATTTCAGGTTTTAATTTATCTTGTTTAATTAAAAGGCATAAATTAGCACATAGTGTTTTCATCACATTATCAGCTGAGTTCTTGGACTATCTTTGATTCACAAAGTGCAATTCAACATACAGGCAGAGTAAGTCAGAAATATAAATACAAATTTTCAATATGAATTTTAAGATAAAAGCGAAATTCATGTGCATTGTGACTATACATTAATATGATCTTATTATAATCTTATTTAAAAATGACTGTTACAATAGACTGAATGTGAACGGTCTTCTGTAGTATGACAACAAGATCATTTTCCCTATATCATTTTCTCTCTGCTCTATGTTGTATGACTAAAGATTTTTACATATGCCTTTGAAAATGAATGGTTTAATAGTTCTTTCTTTTAAAAATGACAGTCTACACATTTGTTTTCCCTTGCAATAGTTTTATTTTCTTTACCAAGATGACCTTGAGTTCCTCTTTTATTTCACTTTGGGCTCCTTCATGAATCATTTAGCCGGAATATGCCAAAACAAAGATCTTTTTGTTCAGATATAATTAGAGATGGTGTTTAATTTCTGTGGCATGGCTCTGGTATCCTTCCACCCTGTCTTTGTCTTGTAAGTGTGTCTCCTCCATATTTGGCTCATATCAAACCTTCTAGGGGCGCCTGGGTGGCGCAGTCGGTTAAGCGTCTGACTTCAGCCAGGTCACGATCTTGTTGTCCGTGGGTTCGAGCCCTGCGTCAGGCTCTGGGCTGATGGCTCAGAGCCTGGAGCCTGTTTCCGATTCTGTGTCTCCCTTTCTCTCTGCACCTCCCCCGTTCATGCTCTGTCTCTCTCTGTCCCAAAAATAAATAAACGTTGAAAAAAAAAATTGAAATAATGAGATTCTTAAAAAAAAACAAAAAACAAAACAAAAAAAAAACCCTTCTGTTTCTACCTCTCTTTAGCTATTTTCTAAGTCCAGGCTTTGTGTTGGATTCTAGGGATACAGCAGTAAACCTGTTAATCAAACCCTTCTTGGATTTGATGATAAAACAATGTTCCTTACATAACTAATTACATATAGTAATTTAATTTCTTGTTTTAGTGTCTTTTAATTTTTTTTGAGACAGAGACAGAGCATGAACGGGGGAGGGGCAGAGAGAGAGGGAGACACAGAATCTGAAGCAGCCTCCAGGCTCTGAGCTGTCAGCACAGAGCCTCATGCGGGGCTCCAACTCACGAACCGTGAGATCATGACCTGAGCTGAAGTCAGGCCCTTAACCGACTGAGCCACCCAGGCGCCCCTAATTTCTTGTTTTAATATCTTGAAAAAAGTATGAAGTGTATTAAGAGGTGTATTGGGGAACTTACCCTAGGCTGTAGAGAAAGGGGTGGATCAAGAAAGTCTTTCCTGAAGATAAACCATTTAAGCTGAACCATGAATATTGGAAAGAATAAAGAACCCTCCCGATGAGAAGAATCTCTGATTGCCACTCCTCTGCTGTCAGTAGATATTTCACTTGATGCTGAGTTTCAAGTACAGCTGGAAACCTTGTTACTGGGGATGCTGAAGTAATCTAATGAATGATTTGAAGAGAAAAGATTTAAGTGCAAAACTCCGATGGAGAGAAGAACATTTTGTCATATGTTATGAACTATTATGTATTTCTATATGTCCTTGATATGACTTGTTTAGTGTGGCTTATTACTTCAAGTTAAAATTACATAAATTGTGACTCACTTTTGTAAAAGGATATTTAGTTTCAGGGGGAGAATAAGCTTGAAGATATTCTTGGAGGATGATACCATTTATAGGTAAGCATTAGTTAATGACTTAAAATTCTCATTTATGGTATTGCTTAATAACAAGCTAATAAGGATCATAGAGATGGCCTTCATAGTACGTATGATTAGGCCAGTGAAAAGGATTAAAAATCAAAATAAGCGTACTGATCATGATAGGCACTGCTTCCAAAGTTTCCACCAGTTTTCAAGTGATCTGACCCAATTGAGTAAGAGCACTGAGGATTGAAAACATTATATTCTTATAAATTTTTAGCAGCCATTGTAAATTTAGATGAAATTCATCCAGATAACTAAGACTGTTATTAAAAGTGGCAGGTCCTGGGGTGCCTGGGTGGCTCAGTCAGTTTTGTCTGACTGCATCTATCTATCTATCTATCTATCTATCTATCTATCTATCTATCTATCATCTATTTAATTCAAGTTGGTTACCATATAGTGTAGTATTAGTTTCAGACATCACTTATATATAACACCCAGTGCTCATATCAACAGGTGCCCTCCTTAATGCCCATCACTCATTTAGCCCAACCCTTCACCTACCTCCCATCCAGCAACCCTCAGTTTGTTCTCTGTATTGAAGAGTCTCTTATGGTTTGCTTCCCTCTCATTTTAGCTTATTTTCCTTCTTTCCCCTATATTCGTGTGTTGTGTTTTTAAATTCCATATATGGGTGAAATCATATGTTTGTTTTTCTCTGACTGACTTATTTCGCTTAGCGTAATACACTCGAGTTCCATCCATGTTGTTAAAAATGGCAAGATTTCATTCTTTTTGATGGATGAGCAGTGTTCCATTCTATGTATGTCTGTATATATACACACATACATATATATATGTGTGTGTGTGTGTGTGTGTGTATATATATACACACACACACACACACACATACATATATACATACATACACCACATCTTTATCCATTCCATCAGTCCATGGACATTTGGGCTCTTTCCTAATTTGGCTACTTAGTTGATAGCACTGCTGTGAACATTGGGTGGATGTGCCCCTTCAAATGAGAGTTTTTGTATCCTTTGGATAAATACCTAGTAGTGGAATTGCTGTGTCATAAGATAGTTCTATTTTTAATTTTTTGAGGGAGCTCCATACTGTATTCCAGAGTGGCTGCACCAGTTTGCATTCCCACCAACCTTGCAAAAGGATTCCCCTTTCTCCACATCCTCACCAACATCTGTTGTTGTCTGAGTTATTAATTTTAGCCATTGTGACAGGTGTGAAGTGGTGTCTCATTGTGGTTTTGATTTGTATTTCTCTGATGATGAATGATGTTGAGCCTCTTTTTATGTGTCTGTTACCTATGTGGATGTCTTCTTTCAAAAAGTGTCTATTCATGGCTTTTGCCCATTTTTTTTACTGGATCATTTGTTTCTTGGGTATTGTGTGTGATAAGATCTTTCTATATTTTGGATACTAACCTTTTATCCAATATGTCATTTGCAAATATCTCCCATTCTGTCAGTTGTCTTTAAGTTTTATTGATTGTTTCCTTTGCTGTGCTAAAGTTTTTATCTTGATGATGTCCCTGTAGTTCATTTTTGCTTTTATTTTCCTTGCCTCCAGAGACATGTCTAGTAAGAAGTTGCTGTGGCCAAGGTTATTTTGGCTCAAGTTATGATCTCAGGGTTCATGGAACCAAGTCCTGTGTTGGGTCCCGTGCTGACAGCATGGAGCCTGCTTAAGATTCTGTCTCTGCTTCTCCCTCTGCCTTTCTCCCTGCTCATGCTTTCACTGTAAATAAATAAGTAGATAAATAGTCAAAAACTTAAAAAAAAAGTGTCAGGTCCCATCTTAGACGCATCAAAGTACAAATATATTGCACATTGCTGATACATTTTACTGAAGAATGCCTGAGAGGACCACAGTACCTTAGAGTCAAATGAATCATAAGACCTTTCTACTTTTCTGCCCAGATGTTTGCATAATTACATACTGGCAAACAGAGCTCCATCAATTTCTTTAAAAAATTTTGGCCATTAAAACCCATGGGAATTCCCCATCATACTTATATTGACTTTAAAAAATATTGAAGTAAAATTTCTGCTTTTTTCTCTGTGACCCCTTAATCCTTTCATACCTGTGCTGAATGATAGATTCTTGGGTTTCCTCCTCTGTGTTGGTGATTAGTTTGCTACTCCCAATATATTTTCCCATGCTTTTTCTTTTAATAGTTACTGCTGCTTATGGGCGATGATTGCAGTAGATTATATTATAGCTCAGGGATTTTAAAATACCTTCAAATATACACATACCTCCCCCCTACCAAAGAAAAACCTCTGAAACTGGGTCTCTGATTAGGAAAGCCTTTGCCCTTAACCTCCTGAACCCACATCCTTAGATGGTGTATATGTGCATATGAACAGGTGACTATCACTTCAGTGTTGGCCAGCGTTCCTTACATATGTTAAGGCTCCAGGGGCTAGAATTGGAGTATCAGCTGAGCTGGTATTTATTTTTTAGACCACTGCAGTTACATACAAGAGAATACAATGTGGCCATTTAAACAAAAATTGAATTTGTGGAAAGGATGTCTGGTAGCTCATGTAATAAAAGGAATAGCTGAAGATCCAGGCTTTGAAAAAGAAAGGGTCAGAGATGCTCTGGGCTTTATATCTAACAACTCACATCCAGGGCTTGCAAATCTAACTTTAGGGAGAATCTAGTTAACTTGTATTCAGTCAGCTCTCTATCTGTGGCTGGACAGGTACTAGTATGGAAAGAGTGGCTTTCAAAGCAGTAATGAGGGTGTGATGACCAGAAGAAAGCAGAATGATACAGGGAAGGCAAAAACGGTAGCTTTCTGCTTTGATTTCTGGGATTAAACTCTCTGGGATGTCCTGGTCTCTAATACGGGAAGAGTAGTACCACTTACTTCTCGAGTTGCTAACAGTAGTGAAACTAGAAGCACTTAGAACAGTGTTTAACAAATAATAAGCACTCGGTTTCATTATCATCTCCATTTTATAAGTAAGAAATTATGGTTCAGAGAGGTTTAAATAACCTGCCTAAAGTCACGCTAAGGGAGTGGTTGAGGTGGCATTCAAACCATCTTATTACAGAGAATTCACTCTTTTCTTTATGTTTGTTTATTTTTGAGAGGGGAGGGAGAGACAGCGAGAGTGTGCACAAATGGGGGAGGGGCAGAGAGAGAGAGAGATACACATAGAATCCCAAGCAGGCTCTAGGCTCTGAGCTGTCAGCACAGAGCCCTATGTGGGGCCTGAACTCAAAAACCCAAGATCATGATCTGAGCTGAAGTCAGATGCTCAACTGACTGAACCACCCAGGCACCCAGAGAATTTACTCATCAACACCTTGCCACATTGCTTCGAAGTCCAGAGAGCTTACTCCTGTAAGGTCAACTTTCTCTTTATTGTAGTATTTCTTCTAGCAGCTGTCATTTTTTTTTTTGTAATTTTTTTTTACATTTATTTATTTTTGAGAGAGACGGAGCACAAGTGGGGGAGAGCCAGAGAGAGAAGGAGACACAGAATCCGAAGCAAGCTCCAGGCTCTGAGCTGTCAGCACAGAGCCCAACGCCGGGCTAGAACTCGCAAACCATGAGATCATGACCTGAGCCAAGGTCAGATGCTTAACTGACTGAGCCACCCAAGTGCCTCTAACAGCTGTCATAAAGAAAAAGTTTGAATTGTACTCCTTCACTCCATACAACCTCAAATTTTAACATTTTTCGTGAATAGCATATATTACAATCTTTTTTAGATGCCAGCAAGATGATCCCCATTTTACAGATGGTGAAAATAACAGCTGAGAGAGATTAAATATTGTGGGTCAAGTTCACAGAGCAAGTAATGGTGGCAGCTGAGCTTTGAGCTGAGCTCTGCCCTATCCCGGAGCCTGTTGCTTTGACCCAGCTTTACTGCTTCCTGGAAAACAGAAAAGTGCAAGAGGGTCCTTTCCTTTCGACTAACAAAGAACGATCTAAATAAAAAGAGCATCTGTTCAAAAAAGAATATGTAACCAGCATACAGTGAAGAATGGAAGCTTCTATAGCAAAGTAGTATTTGGATATGTGTTTTGAAGTTCCAGACAGTATTCTAGATCCTTGCACTGTAAGATACACATTAAATCCATAAGGTACATGTTAAAATTATCTTTATTTACAGCTAGGGGCACTTAACACATTAATTTTGATACTTCCCCAGGATTATTTAGTATGTAGGTTGTGGAGCCAAACCTGTAGGCTCTGTGAGGATAAATCCAGTTACCTAATTTGTTTACCACTTTATCACGGTACTCAATAAGTAGGTGTTGAATACATGAATGTCTTTAGGCCACAGATCCCAAAGTTCTGAATTTTTTTTTTTTTTCTTTTTCAGTCTTGTCAGAAGCAGTCAAGATGTGAGCAATTAATAGGAGTAATTGAAAGTCAAACTAGAACACCAAAAAGATGTGTGTCTGGAATACCAAGTAAAAAACACATACCCATCAAAAGGCACCCAAAACCATAGGCTCAAGGCCTTGTATTAAAAGATTAGTCAAATACTTGAGACAAAAATATAATCTTTGATTTTAGAAAAGAATCAGAAATAAACCTTAGGGCTAGGAGAAAGTAAATGTTATGTCCATCTTTGATAAAAGAATGATTTGTGAGATTATAGACTGTTCAATGTAACTTCCACACCAGCTGGCAAAATAGTAGAGCCCATTAGCAAGCAATCAGTGTTTGTCAAGCCACAAATGCTGTAATCAGCTTGACACTGAGAAATGAAAGCAATGCTAGAAATTTCCGCTTTTCTTTTATGAAAGAGTTACAGATTTTATATGAGGAATTCCAAGGTATTAGTATTTTTTTAAAGTGTGCTCAATGGATGTTATTAGGATTAATGGCTGAAAAATTCATAGTCAAATTTTAAGAAACTCTAGAACATAAAAGGTGAAAGTCCTCTTTACTATAGGACTACTCAGAACCTTTAATTTTGTTTATTTTTGAAAAGGGTTGTAGAATGCAGCATTGCTAAAACAAACCCTACCATGACTTGAGAATCTTATGTACCAAATTTGCAAAATACTTAGGTGGACTTATACTAACCCTCCGTTTTGGACTCCTTGGTTGCTTTAGGGCAGGTGCTGTCCCTGTTCCTCTATCACTGATACCTAGCTTAGTATCTGATACACACAGAGTACTCATGGGGTATTTATTGGCTGTATGAATCACTGATAAATACTGAATAGCATCTTAAAAAAAATGATCGGCTACTTAATAACTTGATGATATGATCTAACATATATTTGAAAAGAGGAAGCTGACTAAAAACTGGATTAAAATTACTCTCTTTGTCCTATTAGATTTGAGAATGGAAAGTCTATTTGATAATAAAATTTAGATTAACTGAAAATGTATAAACTTCTTGATATTTTCATGTATTAGAAATATCTTCAGAACCAACTTTTTTATAGTCATACACCCTTATTGATATGTGTAAAACAAAAGTCATAGCACCATTTGTTTTGAGTTTCTTCTTGACATGGGATATTGCTGGGAGGAGCCTCCAGAAGGCACTTTTGCCAGAGAATAGGTGTAGTGTTTTTGTCTGAATACTAAATAATGTATATATTTTATATTTATAAAAATTATATATTTATATAACATTTAATACTTAAAATATTTATATTTTATATTCGCAAACATAATTTTATTGTACAAAATATATGTACAAAATACATATGCATAAATGCATTATAGCTCTTTATGCATACATACATACATTTTTATGTTTGAAAACACGTATATGCATTTATATGGGAAGTATATTGGAAAAAATTTTGGTTTTCTGAGTGAAGAAAAACCATGCAAATGTCGCCTGAAGTAAGAAATGTCTGATAGACATCTTATTTTATGGTAATTACATAAATAAAATTAATGCATCAGAAATTACTTATAATGGGTGGAACAAAGTCTAATTGAAGTTTTACAGTCAGCTATCGCCATCGTTTTAAAGATATGGCTTATTGCATGGGATAGAAAAATTTTACCAAGATGATTCCCATTTTTTCATTTTGAATTTAAGTCAAATATTGTGATATCATAAATATCACAATATTGGGACTTTGGAAGAAAATTGGAAAGAGTCACATCTGTGAACCAGTTCTGTATTTTTCAAATGGATTAGATATTTCCTGATTTTTTTTAATGTTTATTTATTTTTGAGGAGGTAGGGAGAGAGAGCTTGCGTGTGCAGGGCATGCTCTCGCAAGTGGGAGGGGGACAGAGAATCTGAAGGGGGCTGTCAGGGAGCCTGATGAGATCATGACCTGAGTCAATGTCTGACATGTAACCAACTGAGCCACTACAACGCCTCAATATTTCCTCATTTTTAAAGTTTATTGATTTATTTTGAGAGAGAGAAAAAAAGCATGAGTGGGGGAGGGGCAGATAGAGGGGGAGACAGAATCCCAAGCAGGGCCCACACCAGCAGCTCAGAACCCAGCTGTGGGGTGGAACTCCCAACCTTGAGACCAAGACCTGAGCTGAGATTCAGAGTTAGTTGGCTCCACACACTTGGATGGCTCAGTTGGTTTGAGCTTTGGACTTTGGCTCAAGTCATGATCTCACCCTTTGTGAATTCCAGCCCCACAACAGGCTTGCTGCTCTCAGTGCAGAGCTGGCTTTGAATCCTCTATCTCCCTCCCTCTGCCCCTCCCCCACTTGCATGGGGTGTGTGTGTGTGTGTGTGTGTGTGTGTGTGTGTGTGTATGTGTGTGGTCTGTGTGTGTGTGTGTGTGTGTGTGCGTACTCTCTTTCTCTCTCAAAAATAAATGTTAAAAAAAAGAGTCAGTTACTTAACCAACTAAGCCACACAGGCGCCCCTCCTCATTTTTATACTGTAAGGTATGTATGTGAATGCTCTAAAGATATTTATTTCAAACAACTTTGATAAGAATAACTTACATACTATAAAGTTTGCCATTGTATTTGCAGCTTGACCCTTTGGAGGAAATACATACAGTCATGTACCATTACCTCTGTCCAATTTTAATGTTTATTTATTTTTGAGACAGAGAGAGACAGAGCATGAACGGGGGAGGGTCAGAGAGAGAGGGAGACACAGAATCGGAAACAGGCTCCAGGCTCTGAGCCATCAGCCCAGAGCCTGACGCGGGGCTCGAACTCACGGACCGCGCGATCGTGACCTGGCTGAAGTCGGACGCTTAACCCACTGCGCCACCCAGGCGCCCCACCTCTATCCAATTTTAGAGCACATCTGTCTTTGCCTAAGGTTCCCCTGTGCCCATTTGCAGTCAGTCCTCCTTCCCATCCCTGGCAAATTATTTTCCAAAGTGAGCGTACATTGTACATTCCAACCAGCAATGAATGAGAGTTCCAATTTCTCCATATCCTCAACAAAATTAGTTATAAGTCTTTGATTTAGCCATTCTCCTGTGAATAGCGGTATCTTATTGCAGTTTTAAGTTGCATTATATAATGACTAATGCTGTTGAGAATGCTTTTATGTACCTACTAGCCATTTATATGTTGTATTCAATGAAAGGTGTATTCAGATCTTTCGCCTCCTTTGAGTTATTCATTGAATTATTAGAGTTATTTATATATTGTAGATAGAAAAAAATTAGATATATGAGCTGCAGTGTTTTGATTCAGCTTGTGTCTTTTTACCTACCTAATGGTGTTTTTTTGAAAAGTTTTTAATTTTGCTGAAGTTCAATTTAACAATTTATTTCTTGGATGAATCATGCCATTGGTATAACATGTAAGAAATGTTTGCCTGATACCACATCTAAGCATTTCTCCTAGTTGTCCTCTTTTCTTCTATTTCTTCCAGATGTTTTATAGTTTTTTTTTAATTTTTTTAACGTTTTATTTATTTTTGAGACAGGGAGAGACAGAGCATGAACAGGGGAGGATCAGAGAGAGGGAGACACAGAATCTGAAATAGGCTCCAGGCTCTGAGCCGTCAGCACAGAGCCCGACGCGGGGCTCGAACTCATGGACCACGAGATCATGACTTGAGCCAAAGTCGGCTGCTTAACCGACTGAGCCACCCAGGTGCCCCTATAGTTTTAAGTTGTACATTCAGATATATGACTGATTTTTTATTTATTTTTTTTTTATTTTTGAGAGAGAGAAAGAGAGAGAGAGATAGCAAGTGAGGGAGGGGCAAAGAGAGGGGGAGGCACAGAATTCGAAGCTGGCTCCAGGGTCTGAGCTGTCAGCACAGAGCCTGACACAGGGCTCAAACTCATGAACTGCGGAATCATGACCTGAGCTGAAGACGCTTAACTGACTGAGCCACCCAGACACCCCTATTGTAGATTTTTAGTTTATTTTTGTATATGATGTGAAATTAGAATCTAAGTTTATTTTTTTCATCTAAATATCCAATCATCCTAGTATCATTTACTGAAAAAGCTTTTATTTTTCTCCGCCCCTTGAGGTGCCTTGGTGCCTTTATCAGGAATCAATTGACATAATTAGAGGATATATCTCTGGACTTTCTATTTGGTTCCATCAATGTGTATGTTTATCTTATGAAAATAATATCCTGTCTTGATTACTCTAGCTTTATATTGACTTTTGAAATCAAACAGCATAAATCCTTTGACTTCAACCTTCTTTTTCAGAATTATGTTAACTATTCCGAGTTCTTTGCCTTTCCATGTAAAATTTAAGATTAGCTCGTCAATTTCTACAATAATGGTTACTAGGATTTTCATAGAGATTCAGTTAAATTTTACTGAGATCACTTTGGAGAATTGCCATCCATGATCTTGATTCTTCGATTCGTGAACATGGCATACTTCCCTTTGTTAGGGGTCTTTTAAAATTTTCTCAGTGATGTTCTATAGTTTTCAGGTACAGGTCTTGCATTTTTGTTAAGTTTATTCCCAAGTATTCTTTTAATGCTTTTGTGAGTAATTTGCTTTCTTAACTACATTCAGATTCTTTGTATTATAAAAAATGGATTTTTTACATTAATCTTGTATCTTATAAATTTGCTACATTATAGAACAAATGTCCTACTAGATTTTTTCGTCAAACCCTTAGGACTCCTTAAAAGATATGAATGTCTCTTAGAAATAGCCTGTATATGCTCCTTGGGAACAGATACCCATGTCTGTCACATAGTGATTGTTGAATATGTGCTTGCTGAATGATGGAGTGGATTTTTGCATGTTTCTCCAAAGTATTATGGTTTCTCTAACTACATTTAATAGGTATTTTAGCTTTATAAAAATGAGATTTACATAAAAGCTTGATGATTATGTATTTACATTTCATGACAATTAGATTGCATATGTTTTCTGTGTTAGACTTCATTCCTAGGCTAAAGAGACAATGTGAAAAAAAAGAAAAAAAAATCCGCAAGTTGGCAATAAGATAGATTTATTTTATCCAAGAGCATTTTGGTGATAAGAGCCACCTTTTACTTTTTTTTTTTCCCAAAAAGGTGAGCATTTTAAGTCCATATGTGATCAATACTAAATGCATTAAGAATGAATTCCTTATTGTCAAGTTTTGATTTCATGAAAGAAAAATGCTTATGCCTTATGTTTATTGCATAATATGCAATTTATAGCAACAATGTATCTATTGAATTTTCACTTAAATGTTATAAATTACACTGTTTAAGGATACATTGAGTACAAATCTTTTTTATTCACTTGGTTTTTTTCTTTCCTAAACTAACATCCTGAGTTAGTTTAAACATCATACATTTTACTAAGATAATCTTTTTTTTTCTTAAGTTGTGCCTAAAGATTTTTAATTACATAAAACACAAACATCTGTTTTCTACACAGTATTAGTTGGTATAATGCTAACATACATCATAATCTGACTATGTGAGATATGTCAAAATATACCTCACTTTTCAAGCCAAAGACAAGTTTAAGGAGTTTTCAATTTGTCAGCTCTGAAACTGCATCAATTTGAAAATGAAGGACACAAAGGAAAAAGTAAACAAACACAAACAAAAACATACAAAGCTATCTTTTTCAACTACAAGTAAGGCTTGTATTACCTATGAAGCAACATCTCTTTCAAGTGTGTGGAATGAGCTTACACCATGAGTACATGGGTGTATACCTACAGCCGTGCTCAATCCCTTCTGTGTTCTAATATGATACCCAGTGTACAATCAACATTAACTTAAGGGCTTTTACCAGATACATATCCCTTCATGTCACCATTACTTCCCAACCCATTTCTCCTTACCACCTGCCTTACGTATTTGTTGCCACTGCTCCCAGAGGCACCTGTAAGCAACAGATAAGAGCCAGGACTTTGGATGGTATTACCGAAGTTCACATTTTGGCTCAGTCGCTTCCTGGCTGTGTAATCATGGGCAGTTTATTTACACTGCCGTGTTTAATGCCATGTTTCCAAGCTGCAAAATGGAGATAATAGTAGTACCTAGCTCCTCAGGTTGTATGAAGATGGAAATGTGTTTATCACTTTAGCCCTATGTGATATGTGTGTATGTGTATGTGTATATACCTATATACATATATATACCTGTGTATATATGTATGCACACACAGACGCAATACATATGCAGAATACATGTGCTTGTATATCTGTGTGTATATGTATAGATAGGTAGATAGATACTGTTTTGAATAGCAATTACTGGTACATAATAAGTGATTAGTATATCTTAGATATTATTAAATCTGGTTGCTCTGATATTAAATCTGGTTGCTCTGATGTAATATCTCTCAGAGTTCCTGCTGTGTAAACCATTTTTTAATTAACCCTTTGGCTAGTCTGATGATAGTAGACATATGGGAAATGAAGTCAACCAAATAGACAAGCTATGAAATTATTCAGGTTTTGGTCCTTGCCAATGGTAAAGTACATACATGCAATAGCTAGTAATATGTTTAATGAAGGTTTTTGATCCAAGTTATTTTAGCAATGTAAGAGCCTTAAAATTTTTAAATGCCCATGAAAATCATCCTGCTGAACATGTAATTTTCCAGGCTTGCACCAAATAATTGTGATACTCAGTGAACAATGAAGTTCCATTTAACATATTATTGCTTTTATTTCCTTAGAAGAGTTGGCTAAATAGTGGATTGGCATCCAGTGTTTCTTCACAATTCTTGAGGATAGTTTAAAATACTTTTTTTCTTTTTGACACCTTTAATGTGCACTTGTAGTTATATTAAAGAAATAGGTAATTTGACAGTCTCATTAATGAAGGCAAATATGATCTAGTGAGAATATATTATTTTAATAGTACTCTGCTAAAGTCACAGATGACACTGTTCTCACAGTGCTATTGTATTTGCTAATTCATAATTTTTGTTGAACTTTAAAAGTAAAGCACTGTATTGCTCGATGAATCTTTTTTTTTTTTTTCAAAAAAATTTTTTTTCAACGTTTTTTATTTATTTTTGGGACAGAGAGAGACAGAGCATGAACGGGGGAGGGGCAGAGAGAGAGGGAGACACAGAATCGGAAACAGGCTCCAGGCTCCGAGCCATCAGCCCAGACAGAGCCCGATGCAGGGCTCGAACTCACGGACCGCGAGATCGTGACCTGGCTGAGGTCAGACGCTTAACCGACTGCGCCACCCAGGCGCCCCTGAATCTTTTTTCAAACTTATTTATCAGTTAAGATTTGATATCTTAACTGTCTCCACTTACATATGTTTATTTAGGTTAAAAAACAAAAATTAAAAAGCACCCTGAAATCTTGTTAATCTCTGTAGATTCTTGTCTGATAACACATTATCTTTGTACCTGAAAAATATTGAGTGACAGTTCCTGAATTCAGGTTTTCAACACTGTGCTGTATTGTACTTCACAGTTGTAACTTGTGTCAGCACTTCTGGAGTGGGGATACCTGAGGTTCTGTGGTTGGTTTGTGGACCCTTTTGAAAATCTGTGAAAAAATGTGTGAAAACCCTTTACTTTTTCCTCTCAAGCATATAGACACGCATGCATATAAAATTTTACGTCACTTTACATCACTGGATCCCTTAAAGCTCAATCAAGGACATACTCCATAGTATACTTCTTAGTACTTTATGAAGCCCAATTCTATTTCTGTGTAAATCAGAGACATTTTTCAGTAATTCACAATTTCTTGTATTTAGTCAGTATCACAGAAATTTTACTGCCTTTTTGGTTTTACATTTTTAGTACGATGGAACAAATCATTAGGGACGTGTGTCATTTCATATTCATTTTTTGTTTGAAGATTAAAATTTTTATTTTTTTAAATAAAAAAAACCCCAAACACTTTTTGATTTTTTTTTTAATTTTTTTTTTTTTTTAACATTTATTTTTGAGACAGAGAGACAGAGCATGAATGGGGGAGGGTCAGAGAGAGGGAGACACAGAAACCGAAACAGGCTCCAGGCTCTGAGCTGTCAGCCCAGAGCCCGACGCGGGGCTCAAACCCACGGACCGTGAGATCATGACCTGAGCTGAAGTCGGCCGCCCAACCGACTGAGCCACCCAGGCGCCCCAACACTTTTTGATTTTTGAGAGAGCACAAGCAGGGGAGGGTCAGTAAGAGACAGACACAGAATCCGAAGCAGGCTTCAGGCTCTGAGCTGTCAGCACAGAGCCCAATGCGGGGCTCCAGCCCACAAACAGTGAGATAATGACCTGAGCCAAAGTCAGACGCTTAACTGACTGAGCCACCCAGGTGCCCCTGAGGATTAAAATTTTTATTAAAAAAATGTGTATTACTCTGGAAAAGAATAGCATCCTTTCTGAATCATATTTTCCTTATCTGCAAATAATTTGCTTTTCTATCAGGAAGTTGTGAGGAGGTCTTTGTTATTGGTCAAATATCCCAGTATCTTGGGAAAATGAAGACTGTTTAGAGTTCACATATCTTTCAAATCTTCTATGTTCTGAAATTAAGTTGTAAAATAAATCTTAACTATTACACATCGACTGCGTGCCAGTCTTTTATACTTGGCACATTTTTGACATCATTGCATTCATTTTCATAAAATCCCTGGAAGTATTGTCTTAGTCTGTGCATGCTGTTAAAATGAAAATGTCATAGCTTGGGTCACTTAAACAATAAACACCTATTTCTCCCAGTTCAGAAATCTGGCAAGTCCAGGATCAAGGAACCAGCAGGTCCAGTATCTGGTGAAGACAAGCTTCTTGGCTCATACACAGCGATCTTGCTGTGTCCTTACATGGCAGAAGCGAGAAGAAAGCTCTTTGGGGTCTCTTTTATAAGGGTACTAATTCCATTAATGAATGCTCCACCCACATGACCTAACCACCTTTCAAAGATCCCACCTCCTAATACCATCACATTGAGGTTTAGGATTCAACAAATGAATAGGGAGAGGGGGGATAAACATTCAGTCTATTACAAGTGTACATGATTATTCCTATTTTGCAGTTGAGGTAACCGAGGATAGGTTGAAGTAACTATCCCAGGATTACTCAATCAGTAGTTACTCAGAGGACAGTTGGGGATCCCAGCCAATTTGTCTGATTTTTTTGGCCCGGATTGTAAACATTCCACTGTAAGCTAAACTGATTTGCCTAGAATTACCGAATTGATGTTACTTTCATAATTTCTTAAGTCAGAAAAGAAATACACATCATATGATATCTCAGAGTCCTTGTAATTTCACTTTAATTCATTTATTCAATAAATATTTAGCTAGTTTTTGGATTATCTTACGTGACAGTTAAAAAAAACAGGAATCTATGAAATTAGGTTTATAATTTATTGCTCATAACATAGGCACAATTTTTGATTCTAATGATCTCTCTTTCTACAAATTTCCATATTCTTTTATATATATTCATGTAGACACACCCCAGGTGGCTCCTATCACGTGCATGCTTATTTAAGAGACTTCTTTATTGTGTCTTTCAAACTACCCATTAACAATTTCTTCTGAAATTACTGGCAGAACAGTCGTCTTTGATTTGTGATATCAATAACTCTTCTGTTAAACCAAAT
The DNA here is from genome assembly GCF_028749965.1 of Puma concolor. Lineage (NCBI taxonomy): Eukaryota > Metazoa > Chordata > Mammalia > Carnivora > Felidae > Puma > Puma concolor. The sequence goes on along the minus strand of NC_141673.1, from coordinate 41,397,044 downwards.
GCCTTATACATAGTAGACAGAGAACAAATAATTGTACAATTAATGAATGAATTTATAATGCTTAGATTGCACAAAAAGTCAGATTACTTACATTAAATGAAGGGACACAGTTGTGTGTTGAAGAGGCCAAACGTCTTGAATATTGTCTGTTAGGAATATAGTGCACAAGAAAATGATAGTTTCAATTTAATGTATTCTGAGATTGAATTCAAAGATTGTAGACCAAATGGCTTGTACTAAGTAAGTCTAAATATTCTGCTAAAGTATTAAATTGAATTATGAATTAAATCCTCTTACTTAAAGATATCTATTGTACTTCTGTGAAGTTTATTCTGTCTGGATTAAGGATTTTTGTTTGATATAGAATTCTGCCTTGATAGTCACATCAGATAGGAGGATAGATTCTGTTTGAAAGAAATTCTTGTAAGGTTGATTTGATTCATTATACTTCTGTTGAATATATTCTATACTGTCATGGTTAGGTAACAATGGGTTTTTTGTGGAAGTAGATTTGTTTTCTGGGTGTTTCCTAGTTAATTTCTTAAAGAAGTCAAAATATGTAATGGTCACCTTAAAATGAGGGTATCGTACACATGAAGAGTTTATTAAGCACAAATTATGTAAACTAAAATGGAGTTTGTGAGGATTGAGTACTGAGTTACTTGGAAATAATAACCTCAAGTTTAATTTTCAGAATGCAAAGAGGGTTTGTTAAGTTTCCATTCTCATGGATCATGTGAAGTGAGGACACAAGGAATTTTGCAATACTAGTTGTGGTTAGTGTGAAAATGGATTTAAAAATTTTATGACTGTTTTGAAAGGTAATAAAAAAAGTAAAGACTTCCAAAAAATGCATGCCTTTTCTTTTTCCTGTTCTTTTCCCCACTTTAAAAAAAATGATATGTATTTGAACATTAATGATTCTTAGCTTTGTACAAATGAGTAGTTATTACTTGAAAGTGTTTTCTTATATTTAGTATTAATCAAGTATATTTTGCTATATAAATTCTATTTTTAAAAGCATTTTTTACACTTACTAAATCAGATATTAGTTTATCGACCTATTAAAAAAATTAAGTTTATTTATTTTGAGAGAGAGACACAGAATGAGTGGGAAAGAGGCAGAGAGAGAGGGAGAGAGAGAATCCCAAGCAGGCTCCACACTGCCTGTGAAGAGCATAATGTGGGGCTGGAACTCACAAACCATAAGATCATGACCTGAGCTGAAACCAAGTCTGACACTTAGTGGAGTGAGCCACCCAGGTGCCCCAGGAACATCAATTTGTTTTTAAAAGGAAGCTTGATTTTGTTTGTTTGTTGTTTGTTTTGAGAGAGAGAGGGAAAGAGAGACACTAGGGGGGATCAGAGAGAGAGGAAGAGACAGAAATACCAAGCAGGCTCCAGACTATCAGCGCAGAGCCCGACGCAGCCCTGGATCCCACGAACCTTGAGATGATGACCTGAGCCGAAATCAAGAATCTCGTGCTTAACTAAGCCACCCAGGCACTTGGGAATATAATTTTTTTTCTCATCTTTTTGTTGAAGGATGTTTCTCTCTTAGAGATTAAGAAAACTCCATCGATAATGAGTTTTAGTTTCAGTGTTTATACATATATTGAATTTAAAATTTACTCTTACAATCAGATTGCATTGCAAGAGCCTTGTATTAGTGTGCTGGATGAATGATTCAACAGAGTTTAATAGCTGTAATAGCAATTTATTATGATTCATTGAAAGAAGAAGCATTAATAAACACTACTGGTAACTATTAAGATTTTCTTTTATACCCAAAGTATAACATATATTTTCACATTCCTATGTCAACTTTTAAGCATGAAATCTTTCTTGAACCAATGAAGGTATTTATCTCAGAGAATATTAAAGATGCAATAATTTATTGAACACCCTTCCAAGTAATCTGATTCACACACAGCATCAAATTTATTTGGAAGTGAATATTTATTCCTGTATTTTTGTATGGTGTGTTTGTTTTCAGCTTCTCCTAAGATTAAGCTACTTAGAAATAAGTGATGAGGTAGTTGGAGATCCTTTTCTCATGGGAAGGATTTCATCAGGGAAGATTCATTGCTTTTTTTTTTTTTTAATTTTTTTTTCAACGTTTATTTATTTTTGGGACAGAGAGAGACAGAGCATGAACGGGCGAGGGGCAGAGAGAGAGGGAGACACAGAATTGGAAACAGGCTCCAGGCTCTGAGCCATCAGTCCAGAGCCCGACGCGGGGCTCGAACTCACGGACCACGAGATCGCGACCTCGCTGAAGTCGGACGCTTAACCGACTGCGCCACCCAGGCACCCCAGGGAAGATTCATTTCTAAATTTTTTTTTTTTCAACTTTTATTTATTTTTGGGACAGAGAGAGACAGAGCATGAACGGGGGAGGGGCAGAGAGAGAGGGAGACACGGAATCGGAAACAGGCTCCAGGCTCTGAGCCATCAGCCCAGAGCCCGACGCGGGGCTCGAACTCACGGACCGCGAGATCGCGACCTGGCTGAAGTCAGACGCTTAACCGACTGCGCCACCCAGGCGCCCCAAGATTCATTTCTTAAAATGAAATTCATGGAAGAATTTTAAGCAAGTTCTCTTTCATATCTATTTTCCTTTCTAATATACTGTAGTCAGTACCTAATGTAATTGTGCTCTTTAAAATGGTATTTGATGTTCATTTTCAACCTTTTGTGTCAAAAGAACAAGAATTTGGTTAGCCTTAGATTGTGAATATAGGCTTTTATTAAACATATTTACAACTCCCTATATTCTCATTACCTAATTTTAACATCCAAATTAATATCCCAAGTCATGAGATGAATCATTATTTCCAAAGGGATCTTAAAATACTATTAAGAATGTCATAAAATGTTGTGCCATTTAGCTGTCTCAGAGAACCGTAAAATCTATGTTTCTACATAAATGTAAAATTGGTGAACAGATTTATTAGGTCTTCATCTTGCAGCGTTGGCTTTAGGCCATCTTAGTTCATGTGATTTGGGCCCTATTAACTAAAAAAGAGTTTGCGATTGTTATGGTCTGACTGTATCTCTCCCCCTGCTCCCCGAAATTCATATGTTGAAATCTAACCTCTAAGGTTATATATTGGGGATAGGGCCTGTGGGAGATGATTAAATTAGAAGGATGTAGCTTTCCTAAAAGGGATTAGTAATCTTATGAAAAAGGTCCTAGAAAGATCCCTTGCCCCTTCCACAATCCGAGGATACAAGAAGTCTGTAATCCAGAAGAAGGTCTTCACTAGACCATGCTGGCACACTGATCTCAGTGTGATCTCACTGATCTAGAGACTTCCAGCCTCTAGAACTATGAGGAATAAATTTCTGTTGTTTGTAAATTACTCAGTCTGTGTTATTTTGTTATAACAGCCCAAACTCACAAACACAGTGATATTCAGTGGGCTGCCGACACAGGCAAAGCTAATAATACCTGTATTTCTTACCTCTCAATTTTACATTCTAAATCCTACACAAGTTTTCTTTGGACAATACAGCTAAGGGTCAACTACCAAATGCAGATATTTTCAAATTATATTCAATTTTGGAATATGTGTTTTTTTTTTAATCTATATTCTTTTATGCCCATACACATTCATTCACTTAATATTTTTTGAGTATCCACTGTATGTCCTAGACAGTATGTTTGATAATGAGGCTACATTGGTGACCAAGTCAGACCTGGCCTCTGTCTACATAGAGCTTAAACTTTCAAGGGGAAGACGAATGAATGTTGAATAATTAAACATTCATTTCAACTGTAATAAGAGCTACAGGAGAAGAACAGGTGTCAAGAGCAGATCTAATAGCAGGACCTGAATTTGATGGGTGGTCAAGAAAGCGTGCCTGCAGAAGTAGGTCTTTAGATGGGTACTTGGAAGGAGAGGGAGGAGGAGAAGAGCATTCCAGGCGAAGAGGGAGTATGCATGAAATCCTCCAGGTATGTAGGGCTTATTTACACATACTAAATTATTCATGCTACAAACCACATGTGAAGAAAAATGTAGTATTTTATATCTTTCATCATTATTGTGGTCTTTTTTGTGAGTATCTGATTATATCAATCTGAGTTCAGCCAGAGATACGTATTAAGAGATTTATCGCATGTAATTGGCTTACACAGTTGTGGGGACAGGCTGGGTAAGTGAGGCAAATCCATAAGGCAGGCTTTCAAACAGGGCAGAATGAAACTCTGAAGAGGAGTTAAAGCTGCTGTTCACAGGCAGAATTTTCCTCAGCTCTGCTTTTACGACCTATCAACTGAAAGGCTCACCCAGAATAGCTTGGATAATTCTTCTTACTTAAAGTCTACTGATTATGGAGTTGAATTATATCCCCCAAATACCTTCACAGCAACACCTAGGTTAGTGTTTAATTGAATAACTGGGAACTCTAACCTGCTCAAGTTGACGCATGAAATTGACCATCACACCAGTACAATTTAAATTTGTCCAATTAGAACATTTAAACGGTCCTTTTAGGTAAATTTCAGCCTCTCATTTAGATAAAAAATGTGCTCAAACTACCTCCCTCTCACCTACTTCTGTGTCTGTGGTGACATCCAGGTGTCAGGGGGTGAGTGTTCTGGGAAGGTTGTGCCTTATGAGATGTGGGGAGGTGTGGGGAGGTGTGGGGAGAGGTGTGAAGTTCCCTCTCATGCTTGTCTGTGTGTACATGTGTACACTAGCTGGAGTTTGTCACCTCCAGGTTCTTGTTCCCAGTTTATGGGGTTGATGCACGCTCTACTGTCCTGTATATGGGTCCTGGCCAATGGTTCTAGACTCCTCTCAGAAGCTAGTAATGTAGACCTCAAGACCTCTCTTTACCTGCCATTTGGCCCTTGGTCTGGGAGTTTCCATAGTCCCTCACTCACCAGAAGGGGTCAGTGGTAAACCTACTGGTTCTCAACATATCCACTTCACGTGAGAAGCCGCCTCCGAATGCTGGCTTTAAGACTATCCTTTGTTGGACGGGACTGCACCACCTTGATGTGGTTGCTCCCTCCCTCTACAAAGGGGGGCCAAGAAGGCGGTATCCTCCTATGGCCTCTTTTAGGCAGATGATAGGCTATCCTTAGCGCTTTCCCCTGCAGAGCCAACTGCATATCTTATTTTGGTTTTTATTTTATTTTATTTTTTTCTTCCCACGATCTCCTAGGGTTAGAAAGGTGTGGGCTCTCTCTCTCTCTCTCTCTCTCTCTCTCTTTTTCCCAGAACTGTTCTTGTGTGGCTTGCAAGCCTAACCTTTTAATGTCTTTTGAAAGGCATAATTCAAATATCGATTATGTTATCCTTCACCTGGGGATGGATTGAGGAGAAAGGACTTATTTTTCGTCTGTTGGTAAACTGTTCATTAGGGTTAAGGAAAGTTAAGTACGTAGAGGTGAGATGAGGATTGAATGTATTAGAGGTGGGAGTAGGGGAGTGAGGAGTGCATTCTTGAAGGCTTTGCTTAGAGCCCCAGCATTTAAATGTCAGCTAGATAGAAATGTTAATTAGATTGTAAAAATGATTTCTCACAGCCATAAAAATTCCTGAACCAGCACAGATGAACATGAAGTATTTCCACCAGTGGTGCACATGGATTCCTAATGATTCATTTATTTTTTCTTAATCCATCCCCACATTTAACCAAAGGCATTTTCAGCCTGAGTTATTGAAGAGAGGGGTTTAGTTAGCGGCCAAGAAGTAAGTTTATTTATTCAACAAATATTTATTGAGTGTATCTAGATCCAGCCTATAATATGAAATCTGAGTCTTCGTTTATAATTGACTAATTAGCCATTTTACAAAGACTTATTCTTTGAAGAATGTAATTTAGATAGATGAAAAAGATAGGATTTCACATATTTTGTGATCTGTTGGAGCAGAGGCAGGGCTGACTCCATGGGTGTACTTAGATGGACCCACACTTTAAAAAAAAAAAAAAAAAGGTGGGTTGTGCCTGGGTTGCTCAGTTGGTTAGGTGACTGACTCTTGATCTCGGCTCACGTCTCAATCTCAGGGTCATGAGTTCAAATGCCCTGTTGGGCTCCACGCTGGGCATGCAGCTTACTTAAAAAAAAAAAAAAATACATACAAAATAAAAAGAAGGGACCACACTTGGTTTAATGCTCTGCTGCTGCCATCTTAAAGTTCTCCATCTTTGAATAAGGGTCCCCACATTTTCATTTTGTGCTGGTCCCAGCATATTGTGTAGCCTGTCAAGGGCAGAGGGATTGATCTTTTAATCCTGATGACACTTGTGAGCACTTAGGTTGCTTGGCTAAACTAAACCTTATTGCCTCATCTGTGAAATGGGGATATACCAGCACCTTCTCAGGATTGCTGAGAAGATAAATGTGTGACTGCTATGATTCGTGCATTGCTCAGCGGTTACCAAGCTTGCAGTAAACCTTAGCAGCTGCTACCACTGTCACTAATACATAAATGAATATGTTTTGGAGCCAAACTACATTTCAGGTCTGAACAACCTACTAAAGTGACAAGTAAATTTCATTGCTCTAAAGTAGAAACAATATAGGGGCACCTGGGTGACTCAGTCTGTTAAGCGTCTGACTGCAGCTCAGGTCATGATCTCATGGTTTGTGGGTTCGAGCCCCACATCAAGCTCTGTGCTGACAGCTCGAAGCCTGGAGCCTGCTTCGGATTCTGTGTCTCCCTCTCTCTGTCCCTCCCCTCCTCATGCTGTCTCTTTCTATCTCTCAAGAATAAATAAACATTAAAAATATAAAAAAAAAATAAAGTAGAAACAATATAAAGTCTTTTAAAAAACATCCGTGGTATTACCCTAATATTGCCAACCTCTTTATTTACTGCTCACTGGTTAGTTTTTACATAGCAAGTAATAGGCCTTCCCCCCACCAACAGATTTAAATTAAGTTTAGAATTGTTTTTCTTGCAACTTTAAGATTGCTAAATAACATGGTTTTTTGAAGGAGAGGTAGCAGGCTCTGATATTAGGCCTCAGCACTGGTTTGCTGTTAGGGTTTGGCAATATTGCTTGTATCTTAAGGAATTAATATGCGATATAGATTTATAAATAAATTATACATAAACTATAAATAGAAAAGGACAGAACTAATGGACAAATTGGAGTGGTAGATTAGGAGGAAGGAACAGACATAAAACAATAATGCTATATTTTAAAAAAAGTGTAAACTATTTGAGAAATGATTAGAAACAGAATACTTAACCCATGCAGGATACTAGAGGAATGGATAAATGAACTTTTGTCACCACTGAAGCTTAAACATTTAAACTTGCAATGCTTGCTTTAACATATTTTAATGGAAAGTAATTGTTTCTATGGAAATCTTAAGTATTACAGACATCTGATTCAGAAAATAGAATGTGTTAAGCAATGTGTTTCTTTTATGAGTTACCTCAAGGTCATCACTGGCCATGCTTTATTTTTATTAGAAAAGATTTTTAAGTTTATTTATTTTATTTATTTGTTAAGTTTATTTATTTTGAGAGAGAGACAGAAAGAACGAGCAGGGGAGGGGGAGAGAGAGAGGGGGAGAGAGAGAAACCCAAGGAGGCTCCATACTGTTAGCACAGAGCCTGATGTGGGGCTCAAACTCACCAACCGTGAGATCACAACCTGAGCTGAAACCAAGAGTCTGTGCTTAACATTAAGCCACCCAAGTGCCCTGGGAATATCATGCTTTAAAAGTGTTTTCTCCCCTCCCCTTTTTTTAGTGTTTTGTTTTATTTATTTTTTTAAAGTATATTGACATACAGTGTTAGCTTCAGGTGTACAATATAAGTGATTCAGTAATTCTATACATTGCTCAGTGCTCATCATAAGTGTACTCTTATTCCCCTTCATCTATTTCACCCAATCCCTCTCCCCCACTCTCCCCTCCCCCCCCCAACCTTCTGGCAATCATCAGTTCTCTATAGTTAAGAGCCTGTTTTTGTTTGTTTATTTGTTTTTGTTTTGTGTTAAGTTCTTAAATTGCACATAGTTTCCTAATGACTCTTAATTGATGCAAGTGGGTCTGTTTCTTCTGCTTCTCCCTTTCTCAGGATTTTTAAATACATTTGATTCTAATCAGTCTCTTTCTGGGGTTAGAATTAAGAGAGTTGTGAAAAAGCAGGAGCAGTACCTTAGCCATCTCATACCATATGGTACCCTAAGAAAGAGAAGTCTCCTCCCAGAGAGATCAGAAGTAAACAGAAGGACAAGGAGGAAAGAGAAGAGATGTAGAGAGTGTTCCCAGATTCCTGAAGGCTTTCTGGCTTCTGTTTCTAGAGCCTTGCAAGGTCCTGCTTCCTTTGAGCTTCTTTAAGTATCTCATTATCTTTTAAGTAATTGCAAACTTTAAGAAAACATATAGTTTGAATTTGCATTATTTTATCTGTGAACCAAAGGCATCTGAAATGTGATTATATTAGTCTGCTAAGCAGTTACTATTCAATGTTAACTCATGTGAATTTGCAATTCACTAGCTCTGGATCGATCCTTCCTTCCTTCCTTCCTTCCTTCCTTCCTTCCTTCCTTCCTTCCTTCCTTCCTTCCTTAACTGAATTCAGCACTTTATATTTAGCTCTGTTAAATTTCAGTGTTACCAAAGTGATATATTTGAATATTGAATAGTCTGAGATGATGAAGATGTCCGTTAGTGTTAGGGCCCTAATAGAGGGTCTGAGGAAACTGAAGGATAGGATGAGATGAGGAAGACTTGATAGGACTTGGTGTTAGCTGGAAGTGATGAGATAAATGAGATAAATGAGAGGTTGAATCCTCAGGAGAACTGAATGGGTGGAGTTTGATGACATTCACTGAGATAGTACATGTGAACAGGACGATGAGTTCTTTCTGGTCATGTTGAATGGCTTTACTTGGAGGAGATAAGCTTAAGAGTCTGGAGCTCAGGAGAGAGACCCAAAAAACAAAATAGCCCAAGAGCTACCCACGTTTAAGTGATTGTTCAACCCAGGGTGGTGAATGAGCCTGCTCAGCAGATGTATATAGTGTGAGAAGAAAAACGTAGGGATGCAACCGTGAGGAACACCACAGTGGAAAAAGAGGACCAAGTGCTAAGTAGAGAAGCAGTAGCCTGAGAGGTATGAGGGAAATAGGAAAAGACAGCATCAGAAAAGACAACAAAGAGACGTGCTCAAGAGGGAATGGTCAACATTGTCAACTGACATTGAAGTCAAGTGGGATAAGAGGTGATGCATGCCCATAAGCTTTGTTTACCCAGAGGCAGTTGCTGACTTTAGATACAGTTATTTCAGATATCAGCAGGAGGAAAGCCGCATTACAGAGGATGTATAAGTAATGGGCAGTGTGGAAGTGAACATCACACTATTTGCTCTTCAGAAGCTCAACTGAGACTGGAAAGAGAGGATTTATATGTATAAGAGGATTCCTGGGTGAAGGAAAACCTTTTTAACGATAGAGATTATGTGCTACCCATACTGAAGGAGGAAGGGAACTCAGAGGTACAAGGGAAAGGGGAGATTAACTGATGGAGGGAGAATATAGGTTCTGGAAAATAACAGGTTCTGGAGATCCAGTGTCTGGATGAACTTCTGATAAAATTCAAAACACATACTTTTTAGGGGCGCCTGGTTGGCTCATGTGGTTAAGCGCCTGACTTCAGCTCAGTTTAGCCAAACTCACGGTTCATGGCTTCAAGCCCCACATCGGGTTCTGTACTGACAGCTCAGAGCCTGGAGCCTGCTTCAGATTCTGTGTTTCCCTCTGTGTCCCTCCGCAGCTTGTGTGCTCTCTCTCTCTCTCTCTCTCTCTCTCTCTCTCAAATAAACATTAAAAAACAAAACAAAAGACCCCACATACTTTTATGTTATTGGGGAGGGATGCAGCAGACATGGGGGGTGGGAAACAAAAATATTCTCCTTTCAGCCCGATGGTGATATTTTCTTCCATGAGGAAGGAATATTAGAGTAACAAAGCTTCATTCTACCTTCTTACCCATACTTTCTCAGGGAAAGTGGGAGGCATAATTTAGTTAATTTGTGACTCTGGAAAAACTGGGTGTTAATAGCCCACTTTTCTTCATTCATTGCTACTGTGAAATCTCTCTCTGTTCCTAAGTTGGTAAAACTGCTTGGTTTTGGTTTTCTTTTCAGTAAGAACTTTCAATTAAGATCTTTTGAGTCTTACATTTCAGCCATGGTTGCCAATGTTAGCTTCAACAATAGGAAAAATGATAATTTTTGGACTTTATTGGCTTAATCTTATTTCTCAATTGGCTCAGTATTAAGACTGGAAGTATCCCTTGGTGCCCCTTATTGATTTTTTAAAAATATAATTGATATACAATGTGACATTAATTTCAGGTATGCACCTGATTCACAAGTTTATATGTTATGCTATGTTCACTTCACGTGCAGATACCATCCATGTGTCCTGATACATTGCTATTACAGTATAATTGACTATATTCTTTTTTAATGTTTATTTATATTTGAGAGAGAGACAGAACACAAGTTGAGAAGGGGCAGAGAGAGAGGGGGAGACAGAATCTGAAGCAGGCTCCAGGCTCTGAGCTATCAGCACAGAGCCCGACATGGGCTTGAACTCATGAACCACATGATTGTGACCTCAACCAAAGTCAGACACTTAACCGACTGAGCCACCCAGGTACCCCTCATTGACTATATTCCTTATGCTATGCCTCTTATTCTTGTGATTTATTCATTCTATAACTTGAAGCCTGTATCTCCTAATTCCCTTGACCCATTTAGTCCATTCTCTGCCCCCCCCTTCCTTTCTGACAACCATCAACAAATTTTTCTTTTAAGACGTGTGGAAAGCGGTTAATAATTGAAGATAAAATATTTCCATACATATATAAAGGTAACAAAGTCTTGACCCTTCCTAAGAGGAGGGGTTAGAAATGGAGTAGAATCTGAAGAGTGATACAAATGTGGACACATAGGAAGAGTACTGATTGGCATTTTACATCCAGCTGAGGAAATTTATTAAAATAGTTTTCTCTTTTATTCTTTACCAGGGTGACCAAGGTTATAAGATAATGTTTTTTTGTTCTTTGTTTTTAACTTTTTTTAATGTTTATTCATTTTTTGATAGAGTGCGAGTGGGGGAGGGGCAGAGAGAGAGGGAGACACAGAATCCGAAGTAGGCTTCAGGCTCTCAACTGACAGCACAGAGCCTGATGTGGGGCTTGAACTCACGGACCATGAGATCATGACCTGAGCTGAAGTCAGACGCCCAACTGACTGAGCCACCCTGTTTTTGTTTTTTAAGTGACATTCGTTGCTAGATTTCTGGCCCTGGGATCTTCTCTATCCTTTCTTTAACTTTTTCTGAAGTTTTGTTGAATATCTAAATATTCCTGGAATTTCTGTCTTTCTTGTAATTAGCTCCAGGATTGCCTGATCAGCTCTCTGACGAGCTCTTTACTTTAAACATCTTTTCATTTGAAAATATTTAATATTTAATTTTGAAAATATTTCCCAACTTCATCTCTCTTCAGCACAATAACATTTAAAGTCTAATGAAGAATAACATTAAGTTCAGTAAACATACTTTGGATGCCTTTTGGTGAAAGGCAGGCAGGTAACATTTATGTTGATGATATCAAATATCATCACAAAAAATACCTTTTTGTGAATGGCGCAGGAAGTCCTTGACATTCCTTTTGTGTCCTGTAAGTGCAATGGACAAAGAGCATCAACGCATAAGGACAGTATCTAGAATGTATTTGCAGTAAGGTGAATGCTTATTTTATTACAGAAATGTCTGTTTAAAAATTTAATTCAAAAGAGAATCTTGCCTGGATTTAACCACCTACATTTGAGTGGCATTTGCAGTTGCAAAGAGGTAAGAGTGACCAGTATAACGTGTTAAAAAATTAGCTTTTTTTCCCCTAAATAGATTTCTGACCTAAGGTGTCTCATGTGCCCCTGGATATTCTTTTTCTTTTCCTTTTTTTTTTTTTTTTTTGGTGGTATAATTTAAGACAGTCAAATTTACAAGATCCTAGGAATAGTTCGATGAGTTTTGATAAATATATATATAAACCATCTAACACCTCAATGAAGATACAGACCATTGCTGCCTTTCCAGTTTATCCCATTCTCCCCAGAGCAGTGACATTTCTGATTTCTTTCTTTATAGAATGGTTTTATTTGTTCCTTTTTTTTTTTACATTTATTTATTTTTGAGAGACAGAGCACAAGTGGGGGAGGGAGAAAGAGAGAGGGAGACATAGAATCTGAAGCAGGCTCCAGGCTCTGAGTTGTCGGCACAGAGCCTGATGTGGGACTGGAACTCACAAACTTTGAGATCATGACCTGAACCGAAGTTGGACGCTTACCCGACTGAGCCACACAGGTGCCCCTATTTGTTCTTGAATATTGCAACAATGGATTATACATTAGGTATGCTTTTATGTTTGGCTTCTCCTAAGAATAATATTTTTGAGATTAATCCATTTGCTGTAGATCAGAAGTTTATTTTTTTAATTTCTGAATATTCTCTTATAAATAAGTTACAGTTGTCCTTTCTATTGATGTATGTCTGAGTTGTTTCCAGTTTTAGGTTATTTTGAATAAGATTACCATGAATATTTGTGTTCAGTATTTGGGAGACATCTGTTTATTTATTTTGGGTAAATACATTAAGAGTAGAAATAATGGATCATAAGGTAGGTATATGCATAATTAAAAAAAAACCTGCTGAATGATTTTCCACAGGTGTCGATTGGTTTTATGCTTCCCCCAATAATACTTGAGTGGTCCTGTTGCTCTGGATTGTTTCCTACATTAGATGCTATGCCCCTCTTGAATTTTAATCATTCTTATGAGCATGAAAAGATATCTTGTTACGGTTTTAATTCACGTTTCTCTGATAACTGTGATGAGCTTGTTTGCGTATGTTTTTTGACATTCTGATACACTTTCTTCTAAAGTGACTCTCAAGTCTTTTGCCCATTTTTAACTGGCTTGTTTGAGCATCGTCGTCATTATTTATTTGCAGGTATAATTTAGATAACCTGAATATCAGTGTGTGATTTGCAGATACTCTTCTTCTATTTTATGGTTTGCTCTTTTGTTTTCTTAATGGTGTCTTTTGTTGAGCAGAACTTTGATGAAGTCGTATTTATTATACTTTTTCAATGGTTAGTTTTCTGTTCTAAAGAAATCATTTCATACTGGTCACAGGATATTTTCCTGTAGTTTTGGGGCACCTGGTTGGTTCAGTCGGTTGAGCTCCCAGTTCGTCATTTTGGCTCATGTCATGATCCCAGTACTCTGCACTCAGCATGGAACCTGCTTAAGATTCTCTTTCTCCTTCTGCCCTTCTCTCCCATATGCACACATGCTCTCTCTGTATGTATGTATGTATATGTGTGTGTGTATATATACGTATATACATATACGTATATATACACACACACATATACATACATACATACATATATATATGTATATATGTATATACATATGTATATATATATATATATATATACGTATATGTATATTTATATATGAGAGAGAGAGAGGGAGGGAGGGAGAGAGAGATAATATTTTCCTACGGTTTCTTCAATGAGCTTTATGGTTTGGCTTTTACATTTAGGTTTATAGTCCAGACTTAATTAATTTTTACATATGGCCTGAGGTATGAATCATGTTCAGTTTCCACCCCCCATACAGATATAGTTTAGCAAAACATGTTGGAAAGACTTTCCTTTCACCATTGAATTACAATTGATACCCTTGTCAAAAATCATTTGGATTTTAATGGACTCTTAACTCTGTTCCATTGATCTGTTTGGCCTTGTGTCGGTACCACACTGTTACAATTATTTTAGCTTTATGTTGAGTCTTAAGATCAGAAAATGTTAATCCTCCAGTTTCATTATTCCTTTTCAAGATTCTGAAGCTATAATTTTTATTAAGCATCACTTTATGCTTAATGTAGATCCTATTATTCTTCTAATTTTATGAATGTGTTACTGAAGGTAACACATGTGTGAACATGTATGCATCTTTTCACCATGTTCCCAAGAAGCACTATGCGACATGCCATGAGATTTGTAAAGTGTCTTAGAGCCATTCTTTTGTGCAGTGAAACAGGCTTCCTGATACGTGTGCCATCTGCTGATCAGTGTTTCCAACTGCATTGATGATGATGAACTCTTAACTGTCTTTCATCTCTTTGTTCACCCAGCATCTTCAAAGACAGATTCTCTAGCCCAATATTTATCACACTCCAAACACACACACGCACACACACCCACTTGCACAAATTTGCTGCTGTTTCTATATCTCATTTTTATCTTTGCTTCCTATTTACTTTTACCTTTTCCACCCAGTAAACAAGTTTAAGACTTTTTTTTTTTTCCCACTCCCTTCCCAAGAGCCTTTTGGAATGGCCCTGAAGATTCAAATCTCCTCTGAGTAAGCTTCAGAGAACTCTAAAAATGCCTTTTTGTCAGGTCATTGCCAATTGTTCCAAGCCTCATTAAAGTGAATTAATTTTAGTGTTTTTAAAGCTACTCTATGCAGTCTGAGCCTAATGGGGAGTAGGATCCATTAACAACTTTGCAAATTGTTTTTGTATATAATAATTTATAAATGGAAAAAGTTAACCACATCAAATATATTTTTCTTCCCTGTACTCTTGCCATTTAGAATGCTTAAGAGACTTCAGAAAACTTTGACAATGTTTACTAGAGGTATGGAGCTATTATTGACCAGGAGAGTAGTGTTTTTGTTGTTGTTGTTGTTGTTGTTGTTGTTGTTTTTGTTTTAGCATTGCTAACTAAATATAAATGTCTAGTTTTTTTAAGTCACTATTTAATTGGAGAGAAAGATATTGATTTAACTATCTGGATGTGGAATCCCTCTTGCTCCAACATGCCTGATTCTAAGTGTCCTGACATATGACTATCCAGAGCCTACCATGATGATTAAGCTCAGCCATAGTGATTATTAAGGATTGTTTATCGCATAAAGTTAGAGACTTTGTTCTAAAGTTGGTTTTGTACTTTGTCTTTTCTTAACACAATTGTTTTATACCATATATATATGTATATATATGTATATATATATGTGTGTGTGTGTGT
Organism: Puma concolor; assembly: GCF_028749965.1. Taxonomy (NCBI): domain Eukaryota; kingdom Metazoa; phylum Chordata; class Mammalia; order Carnivora; family Felidae; genus Puma; species Puma concolor. Next base: position 41,381,950 of record NC_141673.1, on the reverse strand, counting down.
GTATATATATATTCATTGAATTATCAGATTTTGATTTGTAAGGCTACTTTAAGACTCAGAGTTGGGGTGCCTGTATGGCTCAGTTGGTTAAGTTTCTGACTTCGACTCAGGTCATGATCTCACAGCTCATGAGTTTGAGCCCCGTGTCGGCCTCTGTGCTGACAGCTCAGAGCCTGGAGCCTGTTTCAGATTCTGTGTCCCTCTCTTGCTGTGCCCCTCCCTCACTTGTGCTCTGTCTCTCTCACCCTCTCAAGAATAAATAAACATTAAAAAAAATTAAAAAAAACTCACAGTCAATGATGAAGCTACACATAGCGTCCCTGAGTGCCGAGTACTTTGCATGTATTATTTCATTTTATTATTAACCTCATTTATAGAGATTACACAATGCTTATGTGGCTGATGTAACTTATCCCAAATCATAAGTACATGGCAGAGGGAAGCCAGTGTTTTAATCAGGTCCATCTGGCTTCATAACAAGCCCTTACAACACAATACTGCCTGTTTCTCTTTTTTAGACATTTATTCTCTTAAAACAACTTTCCATATAAAAGCTCTGATGAAGTTTTTAAATCTCAGTTCTTTTCTAATTAAGATTTATGTTGTAATATACAAACATAGAGTTGTAGGAGAATAATAATTTTTAAAAAGCCTAGTTGTGTATACATGTCCAAAACGCAATGCTGCCTCTTAGTGGGGTCTTTTTCCATAGCAGTTTTCACATCCTCACTATCCATTAGCCACTGTGCATCTTACATTAACTACGTTTATAATTTCCTGAAAATATTAGCATATGCATAATTTTATTTTTATTTTTTGAGTTAATGAGATATAATTGACCTATAGCATTGTATAAGTTTAACATATACAACATAGTGATTGGATACAGGTACAGAATTTGATTTTTCTAACTGACATTTTCTCATGTCTTATCTTTGGTCAGCCCAGTTTTCTACTTCAGTAACTTCAGACTGGAAGAACATGAGCCGTTGACATGCAGTATTCCCTTTTTTAATATGACATATGATCAGTTTCAAACATAGAAAAAAAAAGTGAGCTGGTGCGTTTTATCATCCCAGGTCTAATATTTGATTTTTATTAGGGATATTCTTCATTATTTGGATATACTTCATGTTCATATGTGAGAGTGTGTATGTGTGTGTGTGTGTGTGTGACAGAGAGAGAGAGAGAGAGAGAGGGAAAGCTGTTTCAGAACCCTTATTTATCAGTGAGTCCTTTAACTTGCACTTTATCCTTCCTCTGAGTCTATACCAAATGCATTTCTGAGAATCCAATATATAAAAAGTCCTCAAATGTCTGAATCTGTAGACAATCCAGGGTTTGGAAATAGACCCAGGAAATACCTAGGGGTAATAAGAGTGACTTAATTAATCAAGTTTATATCTGCCAGAGATTTATGTGGGCTATTTAGTTGCCCCAAAACAGGCCAAGTATGAGTAAAAAAGAACAGCACATGGAAGCATTCTAGCATAGTAAAAAGGGAAAATCATGAGAAAAACTGGCTTCTTAGGCTCTTCCACTGAACAGTAATATGAATATAGATAGGGTCTATGAACTGTCTCTACTAAAGCCGTGGTAATGCCTTTCTTGATTATAAGCTACTTGGAGGTCAGGACAGAGTCCCATGTATCACCTTATTGCATAATAACAACTTGTAAAAACATCAGTACGTCATACCCATTTTTGACTGATTATTTCTTCAAAATTATTTCTGTATATAGTATACCACAATCCATATCTTGATTTTTCCTTGTATCTCCAGAAGGATCAGATTTTAAGCATATTATAAATACTGCTTTTACATGAAATGTTTACACACTTTTTATTATTTTTTAATGTTTATTTTTGAGAGAGAGCGAGCAAGAGCGAGTGCATGCTTGAGTTGGGGAGGGGCAGAGAGAGAGAGAGGAAGACACAGAATCCCAAGCGGGCTCCAGGCTCTGAGCTGTCAGCACAGAGCCCGACACGTGGCTTGAACCCGTAAGCTGTGAGATCATGATCTGAACAGAAGTTGGACACTTAACCGACTGAGCCACCCAACCACCTGTTTACACACTTGTAATTCCAGTGGAATATAAATATTGTAGCAAATTGAAACCCACTGATTATCACTTAAATAGTATATCTAAAAGCTCAATTTTAACAGATGAAAATTTTAAGTTATGTTTGCTTCGTCAAATTTTCCTTCCAATCTACTTCCCCTCACACAATTATTATCAGTCCACAAAAGTTCAAAAGTTCAAAACAACATTAATATATTGATAGATGCACAGTAACTGTTTGTCGAGTTGATTTTTATTAAGGACTCAGTAAGGAAAGACAGAGTAAGAGCTGTCAGATATGTGACTAGAAAAGTAGAGTATCTATAAAAACCAGTGGTCAAATAAAACACAATTATTATAAGAAATAATTTATTACAGTTAGTTGTATAATTGTGGAGAATGAAGTTTCAGTAGAATGGAGTCAATGGAAGTTAGATTATGGAGAATATTAAAGACTGGTGGTTAATGAAGAAGGAGAGGCAGCAGAGGAAAAGAGAGAGTCACTGAAATTGAGATTTGTGAACATGGGGTGCTGGGAGGGAAGTGTAGTGAAGTGTTCTGAGCAGTGTGTTATATAATCAATAATTTCTAAGAAGTGATAAGCAACCAAGTGAAATAGGAAAATCTGAATTATTGGTGGGCCAAATTTACATAGTTTCCTAGCTTTTTCCAAAAGGGCTGTACTGAAGCCAGGATAATAGAGAAAGTGGAAAACAGGGGTCATCCAGAATTTAAGACTGGAATAGCAGGGTTGAGGAGGCGATGAGGTTGAGGGCGTTATTAAAGACCTCATCAATAAGACTGAATATGCAAGATTTCAACACACACAGCAGACTATTTCCAAGTATTAACAAGTCTAAAAAGGATAACATTTCCTGCTGAAGCTGCTGCTTCTTTTCCAAGCAAAATATGTTATTCTCATGTCTTGAACATCTGCTGCTAGTAGAAAAAAATCTAAAAGCTCAACGCTATATACCAGTTTTCAAGTCAAAGCAGCACTAAAATCTCTGAATGAATCAAGATGAGCTCATCCAAGAGTCCGTTTTAGAAAATATCTAGTCTTCTACCAGTGGTTGGAGGGCAATAAAAATTGTAAACTAAAAACAACAACCTTTTTCAATGCTGTACATGATGTCATCTGCTATGTATAACCAATACAGGAGAGCCCAAATTTCTCTAGGCAGTGACTTTTATGTCGTATGTTTCAGGAAGGTGGGTTAAGATGTCTGTGAACTTGAAACTTTTAATGAACTAGCAGATGGTCGTTACCTTAGCAACTGTAGCGGTGCACTATACTTAGATGTTTTTCTCTGAGAGCTGATTGCAGAAACACTATCCTGGTGTTCAGATGTAGTAAAGTGAAGAAAGAAATAGGAGCCTAAACTGAGGTAAGGGTTTATTACAAAGGTCAACATTTCCGAATGGCCATTGCTAAAGTTGAGCTGCTTCTTCTTTTTTTTTTTTTTTTTTTTTGCTATTTTTGTTTAATTTAAGAAAAAAATGGTGAGTCAACATATTTAGGAATGCCTTTATTTGGTGCTATTAGAATTTTATTATACAATTGAATATTTTAATATTTTCAGAAATCACAGTAGGGCTAATTATCAACAAGTCAGCAATTTCGACTTTAGAGTTTTATGTATTAGTAGCAGTCTCCATCTCCAAGAGTGATGATCACATCGAAAATAAGTATGATCATGAGCAGGTCTTTTCTCCATTTGCCATTCTGAAATAAAATTGAACAATTATCAATACTGAGTTTTTTTGTTTGTTTGTTTGTTTGTTTTTTTCCTGTCATAGGTAAGTGGTCCTCACACTTAGGGAATATTAACATTTAGCTTTAGTAGGTTTTTCAGGGGCCATCTATACCAGAGTGATTTATGGTGTTTGATAAAATGCAGATTTTCAGGTCCTTAAGCACTCTGACTCAGTGATGCTGAATATGAATACTTTGTGATTTCACAAGTTATTCTGATACAGATGGTTCCTAGATAACACTTGAGAAACAAACTGTCTCAGCTTGATGCCCCAGGGAAGTCTTGGGTCACTTTGACAAATGAGAGACTTCACAGGAGGGAGGTAAATTTAGTGTTGATGTTATGAAGCTTGGAATATAAAATCACTACTAAAATTTTTAGAAAATTCATTGTTTAGGGGCGCCTGGGTGGCGCAGTCGGTTAAGCGTCCGACTTCAGCCAGGTCACGATCTCGCGGTCCGTGAGTTCGAGCCCCGCGTCAGGCTCTGGGCTGATGGCTCGGAGCCTGGAGCCTGTTTCCGATTCTGTGTCTCCCTCTCTCTCTGCCCCTCCCCCGTTCATGCTCTGTCTCTCTTTGTCCCAAAAATAAATAAACGTTGAAAAAAAAAAGAAAATTCATTGTTTAAAAATGGTAATGCTTGATTGCCATTACCAACAAAGTAATTAAAATACAATAAATCCTTTAAAATGTTTTGGTCCTTTGTAAACATCATTCTGATACAAATATATTTTAAATTCCTGAAACTTACATTTTTATTTCTTTCTATCTTAGGGGCATTCTTATCTTATTCTGCTGTGTATGGGGCAGTGTGGGGGAATGGAAAGAAGCTGGGTTATGCGGCCAGATAGCTATGCATTTCATTTCTTATTTTTTCTTCCTTCCAATGTTTTATTTAAATTCAAGTTAGTTAACAAATAGTGTAGTACTGGTTTCAGGAGTAGAAGTTAGTGACTCATTTACTCCAGTGCTCATCACCAGTGGCCGAAGGATGTCAAGCAAGTTTTCTAACTTTCTAGAGCCTTAGTTTTCGCCTTCATTAAAGTAATTGTTTGGGAATAATAAATAATAAAATATATGTGTGTCTAAAATAATATTCACTCAAAAATTGCCTCTTTTTCCTTCTTTCCTCATGTGAAAAGGAGAACTCATTCAGTGTTAATTTCTTGAATTTATGCTTAGTAGGTTCAGATTACTAAAATTAAAGCAAAAGTCTTAAACCATGCCTAAATATTATCAATAAATTGTTTCTAAATTTGTTTTGTCCTATTTTTAAGTTATATCCATTATTTTCCTTATATTAATCTTCCAGTTCTAAGCTCAACTAAATATCATTATTTTTATGTTGATAATAGGATCATTAAAGAAATAAAGATTCTGGATGAAATAATACCAGAAAAAATATTATTAAATCACAGTTATCTTACAGACAAATAAGAAATAGATAAAATTTCATGCAGTTAAGGTAGGATCAATCCGTTACTCTTTGTTTTCCTAGAACCTACCAGATTGTTTTGATAAATGGTTTGAGTGAATAGTCAGTGAAGCCTTGGTAAATGACAAATGAAATCAGATTAAATGGAAGCCTCAATTTAATGAAGTAGAAAGTTGACTACTCTGTGCGTGTACTGAAAGGAAACAAGTAACACTATCCTGATAAGGATTACGTGAATGAGTATCTTTCCTATCGTGTCTTTTTTTAAATTCAAGAACACTTAAAATAGTACTTACAAATACAAAATTACAATTTTGAAGTAAAAATAAAACAGTAGCAGAGGAAACCAAATAGTTAGAAATCATAACATGGAGCAGCAGTTGGGAAAGCTAGTCAGAGAGATTTGATCATTCTGTGGCAAGTTCTTTAGAGCCATTAACAATCCATGATTGCCGTGAGTTATGGTTTCAGAATTCAATTAGTGTATGACATTCCTTTATGAATCGAATCCTTTGTTTTTGCTTAGTTTATTTGAACCTGCATCTTTAATAATTTAGGTATTACAATGGAAAGTTAGATGGCAGGATCTGGCATCAGCTCTGTAAAAGGTTTAATAGTGGTATTTCCTAGGAGGAAGTACCTACAAAACATATGAGATTGAATACATAGGGCACCATTATGAAGCTAAAAGTGAGTTTCCAAAGAAAATAAATAATTTATCTCATAAATTTAATAAAAAATCATGTGATATTTATGTTTTGAGTGTTTTTTAAAGTTTATGTAATTATTTTGAGAGAGAGAAACAGCGAGCATGAGTAGGAGAGGGAAGGGGAGAGGGAGAGAAAGAATCCCAACCAGTCTCCATGGTCAGCACAGAACCCCATGTGGGACTGGGTCCCATGACTCTGGGATCATGACCTGAGCTGAAATTAAGAGTCAGATGTTCATCCAACTGAGCCACTGAGGCACCCCTATGTTTGTGTGTTTTCATTTGTTAATACAACTTTGTATGAATGACCAGATATTAATAACTTATCCTTTATGACAAATGTAATTTTTCTGTCTTCGAATTTTCATGTAATCCTGTAGCTTTATTATTTATTGTATTTTACTACTATTTTCATTTCTGAGTGATTGGTTTTTTAAAAATTGTTTTAAAACTTATTTTGAGAGAGGGGAGAGATAGAATCCTAAGTAGGTTCCAGGCTCCTCACTGTCAGCACAGAGCCCAATCTAGGGTTCGATCTCATGAACCTTGAGATCATGATCTGAGCCGATATCAAGAGTGTAACACTTAACTGACTGAGACACCCAGATGTCCTGAGGGATTACTTTATACTAGATAATACTCCGAGGTTGGTATCATTATATCATAATTTACGTATGAGATCATTGAGGCTCAGGAAGTAACTTGCCCCACATCGTACAGCTAGTAAATGCAGGATCCTGGATTTGAAATCATATGTGTCAGAATTGAAACCACTTAGGTTCTTATATCACTTTCCTATGTCAAGTTTAAAATTAAACTCTTATCCTGTTTAAAAATAGGTACTATACCTTTCTTGCTATGGTGTCACTTTCAGCAGTGTTTCTAGATGCTTATCCATAGATGCCAAATGTTACTCCGTATCCAGCTCTCTCCAGTGATGCTAGTACACAATTTAGTTGGGAAGTTCCTATGCCCAAGATTGTGTCTCAGTAAACATTGGACTAAATAAATGAAAGACAAGGATAGGAGTACTGAGAGTACTAAGATACCATATGGTTTCACTCTTATGTGGATCCTGAGAAACTTAACAGAAACCCATGGGGGAGGGGAAGGAAAAAAAAAAAGAAAAAAGAGAGGTTAGAGTGGGAGAGAGAGCCAAAGCATAAGAGACTCTTAAAAACTGAGAACAAACTGAGGGCTGATGGGGGGTGGGAGGGAGGGGAGGGTGGGTGATGGGTATTGAAGAGGGCACCTTTTGGGATGAGCACTGGGTGTTGTATGGAAACCAGTTTGACAATAAATTTCATATATTAAAAAAAAAAAAGAGAGTACTAAGGGTGAAATATATCCATTCATACAATGAGTATATTACTTCATGGGGATGCTTTGATTAACTTTTTAATGTTACATGAGAAATCCATAATGAAATATTTTACATTTATGGTTGTACTATATGTATAAGGACTTATTTTATAAATATTGCTATTTTGAATGGATTAAGACTCCAGCAACTTGAGTCAGAGGTGCTGCTCCATCATTTAATAGCTTTATGGCATTAAGTAAATCATTTCTTGTCTAAGCTTTAGTGTTCCAAATTTGTAATAAGGAAATGATATTACCAATCCTTATAGGATTGTGTTAAGCATCAGATGAACTCATTGAAGCTCTTTATTGAGCATGATATACTACATTCTTTGAACCTAGCACTATATACTACTCATACTGTGTCCAAAAACTCCTTTCCATCACCACCCAGCACCATTATTTAGTGATCGTTGTGAGCTACAGTGAATGCTTAGAACAAAGAAGCAGGTTTAGCTATTTATATAGAGGTATAGTAATTATATTTCCCTCACTCATTCAGCTATTCATTTTTGGTTGTTTATGAATGATATTATGGTATAAGGCAAAATGAGAAAATATGTGATTTTTTAAAAAGACAAGAATATGTTTCTGCCCTTATGGAGCTTCATAATCTGTTGGGAGAAAGAGATGTTAATTAAGGAATCATAGAAATTATCTTGTAATTATGGTAAGCCTATAAAGAAGAAGTATATAATTTTAAGAACATAGCAACAGGGAGACCTGATCTAATCTGGGAGGTCAGTGAAAGCTTCTCTGAGAAAGTTATGTCTGAGTCAGAACCTGAAGAATAAAATTTAACCAAGCACATATGGTGGCAGAAAATTAGTGGCATTCTTGTTAGAGGAACAATAGATACAAAAATCCTCCAAATGACAGAACGAAAGGCAGAGTGTCCAGGTCATGGAAAAAGAGAGGGTAGGGAGAGGTTGTCTGGGTCCAAGCCATGGAGAATTCTGAGGTGTGACTTCTAGATTCCTATATTCTATGAGCAAGTACACTATACCAGTGTCTCAGCCCAGGAGCCCGAATATCAAGCCATGAGAAAATCATGTCCTCCTTTCCATCTATAACCTTGTGTCCCATATAATCCAGTCTGTAATCTAGAAATCACTTGGACCAAGATCATTATCTAGCATCAGTTGAATGACTATGTTGTGAAACTGCCATTCTATGCTAAACATGAAATCACCCCTAGGTGGGAGTGCCTTTATTGACAACCTGATACTTATTATGCTTTCTAGTTACCTGCTGGGAACTCTGGGAAATCCTACTAGAGTTAGCTCTTCATACTGTTTTGGTGGAATCTTGGGACTGAACAACTTATTCCACCCTTTCTTCTGACATGATGCAACACCTGTTACCATCTGCTACATACCTGATTAGCGCTGGTGATACCAGGCTCATAGACTTACTCTTCTCTCAGTCATCACTCCCTATGACTTTTTGGACCACAGAAGTCCATTCATTTTCTTTTTCTATGTGCCCTTTTTAATTTAATGTCCTTCAAATAAGAAGGCATCTGCCTCTGCTTACAACCTTTAATCCCAACTGACGCAATTGTTCTAATTTCTAAGAAATTAGAATTCTATTTCTAAGAAATACTTAAGATGCTCTCTTATCAGCAGGATAATTGGGACACCTTGCAGGGCCCTGGGCTTTTGCTATAACAGCACAATCCCCTATTCCATTCTTAATATCAAGATTTTTATGGTTCCTATATATATTCCCATTTTCTTTTCTATAATCGTAGGTCCTGAAATAGAATTTTCTTATTGAATGTTGTTGTGACCAATATTTTCTACCGCAGGAATGGTTGTAAATGGAGTCCCTATGTCTTTTGAAGCTCTAATGTGTCATGCACTCAAACCTTTACAACTAATTTCAGTGTCTGGCCCATGTGTTGACAGTTGAAAGTCAACTGCCAAGCAACCTTTAATATGCATGGTCTTTCCTTGAGCTGTCTTCAGTTTTGCTAGACGTCCTCTGTAGTTCATATTTATTAAAGAAAAAAATATTCAGACTCTTTAAAATGGTACAGAAGACTTCAGTGTGGACTATTGCAGTAGGTGTCAAGACTGTTGCAGTAAGGGACAGAGATAGGGCTTAGCTTTTATTATTTCTTTTAATTTTTTTGAGTTTATTCATTTTGAGAGAGAGAGAGAGAGAGAACAAGTGGGTTGGGGGTGGGGCACAGAGAGGAGAGACAGAATCTTAAGCAGTCTCCGCACCATTAGCACAGAGCCCAATACAGGTCTCTAACTCCCAAATTGCGAGATCATGACCTGAGCTGAGATCAAGAGTCAGGTGCTTAATTGAGCTACCCAGGGTTCAACTTTCAATGTAACAATGGCAACTGGGGATTTACAGCCAAGGAGCAGGGCAAGGGATCAGTGGATGAAAAAGACTATGAGGAGACATCAAGGGTGCAGTGATTCTTGTTAAGTGGACTTAGGATTCTTTCTGCACCTGGACCAGGCAGACTGAAGGCAGGCACCAAGGGTGAGTCCTAGTCGAACAGGCTCATAGCAGCCCGTCTAAAGTTTGGTCAAAGGGAGTCTTTGTCAACGTCTAATCCTTGGTATTTTTTTCTATTTGTATTCTTTTTTTGTTTATTTATTTTTGAGAGAAAGAGTGTGAAGGGGCAAGGGGTTGAGAGAGAGGGAGACACAGAATCTGAAGCAGGCTCCAGGCTCCCAGCTGTCAGCACAGACCCCGACATGGGGCTTGAACTCACGAGCTGTGAAATCATGACCTGAGCTGAAGTCAGACACTTAACTGACTGAGCCACCCAGGCATCCCTTTCTATTTGTATTCTTGTCTTTCCCCAACTGATAGCTTTCTGAGCTAGTTAAAGTTGGGGACTTTGGAATCAGAAAGACCAGTGATCAAAACACATACCCACCACTTATACCACCACTGACAGTTTATTGCAAAGTGGATATAAAATAGTATCTAATATACAAGGTTATTAAATTATATAATGTATTCAGTAGAAGAGTTATTTAAAGATAAAATGCATGCAAAGCACTTAGCTCATTGACTGGCAGGCAGTAATCATACAGTAAATGTAACCTTTTATCAAGCCTCCAAATCGTCACAGAAGCTCTCTCTCTTCCTGAATGTAAGGTTTTTAGAAACAGGGCTCTGTCCATTTGGATGCCAGTGTATTTCCTACACATAAAACAATGCCATTAAAACAATAAATATTTGTGAAATGAATGTAAAACTCACAAACTCACATTTCATCCATATAGAAATTAAAAGGAAGAAAAACTTTGGCCGCTCCCTCCTGAAAAGATATGCTACCACTCCATATAGTCTGAGCCTATAGCCTAAAAATATATCCTTTGCCCATATACCATCCTTCATGGTACTGTTTTGAATTAAGATACTCCTATGCTAAACCTCATTGGGTTTGATGAAACAAACCACTACGTTAGAGACTCATGTGGTAAGCGAGGCCTCTGGCTGGCAGCCAGCAAAACATGAGGCCCTCAGACTAACAGCCTACAAGGAACTGCATTTTGCCAACAACGATGTGAGTTCAGAAACAGATTTTTCCCCGGTTGAGCCTTCAGATGTGACTCTGCCCTTGGCCAACACAGCAAGGTCTGTCAATGCAGCCTGGTGAAAGACCCTGAAGGAGAGGCCCCAGTTAATTAATTCTGCCTGGTCTCCTTCCCCAGCAGAATTGTGAAATACTAAACATGTGTTATTTTAAGTCACTAAGGCTGTGGTGATGTGTTAAGTTGCAAGAGATGATGAATACATCAGGTTAGCCTTTGGCAACATTGGGAGGTTAAGTAAATAGCATAGAGTTCTCTGTCTTAACTTGCTCTCTCACATTTTCCCCTAGCTGTGCCTCTACCTCAGGCCCCATTCTCCATGGCTGTATTATTCTGAGTAACACATGCTGGAACAGCCTCCTCAATCCCTAGAGTGAATTCTTTTCTAGGCAGCTGCCTTCTTAAACCACATCCTGGGATTGGAACTTTAGGTGTATTAGTGGAAAGTGAGCGTTACTCATGGAGCTGATGTAGATGTATTTTTCACAGAATGAGAACTCTAAGGGGAATTTTTATTTTATTTTTAATTTAATTTTTGAGAGAGAGAGAATGAGCTGGGGAGGGGGCATGGGATAGGGAGAGGGAGAGAGAGAATCTTATGCAGGCCCCATAGAGTTCGATGTGGGACTCTGTCTCATAACCATGAGATCATGACCTGAGCCAAAATCAAGAGTGGGACACTTAAGTGCCTGAGCCACGCAAGCACCCCATCTAAGGGGAATTTTTAGATGATTCCATGTCTACTCCTCAACATAAGCCATGACACTTTCCATCAAAGAGCTCAGTATCTAATATAGTAAATGAGGGCCTGAGGGCCATTTAGTGCTCTCTGAACTTTCTGTAGGAGCTGTGGCCAGCACAGAGGGCCCCTTAGCTACGTGCTTCCTGGGTTTAGAAACCTTCTCTGGCTTCCTAATCAGCAGCACTGACTCCATCCTAAGTAAGAATTTTTCGTAAGTCATAGCCCTTGTACTGAAGATATTTTTCAACACTGTTAAACATACCTAAAGTAGCCTTTCTCTCTTGCTGTTGAGTAAGAATCTTCTTCCTCTCGGAAGCACATGATTGATGCTCTTATTCATTCTCCTTTCTGACATGTGGCAAAATGCTGAGCTTCTTTGTGCAAGGGTGATGCTGCTTTCTTCCCGTTATCTCTAGTGACTGTCCTTGTGGCTGAGACGTGATAGATACAAATGAATTTGCTGAATGAGTAAATAATGACAAGGAGTAAGGCTTCCTTACACTTAATCTGTTCACCTGTTTATAATCGAATGCCGTTTCAATATACACATGTTAGAAATGAGTGTGCTTTATCACTAACTCCTCCTTGGTTATAGATTTTGGCTCATGCACATTCTCTAATTATTTCCAACCACTACCAGTTCAAAATCAGCATATGTTTAGCTCATTAGCTTCATCTTTGGTGATATAGTTGAAAACCTCTTGCTGGTACCCTACCTCTCCAGCAGCTGGGCTTTTCACCTTTTGCTGAGCTATATCTCTCTGCGTCTGACCCAGTTGCCTTCTCCCAGAGGAGCAGCACATGTTGGTATCTTGTGTAATTCTCCTGGCCTGGGGTAGCATGGAATGAACTCCCCAGCCTTCCTACCTACCAGTTACCTCTCTCTTAAGGCTTCCTTGAGCCCAGTACTCTCCCAGCCCTCTCTGTGCCTCTAGATCACCATCAGTGTCATTGTCACCATCACCATCATCCAACTCCTCTTCCTTCTCCCGACAGCTGCCCTCAGTCTTGTCTTGGGGCATCTCCAGACAGTGATGGACAGTTTGAAATGGCTGCAGCTAAATGACTAAGCACATTAGCTAAAATTAGGTACATCGGAGTCAGACTGTCCTAGATACAAATCCTGATTTCTTGTCACTTATAACCATGGCTGTGTTGCTTAATCTATCTTTCTCAATTTTTTCATCTGTAAAATGAAGATGATAATGTTTTATTTTTGGTTTTTTTGGGACTCAAGTTCCTGTTTCCCACATTTTAACCTTTCAGGAATATCCTATTAATTTCATGTTTTTGTTGTTTCGGAATCAGCTATACTCATGGACTTGCATTCCACTCTCATTCCCTTAATCACTCATGAATTAAATAATTCTTTATAAGTGCCTATATATGGCAGATCTTAAGACAAACACCATGGATAATAAGAATAGTAAGATATTATTCCTGCACTCAAGTTGCAGACTGAATGAAAGGAATGAAGTTATATACGGTGCAAGAAGAAATAAAACATGTGCCAGAGCTTGAGAAGAGATGGCAACAATTAACAGGGAATTCCCAAGGCCTTCCCAGAATAAGCTATGATTGAACTTGACCTTGTAAGATGGGCATTAATGTAGAAGTTAAAAAGTGGTGGAGATGATAGTCTAGTAAGAGAAAACAATTTGCTTTAGGTTGCTTATTTTTCTAACTTCCTCAGTTAGAAACCATTCATTTTTTCCAGTATAAGCATTTAAATGTTTAAATTTCCCTCTACCACTATTAGAGTTGCATCTCACAATTTTTCTTATGTAGTATTTACATTATCCTTGGGTTCCAAATATTTCCTAGTTTCCATTGTGATTTCTAATCTCTTTTTTTTCTGTTTTTTGTTTTTGTTTTTGTTTTTGTTTGTTTTTTTGAGAATGTTGTTTAATTTCCAAATTTGAATGGTTTTTCTCTATGTATCTTACTGTTAATTAATTCTTAAAATTCATTTATTTTAGTGGCCAGAGAATATATTTTGTAAGATTTAATTTTTTTTTTTTTTTTTTTTTTTTTTGGAATTTATTAAGACGTTTTATGGCCTACCGTATGGTTTACTCTGGTGAATGTCCCATGTGAGTGGAGCAAAAAAATATATATATTCTTTAGTTATTGGGCATTATGTTCTATATATATCAGTTAAGCTAGTTGATAATGTTGTTCATTCTTTTTATATCCTTATTGACTTTTTCTAGTTCTGTCAATTATGAATATTGGGGTATTAATGTCTCCAAGTGTGAGTGTGAATTTAATTTCTCTATTTTACAGTGATGGGTTTATTCATTTTTGAGGTTCTGTAATTAGATATGTGAACATTTAGGATTTTCTGTCTTTTTGATTAATTGACCCAATCATTAGTATAAAATATCCTTCTTTAACTCCAGTGATCCTGTGTTGAAGATTACTTTGTCTGACATAAATATAGTCATACTTACTTTCAGTTTGCATATTATGTACTTACTATTTGCATAGTGTAATCTTCCGATTTATTTTTCTTTCTTTACTTCCTACCTTGATGTTTTTCTATTAAAAGTCTGTCTCTTGCAGGGGCATCTTGGGTGGCTCAGGTTGTTAAGCATTGGACTCTTGATTTCAGCTCAGGTCATGACCTCATGGTTCATGAGATCCAGCCATGAATCAGGCTCTGCTTTAACAGCCTGCAGAGTCTGCTTGGGATTCTCTCTTTCCCCATCTCTCTGACCCTCCCCTGCTCGTGCACATGTGTATTCCCTCTCTCAAAGTAAATAAATAAACATTAAAAAAAACTGTCTCTTGCCAAGAATATAGTTTAGTTTTGCCTTTTAATCCTGTAGGACACTTTCTGCCTTTTATTGGAATGTTAAGTACATTTACCTTTATTGTATTTATTTTTACACCTGAGATAAGTTTATTATCTCTATTTTCTTTTTTTTAAAGTTTATTTATTTCTTTTGAGAGAGAGAGAGGGGAAGAGAGAGAGGCAGAGAGAGAATCCTAAGCAGGCTCTGCACGGTCAGCATGGAGTCCCATGCAGGGCTTGAACCCATGAATTGTGAGATCATGACCTGAGCTGAAATCAGGAGACAGGTGCTTAACCAACTGAGCCATCCAGGCACCACTTATCTCTATTATTTTCTATTTGTCACATTTATTTTCTCAGATCTTTTCCTGGTTTCATTCAGATTAATCAAATTTTAATACCTTTTTACTATTATAATTCATTTACTGGCTTTTTTAAAATTATAGTTTTCTGATTTTCTTTTTCCAGTAGTTGCTCCAGGGATTATAATATTCATCCTCATCTGTCACAGTCTATTTATGGTTAATACTGTATCACTTCACATAAAATGTAACAGCCATATAAAAGTATACTTCTACTTATTCCTGTTCTTTGTGCTGTTGTTGTCATATATTTTAGTTCTATAAACATTAAACATTCCACATACAATATTATTGCTTTTGCTTCAAATAAACAAGTGTCTTTCAAAGAAATTAATGAGAGAATAGATAATAATTTACATTTACCTGCATATCAGGAATTTCCCTTTCTCTGTAGCCTTTCTGTAATTTGAGCTTTCTATCTGGTATTATTTCCTTTCAGCCCGAGGATTTTCTTTCAAAATTCTTATAATGTGATGGTCTACTGGTGACCAAATGCCTTCAATTTTGTGTATATGAAAAAAAATGTCTCTTTTTTTTCCTTTTAAAATACTTTTTAACAACAGGTTTATTGCTATATACATAAAAGTCATTCTTTCGACGGTATAGTTTGATAAGTTTTGGTTAATATACATAGTCAGATATCTATCACAACAACCCAGATATAGAATCCCTTAATCCTGAAGAGTTTTCTTATGCATCTTTGAAGGTAATTTTTTTTTTCAACTTTTTTTTTTTTTTTTTTTTTTTTTTTTATTTTTGGGACAGAGAGAGACAGAGCATGAACGGGGGAGGGGCAGAGAGAGAGGGAGACACAGAATCGGAAACAGGCTCCAGGCTCTGAGCCATCAGCCCAGAGCCTGACGCGGGGCTCGAACTCCCGGACCGCGAGATCGTGACCTGGCTGAAGTCGGACGCCTAACCGACTGCGCCACCCAGGCGCCCCTCTTATGCATCTTTGAAGTCAGTCCCATTCTCCCCTTCTAGGCCCTGGCAACAGCTGATATATTTTCTGTCCCTGAAGTTTTTGTTTTTGTTTTTGTTTTGTGTTTTACTCCACAGTGTTATGTACATG
This sequence comes from Puma concolor, assembly GCF_028749965.1. Classification (NCBI taxonomy): domain Eukaryota; kingdom Metazoa; phylum Chordata; class Mammalia; order Carnivora; family Felidae; genus Puma; species Puma concolor. The sequence continues at coordinate 41,366,084 of NC_141673.1, read as the reverse complement.
GAATCATATACTGTATGATTCATACTGTATGAATACTGTATGAATCATGTGTCTGTTCTTTCACTTAGCATATTTTTGAGATTCATCCATGTATTGCATATATCAGTAGTTTACTTTTTTTGTGGAATAATATTCAGTTTTTTAAATTTACTATAATTTATCCATTTATCAGTTGTGGGTATTTGGGTTGCTTCTGAGTTTTTAACTGTTCTGAATAAAGCTTACATGAGCATTTCTATACAAGTTGTTTTGTAGACATGTTTTTACATTTATCTTGATAACAAACCAAGAGTAAGCTTTGTGGGTCACATGGCAACACATGTTTAACTTTGTAAGAAACTGCCCCAATTTTGCAAAATATCTGTAACATTTTCTATTTCCACAAATATTGATGGTTCAGATTTTTTGAGAGAACCATTTGGCCTGCTTTCAGCCATATGTGCATACCTTGGTCAGGACAGGGTAGAATTCCCTTTTGACATTTCCACAAAGTTAAAATCAATGAGAAGGCAGTAATTCTCCAATGAAAACAAGATCCTGTCAATAGAAGAATGACTGCTGAGCAGGTAAAAATAGTGGTATTTTCTGCGGTGTAAGCCACTGAAACATGCCACAGAAGTAGACTGTTGGCTCACTGGACTTGACTTTGATACCGCTCCTAGACTTCCCAGTCATCATTTGCATAATCTTCCACACCACGTTTGACTTCTCTGTGTTACTTTTCTCTCCCTTGTGACACTAGGAATGGAATGGATGATGTTGATGAGATCAGTGCCATTTTGAGGTGAATCTGAGCCATAGAGATGAATTAAACATGTATTGAATGAACAACTTTAAAAGAATGTGTAGCTGAAGGTCTTCTCTATTTTTATATCTTTGGTTCATTGTCACTTTTAAATTGGATAAAGGACTTTTTTCTTATTAGTTTTAATATATAAAGCTATTAAAAAGGTCTAAGGTTCGAAATCTGTGTGTGCCTGTGTAATACTTTAAAGTAATTGGCAAGTGATTCATAGATTGGATTAGTAGCAATAGTGCCAATCTGGAATTTATAAGATATTGTTAACAGAGCTTCCATTTTGAAGCACCAAGGAAAGCTGCCGTATCTTACGTGCGATTCGGTCAAGCAGCCCTGATTCCTATTTGCTTGATTTCCAAACTAGTATTGGGCACACATGCTCTGAAAATCCCACAGTCATCCGGCATTCGTTGCTCTTAAACTCTTTAAAAATTTTATGCCATTCCACAAAAATTGCCTCATGGAAAGCAAAACTTATCATCTTTTTTTCAGGGGAAAATTGTTCCTGTTAATGAGAATTTTCCCATCATTGTTAATTACTAAGGGCATTAATAATAATGAAAATCCAACCTTTGATATTTGCTGAAGTGGAGTGAACTAGACTCCACTTTAACAAACTGTACATTAGTAAACTAGACTAGATGAAGCTGTATTACCAAAAATAAATAAATAAATAAATAAATAAATAAAAATAAAAAAATCTAATTCCCTAAAGAAGATGTATAAGAACTTTTTTATTTCCAACATTTTGAAGATTTATTCATCTGTCTTGCTTCCATTCTGTCCTACCAGATCAAAGACTTTTAGCCCATCTAGTAATTTTCAACTCAATGTGAGTTTCTGGAATAGCATTACTTTTTTCTATTTGAATTTCAAATCTGGTTTATGTTTGTGAAATAAAAGATTTTATGATACTATTTTATGATACTATTTTAGAAACTTGATAGTGAATAGTAAGTCATTTTTAAGGTGCAAGAGATAGTGATAAGCAGAGTGGAGAAATCTTATTGCTACCCTGATATTACTCTAACCCTATTTCTTACACAGATAAGGTGAATGGATCTTTGTCATATTTAAGTGTGTATTAAACAGGATCCTTTCTCTCATCATAGTGAAAGAAATGACAGCTCATTCTAGCTTGAAATTGAGAGGGAATATATTAGCTAACAAAACTTAGAAATTTAAAATTATGAAATGGCTTTAGACCCAAATTTCCAAAATTATATTTTTAGGATACTGTCTTTCCAATCTTAGGATTACTTTTCTCTATGGTTCCATTCTTGGGCACAGTTATTTGGGGGCGGGGGGGGGGTGGTGGAAAGGATATATATATATATATATATATATATATATATATATATATACACACACATATATATATGCTTATCAGCAGCTCCAGCCAGATGGACTTCATTAGTTAGTTTCACCTGGGTCATTTGGTGCCCTTGGGTTCAAGGATGGATTTAGTCCCTCTGAAATCATGGGTACTATTCTGAATTCTGAGAACAAAGAGTCCAAATTTATGCCATCATAGAGCTTCTGTCTTAGCCACAGATTGAGGAAGTAGAGCTCTCTGTTATTAATAATAGAAGTTTCTTAAAACTGGATTAGAGTTGCTATTTTTTCCCTTAGTCTTATGAATTTTCCGACACAATAACCATCTCACTTCTGATTTTAAGTTGCATACTTTTTCATATGTATTTATTTTTTCAATTAGAATGAATCTTTGATGTGTTTACCCACTGTGATTGGGTTTTCCTTCCAGAGCTATTATAATAGAGGGTGGCCTTACAGTCCATGATATCTGTAACAGAAAATATGATTCTCTTATAAAGACAAGACAGTTATTATTAAACAACTTCTAGCTTTTATGATTCATAATTCAAATCAAAGAAGATTACCCTGTAGTATAGCTAAGAGATATGAATTAATAAAAAGTTAATGAAATTTCAGGTAGACCTATCAGTGTGCAAACTACTCCAGAAAGCCTGGTTAATCATTTTGGGAACTAAATTAACAACAGATCTCCATTACAAATGCTGAAAAAAAATAATGTGACTTTATAAGTACACACTCTATTTCCCAAAAGTTGTTCAAAGAATTTGAGATACTTTTCTTATTACACATAAAGAGGCTTTCTTCAAAGTCGGGGCCAACTCAACACGTTGACCTCTGTTCACTATTGAGACCTGCTTTGAACCTCTACTTTTACTGTGCAGAGTCAAAGACCTGCTAGTAATAAGTTACCGTGATTATCTTGATTAGTCCTGATCAGTTTTTCCTAGAAAGCAAAAGATAGACCCAGAATGAGAAAACCTGGAAGAGAAAAGGAATGATCTTTTTGCATACTGATTTTAAGCAGATCTGTATATGTATGTTTTACCTGTTTGGGATGCTTTCCTTTCCTTTGTTTACCTACTAAACTCCTACTCCATTTTTCAGGGACCAGTTTGAATTCTACCTTTTTTCTTTTACTGCGAAGTAGTTTTAATTTTCTTTTCCTCAATGCTTCAAACCCCTTCATTTACACTGACTATGTGCCTACTGTGAATCTGCTCTGTAAGGCACTGAGTGTATAAACGTCAAGTGCCTTTAAGAGTCATGCAGAAGAGAGGAAGGGGAACAGTGTTTACAGGTAGACACCAGAGATATTGTGGGCTTAGTTCCAGACCACCACAACAAAGTGAATATTGCAAGAGCGCCTGGATGACTCAATCAGTTAAGTGTCTGACTTCGGCTCCGGTGATGAGCTCACGGATCTTGAGTTTGAACCCCACGTTGGGCTCTGTGCTGACAGCTCAGAGTCCAGAGCCTGCTTCAGATTCTGTGTCTCCCTCTGTACCCCTCCCCTGCTCATGCTGTGTCTCTCTTTGTCTCTAAAAAATAAATGAACATTAAAAAAAAAAAAAACTTCAAAACGAAGCGAATCTTGCAGTAAAGTGAGTCAAATGAATATTTTGGGTACTCACTACATATAAAAGTTAAGTTTATACTATAACATCTGTTAAGTTGTTATATGCAATAATATAACACAATAGTGTTATAACTAAAAAAGAAGAAGAAAAAAAAGTACTTTACCTTAATTTGAAAAATACTTTATTACAAAGAAATGCTAACTATCATCTGAGCTTTCACTAAGAATCTTTTTGCTGGTGGAGGGTCTTGCCTCGACCCTAATGGCTGCTAACTGGTCAAGGCAGTGGCTGCTGAAGGTTGCAGTGGCTGTGACAATTTCTTAAAATAAGACAGCAATGACGTTTGCCACATACACTAACTCTTTCTTTCATACTAGTGATTTTTCTGTAACGTGTGATACTATTTGATAGCATTTTGCCCCCAGTCAAGTTTCTTTCAAAATTGGAGTCAGTCTTCTCAAACTTTGTTGCTGCTTTATTGACTAACTTTATGTAATATTCTAAAACCTTTGTTGTCATTCCTACATTCTTTACAGCATCTTCACCAAGAGTAGATTCCATTAAAAAACAAAACAAAACTCTTTGTTCATCCTTAAGAAGCAACTCCTCACTCATCTGTTAAATTCTTATAATGATAGTTCAGCAATTTAGTCCTATCTTCAGGCTTCATTTCTAATTCTGTATCTATTACTCTTTCCACTACATCTACTTTCCGCTGAAGTCTTGGACCCCTCAAAGTTCTCCATGGGGGGTGGAATCACTTTCTTCCAAACTCCTGTTCACGTTGTTATTTTGACACCTTCCCATGAATCACAAATGTTCTTAATGGCATTTGGAACGGTGAATCTTTTCCAGAAAATTATCATTTTACTTTGCCCAGATCTATTAGAGGAATCACTCTCTGTGGCACTTATGTGGCTTTACAAAATGGATTTGTTAAATAATAAGATTTGAAAATTGAAATGACTCCTTGACCCATGGGCTACAGAAAAGACGTTATATTAACAGGCATGAAAACGTTACTGTTATTGTACATCCCCACCAGAGCTCTTCAGTAACCAGGTGTATTGTCAAGGAGCAGTCATATTTTGAAAAGAATCTTATTTTCTGAGCAGTAGGTCTCAACAGCAGGCTTAAAATATTCTGTAAATCATGCTGTAAACAAATGTGCTGTCATCCAGATTTTATGGTTCTATGTATAGAGCACAAACAGTAGCTTTAGTGTAATTCTTAAGGGCCCTCTGATTTTCAGAATGGTAAATGAGCATTGTCTTCAACTTAAAGTCACCAGCTGCATTAGGCCCTTATGAGTGAGTCAGCCTATCCTTCGAAGCTTTAAGGTCAGGCTTTGACTTCCCCCTTTTAGTTATGAAAGCCCCAGATGGCATTTCCTTCCAATATAAGGCTGTTTCACCTACATTGAAAATCTGTTGTTTAGTGGCGCCGCCTTCACAATTATTTTAGCGTATCTTCGACAGCAGCACTTGCTGCTGGACTTTGCACTTTTATGTTACAGAGGTGGCTTCTCTACTGAAACCTGATGTACCAGCCTCCGCAGCTCTCCCCTCTCTCAGCCTTCACACAATAGAAGGCAACGTTAGCTCTGGCGTAAGGGAATGTTGTGGCTGCTTTCATCATATATTCCGACCACTCAAACTTCCTCCGTTTCAACAGGAAGGCTGCTTTGCTTTCTTATCATTTGTGTGTTCACCGGAGTAGCGCTTTTAATTTCTTTCAGGAACCTTTCCTTTGTACCCACAACTTGGCTGCCTATTTGGCACAAGAGGCCCAGCTTTCAGCTTGTTTGATTTTCAACACGCCTCCTCACTAAGTGCCTTCGTGGCTAGGTTTTGATTGAAAATGATATGTGTGACTGTTCCTTTCACCTGAACACTTAGAGGCTATTGTAGGATTATTAATTGAATTAATTCAATATCTTGTTCTGTCTCAAGGAATAGGGGGCCCAAAGAAAGGGAGAGATGCAGGGAATGAGGTGGAGCAGTCATAACACGGGCAACGTTTATTAAGTTCATTGTCTTATGCCCCAAAACAATACAATAGTAATATCAAAAATCGCCGATCACAGATCACCATAACGAATATAAGACCAATGAAAAACTTTGAAATCTTGCGAGAATTACCAAAATGTGACACAGACACAGGAAGTGAGCACATGCTGTTGAAAAAATGGCACTGATAGACTCCCTCAATGCAGGGTTGCCACAAACCCTCAATTTATAAAAACAAAAACAAAAACACAGTATTTAACTTGGATGTAAATTTTAAAACACAAATTAAAGCCAAACCTTATAGATAGAGTTATATGATATGAATCTAGATAAACTATACAGAATCTTGAACCTTCTAGAGGTCCTACTATGGGCATCAGTGGAGACCAATATCAGCTTACATTACTCTTTAAAGTGATTTGTTTTCATAGTAGTGCATGTCTTAGCTGCATTTTGAAAGCCAATAGTTATTTAATAGTTCCTAGCAACAACAAAAAATCAACCAGTGATTATTCTTATTAGGGTGTGCATTTTTTCTTTTTAAATATCCTAATGTATTCCAAACGTACCATACTTCAAATCATTAAAAGTTTAGCTCTCTCCAAAACACTTAAAATCACTTAAGAAATGAAATGCTTGTGTATGGACTCTCTCAATTATGACCCCCAAATTACAAATCTGATCATAGATTTAGCTTGTGAATCTAAAACTTTTGAGTTTTCCTGAACTTGATTTTGAGCAACTGTTACCTGTTTGGAGCTCTTGAGAAATAATTAACATTTTGGATGCCCTGTGCTTTACCAATTCAGTGGATTAAAAGCAGAAGTGGAAAACTGAGTTCAAGTTTGAATTTGCCAATGTTCTTTGTGAATTTAAAACTCATTCGTCCCCTGTACCAATTTTTACATCTGGAAAATGGATGTTAATGTGATTTATGCTCCCATAGGTGCCAGTAGAAATCACTTAAAAGTGATTGGAAATATATTGCACAATTGTAATTTAATGAACAAATTAGGAGATATTGTTCTGTACTTTTTAGAGAACAAAGACCTGAAAGAGTATCTCTGACAGGACTTCAGTTCTTTGTTTCTGCTTTCTTGAATCTTCATAGAATTCCACTGACATATTAGAAAAATAGCACTGCGTGTTACTTATATTTCTAGAAACAATCTAAGTGTTTTCCTTGTTCTAGCTCTTGGCAGTGGATTAAGTGAACTAATCTAATATGCTTGGCAAAATTTCTTTGAGTAGGGTTTTCCTTTTTTGGCAGCTGCCTTTAAACATAGTTTAAAAAAATTATTTCTAAGAATTTTTATTCAATTTTTATTGGTCAGAACTTTTGTACCATGACATTTCTTGATTCCATCCCAAACCAATGACCTTATAAAACTACAAGCTGACTTAAAACACTTTTCAAATACTGTGTCACTTTGCTTTTCTCAAAGAAATGAAGTAACTGAAAATTGCGTGTTTTGGAAATAATTGCTGGTTGAACCGGTTTGGTACACAACAAAATTATTTGAGTGCTTTGCATTTTGTGAAACATCACACCCGCTTAGAATGGCTAAGTCATGTGCATCCCTTTTGTGATTTTGCATTGGAAGTGCTAGTGTGAGCCACAGAGACTCATAGGGACTCACAGAGACTCACTTTTGTTAATGTGGTCTAACCCCATGCTTCTGGATTGAAGTAGAAGGTGTTTGTTTGTTTGTTTGTTTGTTTGTTTGTTTGTTTTAAAGCTATGGCCTCTGCCCTGACTTTCATTGTCTGTGCATCACTAGTCTCAAGGGAAGTTCCTAGTCTTTCTTTGTTTTTGTATTATGATTTTCCCTCCCTGACTTCAGGGGTCAAAACTGGAAGAGTATTGTGCCAATTTTCTTTTCTCATCTCTACACTTCTGAAATCTGGGAGAAGAGGCAAGCACTTTGACCTTGAACTTATAGCTTAAATACTGGAAGGAATTACAACTAGGACCTGGCCCTTTGGTGGGTGTGGCCTCCAGTATGTTGTCAGGGACAGGTGAGGGAGGGACAGGCGCTCCTGATGGCTTGCCAGTCTTGTTTCCTCAGCTGCCTGAAGGAAGTGAGTCAGGATGTCAGTGGCACAGAGGATCTTAAAAGGAGGGAGGTATCCACAAACTGGGAGCTTTTGTCTGGAATGATGTTTTCTCATTGGTGTGAATCTAGTGATAACTTTTTTTATCACCATCAGCTGGGAGCTGAAAGAAGGCAGCTGTCCCTCCATACTCTTGGTGCCTGTGTGTGTTTTTTTCTGTCTTTTCCTCCCAGGAGTCCATGCTTTAAGTCCCTGGACTTTCTTCTCACAGAGGGAGGACATCACAGCATGAAAGCTATATTTGCTTGTAGTAAATCAGACACAGTTACTTGGTTATACTTAGATGCAGGCATGCAATGTTTAACAATATGTTTGGGGACACTGCTCTCATTCCCACTTTCTCAATTCTCTCATCTTGAACACTACTCCTGAACTAAGCTCTTTTCCAGCCCTGGGCTTTGGGAAGAGAGGCCTTCTTTCCAGTTGAAGTATCCTCTTTTAGCTGGTGGGAAGCTGCCATCCCGATAGCCACTAGGCAGCCACTAAATGAGCTCTCAGGAAATTCTCTGCTTAGTCTTCTGTACTCAGCCTCTATACCAACCAATAGATCTGAGGTTCTTTCTCCTTCAGTTTGATCTTCCTGTTTCCTATTCATTGCCTCCTGTATTTGGTTTTACCATTTCTCTGGCGGGCTATTTCTAGAGCCCTCTATGTCTAGTGAACTCAGTCTGTCTTCTCTCTTTTTTCCTCAAAACCCACAACTCTATTAAAAAGCTTTTAGTTCTTTGAATTCAGTCTGTCTGCATCTGTCCTTCAAACCCCCAGGCTATTTAAACCACCTGTAACTTGTAAAAACAAACACTGCTTTTAGCCATCCTGTGTTATTTTCTATTATTGCATTTTGTCATGTCTAACTTCGGTCTATTCCTTAAGCTACAGTCTTCTTTTCAGAAAGAAAGAGATACTCTTGTGAAAGTAAGCAGCAGAGACTAAGGGGAACCCAAGAGAGAAAAAAAATGCTGGACCAATGAAAGACATTGGAGGTTAAGGAGAAGGGGCTATCATTCTATGTTTGTCCCTCATGAATTTGTTCCACTTGTGAGAGCAGTCAGTCATCATTTCCAGAAAACACCAGTTTAAATGCACACAGGCTCCCTTCAAAGTGAAATATACTAAAAGCCCCATCCTTACGTTAAAACTCCAGAAACAGGAAGATAGCAATCACTGATGAGTTAGGAACCAACATATTTTGAGGTCCAAAAAGTGTTCTTAGTGAAAGGCCACTTCTAATTAGAATTAAAACTCCAGTAAAGTATATATTAACCTAATGTCCTAGCCAGAATATATTTATAAGGAGCCAAAGGTGCCTACAACCTTAGTTTTGCCTGTTGAATTCTTACTCACTGATGGTAGTAGTGAGTCCCAGCTATGGATATTTCTTTTCAAATGGAGCTCATTTTAATTCACATAAAAGGCCAAACAACGCAGATCTCTCTGAGATAGCAACCATTGCCTTGCAGTTCTGTGGACTAGAGTTTGCATGGAAACAAAACGAACTCATACATACAAATTACTCATGTTGATGAACAGGCAAGCAAGTGGATAGAAATCACTTAACACAATTACTCAGTTATATTTCATAAATCATGCTCTATGGCTAATAGCTGGTTTTCTCAACAAAGTGGACAATTGGCTCAATCCTGTGTGGATGTCTGTTTCTGTGATGGTTCCAGAGTTCACAGCTGCTTGTGGCTGTGGCCCCAACTACCTTTAGTTCAGATATCGACTGCCCTACCGCCCCTCTGGAGTCAGGGTCCTAGCTCCAGCCAGCAGGGCTTTGTTTCTTCCACTTAAGACAGTGCTAGGACCAAGAAATGGCCTTTTCAGTTGGTTACATTTCATCTAAGTTGGCCTACCCATACATACCTATGCATATTTGCACGCTTATTTAAGTGTAAAAAAACACAACTAATTTGATCATCTTAAAGAGGGAAGTTGATGTATGTATGCAGTGGTTTCTGATTTTTTTAAGCATTTGTTTTTCTATTCATTTATAAAAACCATATATCTTCAAACAAAAATCTTCTACAAGATTGTATATCTTCTACAAAAATAAGGTGTGTTCAGAAGTTATCCAGCCATGCTGTATATCTGCACCTATCTATTCCTTTCGTGGTGGAGGTTTAAAATTTGGCTTATCATGTGTTCATTTTACATCCTGTTTTTAACTTGTAGAGTGAACAGTTTGCCAACCTAAAATATTAGTCTGAAACTTTATTTTAATGATATGTCTGTTCTTAATTTCACATTTAGGTGAAAGTCAGTGGTGTTTAGTGAAATACATAGAGTATATGAAGCTCATGCAATGTTAAGAAGCCCTCCTGTTTATTTTGTTTTACTCTTTATCGTGTTTTAAAGATTCATTTAATGATCTTCCTTAGATCTTTTCTATATGACCTTTTGAGGTTTTTATTTCCCCTGTTCCATCCTTACTTTTTTTATCTCTTTCCATCCTAAGATGAATTATGGATTTATACAAGCCAGAAATGGAAATAAAACAAATGTGTATAATATCTTGTGGTGGCTAACGGCATGCATGGTCTTTGCAGTCAGACGCCGTGGATCTGAATCCTACCTCTAACATTTACCAGTTCAGTTGATGTTGTGGACTACGTAATTATTTGTATTTATTTATTTAATTGTTTCTAAAATGAGAAGGGTAATATTTCCTAGCAAAATCAAGTGCTCAGTTGGTGTTAATTGCTATTAATAATAATAATAATAATAATAATAATAATATATTACAACATTTTTGTATGAAGGAAATACTTTATCTTTTTCTGCATGGCAGAAAATATCATTCAGTTTTCTAGAGATAAAAAAGATGTATTTCTCTGTTTTCTTCTGGGAATATAGTTTGTTATATGTGCAATGCATGGCTTGTGATTGACATTTGGAGAAATTCCAAGGAAATTGATGTTACAGGCTCTGCTTCTCAAAACCTTGCTCAAAAATTGAGGATAGAAGGCATAGAGATGTCAAATTACTGTAATTTAGAAGTGTGAGAATTGAAGCTCTGAAGAAATAGCCAGAATAATACCACATGAATGGGTAGAGAAGATTCAATGCAACCCTAAACCATACTCAAATTTACCCTTGGAAATTCATCAGTTGACACTGTATTTTGTTGTTCTTTTCACTTGCTAGATGCATGCTACATGTGCCAATAAGCCCTCTGCACAATCACTGCTTGATAGATCTAGTTCCTGATCTGTTGGAACTTGTTCAACTTTGTGTCCTACAGCCTATATCAAATCTTTTTAGAATTGAAGGCACAGGCCCATGTGTGGGTTAGATTCCATTCCTATTCCTCCCATATAGATTTGAATAAGGCTACTTTAGAACATTACTGTAGTACAATTAGTAATAGGCATCTGTCCTTTAGATTTTGAAGAAAATGTTAAAATATATTAGTGTCAATATCATTTATCTATGGCTTTGTTTATAATAAAACTTCTAAACATCTCTGAATCCAATTTTTATTGTGGGATTGAAAGATTTTGCTTTCAAATATATTATGTGCTGTCTAGAGGGAAATTTTCAGTTATTTAATTCCCTCCTTTTATAAAGTATCCCTTACAATTTGGGAATCTTTACTATTTGAAATAGACTATAGGAATTAAGTTTATATAAAGGTTATTAAAAGTTCCACTTGGCATAAATAATTGAATAATATTGGGACACTGGGTTGACTCAGTTGGTTAAGCATCTGACTTCGGCTCAGGTCATAATTTCATGGTTGGTGGGTTCAAGCCCTGTGTTGGGCTCTGTGCTGATAGCTCAGAGGCTGGAGCCTGCTTCAGATTCTGTGTCTCCCTCTCTGCCCCTCTCCCGCTTGTGCTTTGTCTCTCAAATATGAATAAATGTTTAAAAATTAAAAGAATTAATATTTATAACATACAGATTTTTCAGATCCCCCAAGTATCTTTACTTAAAAATATATTTACTTTTCATGATTTAACCCACAAGAATTTAATTTATATTAAGAGCCATATAAGTGTTCATAGGTGGCAAGTCACTCTTGGTAGTAATTTGGCTCTCCCACTGAAATTGTAACCACAACAACTAGAAGACATGAGTTATAATCTTATCAATAGAACTGTTTTGGTAACCTGGCAATTGTGATGTTAAATCCATAAGAGAAAAGGGAGCATCATAGGAAGTATGATTTGAGGATTAAATTTGAGTAAAATGTATCTTTTTTTAAAATTGAGATACAATTGACATAAAACATTGTGTTAGTTTCAGGTATACCATATAATGCAATTATGTTACTAGGTATTTACCCAAAGGATACCAAATACTGATTTGAAGGGGCACTTGCCCTCTGATGTTTATAGAAGCATTATCAGCAATAGCCAAATTATGGAAAAAGCCCAAATGTCTATTGACTAATGAATGAATGAATGAAGAAGATATGGTACGTATGTACAATAGAATATTACACAGCCATCAAAAAGAATGAAATCATGCCATTTGCAATGATGTAAATGGCGCTAGAATGTATTATGGTAAGCAAAATAAATCAGATAAAGATAGATACCGTATGATTTCATTCATATGGGGAATTTAAGAAACCGAACAGATGAAATAGAGGAAGGGAAACAGAGAGGGAGACAAACCATAAGATATCTTTAACTATAGAAAACAAACTAAGTATTGCCAGAGGGGAGGTAGGTGGGGGATGGACTAAATGGGTAATGGGTATTAAGGATGGCATTTGTGGTGAGCACTGGGTATTATATGTAAGTGATCAATCACTAAATTCTACCCCTGAAACCAATAGTACACTATATGTTAACTAATTAGAATTTAAATAAAAACTTGAAAAAAATAAACACACAACATAACAATTCAATATTTGTCTATATTGCAGAATGATTCCAGAATAAGTCTAGTTACATCCATTATGATACATAGTAACACATTTTTTTGTTGTAATGGGAACTTTTAAGATTTACTCTCTGCACACCTTTGAAATATGCAATACAGTATTATTAGCTAAAGCTGCTATGCTGAAAATGTACCCTATCTTTATTACACCATTGAAAATGACATCTGTAGTCAATGTTCATCAATATATACTTGATATAGAGTGGAATCTAAATTTTTTAATGTTTATTTATTTTTTGAAGGAGAGAGAGAGAGAGAGAGCGAGTGAGCAGGAGAGGGGCAGAGAGAGAGGGAGACACAGAATCTGAAGCAGGCTCCAGCCTCTGAGCTGTCAGCACAGAGCCCAACCTCAGGGCTAGAACTCAGAAACTGTGAGATCATGACCTGAGCTGAAGTAGGACGCTTAACTGACTGAGCCACCCAGACGCCCTTGATACAGAGTGGAATCTAATCCTAAGTAAAAATGTCCACATTTCAGCTATTAAAATGAACTTTGAAACTTTTATTTCTTTGTTTTATATTGTATCTACTTCCTATTTTTATTACTTTTGAATACAAATGCTTATTATTTTAAGAAATATTTAGAACAACAAATATTTATGTCTGTATAAGGTAGTTATTAAATTATTAGAATATTTAAAAATTTATATTTATTTCATACAGTATTAAATATTTTTAAAATTTGTAGCTAGTGAAATATAATTTTTACCCAAAAAGAAATAGGGTTAATAAATTGTTATAACATAGATGTTATCATGAAATGATATCAGTGAAATGAAATTGGCCATTACTGAGGACACTATTTTTTAGATACATTAAACCATTGATGATATTTGCAGTAAAGTCCTTTTGCCAATCTTTTGTTACTATACTGCAGGATGTCTTATTAATTAAGTAGACACATATGGGCTGAATATCAAAGCTTTGCTGACTCAGCTATTTTTTGCTTCTTGTTGTGTATTTTCTCTGCATAGTATGTTATTTTTCTGAGTGAAGAAAAAATTATGGTAGACTTTAGTCCTTGTTGTCAGATGCCATTTATTTTTATTATGAGGGCATGAGGTCTTTATTAAATTATTTTTTAGGTACATTTATAGGCACTACTTTATACCTATGCTGCAGATTTTCAGAGAGATGTAGAGCTGAAGCCATTATCCAGATTTAGAGGCAAAAGGAAAATCATTGTATTTCACAAGTACAGTATATTTACAAGTTATATGTACAAGGTGCAAACCTATAACTGTAACTTTAAACTTCTTAGAGTTTGTCAGACTCTTATAATGAATTTCAAACAATCTCATTTTTCAAGTTTCTTTCCAGAGTGGAATCTTGAGGTCATCAGTATTTTTTCTTCTAAATAAGAGTTTATATACTGTAATATCTATCGGTTTTTAAAATAAGTTTTGCACTTCAAGAAATCTAATTGCATTTCCCAAAAAGGAATAATAAGATTTTCTTTTCTTTACACATCTGAACAATTGCATTTGTCCAATCTAGAATACAGTCACTGATTTAGAGGAATAGAAGAAATAATCATGACCTTTAGTTTTCCTGCACATTTTTCAGTTATGACATAAAAATTTATAAACACCTTATCTAAGCAACTGAAATCATTTCTCATTTATAAGTTCCCAGAGATAAAAAATGGCAGATTCATAAATGCTGGATGTCATTGGGAAAATGATACATCACTTTCTCAATGATAGAGAATTTTAATTTGGGCAGTAAATTGTGCTTTGTAGAAACATGTACTTTATATGAAATATTTATTTAAACGTACATTAAAACAAAATTATGTGTAACACTATACTTGTACCGCAGAGAAAAAGAATGGGCAAGAAATGTTATTGTTCTCAAGAAACTTGTGTAATGGTTAGGGAGAAATTATTAATTATAAGTAATATAGGGTTGGGCAAAGTATATTGTGCAAAATAATCACTAATTCTTGTGTTTCTATATTTTTTCAAAGGATTAATAGTTTTAAAAATTCATTTTTATATTATTACCATCATATAACTAAGTTTATATATTACTCACATTTTATGAGCTGTAAATATAGAAGAAGTACAAGTGAAATTATTTTTTCCCCAGGATCACATAGTAACAAATCGATTTACCAATGAATGAATCTAAATGCCCAGTTCTTCTCATGGACTGAAACCATGGATAGAATCCTAGACTTAACAGAGTTCAACAGATATAACTTAATTCTAAGCCACACTACTTACTATCTCCTTACTTAAGAATTCTGTGCCTTAATTTTCTTACCTGCAAAAACGGGTATATGTACAATTATCACCACACTAGATTTTGATGAACATTAAATGAGATATGATTGAAGGAAACTAATGTGTCAAACAGATTAGACACTTATGCTGACAGCAGAAATCTTATAGAACAAAGCTTTTAGGAAACTGCCTCTTAAGTTCATTATACAGTAAGCATTGTAGTAAAGACTAAAGCAACTGTGCTATGCAGCTTGCTGAAAATTAAACACGTTTGTGCATGAATGTATGCATATGTGTGAATGTGGGGAATTATTGAACATCTAATTTTTTATGCTTCCTTTTTTTAATTGTAGTAAAAACACATAACATGTAATCTACCCTTTAAAAATATTAACGGTACAGTATGCTATTAACTACATGCACATTATAGTACAGCAGATGTCTAGAACTTTCTCATCTTGAAAGACTAAAAGTCTATACCCATTGAACAGCAACTTTCCGATTACTCTCTTCCTCTAGCCCCTGTCTACCACCAATCCACTTCCTGCTTCTGTGAGTTTGACTGCCTTAGACACCTCGGGTAATTGGAATGATACAGTATATGTTATTCTGAGAGTGGCTTATTTCATTTAGCATAATTTCTTCAAGGTCCATCCATATTGTAGCATATGCAGGTGTTGGTGGTATAGTGGTGAGCATAGCTGCCTTCCATATTGTAGCATATGTCAAGATTTCCTTCTTGTTTAAGGCTGAATGATATTCCATTGTATGTATGCGTCACATTCTCCTTATCCATTCATCCATTGATGGATGATTGGAGATTTCTATCTCTTGAATATTTTGAATAATGCTGCAATAAATACGACAGTGCAGGTAACTCTTTGAGAGACCGCTTTAAGTGTTTTTTGGATAAGTACCTGTAAGTGGGATTGCTGAGTGCCATGGCAATTCCTTTTTTTTTTTTTTTTTTTTGAAAGGAAGCTCCATACTGTTTTC
This sequence comes from Puma concolor, assembly GCF_028749965.1. Taxonomy (NCBI): domain Eukaryota; kingdom Metazoa; phylum Chordata; class Mammalia; order Carnivora; family Felidae; genus Puma; species Puma concolor. Next base: position 41,350,129 of record NC_141673.1, on the reverse strand, counting down.
TTTTTTTTTTTTTTTTTTTTCAATTTTTTTTTTTTCAACGTTTATTTATTTTTGGGACAGAGAGAGACAGAGCATGAACGGGCGAGGGGCAGAGAGAGAGGGAGACACAGAATCGGAAACAGGCTCCAGGCTCTGAGCCATCAGCCCAGAGCCTGACGCGAGGCTCGAACTCACGGACCGCGAGATCGTGACCTGGCTGAAGTCGGACGCTTAACCGACTGCGCCACCCAGGCGCCCCGCTCCATACTGTTTTCCATAGTGGTTACACTATTTTGCATTACCCCAAACAGTGCACAATGTTTTAATTCTTCATATCTTCATCAACATTTGTAATTTTATTTTGTTTTATTTTTATTTTTTATAATGGCCATCCTAACAGGTATGAAGTGATATAGCTCTTTGTGATTTTGCTTACCATTTCCCTGATTATTACTGATGTCGAACATATTTTATATACAGGTTAGTCATTTGTGTGTCTTCATTGGAGAAATACCTGTTCAAGTCATTTGGCCAATTTTTAGTAGGGTTATTTGTTTATTTACTGTTTTATTGTAGGCATTTCTTACATGTTTTGGATATTAAAGACCATGACAAATACATAGTTTGCAAATATTTTATCCCATTCCATAGATTGCTTTATAATCTGTTGGTTGTTTCCTTTGCTATGCAGAAGCTTTTTAGTTTAACGTAATCCCATTTGTCTATTTTTGCTTTAATTGCTTATGCTTTTGATGTCATATCCAAGAAATCATTTCAATGTTATGTTCATGCTAGTGTTTAAAAGCTTTTTTTCCCTGTGTTTTATTCTAGGATTTTTATGGCCTTAGGTCTTCTTTTTAAGACCATTTAAGGCCATTAATCCATTTTTGAGTTCATTTTCATGTATGGTATAAGATAAGGGTCCAGTTTTATTTCTTATGTGAATGTCTCGTTTTCCCATCACCATTTTGTTGAAGACTATCCTTTCCCCATTGTTATATTGGCACCCTTATCAAAGATCATTTGACCAAATATGTGTGGGTATATTTCTGGGTTCTCCACTCTTTTGCATTGGTCTGTATGTTTGTCTTTATGCTAGTACCATACTCTTGATGACTTTTGCTTTGTAATATGTTTTGAAATTAGAAGGTGTGAGGCCTTCAGCTTTGTTCTTCTGTCTCAAAATTGTTTTGACTCTTCAGGGTCTTTGGTGGTTTCATATTAATTTTAGGATTTTCTTTCTGCAAATATACATTAGAAAAAAAATAAACCGGGTCTCTTGTAGATAGCAAAAAACTGGATTCTTTTTTTAATCCACTCAACCCTTCCGTGTCTTTTGTTTGGCAAGTTTAATCTGATACATTTGATTATTGTTTGGTATGGATTTGCTATTGCCATTTTGTTAATTGCTTTCTGTCTTACAATTATTTTGTGTCATTTTCCCTCTCTTGCTTTCTTCCTTTCTGATTTGTTGGGTTTTTTGAAGTGATATGCTTTGATTCCATTTTCTTTTTCTTTTCTTATAGATATTTTCTCTGTGATTCCCATGACACTCCATAAATATCGTATAGTTCTAACCATATTTTTCAAGCGCATAACAACTTAACTTTAATTGCACACAAAACCTGCTTTTTTTACTCCTCATTTTACCCACACTTTGTTATTGATGTCACAAATTACATCTTAATACATTGCATATCCATTAACATAAGTTTATTGTTATAGTTATCTTTTACACTTTTGTCTTTTAACTTCTCTATACCAGAGTTAAAAGTGATTTATGTATCACTATTACAATATATTCTGTATTTGTATAAGTTTCATAGTGTGGTCTGAGTCTGATTTAGAGATTGGTTTTGTTTATTGTTTTGTTTTGTTTAGTTTTTTTTTCTAATAAAATTAGAGGACTTGACCCAAGGAATTCACTGTAAGCTAGGGAGCTAGGGACAGTCATTCAACATGTCTGAAATTCTGTTCTGTCATTTGTAGAATTTGAACACTAGTCAAATATTCACCATTACTTTTGTAAGTACATTGTAAGGGTATAAAACACTAAATGAATTGTACTGATTGTGTGTAATGACTGTAGGATATATCCTGAATATGTGGATTTTTTTCCAACCTAATTCATACAGTTCATTTTGACAGCTGCTATTTTCCCCTCACTATTAGCATTGCAAAGACATTCAAGTCTACTGCAAATTCTGAGTAATTGAAATTTCATTGTATCTTCTCTTTATGTTTGGCTTACTGCCCTCACATGTATGAATGCATCTATATCCACTTCAGATATGTTAAATCCTAAAATTCAGTAATTTAGGTAGATGTTTTACATTTAAAAAAAATTTTTTTTTTCAACGTTTTTTATTTTTATTTTTGGGACAGAGAGAGACAGAGCATGAACGGGGGAGGGGCAGAGAGAGAGGGAGACACAGAATCGGAAACAGGCTCCAGGCTCCGAGCCATCAGCCCAGAGCCCGACGCGGGGCTCGAACTCACGGACCGCGAGATCGTGACCTGGCTGAAGTCGGACGCTCAACCGACTGCGCCACCCAGGCGCCCCAGATGTTTTACATTTAAATTAGTGCTACCTGTAAGTAAGAAGCATTGATATAAAAACATGAAGCATTGAATCAAAAGTAAAAAGAGTAGCTTTAGTTATTTGTTTATCTTTGCTAAATCAGTAATTCTTACTATTTTTCCTTTATATTAAGATAATTAAGTATTACATTCAGGATCTGGAATGCTGAAAGCCATATTAACTTCTACACACCCATTTTTGGAAAGTGCTCTGTAGGAATGTAGCAATTACCTAGTACATTTCCTCAAGGAATGCAAAGCAGATTGTGACTATTATCTGATTCATGTGAGGTAGCATACATTTTCCTTTATTGAAGATCGCAAAGTCTATTAATTGAAGGAAAATTCTCTTCAGAGGCTTTTCTGATTCAGGAAAACCAATCCAAACGAGGTCTGAAAACTGCATTGTTCTGGATTTTTGTAAGACATGGAAGAATAGCACACCTGAAAGAATTGTGATTTTACACTGTAGCAACAATTGCCATAAACCATGTGTTCTGTGTGTTGAAAAGGAACTGAAACCCAACTCAATTTTCTTTTGGACAAATGTTTGCACTGAAGAAAACAACGATGAAACCCACTAACAACCCTTTCAACATGCATGTCTTTGTGTATTCTCTTGTTTTAAGAGTGGGATTTCTATAGAAAATGAAAGACATGACAATTATTTCAGTCATGTTTGGTAGTATTTTTCTACACTATCTACTGGCCTGTGACTGACATAGTTCATTTGATAGGAATTATAAAGCACCCTTCCTTCAGAAAAAGGGATTCAAGACTTCCTGTGATTAATATACTGGTACCGTTTTATGAGAAGTGTGTGCTGTGGATTTATATATTAAAGCACCAGGTAGTATAAAAATGTTGATATGGTATGTGATAGCTTTCAGATTTAGAATATTTAAACCTTGCTTCTACAAAGCCTTATGCTGGTAATGCTGTTTAGCAATAACTTTTGATTACTAAAGGGGTATGAGAATTTTCTGTGTTTTAAATGGGCAGTATTCATATTACACATAAATTGCAGTGATGGAAAAAAATGAAAACTATTTTGCTATAGTCTGGGAGAAATTTTGTTAAATAATGTTATTATATGGGTCATTGAGTTCTTTAGAGTCTTTTGAAGAGCATCCAGGCTATTTCCATGCTTTGTTTATATGGGGAAATGGTTTAAATAAAAGAATGATCTGAACTATTTTTGAATTAAGCCAAATATTTACCTTATGGCATTATTGATAGAAATTTTGTCATGTTCCTTGGAAATCATGAAATGTTTATGGGGATAGCAATTTTCTAGCCAAAACCTTACTCATGAAGTTCAGTTCTCTGACTTTAGGAATGATTGTGCTTTTTCTACTGCTTTGCCATACTTGGCATAGACCTCAATGAGGCTCGGTCCAGATGAATGTATACAGTCTTTCTTTCTGCTGTGACTGAATACACGAACATTACCGTAGCTTTTGTGTGACTGGTTCTAGTGATTTTCCGTGTTTATGTCTTTCAGATTCTTACTCAGTATTCTCTTAATTTGTGGTCCACTCTGCAAAATATGTAGCTTTGTATGTATATTGTTGTCCATTCTTCAACAGATACCTGATTGTCTACTATGTGCCACACACTTCGCAGAGTAGTAGGATGCAGAGGTGACAGTGGCATGGTCTGTCCCTCTTGGAGATGGTGTGATAGTCCAAACCATCTTTTCTCAGTCCCCTTCCTTTCCCTGCCTTTTATTGAAATGCCCATCAGTAAACTACACTGAAGGGTAAATCGCTGTATGCCTTAGCCTTTCGCCTTTACAGAATTCATGCCATTTAATTGTCACAGTTAGTGGTATCAGAAAGTTTTGAAAATGTTTGGACATATAGGATAGTGCTGCGCTGAGGGATTGTGACGAAGAGATGTCCTTAAAGAGGCTGGCAGGATGCTTCGGCCATGTGGAGTCACTGAGCAGATATTTAGCAAGTCGCACACACTGTGTGCCCAGTACTCTGTAGGCTGTTGGGAAATCAGTAATAAACAAGGTAGAGATGATCTCTGTCCACTTTATGTAAATAAATCTCACATTTCAAATTATGACAGATGCAATGAAGGGCTTGAATCTTCTGGCTCATGCATCTTATCCCAGCAGGAAATCCAAGTACAAAGGCAAATTATAATTCCTTGGTTGCTTAATGATCATGGGAATAGAGGATTAATGCGATTAATGGGCAGATTCTGATCACTAACCATCTGATGCCCTTTCTGTGTCTTCATATACATTTAGGGGTTATCTTCTTGGTAGACTTAACATTTTGTACCTATATTTCAGTCACAACAGATACCATGATAGTTTGATTGTTTCATTTCTGCCTTTTGCATACAGTGAATCATACAGTGAATGCTTTCAATATAGTGATGAGTCTTTTTCATGCTAAATTCCCAATGTTTAGTCCTTGATATATACATGATTTTAAGTAATGGATACATCCATTCATTCAGTTATTCATTGAATATGAAAGTTCATAGTTGTCTCTGACTTTAAAATTTTTCTATTTGTTACTTAAAAATTTGCCAAACAAATGATTACATCTTGGTATCCATTCAATGGAGATAATAATACTTATCTCATTATCTTACTGTGTAATCAGATAATATCATGTGTATGACATATTTTAACATTATTCCAGGTATTCATATAAGATCTCAAGAAATGTTATGTATTAATGACACTAAATAATACCACATTCTAAATCTAATGAGGAAAAGTTTGGCACAGTTCTTATAAAAATGCTTCTTTTATATATAATCCCAGGCTGAGACTCTATATATGGGTACTTGTGTATTTGTGTATAGTCTTATAATATTTGATCCTGCTTTTTTCCATTTTTTTTCTTTTAAGAGCAGAGGTTGAAAAAACTCATGATGTCTACAAGTAAATTAGCTCAAAGATGTTCAATTTTGGAAGGAGACTTTAAAGTAATCCTTTGTGATATGCTTGTATTATGATTGCATACCTGGAACTACAGAAAAAGTTAAAAATGTATTTAGGCTGATTTAGAAGCAATAAAGATGTTGAGTAATACCTTAAGTGTTAAAATTTGCAGTAAATTATTTCTGTCAGTGCTACAGGATTCAGCAATACACTGTGTTTGCCACCAGAAGGGGCTGGAGGGAAATGAAACCAGCTTCAATGAATGCTTTGCACTAGGTTTTTCCCTTTATTCTTGGTGTTCTCTCTCTCTCTAGGTAATTTCCTGTGCTCAGTGGCAGATTTTCATATGGTTTTGATAGGATATTTATGAAGTTTCAGGGAATTGGTCATATGCACAAACAAAAACAGATTTCTAATCCGTTAACCAGTAAATAACTAGAAAAGTCTTTAGGGAAAAAAAAATGTATGAGTTATTTAGGAACATGACATTCATATAATTGATAATATTTTATACTTCTTAAAAATTCTTTCATGTCAAGTTTGTGAAGAAAGCTTATGTTTTATGCTAATTTAAATTTGAAAGCTTTCAAAGGTCAATTTATCTTGCACTCACACTATGATGGAGATGAGAATGGTATTGCTGAGTGTATAATTGTGGAGTGCATTTCCTAATCTCATAAGTGAATTCACTATCCTTAAAGACTTTGCTGTCTTCCATCTTTCCTAAATATAAACTATCAGGTGTCCATGTGTATTTTATTCACAGAGTATATTTCAGACAGTTTAAGCATCTAGGAGATGCTGGTAGTATTAAAAAAAAATCATTGTGGGGCACCTGGGTGGCTCAGTTGGTTGAGCTTCCGACTTTGGCTCAGGTCATGATCTCACCGTCTGTGAGTTCAAGCCCCGCGTCGGGCTCTGTGCTGACAGCTCCGAGTCTGGAGCCTGCTTCAGATTCTGTGTCTCCCTCTCTCTCTGACCCTCCCCCGTTCATGCTGTGTCTCTCTCTGTCTCAAAAATAAATAAACATTAAAAAAAATTTAAAAAAATCATTGAGGATTTGCCTTTTCTTTCTCATTCAGTAACTATGACATATTTCATAGATTCCAAAATCCATTGCTTGTTTTAGTACTGCTCGAAAGGTGCAAGAAAATGTTAAAACCGTAAAAGGACAATAGTATTATCCTGGGAGCTATTTCTGTCTTTCAGTGCTAAAAGTCATCAAGCTGTATAGACATTTTCTAAAGTCCTTTTGTAATATGAATGTACCTGATGAAAATGTATTCATTCATCATTTTAGCAAGAAAAATTATGAAATTTCTCTGGATATGTTCTGTCTACATTTTTACTTAACATGTCTTTGGGGAAAAAAATGCTTGCGTTTGTGAGCCAGATAGTTTCTCCAGATTTTTTTTTTTTTTTTATTTCATGTGTTGAGTAGAAATATGGCAGTCTGAAGCACAGTGTTAGAAACTATACTGATCAGATAGGACAAAAGGTAGAGAAAATACAAGTTGTGGAGAGCTTGTCCGCAAAACCATATAAAATTTGAAAAGGAAAAAATACGTGAGAAGTCTCCTCTTCACAAATATTCTCTTATGTTAGCTTCCTGTTGCTGCTGTAACAAATTAGCTACTGCAGACTAATGTCTTAAAACCCAAAAGTATTTTCTCTTAGAGTTCTGGAGGTGAGAAATCCAAAATGGGTCTCATTGGGGTAATATTAAGAATGCAAGGCTACGTATTTCCTGGAGTTTCTGGGAGAATTCATGCCCTTGACTTTTTCAACATCTATAGGCTGTCCACAATCCTTGGCTCGTGCTTCCCTTGTGTCTTCAAAGCTAGCAGTGGCTGCTTGAGTTTCTCCCATGCAGCTTGACTCTCAATCTGACTCTTCTGCTTCCTCTTCCAGATTTAAAAGACCCTTGTGACTATATGGGGTCCAACCAAATAATCAAGGATAATTTCCTCATTTTAAAGTCAACTGATTAGCAACTTTAATTCCCCCTTTCCCACATAATGTAACATATTTACAGGTTCCAGGGATTTGGGGAAGGAGCCATTTATCTACCTGCCACATCTATCTTCTGTTAGAGGACTATGTATATAATTTGTATTTTTGTATTTTTCACCTGTAGTTCTGATTTGCATTTTCACACATCGACACTTTTTAGTGTATATTTTTTCACAGCAACAGAATACTCCATGACAAGAATTTACTCTAATTCATTTGCCCACTTACCTAACGTTGGCCATTTCACCAATTCAAAAAATATCTATCGTGTTCCGATTATGTGAGAGATGTTCTGCAAAGAAATGTGGGTTTAATTATAAACATGAAAAAGCCTCTGCCTTTGAGGAATTTATGAGAAAATGGAGGAGAAAAGAGAGTAAGAAATTAATTAAAATATTATTAATTAAAATTCCAACATAGGCATGAGAATAAAGAATAGGATTCCGTAAAAATGGAAAGAACATTGCTCATGTGGGGAGTCAGGCATGAGTTCATGTGACATTTAAGCTGGGACTGGAAGAACGGATGGATCTATACAAGCACAAATAAAGACCACAAATCAGCAAGTAGCTTGGCAAGTTGGAGGAATCCGAAGATGTCAGACAAGTCTCCTCCTTGTGAGGACGAGATCGACTTAAGATAAAGATAGAGAGGTAGACAGAGTCCAAATCATATAAGGCTTAACACGTCACAGTAAGAATACTGAATTTTGTTTTATAGACGGGAAAGCTATTGATTCCTTTTAAACAAAGGAGAAATCCAGTAAGGTTGCATTCAAAATGATCCCTCTGGCTGCAGCGCTAACTAATCATGAATTAAGGAAACAGAAGTAAAGGGGTAGCAGGGGACTGTGTTGAGAAATGTCCACAGTTTGTTAATGGAATGGATAGTGACAGTGGCAAGAATGACCAGCAGGTCATTTACTTGAATAAGTATAGGCAGGGAAGAAGCAGTTGTGGTAGGAAGATTGGGTTCGGCCTTGAATATATGGAGTTTGAGAGGCCTTCGAGTCGTAAGCATGGAGGTTCAGTGGTGAGTTTAAGAATTTATTCAAGATCTCAGAGCTCACTTTGGGCTCGAGATACATTTGGGGGAGTCTTGAGTTTACAGAAGGCAACAGTAAGCATAGCACTGAAATTAAGAGAGGGAGGAAAAGACATTGCTTCCTATTTTAGCTCTTAAGAGGAACAAAAAACATTTTTTGCAAAAATAATTGTGTTTTGCATCATTTAGAAGTAATATTACCAAATTGAAGGTATAACTGTTTCAATATTGAACTGAAGCTTACACGGCCAATAGGCAGACAAAATTAGGGAAAGGCATTCCAGAGAGAACAGCATAAGCAAAGGCCACGAGGCATGGAGAATGTATATGGTTCAGCAGAGTTTGGAAGACTTAATATGAGGAATGGGAGAAGAAATAATACTGAAGTATTTAACACGGGCCTGTTTGTAATGGGTTCTGTTGGTCATGGTAGGAGAATTCAGTTTGCATATACATGAATAATATTTATTTAATACTTATATGGAGATGAACTTGTTCTAAGAATTTCCTGCTTATTAAATCGACAAGTCTATGAGGTAATTAATGTCATTACTCTTATATCTTAGATCACTAAGGCACTCAGAAGTTAAGTAACTTGCCCTAGTTTTTTTAATTTACTTTTATTTTTTTTAATATTTTATTTATTTTTTGAGAGCAAGAGACGGAGTGTGAGTGGGGGAGGGGCAGAGAGAGAGGGAGACACAGAATCCGAAGCAGGCTCCAGGCTCTGAGCTGTCTGCACAGATCCTGATGCAGGGCTCAAACTCGGGAACGGTGAGATCATGACCTGAGCTGAAGTCAGACACTTAACTGACTGAGCCACCTAAGCACCCCTAACTTGCCCTACTTGTATAGCTGCGGAGTTACTGTGCTAGAACTCAAGTCCGGGGAGTCTGTATTGCATAGTGGACAGCCACTGTTGCCCAGCATTCTTATAATTACTCTTTTTTGGGGGAAACTGCTCCCTTGTTTATACTGCTGGCAATCATTTCCATTCTCACTGGCTATCAGAATGGTCAATGAACTCTACCCGGCCTCATTGGTATCTTACTGTAGGATTTTAAAAATTAGAAATAAAGCAGTAGAGATCCTTGCTTCCCTAGTAGCAAAGCTGGTGCAATGTGCACTCCAGTTTGCAAGTGACTGTCATTCCAGTGTTGGGGACATAGTGTAGTTCAAATGCCTAAGACACACCAAGAAAAGCATAGAAGAGATCTTAGAGAGTCTATTGAAGTTCTTTCGAATGAACCGCTGATTCATTCCGGTATGATGGGGGCAGGCATCCCTTCCAGCAGTTGGGTCATATGAATTAAAACAAAAATGCCTAAAGTTGCATGAGTTGGTTACTATGGCTTGTGAGCAAAAATGTTTCATTACTTTTCAACAGGCAACAACGTAAAAATTGTTTGGGATGGCTCTCACTTGTAGTTATATGGAAAGTGCAAGACTAGAGACAGAAAGAATATAATTGGACTATTTCTGTAGCCCAGGTAAATTGATGAAAAAATGGAGTAAAGCATTAGCACTGAAGGTAGAGAGGAAACAGATCTATAAAACTTACTAATTCAGTCATACCTATTGAATCCTATTTTAATTTAAATTCAAATTAGTTAACCTACAGATTGGGAAGGGTAAGGGACATGGAGGAAATACCTAGATCTTTGGCCTAAGTGGTGAGTTGGAGGCAGTGATGGCTTGGGGGTGGATGAAATAGCCCAATTTTGTAAATAATATCCAGAACACACTTGTATATGCTGAGGTGAAGAGAGGCCCGGGCTTGATATATATAGGTTTGGACAATTATCAGTATATTGGTCTTAGAATGTAGAATGCCCTTATTGATCCTTGCTAAAACAGTTTTAGTGGCAAGAAAGAGATAGAAGCCTGATTTCATCATTGAAAAGGAAGAGGAAGTCTTCTACTTAAACACGGAAGATTGAGTTCATACGTTTACTTTTACTTCCTCTGAAATTCCGCTAAAGTGCTAGCAAAGATAAAAACCTACATGGTAAAGAGATGGGGGGACTATATGAGTGAGATCTATGGCATGTGGGAAAGTGAAAAGGAAACATGGTCAACAGAGTACAGAAGTTGAAATACAATTCGTTGAAGAAGGGAGAGCCAACAATATACATCGTTTTACCTTAGGATGCTAAAATGGCTCAGGAATGCAGGTCACAGGAATCACTGAAAAAGGGGATGAAAGATAGCTGAAATTCAGACTCGCTCCACAGCAATGTGATAAGTCCTCTTCAGTCCTGAAATAAGGAAGGTGGTTTACTCACAGGTGAAATTGAACCAGAAATAATATGACCTCAGGATATCACACATAATACAAGGCCTGAAAGAAGGTAATCCATTGATGAGGTAGATCCTAAATAGAGAAACATAAAATCCTTCTTTTTCCAGGATGCAGCATCCAAGCTTTTAACTCCTTAGATAAAGGAATGATAGAATTGTTTCTCAAGAAAGGTGAGTGAAGGATAGAAGAGATTTCTAGATGTTGACATCTAGAGCTTCTGTGATGAAAAGATACAGACTCTGCTCTTTCCTATAAGACCCATGAAGCAGTAACGTCTACTCATTCATATTGACCTCTCAATCTACTTTTATATGCATCACTTTAACATAGACTGCCAAGGAATCGGGTATTTGTGAAATTCCTTTAATGTGAAACAAAATATATGGGCAAAAATCAGGAAAAATAGTTACGGAGAAATGAAAACATTTGTAATACACATAGCAAAAATAAATAAATAAAAAGTTTAGATAAAAAATAGAATATACATGAGAAAATAGGATGAGATTTTTTTTAAAGAGCATTTAGGGGTGCCTAGGTAGCTCAGTTGGTTAAGGATCCAACTCTTGATTTTGGCTCAGGTCATGATTTCACAGTTTGTGAGTTCAAGTCCTATGTAGGGTTCCATGTTGACAGTGTAGAGCCTTCTTGGGATTGTCTCTCCCCCTCTCTCTGCCCGTCCCCCACTTGCTCTCTCTCTCTCTCAAAAATAAATAAAAATTTTAAAAGGAGCTTTTAGAGAAAAATAAGATTTTAAGAAATGAAAATGTATGATTCTGGAAATTAAAAAAAAGAAATAGTAATGTGAGGTTTAGTAGTTAAAAGTGAAGAAGACACTTAGAAAACCTAAAAAAAAAATAACAAAAAACCCAACAGCAACCCAAAAAACATAGAATCATAATAGGAAAAAAAAAAGAAAGTAAACTAAAAAGTCTAGTATCCTAATTAACATATTTAATCAATTTTTATCAAGCATCATTATGTGCCATTTATTGTTCTAGATGCTGGGGACATCTCAGTGAATAAAATAAAATCCTATTATCAGGAGTCCCAGTAAGATGGCATTCAGAAAATAAAAGTGAATAAATTAGGAATGAAATAATTTATATATTGAAAAATCTGACGTAAATATTAAAGTTCCAGATTGAAATTGCACATCAAATAATGATTTTTTTAAAAGGCCTGTCATCATGAGATTTGAAGAATCAGGATAAAGAGAATATCTTAAAAGCTTTCAGAAAGGAGGATAACTTTCAAAGAAGAATGTCCTTAAAGGCAACAATGCTAGCAGTACTCATAAGGAATTTGATATTATGCTAATTTCTGAATTATATGAGGATTAAAAACAAAAGAAAACTTACAAATAATAAATCCCATAAGGGGTTAATATCCAAGATACATAAAGAACTTACACAACTCAATACTAAAAACAAAACTAAACAATTACAAAACGGGCAGAAGACCTGAACAGACATTTTTTCAAAGAAGACATACAGGTGGCCATCAGGCACATGAAAAGACACTCAACATCACTCATCATCAGGGAAGTATAAATCAAAACTACAATGAGGTATCAATATCACCTTACACCTGTTAGAATGGCTAAAATCAAAAACAAGAAATAACAAGCTTTGGCAAAGGTGCGGACTAAAAGGAATCCTTGTGTACTGTTGGTAGGAATGCAAACCCGTGCAGCCACTGTGAAAAACATTATGGATGTTCCTCCCAAAGTTAAAAATAGAACCACCATATGATCCAGTAATTCTACTACTTGGTACTTAACTTGAAGAATACGAAAACACTAATTCAGAAAGATATATGCACCCCTATGTTAATTACAGCATTATTTACAAAAGCCAAATTATGGAATCAACCTAAGTATCCAATGATAGGCAAGTGGATAAGGAAGATGTGGTATAGATATACAAGAGAATATTATGCCCCATAAAGAAGGATGATATCATGCCACTTGTGGCAACATTGGATGGATCTAGAGGGTATCATGCTAAATGAGATAAGTAAGACACAGAAAGACAAATATCATATGATTTCACTCCTATGTGGTATCTAAAAAAGAATAAACAAAAAGCAGAATCAGATCTATAAATAAAGATAACAAGCATGGTTGCCCGAGGGAAGGAGGTGGGGGGGGGTTGGCAAAATAGATGAAGGGGAGTGAGAAATACAAGATTCCAGTTGTGGAATGAGTAAGTCACAGGAATAAAAGGCACAGCCTAATGGATATAGTCAATGATATTTTAATAGTGTTGTATGGAAGATGGTAGCTACACTGATGAGCATAGCGTAATGTAAAGAATTGTCAAATCACTGTTGTACACCTGAAACTAATGTAACATTGTCAACTACCAACATTAAGACATTAACAAAAAGAACGGTATTTCAAAAAACATGATATTGAAACTTTACCACTCACATTATTTACAGTCTATAAAATGAAGGGATTAGGTCAAGAATGAAGATAGCATGGTGTTCATGAATAAGGAGTCCTAACACAATAGAGGAGTGAAGGTGATTTCCAGAAAAAGGAAGTTCAGGACAAGGGTGATGCCTGCATACTAGGCTTGTGCAATAGCTCCTCTTGATTGTTGGAGTAGGAGGGAGGGCTCCAGATGAAGGTCTTTCAGAGGAAAGAGAAGGTGGAAATGTTGGGTTATCTATCCTGTGTGCTGTATCCCAGAGATTTACAGAAGAATTAGGAACATAGAAAACTATGCAGATTTTTTAAAAGAGGCAATTAATTCCAAGAAAAACGAAACGGTGTGTAACAGAGTAAATGATTTTATGATGTGATACATGACCTAGCAGTAAACACAGTTACTTGGTTACTATAATATAAATACTGAATATACATTTCTATCCAAACTATGATTGGAGAAAGCTCATCAGGGAGTAAAATTTGAACTATGAGAGAGAATCATCCTCATCTTCCATATAGGAATTCAAGAGATGGTTGAACTTTGAAATAGTAAATAGCCTGGATATTGTTTGTACATTTGAGATAAATTCTATAAGAATTACTTAAAAGAATTAAAAAATAATTAAAATAGTTACCTTTAAGGAACTGAACTCAGTGATGATACAGAGGACTGTTGTCATTAAAATATTTCAAGTAGTATTTAATTTTTTAAAAGGTTTGTAATATTTTACATATGGAATATGTAAATATGTAATATTACATATGGAATATGTAAATATGTAATATTACATATGGAATATGTAATATTTCCAAATATAAGATGTTTATATTATAATAATTAAAAATTAGAGAATGGCTGCTTGAGGGAGATTGCAAATATAGCACAACTGTAGCTAGAATTAAGTTGTGAGGGGCAGAAGAAAGAGACGTGAGAAACCATTGCTGCATTTAACACTGAGGGGAAGGTTGATTTTAGTATGGAGAGGTATGAACTGGTTTATAGGATACAGAGATGAAAACAGAAGTGAAGAAAAGAGTATGCAAACAAAGCAAGAAATAAAAGAACACACAAATTAAATTTCCTAAGTAGTAAGGTTTGCATTGAACCACCAAAAAGGTTTGGGGTCACTGCAAATTTCTTCCTCTTTACCAGGGTTCCTAGTGCCTTCTCCCTGCTTCCCCCATCCCAAACTCAAGAACCTATTCTACAGCCATGTGCAGGAGTGATGAAGTAGAGCTATATCAGTTGATGAAAATTTCCTGAAAAAAAATATGGCCTTGAAATGGAAAGAAGAACAGAGGGGGAGGGATTTATGAAGCTTGACATTAACTGAACTTGAGAAGAATATGCCCTCACAGAGGACATTTCTATACAGAGGGAGATTTAAGGAGAGGCTCTTTTCACTGCTGCTGAAGGTGTTTCCATGAGTGAGTGGTACTAAGCTATAGGACCTCAACATTGCATCTAAGTTGCTTGATTATTTTTGTGAAGTACTCCCCAAACTTAGGTAGAATTCAGCACTTCCTATAGGTATTAATACATATAATTTTGGTGATTATTGCTAACATTTACTGTGAGGCTACTTCTGGTCTTATTTTCATTGCTTTATATTGATTGTCTCATGTAATCCTCACCACAACTCTATGAGATAAAAATGGCTTTTTTTTTAGGATGTATTTTTATTTTTTTAGTGAGAGAAAGGAGGAGAGAGAGAGAGAATGAATGAATGAATTAATGAGTGAATAAATGAATGAATGAATATCTTAAGCAGGTTCCCTGCTCAGCACAGAGCCCGATGCAGGGCTTGATCCCACAACCCTGGGATCATGACCTGAGCCAAAATCAAGAGTCGGATGATCAACTGACTGAGCCATCCAGGTGCCCAGAGATAAAAATTGTTTTCATCCCCATTTTACCAATGAGAAGAACAAGGCACACAGGGTTTAATTGGCAAATGACACCCAGCTAGAGAATGGAGGAGTTGACATTTAAATCTGCGTGTCCTGACTCCTCAGCCTGGTTAGTGTGGCTAGTCATTATCTATGTCACCTATAATTACATTGTCGACAGAGGAATAGCAAGCACACAGGGCATGAAGGTGAAAGAACAGAGTATACTTGGGGAATTGAAAGTAATTATGTAGAGTGAGAACATAGGATGTATTGTGCACACGTTAAAGATGTATGTGGGAAAGTGGTAGAGAAAATCAGTAGACATCAGAGAAACTGATTCACAAAGAGCCTTGTTGTCATATTGAAGACCTGTAGGCTTTACCCTGATAGCTAGAAGGATCCACTGAAAGATTTTAAGTGAGAAAATAATGTGAATGGAGAAAGGGTTCTCTGACATTGTAGAAGATTGTTGGAAAGATCTAAAGAGGGGATGCAGTGATGAGAACATTGAAGAGACTGACACTGATTGAGGTAGAGTTCCAGTAGGCGTAAGAGGAGGGAATGGATATGAGTGACAAGAAAATGATACAATCAGACTTAGTGGAAGAATGGGTAGGGGAGGAATAAGGGTGACTCCTTCTTTTTTGGTTTGGGTAGTTAGGTGGGTGAAACACTATTCACCTGTATAAGAATACCAGGAAGAAGAGCATATGAGAGATGAGGAAAATATCAGTTCAGTTTGAAATGTATCAACTCTGTGTGACCTGGGAAACTTCTAGATAGAAATGTGACCAAAGGGGTGCCTGGGTGACTCATTCAATTAAGTATCCAACTTTTGATTTCGGCTCAGGTCATGATCTCACAGTTTTGTGAGTTTGAGCCCCGCATTGGGCTCTGTATTGGCATGGAGCCTACTTGGGATTCTCTCTCTCTCTCCTCCTCCTCCTCCTCCTCCTCCTCCTCCTCCTCCTCTCTCTACCCCTCCCCCACTCATGTTCTGTCTCTCACAATAAATAAATAAGTAAACTTAAAAAGAAAGAACTGTTCACAAGTGCATCAGGATGAAAGTCAGAACTTGGTGCAGAAAATCTAGCAATCTGTCAACTTGATAGATTCTCTTTTTTTACATCCTGTCTTCCGTGAGCCAGTCATTTTTTTTTCCTCTGAATTCTTGCTATATTTGTGTTTTTATCTGCATACATAAATTGGTTCTGAGACCCAATTTCAACATGTGTGTGTAGAGGATTCTCCCCATACCTGCAGCAAATAGTTCTTGCATCCCAGCAGGACACCAGCCGGATGTCCAAAAATTCAACTCAGTTCTAATGTTACTTACCCAGAGATAGCATCAGATTCCACAGGTTAAGAATTAAGTCTCACAAGACTATCCCACCACCCCACCACATGCACACACTTCAGAGGCAAGAGCCCAGGCTCTTACCTGTACTTCTGACCTACTCACTATAGACTGGAGGTTCCCACGACCCCCTCCTTAGACTTCAGAAACCGGTTACCAGTCTAGGTTGTTATCTCTGCTTCTGCGTGACTGGCTGCAAATTAGAGGTTCCCATAACCTCCTTTTTGGGTTTAAGTAATTTGCTAGAGCAGCTCATAGAATTCAGAGAAACTTTCACTTACTGGGTAACTGGTTTATTATAATAAGACATAACTCAGGAACAGCCCGATGGAAGAGTTGCATAACACAAGGTATGAGGAAAGGGGCATGGAACTTTGCAAGCCCTCTCCAGGCATGCCATTCTCCCTCATCTCCATGTGTTTACCAACCCCAAACTGCTTCCTTTTAGGTTTTTATGGAGGCTTCATTGCATAAGACACGATTGATTAAATGATTGGTCATTGATGATTAATTCAACCTCCCTCTCTCCCCCATAGAAGTCAGGGGGTAGGACCTCTAATCACATGGTTGGCTCCATTGGAAACCAGTCTATCAGTCTCTCCTTCCACGCTTTGGAAATTGCAAGGATTTAGGGAGCTATGGATGAAGACCAAATACATATGAGAAATGTATTCATTCATATGAGCAAATATATATTTCTCATAAATCACAAGATTGCAATACTTTTTTTATCTTCATGATGAACTTGAAATTACAGGCCATGTCCATTTGTCCTTCTAATTCCCTAGATTCCATGTGTATGCTACCTGCCTGATAATCTCTAAGAAATATCTTGTTGATAGCTGGATCTCTACATGTGAAATACCTGGCATAGAACGAAACAATTTTTAAGGATTGTCTGATGACCCTTATAGAAGTCAGAGTTACAGTAACTAAGTTTGAGGTTTTCAATTTGCGTACTTGGATATAATTTTGCAGCCTGAGCAGATGATCTACAACCTGGCCTCAAAGATCTGTATGCAGTAAATTGTAAGATGTGCCTTATTTTTTTTTTTTAACCTCCAAATGTGGAAGGGATGAGTCAGCCTATCTTGAATTTTAAACTGCCAGTTCCAGGGACACTGCACAACCCAAAGCCATGCCTCCAGCAAATTACTATTAAATATATTCTCTGCTAGGCAGGACTGCCTAATATGTCAACTGTGGCCAGTTCCTTTAAGTAAAAGCAAACATCAGGAAGCAAAAACAACAGAATTACTACTGAAGAGAGTGGAAAGGTTACTCTCTTCATTTGCCTTTGAACATCCGATGTTTTTGTTTTTTGTTTTGTTTTCCTGCTGGCCTTGATGTTTTATAAGAAGAGGCATAAGTAACTCATTTTACCAAGGACAAGATGAAGGTGAATCAATTTTCTCTCTGAAAAAGCAAATAGTATGCAAATCGATGTCTAAATGTCAGTGAGTACACTGTGTTTGTGCACTTGAATGGTATCATAAACCTTCCTTTGCACAGATACCAGGAACATGAGATTATTCACCTAACTACATATATTAGGCACAACAGGATAAAGAAGATATTTTAAACAAAATAAATGGAAAATTATGCAGAATGTGACAGAGTCTTTTAAAGTCTTATTCCTATTGAAAATGAGTGTGCTGGAGATTTGTTTACAATGTCATTTTAATAAGAGTGCTAGAAAATGATATTTACCTTCGAATATAAACACTTAGTTTAATTATCCTTAAATAGGATTTGTATGTCAATGCAAGCGAGTGTGTGTGAAGAATATTATTAATAAATATATTACCCTAAAGGAGAGTGTAGGTCACTGTTCACCATAGGAGCTCAACAATGGTTAGTTGAATTTGAAGGATGTAAAAATAAGAAGAAAAACATGTTAAACTCTCCTGTAAGCTGAAAATGCCCCCTGGCAGGAGCCCAATTTTTTTTGTTTTAGGTTGATTAAAGACTTTCTTAGTATTCAGGGTGATTGTTTATCTTGTAAAAATTTTTCTGTAGTTTCTGTACTATTAGAAATTATTTTATCATTAATATCAGAAATATATATATATATATTGATTTTTGGAAGACAGATTATAAAAACCTACTTCCTTACTTTAAAGTTTGATTTTTCATACCTGCCCTTTGAATCTGCTGTTGTAACTCCAAACACAACTGTTCATAAAAGGAGGTGCTATGTGCAATGAATGAGTGAATACCACTACTTAAAAATGTAGCAAAATGTAGCATTTGCTTAAAAATGAAGCAAAATCTTTAAAATGTTTAAAAGAATTATCAAAATAACAATAGAGCATTTTTAACACCACCATTCCTAGGTTTGATTAGTATGCCTGCATCCCTCTGATGTCTACACTTCCCATCTGCTACCCAAAGACAGATTCTAAAATGGACTTACCGATCTTGTTAGCCATTCAGCTAACTATGTCTTCTTGCAGTGTATCTTCATTACATTTTGCAAAGACACTCTGGAAAATCTGTAATGCTTGTAGTTGACCACTATTACATTCTGTATAACGGATCCAAGTAAACATTGTTCAGGTCATATGGATTAGAAGCTATTTCAGAAAGAAAGGAGGGAAGGAAGGGAGGAAGGAAGGAAGGAAGGAAGGAAGGAAGGAAGGAAGGAAGGAAGGAAGGAAGGAAGGAAGGAAAGGGAAGGGAAGAAAGAAAAAAAAAGAAAAAAACCTTATTTGTTCAGTCTTACCAAATAGTCAAGTAACGTTAAATCAGTTTTCTCCTACTGATGGTCAATATATACCACAAATAGATGTGAAAACCCTTCCCAGATCCAGAAGCTGTTTTATATTTTTGTTGAAATATAATGAATACCTCAAAACTTAATATCTTCAAAAAACAATCATTTGCTCGTGATTCTGCAGTCTGGGTTGGGTTCAGCTGAATGGTTCTTCTGCTGTCCTGCTGGTAGTAACTAATGTGGATTTATCCAATTTACAGACTGGGACCTGGGATCCACTGGGCTAGTGAGACAACATAGCTTTTCTTTCTTCTATGCAATCTCAATACCTCTTCTCTCCATGAGGTCCTTCTGGAGGAGGTAGATATACTCCTTACATGTCAGTTAAGAATTCTCAAGAGTGCAATTTAGGCTTAGGACAGATTATAGTTAAAGTGAAACACAAGTTCACAGGGATAGAACTCTGACAAAAGCACAAATACTGGAATTTGTGAATCATTGGGGTCCACTAATGTAATACTATTCTAAAGAAACTAAATTCAAGATGCAGTGTGTATGCACACAGCCCCTAGGTGGCACTGTAGGTCACTATAAGAGTCTTGGCTTTTGCCCAAGATTTAGGTCAATGAGTGACATAGTCGGGTAAGTCTCTTGGACAGTGCTGTGGAGGATGGATTTTAGAAGAACAAGACTAGTGTCAATGAGGCCAATTCAAACGTAGTGCAGTAATCAGGTAAGATGTGCTTTGAGCCCAAAATTAGGCTACTTTTTTTTTTTCTCCTAAAATTTTCTTCAGCCTTCTTTTAACTCTGGGAGAGGATGAAGAAATAAAGATGTGGGGTGAAAGACAAATTTAGGATGGTTCTCTGTGTGTTAACACTATCCAGTCAGATCAGGGAGGCAGAGAGAACATTAAAAAAAATCTCTTGGGGTGCCTGGGTGGCTC
This sequence comes from Puma concolor, assembly GCF_028749965.1. NCBI lineage: Eukaryota > Metazoa > Chordata > Mammalia > Carnivora > Felidae > Puma > Puma concolor. The sequence goes on along the minus strand of NC_141673.1, from coordinate 41,329,954 downwards.
AGTTGGTTAAGCATCTGACTGGCTCAGGTCATGATCTCGCAGTTCGTGGATTTGAGTTCCATGTTGGGCTCTGTGCTGACAGCTCAGAACCTGGTCCCTGCTTAGGATTCTGTCTCCCTCTTTCTGTGCCCCTCCCCGTTCACTTGTGCTTGCACGTTCTCTCTCTCACTCTCTCAAAAATTAAAAAAAAATTAAAAAATTAAAATCTATTGACTTTGATGTTTCTTTGGAGTTATAGGCAGAAATATGCACTAGGCACATGACTATGTGGGTTTGGAAGAAGAGAGATCTAGAATGGTGATAAGACTTAGGAGTCCTTAGCACAGAAATGTTTTTTTTTTTGAAGGCTCAGGAGAGATTGAGCTCACCCAAGGAGCCGTCACAACAGGAGGAGGGAAGTATATCAGGATTCACTAAGGGTCATTTACAAACTCTACATTCTAAAACTCTACCCTGTCTCCCAACATCACAGGAGTGGAGAAAGGAGCATGTGTACTTTGAAAAAACTCCCAGGTGCTTCTTTTATATTTTCTTCTCTCCCTGAAGATGTGGGCATTGATACTGTTTTAAAATCACTTCTGGAGATTCTGATATATGCCCAGGATTAAGAACCAAAACTAAAGGCATATAAAAAGGGAAGAAGGGTGAGCATTCCATCTGGGGAAACAAAAGTCAAGGGAACAAGGCCAGACTTGGTAACGTTATCTACAGATTGCAGGGACAACTAAAGAATATTAGCAACTGTCACAAATTTAAGGCTAAGTTTGTATATGTTATTTCTGGGAAGGACTTATAGGGATTAATTGGGCTCTTCAGCTACTAGTAAACCTTCTGCCTTTTAGGAATTCAACGGTCATTGCTTTTCTGAAAGAAGTGTTTCCAGTATTTTCCATTGATTTGATGATTGAATCTGATCATTTTCTAGAAAGGTTCAAGCATGCTTTCCCGTGATTTTCTAGTCCTTTTCGGGTGAAAGTTTCACTACTTCTCCTCTGAGCCTTTGCTCAGAGCCTGGAGCCTTTTCTGTCTTGTCTTCCCTTGATACCTTGCCCCATCCCTTTTAATGTGGGCATCCTTTAAGATTTCCTGTCTTCAAGTTAATCTTCCTCCTCATATTCCTGAATGTATGCTTTAATTTTAGCTTCCTTCTCTTTATTCTGTAGTGAATCTCTCATGATAGGGAGTCTCATCTGCTTGGATTCTGGATTGCAAATCAAATTTAAACTGGTGATTATGGAATTCTTTCTTGGGCTTGAAAAATCTCTCTTAATATTCATCAATCTTGTCATCTCCTTTTACGTCTTTACCTTTTACATTTTCTTTTAAATGTTTATTCTGAGAGAGAGCATGAGAAGGGGAGGGGCAGAGAGAGAGAGACAGGGAAGGAGAGGATTTCAAACTGTTTTCATGCTCAGAGCAGAGCCCAACGCGGGACTAGACCTCAGGAACTGTGAGATCACGACCTGAGCTGAAATCAAGAGTCGGACACTTAACTGACTGAGCCACCCAGGTGCCTCTACCTCTTTACCTTTTGAACTTCTTAACTTTTTACTTTTTTAACTCTACACTTCAGATCCTGATCTGCAAAATGGAGACAGTTGTACTGTCTTCCTGGCAAGGTAGTTGGGAGGGTTATGGAAAGTATTAGGTATAGAGCACCCTCTACATTGGTGGTCGCTTAGCAAGTACTCTGTAAATATTAGTTATCACTGGCTTCTATTGGCACTTCCTTTTTTCTCCAAGTTTATTAGCTTTTCTAAATAAATTAGCAAAAGTACAATGAACGGGAGCTGGACCTAAAAGTGTGCAAGTGGGTGCACATACACACACACACACATATATACATACACACATATATCTTGATTTGGGTGGCGGTTACCCAGGCATGTACATAAGCCAAAGTTTAGTGAGCTTTATATTCAAGACTTAATGCATTTTCTAGATGTAATTATACCTCAGTAAATTACTTGGGATAAAAAGTGTAATTGGAAGTAGAATAGCAAAGTGGCTCATGTTGTGGGTTCTGGAACTGGGTTTAGGTTCAAATCTTGGCTTCAGTACTAATTGTGTGATTTGAGGCAAGGAATTGGCCTCTGTATTTCAGTTTCTTCTTTAGTTAGATTTTGATAAAAATACCTGTCTGATAGGGTTGCTGTAAACATTAAAGGGGGTAATTTAAAGTAGTGCTTGGCACATCTTACATGGTACAGAAATGTTAGCTTTTAATTGTTTTTAAATATATTTTCTTAAAACAAGGGCATTACATATTTCTAAATATGTATCATGTTCTGTGTAATCCCATATCTTAGCATCTTTTTTTAATGTAGAGAATAAGGTTTTATACTGTTTTGTTACCTCTGTGTATGTTCACCAGTGAAGCATGAAGCTACATTTACTAAGAGCAAACTCAGCATTCATTGACTCAGTGGATATTGACAATTAAGGTCGTACCAGATTAAAAAATAAGACAGTTTTTATTGGAAAAACTGATTAAATTGGGTGTTTCTAGCTAGTAGTAAAAATTGTATCTTAGTGATTTAAGCCAAATCCACCCAAAGCATAACTACTCCTTTAGCAGCAAATTTAAAAATGATACAAAAATAAATTTGTGAGAAGTAAACAGATTTTATTTTAACCTCAACTATTCTACTCAACCTTTCAGATCCCAGAAAATTACAGTAATAATAAATTGGAATAATGTCAGATGATGGAAAATTCAAATCCACACGGATAATTGTCTCTCTTAAGTAGTGAGTGGCTATGGTTCTGGAGCTTTAAACATTGAGTCTAAGAGACAAATGTCCTAGCGTTTTATAATGATTCACACAGTGACTTTTTTCACTATAATTTTAAATTGTTTAATCAAATCTTAATACAAAGTGTAAAAGCTGTTTGAGTCATTTGTATGAATTAGAATAATGTCATCAATGCCTTAAAAGAAAATTTATATTAATTTAAGTTGATAATAACCATATTATCAATTAATAACATTATCTATTTTTTCAGTTATACAATCAAGAAAAAGATGCCACTTTATTTCTAGTTTTGGGTTGGGAACTTATGAATACCTTTTATTATTGCCTACCAATTATTTTCAGTTCCTATTCTTGGTAGATTTTGCATGTCTTTCTAAAACTTCCACAATGTAGTTATAATCTCTATGTAGACATGAGAAAACTAACATAGCACTCAGTTTAATGCTTAAATATGTTTCATTGGATCTGTGGACATTTTCCTCTTTAATGTAACATTTCTAATATGTAGAAAACTTGTACAAAGTATCTGAATAAAGACTAAGAAAATATCCATTTAGAAAGCAATAAGATGATATATAACAGAATAAAGACCATCAAAGAAGTCAAAAAACACATTATTGGTTGGAAGAAACCTGATTTTGCCAAATAAAAATCTATGGGAAAATGTATATGCTATATATTGGGCTAGGGGTTGCTCTTTTATAAGTTAACTTTGAAAGGGTATGTTAAATAATTCATTTTGGAAAAAAAAAAAAAACAGGATAACAATGGAATTAGAACTCATCATACATTAATGAAGGCATATTTCCAGCTAAAGGAAGTATTTCACCTGTCATAATATACTGCTAAATCCCATTCTCAGGTTAAGACCACATCTATAGTACTGGATGCATTCACAGGGGACATTTTCTAAAAGAATAAATGGAAGGGTAAGAGGTCTTGAATGGTCTTCAGTGGAGAGAAGCTGCCGTGATTACCCTGAAAAAGAGAAGGCTAGCCAGTAGACTACAGAAGGCAGAAGTAGAACACATGAGTGAATAATGCTTGGAGGTGAATTTCGGCTCCTGGAAGAGAAGCCTCGGCTCTTTTTGGCACTCTCCAACCATGATGCAAGCTTGTGTGCAAAGAGGTGAACTCCCAAATGCTGTGAATACTTTAGCGGGGTGAGGCCGTGTCAGGGATGTGAGGATCAAGGTTGGGAGAAAAGGGCCAGAGGAATCCTGAGCAACTTTCTGGCCCTTGGTTTTTCAGATAAAAAGAAGTGCCTGGAAGTTTGCCAGGTGGATTGTGTGTTATTAGATTAAGAGAGTCCAATATCAAAAAAAAGATAGTTTATGGGGAGGGGTGCCTGGGTGACTCATTAGGTTAAACATCTGGCTTTTGACTTTGCCTCAGGTTATGATGTAATGATTCATGGAGTCTAGCCCTTCATGGGACTCTGTGAGGAGTCTGCTTGGGATTCTCCCTTTCCCCCTCGAACTCATACTCTGTCTCTCTCTCCCAAATTAAATAAATAAACTTAAAAAATAGTTTATGGGAAAAGTATTCCTTAAAATGTCATTCCTCACTGGCTGTAAAGATTGGAACTAATATTTGTTGATTTTAGAAATAATGTTCACAGGGGCTCCTGGGTGGCTCAATTGGTTAAGCGTCCAACTTTGGCTCAGGTCATGATCTTGCCATTCATGGGTTCAAGCCCTGTGTCGGGCTCTGTGCTGACAGCTCAGATCCTGAAGCCTGCTTCAGATTCTCTGTCTCCCTCTCTCTCTGCCCTTTCCTCTCTTTCTCTCTGCCTCTCCCTCACTTGTGCTCTCTCTCTTTCTCTCCAAAAATGAATAAATGTTTAAAAAGTTTAAGAAATAAAATAACATTAACAAAATAAAATTGGCACACATAGTAAGAGAGAAGAAAATGAGAAAAAAATGGAGAAATGAAACGAAACAAAATATATAAAGTATGATACACTTAGCAGTTTTTATTTTTTTGCTCACCTATATCAACTTATTCATTACTTTTCATTGTTATAAATATAATAATCTGAAGTTTTGGACTTAGGTTGTTACAGCTATTAATTTTTACATTATATATATACATTTTATACATATGTACTTTTAACTTTTTGTACTGTTTTCAGTGTTGTTTTTGCCATGCCTACTACATTTAGACAACTTTTACTTAACTTATTTTTATTCTGATTGCTAACATTTCTTTCTTGTTCAAGATCTGTTACATTTGAATCATTATTCACTCACCTAAGTAAGGTACATGTTCTAATAGTTTGATAAATAGTTTGAATTACTGATAATGTCTTTATCTTACCTTTATATATGAATAAAAATGTGGTTAAATAGAAAATTATTGGTTGGTTATTAAAATTGTAGACACTGGGGCATCTGGGTGGCTTGGTTAAATGTCCAACCCCCATCCCTGCTTGCACATGTGTGTGCTCTCTCTCTCTGTCTGACACAAACACACACACACACACAAATTGTTGGCATTGCTGAATTTTATTTAGGAATTTTGTTTTGCAGATGAGTATGATGGCAAATTAAGGTCTTTCTTCATTGATAACTAATTTTTTATGACTTCATGCTTTTTGGCATTAATTGATCTTTATACAATAGAAAATGTAAAAAGTGGCTATAAGCTCTTATTTAATTAATTTGAATTCCTTTGTTAAGAACATGGTGATCTCTTGATTTTCTTATACAGCCTCACAAAATTTGCCTTAAAAATTACCATTTATTCTTCAATAAATATTGAGGATCTTATTGCTTATTTTTATTGTTTCCTCACTCATTACACATAAAAATCTTTAATTAGTGACCTGCCTGTGCATCCTTTATAGAAATTGTCTTCCAGCTGTTTTTGTTTGTTTGTGTTTTAGAAATAGAGAATAATTATTAGGAATGCAAACAACTTAGAACAAAGGATTTTTGAAAGAGGTAAATGAAACTATTTATTTACACTTTTTGATTTTAAGACCTGCTATAAAGCTCCTGTTATTAAAATGGTGTGGTGTGGATGAAAGCACAGATATATACATCAGTGGAAGGGAATAGAGCATATAGAAACAGACCCACACATGGTGAATTGATTTTTGACAAATATGCTGAGGCAGTTGATGGGATAAGGAAAGGTTTTCAACAAATGTTTCTCTAACAATTGTACAGTCTTTTGTTTTGTTTTGTTTTGCTTATAGAGAACCTAGTCTTCCCAAGCTGAAAACCCTGGTATCTCTCCCTCAAAAATGCCTGTCTTGTCCTGGTTTTTAAAATCTTAGGTTTCTGCAAAAGGGGCTATAGAAGTGAGTGAGAAGCCTCATGTATAGCAAAAGGACTTCTCTATTTAATAAGTGGAAGCATATACAGGACACTGAGTCTTTCTCCTGAGTCTATTTCAGGGAGCTTGTAAACAGTGGAGCTTCCTAGGATTCTATATATCTCTTTGTTATGCTCAGATTTTCACTGTGGTGTGGGATTTTTTTGTTTGTTTTTGTTCTTTTTTCCCCAAGTGTTTTTAATGGTATATTTATTGATTTAAAAAAAAGTAGGGGGGGGGCGCCTGGGTGGCGCAGTCGGTTAAGCGTCCGGCTTCAGCCAGGTCACGATCTCGCGCTCCGTGAGTTCGAGCCCCGCGTCAGGCTCTGGGCTGATGGCTCAGAGCCTGGAGCCTGTTTCCAATTCTATGTCTCCCTCTCTCTGCCCCTCCCCTGTTCATGCTCTGTCTCTCTCTGTCCCAAAAATAAATAAACGTTGAAAAAAAAAATTAAAAAAAAGTAGGGGGGAAGGTATGTCACAGAATGAATAATAATGTTTGAAATATTTAAATATTTATTATCAGAAATCATAATGGATTTTTGAAGATAATGAACTTAAAAGAGTGCAGTGGTTCTAAAATAAGTCCTCAGAATGTCCTTTGATGCTAGATAATTTCATCTGTCTATGTGTGATTTGCATTTCAAGGGGTGAACAGTAACTATATCTCTGCATCTTGTTTTGGAAAATGAGGTGTTAAATAAGTGTGATGAGGAACTCTCTAGTATAACCATATTTTATTTAAAAAAACTAGCAGTCTAGGACTAAGGTATTGTCTTTTGTTTAAAAACAAGTGTTGCAGTAATTTTTCTGATTTTCATATCATTGGAATTTATCAAACAAGTTACTAATTAAAACAAGCACTTTATTAATGGTAAGTATTGTATCATCCATTCTTCATGACACTGAGGCTATCTTCTGCCCTCTTATTATCCCAGTAGGAGTTTAGACCACTTAGCCAGGTGGAAATCATTGGTTCTTTTGAAAGCTGGAAATATATGAGTTAGTTGGATGGGTGAGAAAGACATGATGATAAAGGAGCAAAGTACAATTGATGGAACAAATTGCCTAGAAGACTGGGGTTAAGCCCAGGAGCATAGATAAAATATATTTCCTTGGAAAGGAGCTGAATGAAAGGATGTGTGCAGATGAAGCCAGCTATATCTTCAAGTGGGGAGAAAGGAGCTTCAAGGTGCTATCTACAGAAGTCATGATCTAAATCAAGAAGGAGAGTTTATGCTTAGTAAATAATCCTTGGATGAGTTGAGGGCACTTAGGGAGGAGGAGACTGAGAAGATTTGAGGATAGTAGGAAAGTTTGGGCTCAACTATGGAGGAGAATGCAATCAAGACTCCATTAGGGCTGAATCAAAGGCTTGCTGAGTAATCATGAGGGCTATGTGGAGTTACATGCATATTCTAAGTCAAACAGGATAGCATTGCACCTTTCTGGTAGTCCTTGATATAGAAGAACAAAACATAAATAAATAAACTTCTAAAATAAATGGGACCTTGATGAACTCTCAAGGAATACGAGAACACGGATCTATATGGGAAAATGGATTAGAGATCAAGACAGCCCTACTCTGAAAACTTAGACTAGACATCCATGCAGACCCCACAAGATTAGCTAAAGACCTAAGGTCAAAATATAGGAACATACCCTAGGATCCATTAGTAAAGAGCAATAGCCTGATTCCCAATTGGCAAGCTGATAATAACAGTAAAATAGCAATTAAAAGAAAACCTATTGCTGTAGTACAGCTTCTACTATTACTCTTTGTTGAGATCTACTCTGTATACTTTACCTACATCACGGGTTGATGAACATTTTCTTATAGAACTAGGTAGCGTATATTTTTGGCTTTGTGGGCCATATTTTCTATCACAACTGCTCAGATCTACCATCAGAGCACGAACACAGCTTTAGTCAATATGTAAATGAATTTACATGAAAACTGCAGGAGGTTGCCCAGAAACACTAGGAGAGCCCCATTAGAAATCAATGCAAAGACATTTCCGTGTAAGCTGTGATGTAAATCCTTGTAAAAATACAGTTCCTAGCCTATGTTTTTTTTCAGTCTGTGTACAGGTATGTATACTACTGTGTGAGTGTGTGTGTGTGTGTGTGTGTGTGTGTGTGTGTACATTATATTACATACCTAATACTGTTTGAGGCCTTACGAGAAATACATAGAAATAAAGGGAATGATTTGTCTTCCAAGATATGTCAATCTATTTGGAGAAGGAGTTGGAGAGAAGAAGATTGGGGAAATAGAATTATAAGATATCAGATAGTTGGACAATGAGTTATTGCTAAAAAATGTGACTAATGACTCTGAGTGCAAAGTGCGTATATACCAAACAGGAAGAAGATTTCTCTGTTTTTGGACTTAAAGTTTAAGACAGTAGCCAACTGGGAACTCTTTTTCTCACATACAGCATTTCAGTTACTCTCGTGCTTTGGAAAGATGAAATGATGACTCATTTTTCCAGGATTATTATTTCTACTGCTTAGTTCTGCGAAATGCCGTATAGTCTGAATTGTTATTAAAGTTTGGAAAAATCGAAAAATTAAATAGACACTTTTCAGACTCAGTTGCACTTTGACACCCAAAACATTTGATGCCTTGAAAGTAGTGTCTTGCTATATATTGTAGACTCTTTTATTCTTTTTTTTAAAGTAAAAATTTATTGAATTATGAGATGCATTTATGTGACAATAGATTAAGTCTGTTGATTACATTCTGTCAAGTTTTGTCTAAGAAAAATAAAGATGGTAGATAAAATCTATGTAGTGTTTGTCGGATTAAAAGAAAAATCATTCTTGTTGGGATGAACACTGGGTGTCATATGTAAGGGATGAATCACTGGGTTCTACTCCTGAAGACAAGACTACACTGTATGTTAACTGAGTTGAGAATAAATAAAATTTAAAAAGTTGAAAAAAAAAAAGAAAGCAGCATGTAAAAAATAAATGACAGTATTATAAATTTTCCGGTGCTATCACTTCTTACTAGTGATTCTTCAGTCAAACACAATCTGTGATTCTTAATGGAAAATTACAGCATCAAACATTCAGTGTCATGGTGGTGTCTCCACAAAGCTGCCTGAGCAATCTGGTTATCACAATCAATATACACGTTCCATCTCCATTTGTGTTTTGCTTTATTCATGGTCAGATCCAAGATTTCCATTGTTATAGATGACAAAAAAATTATATATCAAGATTGTGGGTAAGATTCAAATTGGCCTTATAAGTTGATGCATGGGTGGCTCAGTCAGTTAAGAGTCTGATTTAGGCTCAGGTCATGATCTCATGGTTTGTGGGTTCAAGCCCTGCATCTGGTTCTGTGCTCACAGCACAGAGCCTGGTGGCTGCTTCAGATTCTGTGTCTCCCTCGCTCTCTATGCCACTCCCCCATTCTTGCTCTGTCTCTCAAAAATAAGTAATAAACGTTAAAGACAAAAACAAACAAACAAAAATTGACCTTGTAAGTTGAGATAATTGTGATATTAAGCATTTGCTAAAAACCATCCCACGTTGTTTACAACAAATTCTATGTTACAGAGTGAAATGGGAAAGATTCTACCACTACAGTCTTACTCAGAACTCTTGAAAAGAAATGTTATTATTTAATGATGACAGGCATGATGAAGGAAAACTTGATGTGAACTCCATTTCTAAAGAGTGATTCTCATCAGACTGTGCTGATGGACATCAGATGAACAGAGAAGGAATATAAAGGGAATGTTACATTTCTAACAGTTGTTATTTTGAGGGATATCTAAACATCGGACGGTGAAGGCTTCACCCTGAGACTAGGTTTAACATTCATTTTTTTAAAATCTATTAAAACTTAGATAAAGGCATAAAAGATATTTAATCAGCTTCTGCAGATGATAGAAATATAGAAGGCAGCATTGATATGATGGGTGAGAAAATCAGGGCACAAAGTCAATAGCTTAAGTTGACAGACTGCATCAAATTATGGGATTAAATTTAAACATAAATATTTATTTTAAAAATCAATTTGGGCAGTTTTAAGGTGGTACAGGCAGAGCTTTCTAGCAAATGATGCTTTTTAAAAAGGTTAAGCTGGGGCTTTTTTATATGACCAGAATGTTCATACGAGCCACTAGTGTGAAGCTGCTGCTAAAAGTAAAAACCTTAGGGGCGCCTGGGTGGCGCAGTCGGTTAAGCGTCCGACTTCAGCCAGGTCACGATCTCGCGGTCCGTGAGTTCGAGCCCCGCGTCGGGCTCTGGGCTGATGGCTCAGAGCCTGGAGCCTGTTTCCGATTCTGTGTCTCCCTCTCTCTCTGCCCCTCCCCCGTTCATGCTCTGTCTCTCTCTGTCCCAAAAATAAATAAACGTTGAAAAAAAAAATAAAAATAAAAAAAAAATAAATAAAAAAATAAAAGTAAAAACCTTAGATACAATAGAAACATGGGAAAGATCAGAAGAGGTTATGGACACACTGCACTGGATGATATTTAGGCTGCATCCAGAAGGTTGTACTGTTGTCTGTTTGCCACATTTTAAGAGAGTCCTAAGTAAACAGTTAGTCAAAAGGAGGCTGACCAGTTCTTTTCAAATATTCAAATTACCAGTGGAACAGATGCTGGAATATTTTCTTTCAAATAAAAGCTCCAAGAAGCCAACTTGATTCTCCCAAAAGTCATGGGCCCCTGCCAAGTGAGAGATACAAAGATACATCTTTGGTGAAGATGAAATGGAACAGCTTCTGTTTTCCCCTTAAAAGTCAAAGATGCCATGATTATTTTAATACAGGTGAAAATTTTGAGAACGCAAAAAGAAAGATGGCCCTGGCTTACGTACTGAGATGAGTATGACTGGGGCTCTCATTTTTAGTGAGATTTCTGGGTGTACTAAGTAAAGCAGGTTGTGTGGACCTCAGGTCTCCAGTTAAAGACCGGAATGGCCTTCACTAATTGTGATACACAGTGACAAATGATAGACTAGACTATCGCAAGGTATACCATTAGCATTAAAAAGGGGTCAGAAATACTTTCACATGGATTTTATCACAAATCAGGTAAACAAAAAAGGTAAAACAAAAAGCTCACAAGAAATGATAGTATATCCATTTTGAAGGTTTCGAAAACTAACAGGCATGCAGTTTTTTACTTTATAGTTCACTTAGAATTGAAAACGAAGGTGCCGCTGGCTACATGAACGCCCTTCTAATTTGCTTAGTGATTGCTACAATCTCAAGACTAATTGTAAGAATTGTCTGGAATTCTCTTTTTTATTTTAGGGGTGATGGGCTAAAGTGTTCTGTTGTTTGTAACTTCCCAAAGAGACAGTAAATCTTAGTTTGAGCAAGTTGATTGTGTTGTTTCTTTAGAATCTATTAAGCATATGAAAGGTGAGTTTGGTGTGGGGGTAGGGGAAAGTAAACATGGGATGCTTGACAACGAAGATGACTAATGTCTTAAGCCCTTCTAAGCCTCCCGACTTCAAAAATACCAGTCTTGTAGAGAGCTGTCTTTGAAAGGATTCTTTTTTCCTCCCTCTCAAACCCAAATCCACCCCAACCAGACACACACACAGATATATGCATACTTTACTTTCATAATCTAGAAATGCTATAAGAAGCTGCGAATACGTGTTATATTATTAAATCGCACAGTACAAATAACACATTGTTCATGTTTTATTTTTCCTTTCACAACTGAGTTTATAGTCAGTCATTCTGTGACATTAACACGTTGCAGTTATTCTTAGTTTGTTATTAAAGAAAATCTTGGAAATATTAGATATCTTCAGGGAAGTTTTTTTAAAAAACATATTACCAGATGGGTGGACATTTATCCTTTCCAAGAATATAAAATTTGTGACTCATTTTTATCTCTGGTTTTCCACTGTAAAGAATGGGTGTCAGCTTCCTATGTAATTTTGATTTGTTTATCCAGCAGTTTTGTTTGTCCGTGCAGTCTTCTGTGTGCCAATTGTGGTCAATATTTGGTTTCCATAAAAGGTATGAGTTTTCTTTGAGGCTATCTTTCCTTGCCATTGCCAAACCCACAACTGATGCACCATTACTTTGACTTTTGTTCTTAATTTAAACTTGGCATAGACCCTCTCTTTGGTGTAAAACATGAAACAAACTCCATTTTGACATGGAATCTGGGGAGGAAACTATTTGCTTGACATTCTCTAAAGGAATAGATAGACAGGATGTTTGTGTTGCTCTTACAGGAACAGAACTGCTACCTGAATGTGCTGTTATGCACAAATCCAAGGGTTGGCACTGCTATTGAAGAAAAAAGAAATCTAGGCAAGAGTCCATTTTCCTTAGTTTTTAGGTAAAAGCAGATAAATGCAAAATGTCTCAGTTTAGTGGAATGCACAACAATGCGGGACAGACACTAAGTGCCCTTAAGTCCAATGCCTTTCCATGCTGCAATCCCACAAGACTGAGTCAGTATTGTATAGGATTCAGATACAGACAGCTTGAGTTTGAATCCTGGTTCTACCACTTCTGTGCCTAGACAAGTTGTTTCACCTCCTTGAGTCTTTGTTGTGTGAACTCTAAAATGAGGTATCAAAAGTTTCGACTTCATGGAACTTTTGTAAGGATTACATAAATTAAGTGACCTAGCACAGTGCTTGGCACAGAATATCATCTTCCTCCTCCTCATTTCTCAAAACTGAATGTGTGAGCTACATTCCGTTTTGACAAGACTTGGGATTAAGGTCTTTAGAGAGCTAACTATGGCTTTTCTGGCTTCATTACCACCCTGCTCTAACTTCCTAACTCATTGACACAGTCTTCTACTTTTTCTATAGCAAACTGAATGATGACCTTGTAGCTTCAGAGTGCTAATACACCTCTAAGATGTAAAGCTTTGAATTACATTTTAGGAATAAGTTAGGTTTGGTAAGCTCAGTTCATCCATATTTTGGGAATTTTTAAAACTATCTTTAAGAGCTATGGTGAAGCTAGAAATTGAAACCGCATAGAAATAGTAAAAAACGAATTGCTGTCAACCTTTACCTGTCAAATCAATCCATTTATTCATATTTATTGAGTGTCTAGAACCTATAGGGTGGAAAAAACTACTTATCATTTTCATGAGCTCCCTGCCTTGTACATTGTAGGCACCTAATAAAATTTGTTTTCAACTGAAGTTTATGACCAAGGTTTTCACAGTAAAGGTTCCTTTTAAAATATTCTCTAAATCTCTTCTTTGTAAAGTAGATAACCAGTCACAAGTGGAGAAGTAGCAATTGCTGAGCTTAGCAGTAGCCAAAAGCAAACTTCATCCCTAAGTCTAATGACAGCTTCTTGGATGCAGCTCATGTGTGTTTCTTCTCTCTCTTTTTAAAGACAATCCCTAGGTCTGGATCTACTGCTGATTCTGCAGTTTTTACTGGTTAGGTCATATTGAGAATGATGATAGCATTAAAAATGAAGTGTTGCATTCTTTTTTATCCTTTACCACAGTTTAGTAAAGGGAGAGAAAAGGGGGAGATCTATTGGCATTGTTCTACAACACCAGACTCATAGCTTCTTAAGAAAAGGCACCAAAGTTGTATGCACTACATAAAAAAAAATTCTTGTCTAAAGCAAAATTGCTTTACAGATGGGGTGCCTGGCTGGCTCAGGGGGTAGAGTATGTGACTCTTGACCTCACAGTCATGAGTTGAAGCCCCACATTGGGTGTGGAGCCTACTTAAAAGAACTGTTTTGCAGATGAAGATAGTTAGTGATTACTAAGCTAATAATGCATTGAATTATATTTGAAGAAGAATTGAGTAAAATATGTTCTGCCATTCTACTCATGGATCGCTAACCAGGATGTAAATTTCTACACATTGATCAGACTGCCATATTTAGTGCAATTAAATTTCACATAAGTAACTGTGATTTTGAGTGTGTGTGTGTGTGTGTGTAAAAGAATTAGGCTAGGTACACTTGAGTTTGTTTCAGAAACAATGATTTTAGGTTTATCACTGAAATTATTTAATAAATACTTCTGAATGAGCTTCTTCAAAGGCATCTCATAGACATCTTATCGGCATCTCCTCCTTCAGTATCACCAAAACTTTCTGTCAGTTTTATTCATTTCAAGCTCCTATTTTAGCCATTTACTAAAGGTTCTTCACTGTCCTCAAGTAGATGTTGACATAGCATTAGTCTACAAAGCCCACAGTCTACATGGAACCAGTATCAAAGAAATGAATTGAATTATCCATTGGCCTAATTCCCCATTTATGCTCACATGGGAAAGGGATAACAATATATGTGAAAGTCCTTTTAAAGCTATACCCCAGTACAAGCTATGGCTGTTATCGTTTTCCCACATTGGATTACTATGATGACCTTCACTGCTCCTAAAGAACTACTTTACCTAGTCTTTCTTTTTCATGGTCTCAATTCATAGCACATAATGGTAGCTCTCGATTTTTGTATAGTCTGGACTTTGAGGTTAATTAAGTATCTAATTCTTATCCACTAAAACTTGGACAGCTACAGAAACAGGTTTCTTAATCATAATTTCTGGTTTCTTGCTGCTGCTAAAACAGGCAGGAAGGCAACTCTGTTGACTAGTATCAGTGAGACTTTGTGAAATCCTAGGAAAATGTTAATGTTCCTTTTGGCTATGCTTCCAATGAATTAGCTGTTTATGTGAAACTTTGCCTGAATTGCTCATGAGACCAATGATTCTATGAGGTTTTTTTCCCCCTGCCTTGGAGGGCAGTGCTACTGAAGTCATGCTCCTTCTCCTTCTGTTATTTTCCTCCTGGTTTTACACTAAACCCAAAGACATAGTCAGATAATGGTTGCTTAAAAAACAAACAGACAAACAAAAACATATAATTGTTGGCATGAAGAGAGAATCTTTTATCAGGAGACTTAAATATGATATCCTGCATGATTTTTAAAAATTTTTTTTAAACTTTATTTATTTTTGAGAGAGAGAGAGAGAGAGACAGAGTACAAGTGGGGAGGGCAGAGAGAGCGAGGGAGACACGGAATCTGAAGCAGGCTCCAGGCTCTGAGCTGTCAGCACAGAGTCTGATGTGGGGCTTGAACTCATGAACTGAGAGATCATGACCTGAGCTGAAGTTGGATGCTTAACTGACTGAGCCACCCAGGCACCCCTCCTGCATGATTTTTATCAATATCAGGGCAAGTTTCTTTCCTGACTTTAAAAACAAAAATCTTGTAATTTAATTTTCCCTCATTTCTCAGTTGGTCGTGAAGGTAGACCTTTTGATACAGATGTGAACCTCACCATCTTGATGTATTTAAGTCTCTTCCTTTTTTCCCCCTGAAATCTACCCTATTCACCAAGTTTCCTTTTTTTCCCTAATAGGCTATTTCTGACATAGATACAGTCTCTTATATTACAATCCATAATTTTCAGTTTATATTTTCCTAATAAGTCCCAAGATATAAGTGAAATGTATGACTTTACTATAGACTACAGATATTTTGACCCCTTTGCTCATTCACACCTACTATGTGCCAACTATGTGCTGGGCACACAAAGGGCACAAAGCCCCCTACGTATATCTGGTGGGAGTTACAGTCTCCTCTTTGAGAGACTCTAGGATAATAAACTTCAATAGTTTTAAATAGTCAAAATTTGAAAGTATTTTATAAAATATTTAAAAATAAAATGATGTAAAAAATCTTCATATGTTTATTTACTTAAAAAAATTTTTTTAAGTTTACTTGTTTTGAGAGACAGAGAGAGCAGAGGACGAGCAGAGAGATAGGGAGAGAGAAAATCCCAGGCAGGTTCTGTTCTATCAGTGCAGAGCCTGGTGCGGGGCTCAAACTCACAAACCTTGAGATCATGACCTGAACCAAAATCAAGAATTGGACACAACCAACTGAGCCACCCAGGCACCCCTAAAAAATCTTCATATGTTTATAGGAAAGTATAGGAAAGAAGTCTAAAATACTTAGAATGGTCTTTGGAACACAAATATCAACTTTTGGGGTTCCTAGTTGGCTCAGTCGGTTAAACGTCCGACTTCAGCTCAGGTCATGATCTTATGGTTTGGGAGTTGCAGTGCCGCGTAGGGCTCTGTGCCGACAGCTTGGAGCCTGGAGCCTGCTTCTGATTCTGTGTCTCCCCCTCTCTCTCTGCCCCTCCTCTGCTCTTGCTCTCTCTCTGTCTCTCAAAAAATATATAAACATTAAAAAATTAAAAAAAAAATATCAACTTTTGATTCTTAGCACCATTACTGAACAGGGACAAATCATAATTTTTCTATTCTCATTTTGTTCTTTTTGAAATATAGAGGTACCAAAAGTATTCTCATGGGGGTATGTGAGGACTATGTAAAATTATATGCAGAAAGACTACCACAAAGTAGGTTCCTAATGCATTGTGCCTTTTATTATTATTCATGTTATTAAGAACAAGAGCTTATGGAAATTAAATAAAGTTATAAAAATTTGAAAACCATAGGATAGAATAATCTTGTGCAATGTTGGCTCAGATGGTTTTTGAAGTTTATTAATATCATGCTTAACTGTTAAATTTATTTTTGAACTTTCGGTTCTCTCTCCTATCTCCAGGAAGCATGTATTTTTATTTTTTCACCCAGTATGTCGTCCTACTTATTATTCTGGATGTGAGAATAAAGGAGTGCTTGGAAATATCTTGATTATCTTGGCCATTCTCTTGTTACATTCAGTGATGTCAGTAAAACAAGCTTCTTCAGGAGCTGTGTAGCTTATGAGTTTGGAATGCCGTATAAAAAAGAAATATCCATAACTCTAGGTTTTGGCTAAAGATTATGTAAAGATTCTTGGTTGGCTGTTTGTAGGGATTGAGTATTTCAGTAATGGTTTAAAATTGATATTCTGAGTTATTCTCATTATATTATATTCTTATTTTCTTGTTTGAAAGTAAAGTGTTCCTAACAACTAAAATGTAGATGTACTTTGGAAGTCTTTGAGATACATGATATCCACAGATTCTCCCCATCTATATTTAGTTGGTACATTGTAGCTAGGCTAAAGAAGACCTTTCAATTTTCAACTTACTTTACTTCCCCCCTTTACTTCCATTAGGTGACTTTGCAAGTTTACAGAGTGGGAATGAATTAGTGAAATCTAAGCTTAATTACTTGCCCATGTTAAATATTGTCTGAGGTTCCTCTTCATCCTGGGACTCCCACTGAGTCCCTTATCTGGGCCATGCCCAGATTATAATAAAGGGAGATTGTAAGACTACATCCTGGCTCTTACCGCTTCTGTGCCCAGCAGGCATGTGTCTCATTGCTCTTTCCCTCATGTTTTGTTACCCCAAATCAGTCACATTGCCTGAAGACAACGCGATGGAAGGTATAATCTTCCTGCAGCCATGGGCCTGGTGGGATGGTAATTGGGGACCTTGTGGGGGGGCAACCGCCTAAACATTGTTATCTTTACATGTTGAAATGTGCCTTCCTCTCTCTAGTTCTAAGTGGTCATGTACTTATTTTGTGAACATATATCAGATATCATCTGCTATCTGTTCCCCATAGTAATTGTATAAACTTTAATATGAAGGATCAAAAACTGAAAGAAAAATCTATCGACATTCTTAGTTCTTATTCTCTGTTATTTCTATACGTACTGAATGATTTTCTTCTTTTCCTTGAAATTTTCATCTCATCCACATTTTATGATGCCAAATTTCAAATGACTTGGATGTTTTTAAGTGAGAAGAATAGGATTGGAATTCTACCCCTTGATTTATTAGCTATGTGATCTTGGTCAAGTTATTTATTCCCTTTGACCTTCAGTTTGGTCAACAGTAGAGTGGAGATATTAGAACTTTTGGGATTAAATTACATAAGAAATATGAACCACTTGATGGGATGTGTGATGCATTAAAAATCCCTGTGCAAGTCATATCTTGTGTACTTCCATGAGAACCCTGTAAGATGTCTGATTTCACTCAGAATTAAAACAGAAGTCCTCTTTTGTTTTACACACTCTGAAACAATCTGGCTCTATGGCTCTCTCCCTTGCTTACTTCACTCCAGATATCTTGGACTTCTTGATAACCCAAAACATGCTCCAGGCTTGGTGCCTTTGCCACGATCCTTTCCACTGGAATGCTCTTTTCTAAAAAATATGTATGAGGCTTATCTTATAATTTTATTCTGCTTAAATGCCATCTCATTAGAGAGGCCTCTGACCACTCTATATAAGATATCAATTCTTCTATCACTCGGTCCTCTTACCTGGACATATTTTTTCTATTTTGATTTCTCATCACTTTGACATGCATATGTGTTTGCTTATCGGTTTATGATTTTTCCTCCCTACAAAATTTAAACTTCTTAAAAACAGAGACTTTTTTTTTTCTTTTTTAAAAATGTTTATTATTTATTTTTGAGACAGACAGAGCATAAGCAGGGGAGGGGCAGGGAGAGAGGGAGACACAGAATCTGAAGCAGGCTCCAGGCTCTGAGCTGTCAGCACAGAGCCCGACACAGGGCTTGGACTCACGAACTCATCAGGACAGATGAAGTCCTGAAGTCAACACTTAACCAACTGAGCCACCCAGGTCACCCCCCCCCCCCTTTTTTTTTTTTTTTACTGTTCTCTGTAGCATCAACAATGGTATCTGGCCCATAACAGGTACTTAACCAATGATCAGTAAATAAATGTATCTTACACTCTGTCACTCAAGAGAATATATAATAAAACTGACCAAAGAAAGCCAGATAGGAGCTCCACATCCTTTTATCATTGTATGCACAAAAGCTGGCCTAGAAAAGATCACTGAGACACACGAATTGAATGTATATATTTATGTCCCAAATCACTAACCAATTAAATGCAGTCTAAATAATTAGAAATTGCTTGCAGTATAAAGAACTATAAAATATAAATGATTATAATACTTTCTATAAGATTTTATTTTACATGTTCTTTCCTAGGATAGAAACTGATTTGTTTGGAATGGAAACAACGCTTCAGCCAATGAGCTAAGGATAAGAGGAAAATTGATTTTTTTCCCTTGGAAAACAAATGAGAGAAAAACATCAAATAGTATTTTGAATTCAGAGCAAAAAACTCAATAATAGGAAAGCTGACTTTATGATATTTGAAAAGTTTAATAATCTAAGGTTTTTTATTTAATAAGCTAAGATTTTTCATGTAAGCCAAAGCACCATTTCAACATATCATCAATATAAAAATTGTTAATGAAGTCATTTGTATTTTTAATACTAGTTCTTTGATATCCGATGTGTATTTATACTTGCCACATATCTCAGTTTGGATTGACCGCATCCCAAATGATCAGTTGCCACTTGCGGCTGGTAGCTACCGTATTGAATATCACAATTCCAATCCAACCGCCTTACCATTATAGAAGATGATTTTTATAGGGTGGCACCTTTAATCCACTGCCAGCTTGTTCTTTTTTCCTACAAGTTTATAGGCAAAAACAGTGTTTCATCATTTTAAATTCCAGTTTGGACTAGTAGGAAAATTTATCATAACTATAACCCCCTATGTACTAGGATTATAGTAGTTGCTTTATCAATGTTCTCTAGCTCTTCACCAAAAAAAAAAAAAAAAAATGAGTGTTAAAATGAAAATGGGGAACAGAAACATTGTAAAATGTGCCTAAAATTGCATACTTTAAAATGGTGGAGGTGGGATTCAGTTTTGGAACTATCTTACTTTTTGACTGGTTTAGGTATGTGTGTAGATCCAGGGGTCTTGAAATCCCAGAAAGATATAAATTGAACTTAATTTGATAGGTAATAAAACTATGTTAACTGAAATATACGTGAGGCTCTGAATATGATCCTCTGACTCTTAGAGGACCTCTTATTCTCAGTAAAGTAGTTGGTCTGCCCAGTATTGCTGTTTTTCTGGAATCTGGAGCTCTGTCATGTAACTTCTACGTAAAGTTTCGCTTCAGTATCCAGTGGGTTTCTGCATGTAGCAGATACCCAAAGCACAATTGCAAGTTTTTTTTCTGTGTGTGTGTGGGGGGGGGGGCGGTTTCCTGGGATCAGTTATATGTCCGAGGGAACTGGAACCTTTCTAATGGTGATTTGAACATCTTAGACTTTTGAATATTGTGAACATCAGGAAGGTCTCTGGTGTACAATATGTTTAATGTTTTGAATCTTGATTAGAATCAGTATTAAATCCAGATATGGCAGGAAATATCCATGTTTATGAGGAAAGCTGTGTCTTTTAAGTCCTGAGTAGCAATGTAAAAAAATAAAAAAGACAACTTTTGAATCTTACTCCAAAATATTTTTCCTTTTGTCAGGATGTTAGTTACACATTCAGGTGGAGATAATTTTTAGGCTGAGCAAATATCTTGGCCTTGCTCCCCATGTCCCAAATGGAGTAGGAGTGGGCAGAAGGATTTCTGGGGAACCACAGAGCAGCATGCAAGTTTGCTTTGGAGACAGGGTTTCTTGCCATAAATGTGAATTTCAAAGTAAAATGTTAACCTTCATTAGCATCTCTAAGCCTTCTTTGTTGATTTTGGCTATTGTTTAGTGTCACTTGTATTAGCAGCAGTTGAAGAGCTTGAAAAGGCATTAGTAGTCTGGTTTTTAATATTGCTTGAGCTGTCAGTAAGTAGAACTTCAAAGACATCATTATGAAGAAGTTGTATTGAAAATGAATTCCATTTTAGATGAAATTCTTGGTGAAAGCAAAAGAAACATTATCAATCATAATAAGGTTTATTATGTGATTTTTTTTTTTTTTTTTTTTTAGTATTGACTTATAGGTTGATCTTAGTACAGTATGAGTCCAGGACAACATAGAGCATACAGAGAGAGAGAGAAAGGTAGATGATCATAGCACTGGACCATTAGAGTGTCACAATTTTACCAAACTCAAGTGTGAATCAAGCAACTGTGAGTACTAGGAGGTAGGACCATAATTAGTTCAGAGTGACAGGGTTTTCCCAGAGGACTGGACTTTTAGAAAACGATTATGTAGTGGCAAGCCCTGACCACTTTAAAAGCAAAATTGAACACACCCCTCTACTGCTGACTCTCTGACTTAAGCTCACTAGCATCTAAAATTGCTAGTCTCCTCTCTACAAGGGGTCCAATCGATTGGGCACATCAGCAGGAAGTAGGTATGCAGCAGGTGGCAAGTACTCTGTGTAGAGTGAAGATGGGGTACATACAGAAGCAAACTAGTCTTCCACAGAGAGTGCTTTAGGTAAAGTAGAAGGGTTTCTTGGTGCCCATCCCTGGATGCATTTCAAAGTAAGGTCCTTGTCCCAGAATGGTTTAAAACCTTAGGAATGGTAATGAATCAGGGAAGCAGCACAGGAAATAGGACAGTAGCCCAGTTCTTTTTACAGACGGCAATAGGGAAGACCAGGAAAATTATTTTCCAATGCATAGGTCTTGGGTAATGGAAGAAACTATGGGCAATTTAGGACTCTGTATGATATAAGGAGCACTATATCTTGGAAGTGGACCGTGGGACCATAGGCAAGTACTGATGAGGTGATGATAATCTGAACGAAGATTAACCCAGGCACAGAACCTGCAGAACAGATGTAATAGTGAATTTGCTATGATTGGTTACTATGGACATAAAGGATACATTGGCTCTACATTAGATCTATTAGGGAGACAGAAGGCATATATCTATAGATCACCCCTTAAGGCTGTTCCTAAATACAATGTGAAGAAGAAAAATAATTTACCATTAAAAAAAAGCTTGTCAGAGATTATATTAGTACAGTGCCTAACACGTTGACTTAGCCTTCCTTTCTTTTGCTATTCTGGTCTTCGCTAGGTTGATGTATATCAAGAGAATAATATATAGTGGCCCTCTTAATAATCCCATTGAATTCACATTCTCTTAGAAGTCAAACATAAGTTAAAAAAAAGAAGAAATGGAGTAATTGAGAATATCTTAGGCTTATTAATAGTAGCAGCAGTGGTGGTAGTAATAGAGTAGTGATAATAATAATCGTTTTGTCCAGAATACTTATAATTACACCTGTAAAGTGATAAAATTACTGGCTTTTTCAGAGGAGAGAAGAATGAAGGAAATAGAACCCAAGTAATTTTTCAAACAATATTTAACATAGTTTCTCATGTTAAGTAGAATCACACAATCTTGGCACAAAGCAATGTGGTTTAGTCAGCATAACAGTAATGAAAGAACAGAGACTGTTTTAAAAATTCTCTCAAGGAGTTTTTTTTTTTTTTTCAAAATTGACAGATACTGATATTTGAAATTCATAAATTTCTATCAGCTTCATGTTGATTTTGAGAAACACTAAGCAATGTCTTATAGAAACCTGGAGTTATATAGAAACCTCTTTGAAAACCACTTTGGACATTCCACTGTCTCTCACTGAAGAAGAAGGTATCTAAGACCACTATAATTTAACAACACCTTAAAGATCATCTATTTTAATCTGCTACATGGTGAAGCTATCATATCCCAACATTGTTGATATTTGATCAGTGTTGCCTGAACTTTTTTAGCATGGAAAATGTTCTAAAGATGACTATTCTATGTATGAACAGGGATATTTGTTACAAAGTTTTGTTTTTTTTTTTTAATTCAACAGAGCTCTTCCTCCAAATTCTACCCATCTCTTCATGTTCTTTATTGTTAAATGCACAATTTCTGGCTAATTGATTATTTCTCACTGTGAGAAAGGGTAGCAAGGCTGTTATTACCTTCAATCCCACAAATCTTCAGAACCAATTTGTATTGAAACAGTATGAGTCTTGCTTCTGTAGCGCATGATGCCATCCAGTTAATGATAGATCATTATTCATAACACTGTTTTATCCATTGTTCTTCCTATGAACATTGGCTTCTAGTGGTTCCCTCAGAAGTTATTTCCATGTACAGTGATAACCATGAAAGGATGTCTTATTCAAAGTATGGAGGGAGAGGTGAACCATAATTTGTGTTCTTGTCATGGTACATTTACTATTCAGATAAAATTATAACTGGGGTTATATATATATATATATATATATATATATATATATATATGTTACATACACACAACCCAGCTATACTTTTATTAAACAAACAGACTTTAAAACAAATACTGTAGTAACAGACAAAGAAAGGTGTTGCATAATGAAGAAAAAGTCAGTCTAACAAGAGGATATAACATTTGTAAATATATACACCCAACATAGGAGCACCTCGATATATAAAGAACTTATTAAGAGACCTAAGGGGAGAAATAGACATTGAGACAATAATACCAGGGTCTTTAATACCCCAGTTACATAATGGATAGATCATCCAGACAGAAAATCAATAAGGGAAAATTGTCCTTAAACAACATGTTAGACCAGACGATTTTAATAGATATATACAAAACGTTCCATCCAAAGGCAACAGAATACACTTTCTTCTCAAGTGCACGTGAAAGATTTTCCAAGATAGATCACATGTAAGGTCATAAATCAAGTCTTAATAAATTTACGATTGAAGTGATATCAAGCGTCATTTCTGACCACACTGTTATGAAGCTAGAAATCCTTTCTACAAAGAAAACTGGAGAATTCACAAATGTGTGGAAATTAAGCAACATGCTACTCAACAACCGATGGGCCAAAGAAGAAATCAAAAGAGAGATCAAAAAATACCTTAGGCAAATGAAAACGGAAATATAGCATACAAAAATTTATGGGATGCAGCGTAAGTAGTTCTAAGAGGGAAGGTTATAATGATAAATGCCTACCTCAAGAAACAAGGAAAGTCTCAAATAAACAATCTAAGTTTACAACTGAAGGAACTACTAGAGGAAAAAAGGAATAAACTAAAGGTAAAACCACTAAAGGAAAAAGGCAAATGAAGCCCAAAGTTAGTTTATGGAAGGCAATAACAAAAAGTAACTTTGTTATAACGGATATCACAAAAATAAAAAGGATCATAAGAAACTAAAATGAACAATTACATGCCAACAAATTGTAAAACTTAGAAAAAAATGGATAAATTCCTATAAACATACAATCCACCAGGACTGAACATGAATAGAAAATCTGAACAGACCAATTATTAGCAAGGAGATTGAATCAGTAATCAAAAACCTATCTGACAAAAGTCCAGGGCCTGACAGCTTCATGAGTGAATTCTGCTAGACATTCAAAGATGAATTAATACTAATGCTTCTCAAACTGTTCCAAAATATGGAAGAGGAGAGAACTCTTCTAATTACAAATCCAGCATTACACCGATACCAAAACCAAAGATACCACAAGAAAATAAAATTATAGGCCTGTATCCCTGATGAACATAGATGCAAAAATATTCAGCAAAATATTAGTAAATCAAGTTCAACAATATAGTAAAAGGATCATACACTGTGATCAAGTGGGATTTATGGTCTGCAAATCTGTGAATGGCATACAACACATTCACAAAATGAAAGATAAAAATCACAAAGGATGCAGAAAAAGCAATTTGACAAAAGTCAATATCCATTAATGGTAAAAAAATCTAAACGGATTATTGAGGGAACACACCTCGACATAATAAGGGCCATATTATGACAACCCCACAGGTAACATCGTATTAAGTAGTGTAAGTAAACCTAAAAGGTTTTCCTCTATGACCAGGAATAAGACAAGGATGCCCACTCTTACCTTCTTATTCAATGTGGTACTGGAAGTTCTAGCTAGAAAATTAGGCAAGAAAATGAAATAAAAAGCAGATTGGAAAGAAAGAAGTAAAACTATCACAATTTGCAGATGGATATTGCATATAGAAATGTCGTATATAGAAAACTCTAAAGACTCCATCTCAAAAAGCTTTTGGAACTAATAAGAGAAGTCTGAAGTTACAGCATACAAAATCAATATGCAAAAATCTGTTGCATTTCTACACTCTATTAATGAACTATCAAATAAATTAAGAAAACAATCCCATTTACAATTCTGGTACAATCCTATGAAAGAAACACCACACTGAGCAGTGGAGGGGTCCCTTACCAGGCTACTCGCCCATAACTACCACAAGATCATTAAGCTCTGAGATAGATGTGAGTCCCTAAGCTCTTCAGAGCATCTGGTTGACCCCATACTTGGGATAAAGAGTTGGAGAAGACCTTAAACAGAAGAAACAGGAATGCATCCCATGTGGTCCGGGGTGAATTTGGAATGCCATACCCAGATAGCACTGCAGACCCTGGTTAAGTTCAAGGCACTAGAGAGGAACTTAGGTTAATTTAAAACTAGAAAATTTGTTTTAGTTTTGCAAGATGAGTAGTTTCTAGAGGTCTGCTGTAGTACATAGTACCTAGAGTTAATAATATATCTGCATTTAGAAGTTTGTCAAGATGATACGTATCATGCTAAGTGCTCTGACCACACACACATAAACACACACACACACACACACACACACACACACACACACGAAGGAAACTTTGGTAAGTGATGGATAAGTGGTGGTGATGGTTTCATGGGTTTGTGCATATGTCCCACTCATCAAATTGTATACATTAAATACGTGCAGATTTTTTTATATGTTGATTTTATCTCAGAAAATGAGATAAAACTATTTTAAAAAGAAAAAAAAAAAAAAACCCAAAACTTCAAGGAAGTAATTTCAAGTGTGGAAGCCCATGAGGGCTTGGGCCTGTCTTGTCCAGCTGTAAAAGGTGGTATTACCCACTATAGCTGTTTAATTATGTGACAATAGTTTTCTTTCTTCCCTAAGTCATCTTTTCTAAATTTGTCCTCCTTGATTTAACTATTGCCACAAGTGGATGCACGCCTCCTGAAATGTAGCAGCATTTTAGATGCCGCTCTTTTATATGTGTGACCATCTGTGCTCATGCACTGCCTTTTCTAATTAAGTTGTACATAATATCATCTGCACTGTTTATGTATTTGTTTGGCATTCATGTACAGAGTAATAGAATCCATTCAAAGTCAATAAAATCACCCCAATTGTCACTTGTCAAAGGCAAATGTTATCACATAGGCAGTTGTAGAGATTTTGGTGCATGCTTTAAGATCCACTCATAGGACTCTGGCCATTTGGTAATTGACAACAGTCATTGAAGATTTTGAAAGGAAGATAAAAATTACTATCTTTTATCTATTTAGGGATTTAAAGACAAATTTAACCCTGAAACATTTGAAGATCACTTTAATAAAGTTCCAAAATAGACTTTAGCCACATTTAAGTTGATATTTCAGTGATTTAAACATGACATTAATTTTTTTTATTACTTCATGGCATTAAAAAAAGACTCTTTTTAAATTGGTTTTGCACTGGTTTTAAACCCAATAAAATATTTCATTGTTGTTAGAATTATTGCATTTTGTTCTTTATTTTACTCTCTCACGGGAGGTCTATGCCTCTGAGTTACCTACAGGATCTCTCATTTATAAATGGAGTCACTGGGTGCATAAATTACTATATATTCATGTCAGTGTGTGAGTGACATTTGTAAAAGCAAGTCTCATTGTTTTGGAAGGTATCCCAGTTCATGTAATGTATACCTCATCCAGGAAGTGTTTGCATATGCACTAGCAAACCAGTCCTCCTCATGCCCTCTTGTAAAATCTGTTAATGGTGTGTTGTCAGTTATGCTAGGTTAAGAAACCTGTTTAAAAGTTTTCATGAACATAAAATGTTATGAAGGCTATTAAATTTAAAAATGGTGTTTGGAAAGTGGAAATCCCCAGAAATCCTAATCTTTTAAAGTTTCTTCTTTACTCAAATCTTGTTGGAAGAGCATAGTATTTTCATACCCTGGGTTGAAGGAAGCTTTCTGACATCGGTCTTGCTGCCAGACCTGAATTCCTCAGGCCCCAAAGTTCTCTGACCTTCCTGAGGCCCTTAGCCACAAATCCCTTTTTCAGCCACTTTGGCCTCAGCTCTGTGCTGTATTGCCTCTCTCAATATCAGTGTCGGCTGCTTGTTCCCATAACTGCAAATTTGCTCACTGATCACACTATCAAAAATTGATTGTGGGAGGGTCTCTGAATTCTAGGTACCATGACAGTTACTGAGGTGATGACCATAAATGATATCTTTTGAGATGCCTTTGAAGAGATTCTACTGGAGAAGAAGTCCAAATTCAAAAGAATGTGGTAGGTGCTGCAGACTCATGAGGACAAAGAAATAGCAGCAGCTGAGACTGTTTCAGACATTCAGTTAGGATGATTTTTAAGCTAAATTGCCAAGAAGCCAAAGAAGAGAAGGGCCATCTGAATAAAAGGAATAGCAGGAAGAAAGATCTGCAGTTCCAAAGGAGCACAGGGTATTGGAGGAGCAGTATGGCTGGAGTGTAGAGTTCACATGTCAGGTGGTAAGATCTGAGTCAGGAGAGGTAGAGACAGTACAGTTGAAGAAAAGGAAACAAGTTCCTCATGCAGACTGAGAGTAGAAAGAAGGCAGACGATGAAACTTTGAGGAAACTGACTAGAAGCGATGAGGGTATCAAGATCAAAGAATGAGATAAGGAGAATCAAGAGAAAATTATAACACAGAAATAAGAAGAGAGAGGCACTTGGGTGGCCCAGTTGGTTGACTGGCTGGCAGCTGACAACGTGGAGCCTGCTGGGGATTCTCTCTCTCTCCCTCTCGGTTTCTACCCCTACCCCACTGATGTATGCACACACGCAGGTGTGCACTCTCTCTCAAAACATAGAAACATCAAGAAAATAAGACAAAAATGTAACAAAGGAGGAAGGAATCAATGGTGAAATTTAAAGGAGGGACATCAAACCAAATGAAAAATGTGAAATGATTGTCAAATTTCAGAGCAAGATCTATCCCAGATGACTGGTTGGGAGAGAAAAATTGCTTTAGGGTGGGAAATTTAAGAGATGTGAGAAAGAAGAGATGTTGAGTGGTCTCATTTCTTGAAGGAGGAAAGAAAGGAAATGGCAACTGAACACTTATCTAGGCAGGCTTGTGTTGTTGTTGTTCTGCCCAGATAGAAAAATTTAGATTACATTTATCATACAAGAGAAGAGAAGGAGCTGGAGGAACGGAAGACAGTGAAGACACAGGAAATAGAAGAAATTATAATTGCTTTTAAAGGAGGTGCGGAAAATCTGTCAGTTCCTTTCACACATCAACACTACCCTTTTCTCTCTCTCGTCATTTCCTTTCCCAGTGAAATTTAACTCCCCTTTTGGCACAACTGTAATTCACCGACAAAGCTATTCTTTTATCTCAGTCTCAGAACCTGGCTCACACTTTGCTTAGTGGTTGGCCCATTTTATTTCCCGGTTATTGTAGCCTAATACATATTCATCTGATTACTGTCTACTATAGGTAATGGCCAAGATAATGCTTTTAACATTCAAAAAGGATGATTTTAGTATGAAGAAATATATTGATAGCTGAAGAAAGAAAAAAAAGGAGAGCTACATGGCCTCAAGACAAGATACTTGAACACACTGAGCTTCAGTCCTCTCCTATTTTTTTTTACTTTGTTATAAGTTTTTAGGTCTGTTTCAGGTTTACAGTAAAATTAAGGAGGTTACAGAGATCACTCATATACCCCTCGCCCCCACACATTGATAGCCTCCCTCATTATCAACGTCATTCACCAGAATGTACATTTTTTTTTTTTTTACCAAGGATAAACCTACATTGACACATCATAATCACCCATAATCAATCCATAGTTTGCCTAAAAGTTCACTCTTGGTGTTGCACATTCAATGGGCTTGAAAAAATATATGACATATATCCATCATTAAAATGTACAATATTATATCATTGCCCTAAAATTAAATGCCCTCTATGCCTTGCCTATTCATTTTCCCTACCTCTGCCCCCTGGAAATCACTTTATCTTTTTATTGTTCCATAGGTTTTGCTTCCTCAGAATGTTATATAATTGGAATTATATATAGACTTCTCAGATTGGCTTCTTTCACTTGGTAATATATATTTAACTTTCCATTATGTCTTGATAGCTCATTTCTTTTTATTGCTGAATAATATTTCATTGGGTATACCACAATTTCATTTTTTCATTCACATTCTGAGGGACATTTTGGTTGCTTCCAAGTTTTGGCAGTTATGAATAAGGCTACTATAAACACCTACCTATAGGATTTTGTGTAGACATAAATTTCCGACTCCTCTGTGGTAAATACCAAGAAGAGTGATCACTGATTGTATGGCAATTGTATGTTTAGTTTTATAAGAAATTTCCGAACTGTCTTCCAAAGTGACATATCATTGGGCAGCACCAGCAATGTTGAGAGTTCTTGTCACTTCACATCCTCATCTGCATTTGTTGTCAGTGTTCTGGATGTTGGCCATTCTAAGTATGTAGTGGTATCTCATTATTGTTTTAAATTATTTTCTATTTTTTATAAGCTTATTTATTTTAAGAGAGAGGGAAAGCATGAACAGAGGAGGGCCTGAAAGAGAGGAAGTGAGAGAATCCCAAGCAGGCGCTGTGCTATCAGCACAGAGCCCAATGTAGGGCTCGATCCCAGAAACCGTGGGATCAGGACCCAAGCCGAGATCAAGAGTCAGACACTTAACTGACTGAGACCCTCATTATTGTTTTCATTTCTGTGTTTCTGTGATGTCCTATAATATGGGGAGTGTTGTTATGTGTATTTGACATCTGCATATCTTCCTTGGTAAGATGTTTATTAAGATCTTTGGCCCTTTTTTCTATTTGGGTTTTTTGTTTTCCTGTTGTTGAGGTTTTTTTTGTTTTTTTTTTTTTTTTTAATTTTTTTTTCAACGTTTTTTAAATTTATTTTTGGGACAGAGAGAGACAGAGCATGAACGGGGGAGGGGCAGAGAGAGAGGGAGACACAGAATCGGAAACAGGCTCCAGGCTCCGAGCCATCAGCCCAGAGCCTGACGCGGGGCTCGAACTCAAGGACCGCGAGATCGTGACCTGGCTGAAGTCGGACGCTTAACCGACTGCGCCACCCAGGTGCCCCCTGTTGTTGAGTTTTAAGATACCTTTGCATGTTTTATGTAATACACTTTTATCATTATTTTTGAAGATTCTCTTTGAGTGTGTAGCTTGCCTTTTTATTTTCTTGGTACTGTCTTCTGCAGAGTAGTTTTTCATTTCAATGACTTTTAGTGTGACAATGATTTCTTTCATGGGATGTGTCTTTGTTGTGTCGAAAGCATCACCATGACAAAGTCATCTAGGTCATCTTCTAAGAATTTTCAGTTTTGTGTTTTACATTTATGTTTATGATCCATTTTGATTTAATTTTTGTGAAGGGGGTAAGTTGGGTGTCTCCTCCTACCTATAAAAGTAACTATTTTGATTACATTATACTTAAGCAGTATCCCAGCTTAAAAATTTGAGGATTCTAAAATTTGGAAATTAAGAATTTTATTAAATGGGAAGAAATTACTATTAAGAGGTATGGTGGAAAGTCAGAGAGGTAGGCTCCAATCATGGCTTCTAGTGTGGTGGTTTTATAATCCTATCTAAGTTAATTAAACTCACTAAATCTTAATTTGACCTCTCCATAATGAGTAGGTGTATAATTTCCTACAGGACTATTATAAGAACCACATGAGATGATCTCTGTAAAATAGCCAGCATAAACATGGCACGTTGTGGTGCCTGATAGTATTTGCAACTCTCATCTTCCGTAAGTTCATTTTGCTCATTGACATTGATTTATTTAGGAAAATACTAATAGTATACATGGAATGAAAATTTACTATGAATTAATATATGTTCTACATGAATTAATATGTCTAATCCTCATTAAAAACCAATTATTTCCATTGCCATCTCACAGTTGAGGAAGCAGGCATAGAGAGGTTAAATGATTTGCTCAGGGTAACTCCTACAGTAAAGAACTGAGCCCCAATTTAACTTCAGGCAAGTCAGTTCTAGAACCTTTGTTTTTAACTACCACATATAGTTGCTGTATATTTATGAAATAATTCTTAGTCAAATCTGTGTTTGATATAAATTACATTAGATACAAAGCTCAGATATATATGGCTTCCAAGCTTTCAAATATAATTTCTACTATAACTTTAGACATATGTAAAATGCACAGTTTGTTAGTAATAACTAACAGAAGAGCCCAGCTCCCATAGTGGGCATGCCATTTGTCAGAAGCATTTTCTGATAGTACAATAGTTACTGTATTTGAAAAGAGGAATGTTGATCTGTTTTGTATAGTTAGTCAGATAACTGCTTTGACATCTGAAACTTTTTCTGTACATTTCCTTGCCCTGAAAGAGTATATTGTACATTCACATCAAAGAAAAGTTATAGGAATTCTTGATGAGACATTCTGATTATGGGATAATAAATATAGGTATTGCATTCTTATAAATTAGTAAGGTAAAACCTGAATCATTATAATCATTTAGTAATAATGTCAATTAAAACAACTTATTTTGTAATTAAAGTAATGTTTTTGATATTAGTGTTTTAAATATACTGCCATTATACAAAGTCAGCTGACTCAACAAGGAAGTGATTTTTCTTTTTTCTTTCTTTTTTTTTTTTTTTTTTACAGTTTTAGTTATTTTTGAGACAGGGAGAGACAGAGCATGAACAGGGGAGGGTCAGAGAGAGGGAGACACAGAATCCGAAACAGGCTCCAGGCTCCGAGCTGTCATCACAGAGCCTGACGTGGGGCTCGAACCCATGGACCGCGAGATCATGACCTGAGCGAAGTTGGCCGCTCAACCGACTGAGCCACCCAGATGCCCCAGGAAGTGATTTTTCAAAATAGTTACCATCATTTTTACCAGACATTAATTGAGCGTACCCTATATTGATTTTGTTTCTAGTTAATCTGATAGTGAATATTGTTAATTTAAAGAAAAAAACCTGCCAATTCCTATTTTGAAATAGTAGCTTATCATCAGTATGTATGTCTAGTGAAATAAATGTTTGATCAGTAACTAGGATATTTGAGTTACTTGAGTTACTTTCTGTTAAAGCAGAGTTAAGGAAATAAATAAGAAAGAGAAGTTGCCTTTTTAGAGAAAGTGATGGCTTTGAATTTGGGTATGTTGTATTTGAGATGGCAGTAGTCATATGAAAATGTAAGACACAGAACATCTGTTAGGACTAGAGTTCTAGATTTCGCTTTGTTTTCTTTGGGAGGGGGGCATTGGTAATATCAAGAGTCTTAGGATGGGGGTTGTGTTCTCTGGTTTTTGACAAAGAATAGTGGCCTTGAGGAGAACATTCATAGTGAAGAAATCAGAAATTAGGAAGCTAAAATGCCTCTGGCAATAGAGTAGATTGTCAGTTTACAGTGTTAAGATGGAGCACTTCTAACTGAAGACAAGTCTGAGTTAGAGACCTCCAGAGGTTTGCCACTGAAAGTAGACTTGGAGATAGATGTCACTGTGGTTGAGCATGTCATGGAATCAGGCCAATCAGTGAGTTGTCCTCCCAGGTAACCAAGAGAGTATTATTTAGTAGGGACTTTTGCCTGAACTGCTCTAGAACTCTTGAGAACTCTTGAGAAAGTTGAATTTGATTTAGAGGAACCTTGCCCTAGTGGTTGCCCAGAGCTTCAGATCTGAGTAGTTAACGATAGAGTGTAGTGGCCACAGCTACAACACAACATCCGGGGCCTGTCTGCTCATTCCTTGCTTTTATCTGAAGTCTAAGACTTCACCATTTGGTTTATATTAGCCCAAAAGTCATTATATGTGACCAAGTATGAAAAAATTTATACCATTTATTCAACATTGGTATCTATTAATAATAGCTAATATTTATCATTCTTTTAAGATATACCAGATACTGTGCTAAGGACTTTGCATGATGTAGAACTTAACATCAGCCTTGAATTGGTTAACATTGTTAACTATCTGCATGAGGATGCTGGGGCTTGGAAAGGGTATGTAAATTGCTTCAGGTGACAGTGCTAATTCTGGACCAAGCCAGTATTCAAACTTAGGTTTGTCTGATCTCTAAGTTATACTGATATTTCAAGAACTTTGTCTGCTTTGTACTTTCTGAACAACAGATCATAAAATGATGAATGATTTATTTTTTATTAAATTTTTTTTAACATTTTTCATTTATTTATTTTTAATTTTTTTTTAACATTTATTTATTTTTTGAGACAGAGAGAGAGAGAGAGAGCATGAACAGGGGAAGGTCAAAGAAAGAGGGAGACACAGAATCTGAAACAGACTCCAGGCTCTGAGCTGTCAGCACAGAGCCCGACACGGGGCTTGAACCCACAGACTGCGATATCATGACCTGAGCTGAAGTCGGATGCTTAACCAACTGAGCCACCCAGGCGCCCCAACATTTTTCATTTTTGAGAGACACGGAGAGAGCGTGAGTTAGGAGAGGCAGAGAGAGAGGGAGACACAAAATCCAAAGCAGGCTCTAGGCTCTTAGCTGTCAGCACAGAGTCTGATGTGGGGCTCGAACTCACGAACCGTGAGATCATGACCTGAGCCGTAGTTGGACGCTTAACCAACTGAGCCAACCAGGCACCCGTGGATGATTTCAAAAGAAAAATAGGGGAGATTTTTAAAATTTTGAAATCTTTTAGTTAATTTTGAAAAAGCAATGACTTATGATCAAACTAAATCTTTTTATTCATTCCATTTCAACTCTACTTGTCACTTATTTTATGAATGTATGTCTTTGTATAAGGAAATTTCAGAAGCAGATCCTTGCTAAGCCTAATGCTAGTGTTAACACTGACAGTGACTTCTCTGAACAGAATTAGTAAGGAGATGCTTGCAGGTAGGGAATTTTATATTACTTGAAAACTGAACTGAGCTTTTTGGTTTGGTTATCCTTTTATCTTAAATTTCAGTTCTTGGTTTGAGAGGTTCTATTTCAATGGATAAACCTCACAGTCACATGAGAAGCTGTTTTAAAAGGAAAATCCTTGATGGTTCAAGCAGTTGGAATCTGTGTTGAATTCTAACTGAGGTTTAGGATGACTGTTGATGTCCAAAATGTGCTCGTGGGACACACATGTTACATGATAGCACCCAGACTTGACTTAATGCACTAAACAGATTGTTAGTCTTTCTTACCAGCTGTTCCTGTCTCCTTTAGTTGTTTGCATTATGACTATTCATGAACAACAGATAAATCTGTATGTTTCAAAAGCTTATATATTAAATGAAGACATTGTAATAGTGAAAAAATAGGCTGGTTTCTGAGACTCTGTCATCCTGAATTTTTAATCATCCTTGATGACAGAAACAGGTGAATGCTCCTATTGGCTACAAAGGCATCCTATAAAATAGATGACATCCTTATGTGATATATATCTAGTTGGCATGCTCTTCGGTAACAAAACAATCAGAGATTTCTTTTCTCCCCAAAGTGTTGATTATTTACTGTGGCATCTTATCAGAACTCCCTTTGCCACAGCCATCAGTTTTGTACTGTTTTCTCTAGTGATAATGCTCGAAGATAAGAATGTATTGAAATTACTGTAGACAAAAGCCAAAAGACTATGATCATTAGCACCTAGATTTCAAAAGAAAAGCGACATAGAAAATGTCATTTATATTGGGAAAAAATCTATTTAATGTCTCTTTTATTTGACTTTGGTTTTTGCAAGATCTTTTATGCATTTTAAAGAAAATTAACTGCAAACCATTCTGTTCATTCCTTCACAGATATTTATCAAGTACTTACTAAGTGCTAGGAACATTTCTACACACTGAATATATACAGTCTCTGGCTTGGTGGAGTGGGAAAATAATTCTTTGTCCTAATAGAGTTTAAAATTTAGCAAAGGAGTCAGATTATAAATGAGATAAATAAAGTAAAATACGTAATATGTTAAATGCTGCTGATAAGAGCTATGGAGAAACACAAGACAGGAAAGGCAAACAGAGAATGCTACTGGGGGGCATGGGGAGATGCAATTTTAATAGAAGAACTCTCACAAGTTAGTTTTCAAATATGTATTTTGACAACGTCATATGTAACTTTGCCTAGTGTACACAGTATATAGCTTTGATATTTCACCTACTTAATTTTTTTCATCTATTTATTTTGAGAGAGGGAGGGAGGGAGGGGGAGAGAGAGAGATTGAGAGAGAGCGGAGGAGGGGCAAAGACAGAGGGAGAGAGAGAATCTCAAGCAGGCTCCATGCTGTCAGTGCAGAGCCTGGCCCCAGACTGGATCTCATGATGCAGGGCTTGATCTCATGATCGTGAGGTCATGACCTGAGCCGAAATCAAGTGTTGGATGCTTAATGGACTGAGCCATCCAGGTGCCCCGCACCTATTTACTTTTGTAATTACACTGTATCTTATTTTAAAATCTATGTCAACCAATCACTGCTGTCATATTAATGAGTTAAAAAAGACAGTAGAATTTGGTAGATTCACAGGCTACTTTTCTACATTAGAATCTAATTGTCATTAGAATTGTTCTATTAATCACTATTAAGTTTTTTTATTTAAAAAATTTTTTTTTCAACGTTTTTATTTATTTTTGGGACAGAGAGAGACAGAGCATGAATGGGGGAGGGGCAGAGAGAGAGGGAGACACAGAATCGGAAACAGGCTCCAGGTTCTGAGCCATCAGCCCAGAGCCCGACGCGGGGCTCGAACTCCCGGACCGCGAGATCGTGACCTGGTTGAAGTCGGACGCTCAACCGACTGCGCCACCCAGGCGCCCCAAGTTTTTTTATTTTAATGCCACAAAGTCTGTTAAGTCTTTGCTGTACTTACCTTGCCTGTTGAACTCATGATAAGAAATGGGTCATGGGTTAAAAAGGCTTGAATGTGCATAACATGTTTATATTAATATTACCAAATCATTGTGAATGAAATGGTTTTCTGGAAAGTTACATAACACATTCCGGTTGTGATTTTAATGCTCAGGTGAACAGCATGCACGGTTGCTGATCTGCAGAAACTAGAAAGAATAAAGTTGTCATCTACTCAGATGCTCAGATGGTAATACTCTTAAAAACTGCACAAGGACTAATAGGAAGTGCCTTTTGTTATCTAATAATCGCTTTGATCCACTTCCGTTAAGAGTTAGAGTGGACTTTTTTAGCCTCCCTAAGTTGATGCTGGTCCTATCCTTGCTTACCTTTTTGTATAATCACTTCTCAATCAGGAACACACAGTAGCTAGATTCAAGGCACTTCTCAGAGGATATTATTTTGATACTACTGCACCAAAATGCTTGTCAGAACTGGAATGAGAAAGTATTTATGGACAATTCCTTGAAGGAGATACAGGTCATCCACTCCTCTAGACTGAGAATTACAAACTACAAGGACTAGAAAGACCAAGGAAGTATCAAAATTGAATGAAGGCAACCATGTGACCTGTGGCATGCCGGAGGTCACATGCCAATCTAAGCAACAGTTATTCTTCACCATCACAAAACAGTCTTGTAGGTTGACTCCTGCAAGCAAATGATTGCTTTGAAACTCTGCATTCAATAGACTGTAATCTCTCTCTGATTAAGAGGGGTGGCAAAAGACTATATATCCAAACCACAGTATTCTAATCTCTGTTAAAATATAATTTTCTGAACATAATGTATTGTGAATCCAACAATCTCCACTGAAGAAGTTAAAAGATAAAGATTTATGAAACATATGGTTCTTTTTACTATATTTATATACCACAGTGTCCTCCTATGAGGACCCCTGGGAGAAATTTCTGTCTAGTCTTAGTAGCAGGATTAGTTGTGCTTCTACTGTGAATAAAATAAATAGATTTGCAAACTGCCATTCCATATCAGGAGCTGGTGGCTTTAGGCATAGATATTCTCCTTGAAAGTGTGTATTTGCTCTCTTGCAAAAGTTAATCTAAATTCATGATCAAGCTCTAGTCAACAGATCTCACTGCAGTGCATACTTGTCTTTAACTTCACTTTTGACCTTATCTTTCTTATCCTCATTTTCCTTCAACTTAATTTCTGTATTCATTTATTTAGAAATGTATATCCTGTTTTATTATGTATATATGTATATATATATATATACACACACACACACACACATATAATATACATATAAATATTTATATATATTCCATATATATATTCATATATATATATATATATATATATAGTCTAAAGACCACCTTAGAATTTTGGGAACAGATGAGATTAAAAATAAATTCAGAAACAGCTTCCAAAATCTATGTTGGTAGACATATTTCTTTCTCACAATAGCATTGCACTCTAGTGTATTATGAGGTAGGTCACAAATGCCAATGTTTTTGTGATCAAACATAATAAAACAAGAGGAAGGTGTTTACATTTTGACATTAATTGGTGATAATTGGGTGGTTCTTGTAATGAGATCTTTAATAAGAGCCTTGTTCACTTTCTTCAATGTGATAGAAGAGGTACATTTACATCTAATGCTGGGAGTTACATGTAAACAGAAGGGAATCCTTTTACACTTGATGGTTACTAGTCCTTGTGGTAGCTTTGCATGAATTAAAAAAAGGAAATCTTGTCCTCCCAGAGGATACAGCTGAAGGTCAGGACTTGTGCTTTGTGTTCAGAGCATGAAAAGGATTGTAGGCCCCATCTCTCTTTGGCCAGGAATTATTGGGGGAAATACAACTTGCTGGACCATTCACAAAAGGGCTGCTAGTGTGTTACCTGTGAATTTCAACTGCCACCTGTGTCTGACCCAGGAAAACAAAGACTAAAAGCTGATGGGGTAAATTCTAGCTTGGCAACATTTTATAATCATATAAACAAAAATAAGCAGCCCTAAGCTCACAGAAAAGGAAGATAGGCAATAGGTTGCATATATATTACAAATTACATTTTTTTGATGTGTATTAACCTCTTCCTATATTTAATAGCTAAATCCTTTTTGTGGATCACAGACCTTTTGAAAATCTGATGAAAGCTATGGTCCTTCTATAGGAAGACACATGAAGGTATAAGCCTATAGACTTTTTATTGAATTTCTGAAAGTCATCGAATGTAGGAGACCAACTCAGTCTATTGATAATGGAGAACTTCATTCATTCAACCATTTGTTCAATACAAGAGTGACGATGACCTCCTTATGAAGGTACTGCACCTTTCTGAACTTACGCCTCAAAATCACCAATCCCTAAGCTCATTAAAGCCATGCTGTGTGATTGCACCACATATAATATGGCTTCTGTGTAAGTCTAAACAAGAGCAGAGAGTTTTACACCATTCAAACAGAACTTAATAGGAATAAATGTGAAGATTCTTTTCCTTATCCATCTGGCCCAGTAGTTCAGAGTCTATTTTGCATATTCTAATGCTTAACAATATGTTTAATAGGAAAGCAAGAATTAAATAAACCATTATACATTTATTCCTTGAAATATTATGTGGTCATTTAAAAGGATATTTGAAAAGAATTAGTAATCACCTAGGAAAAAAAAATGCTTTGTCAAACTGTTAAGGTAATAAAGCTGATTCCATAAGAGTTTCAGCAGTATGATTACATTTTTTTCTTAAAAACAAAATTACCAAAAGTATTAGTGATTCTTTTTGGTAAAATTATAGATCATTTTTGTTATTTATACACTTTTCCACACTGTTACAATGAATGTGTATTATTTTACATTAAAATTGGGAAACAAAGTTCATATAAAAATTATGGTAAGTAGTTTGCTAGAACAAGGAAAGTGTATTAGTCAAGTAGAAAATTTTCTTTAAGCAAAAGAATTCTGAATCCTCACTAATAAATGTGTGTGATTATATAGCATCAACTATCCTCTTTGGGACGAAGGAGACAGAGTCAATTTTCCTAGTAATTATTGAGATTGGATGTCTCAAATGACTAAATTAAGTTGTGATATAAAATATGTGTTGGATTTTGTAATTTTCTCAAATTATTAATAAAACACATGTAGTGTTAATAGGCTTTGAAATTATAAATTAAAAAAGTCTCTTAGGTACAAGCCTGTGTCATTCTATAAAAGTCAGAATGTATTATTGAAGTCCATACTTAAAGTTTGTTTTTGTAGGGACACTTTTATGGCAATTGGTCACATTGTTTCTGCTACAAGTGTCAGCTTTGGATAAATGTTGTGCAATCACTGAACTTTGTGGTTTGGGGTTGAAATTTTGTCACAACCCTGAAAAATCACACCCAGAGGGTATGGATTAAATTTTTGGCCTTTACTCATGAGTTGGGTGAAACCAACACTAAAATAACATCTCAAGGGGTATAAAACTAACCATTCCAATAAAATGGACATATTCTGAAATAGAATTCAATATAGCCTGTATATACTCAGAGATCATCCAGGACTGCTGAAGAAGAGAAATTTCAACTACTTTAAACTTCTCATTGGTAAGAACTGTGTACAGCTGGATCACCATGTATCACAATTCCATGAAGTTCAATGTGAATAAATATGAATGGTACCTCTTGGAATTGGGCAGACACTGGATGGAATTAAACAGACAAGGAAGACTTCATCCATAACTGTTTCAATAGGGGACATGACTATTGTGATAAGGTCACAGACTATGTAATAGAGGAGAGAGACTGTTTTAATTTTGCTGAAAGAAAAGATGATAGAATTTTTAAGCTCTGATCTGAGCTAGTGGAAAAATCCTGGAGGATGTTAGTGGAGAAGCTGGTCACCATGGTTGCTAAATGGCAGCTTATCTAAATTAGATTCCTACCCTCCCCCAGAGACTGGGAGATTGAGGCTCAATCCTTGTTGATTATGTTTCAAAGGTATGGCTCCCAGGTCCTTGAGACAGACAATCTTAAGTAGTAGAATAGGCTAGTGGCTGGGAAAAAGGTTACATCTAAAAGGGGCAGAGAAAGAATTTACAATTGTAAATTTTCTGAAGTAAATTCTCTGAGAAAAGAGAGGACAGAAGAAGAAATATGTCTAAAGTTTAATCAAGCTACGGGGTTCCTTTGAGCCCTCTTGGTCATATTCATTTTCTCTGGAAGCAATGTGAAGAGAGAAAATTTAAACCATAAGAATTGGCCTTTATCCTTGACTCTGTCTTAGGTATACTTTTTGAGTGTTGGTTCTTCTCTATTAGTTGTTTATACTGCATCAAAATTGCCACACACTTAGTGGCTTAACATAAATTTATTTATCTCATAGTTTTTGTGGGTCATAGGTCTGTTTAGGATCTGTTGAAATCACTGTGTTGACCAGGACTGTGTTTTCTTCTAGAAGCCTGAACTAGGGAAGCATCTGCTTCCTCTCCTTGCCTGTTTCTTGGCAAGATTCTTGGCAGTTTTCTGTAGTTGTAGGATTCATACCATCTTGGTTCTTCAAAGTGAGAAAGGGGAGTGAGAGATACTAGGGAAAATTGGCTTGCAGGAAGTTTTGTATATTGTAATCATAGGAACGACATCTTTGCTGTGGCCTGTTGGCTAGAAGTGAGTAACGTGTCCCATGCACACTCAGGAGAGGTTACACAAAGATGTGAAGCCTAAGAGGCCAGCCTAAGTCTATGTGCCACATCCTACATTTGTAAAATCAAAGCAATTCACTTATACTAAACTTTTAGATCCATAGTAGTACTGCAAGTTGCTTTTGGAGCAATTTGGCAATGGATGGTGAGCTCTGTTTCAGAGCTCTGGTTCTCTATGCCTACTCTAACCTAAGCAGCATGTTGAGATTTCTTATGAACTTACCCTTCCCTTCCCTTCCCTTCCCTTCCCTTCCCTTCTTTCATGAAGTTTTTCTGCTCCCTTAAAATATATTTTAAAAATGCATTAGACCATATAATAATTATGATCACCTTAGTTGGAAAAGTCATGATTCAAATAAAATTTAAAATGAAAACTTCATTGAATTAAAGCTTCACCTCATGAATTTGACCATAATTATGATGTGATTCATCCTAGAAAGAATTCAAGATTCCCTGTCTTGAGTGAACAGCCTGTAACCTGGTAGCTTACTTTGCACAGAGACACATAGAAACATTTCAATCAAACTTTTCTGCATGGTTTTTATCCTCTGCACACCCTTGAGTTTTTCATAGCTGTATCTTCTCCAGAGGGATCATCTCATTTGCAACAGGAAAGCCTAAGAAACTCCTAGTGGCACTTAAAGGAATATCCGGATGAAAAGAGACCAAGTCACATGTTGCTATCATTCTAGAATATTTATTACATAGTTGAGCTTTCCACATCTGAGAATACACTTGAATATTTTCCTCTTTTTATTTGCAAAGTTATCTTTTCCATCTTAGTGTGAAGTCCTTACTGAGTCGCTGACGCAATGTCCCATGCTGTGTTTACAGACTCTCTGGAGGTAAAGTGGAGGTGGGGAGGGAGCACGGGAAGAAGCAGTTCCTTAGCAATTGTTTTTCTCATTATGTTGTTAGGCGGCCCATCACCAATTATCCTTGGAAAGTATTTTTTTTAATTCATTTGTATCATCAAGTCTTTCTATATATGATTGTTTTTCTGTTTTTCAATTTGTAATAGGAAGGACACCATTTGAAATGGTGCTATATTAACTTCAGTTTTTGGCTCTAGATTCCAGCTGCTGTTTAATATCTTGCTTTTTAGGGCTCTTGGAGCCAATCCTCCCCTTTGTACTTGTAAAGTATAAACACATGACCTTTCCAGGCCTGGTAGGAGAACCTCCCCAGATGGAGCACATGAGGCTTGCAATTAGGAAGGAAGAAGAGCAAGTGCAGATTTGTTGGCTTCTGATGGCCAGCATCTGACAACCACACCCCCTTCCCTCAGGATGTGCTGGGAATATGATCAGGCAGGGGTGCACTGAAGTGACTCCAGCAGTTGAACAGTTGAGCCTACCACAGAAGTGTTTGATACACAGTGGGCATATGGAGAAGAGAAGACCACGACGTGAGCCTCTGAGGAACTCAACATCTAGTTGGGTTGGAGAGGTATAAATTACGTAGCAAGAAAATAAAGTGATACAGGAATTAAAATAAGAGGCAAGTTATTTCACAGTCAGGGATTGTGGTAGGCTTCATGGAAAAGTATGCCTTTGATCTGGGTCTTATAGAAGGAGTAGGACTGAATATGGAGTTTATAAGGGTGAGCGTATTTTACATTAGAGGAAATCACCTTGATAAAATGATTGCCATCTAAGTGTGTAGCTTATTTGTAGTTACATGCATTTTAGTTTGCCAGGAGTTCAGATTCCATGTGGCTGAGAGAGGTGAGGACAAAGGGAGGGATGAATCTCCAAAGGCATATAGAGGCAAATTATGGAGGACTCCATCACCAGCTTAAGATTTGCTGACTTTTTCATTGCTGTGTGTGTGTGGAGGGGAGTGTGGGGGGGGGGGGCAGAATGGAGTCCTACTATAGTCATTAAAATAACAGATTTTGGGTTCCGAGTAACTTGGTTTTCTATTCTGATTCTGTCATCTACTGGTTATGTGAACTTGTGAACTTGTGTAGTATATAATGCATCTGACCTTAAGGGTGTTTTTTTTTTTCCATCAATAAATGAGGACAGTAATGTCAATTTAAGAGGGAAATTCTGAGGATCGAATAAGATCCTGTACCTTAAATTCTTAGGCTAATACCTGCTGCTCAACACTCTGTGAGCTGTGATTTTGATAAATAGAAGGATGGCAATGCAACAACCTCAACACAAGTATCCTCCTCAGTTGTGGATGTGAATGTAACATCCCCTCTCTCCCAGATAAGTAGGACCTGACCCTGCTCAAACCAGCTTATTGCTAAATGGATGAGAATACTGGACTGAGCAGGGAGTCCAATGATCTCATGGAGAACAACTCAAGCCAAAGTCATATAGAATGTGTAACAGAATTATCAATGAAGAAAGGGAGAATCTAGAAGGCAACAAGAAGCATAGGGAAACTAAAGAAGATAGAAAGTCTGTGGAATTCAGCCTAGAATGAATTCCTTGAAGTGACAGGGCTGAGAGAGATTTTTATGTACCTACCATTCTGAGTTGCTCAGGAGGGAACAGGCACTTTGCTGGTCTGGACAGAGGGAATGATGGCTCTTCATTTCTTCTGTTAACCTATAAGAGTCTTTCTGAATATCAGCAATGACAGAAGATTGAGGAACTTATTGACATATTAAGATACACACCATGAATGGAGGCTCAATCTATATACTGATTAGAGTCAGGATCCAAAAGTGTTGGTAGCTGGGTAGATAAAACTGTCAGAAGTTAGGCTATGCATGGAGCACAAAGCCAGGACACCATAACTAAAGGAAGAACAGGGGCACCTGGGTGGCTCAGTCGGTTAAGCGTCTGACTTCAGCTCAGGTCATGATCTCACAGTTCGTGAGTTCGAGCCTCATGTCAGGCTCTGTGCGGACAGCTCAGATCCTGGAGCCTGCTTTGGATTCTGTGTCTTCCTCTCTCTCTGCCCCTCCCCTGCTTGTGCTCTGTCTCAAAAATGAATAAACGTTAAAAAAAAATTTAAAGGAAGAACAGTATAACTAGTATCATCTAAAGCAGAAAGTTACTAAGCTAAGGGTATGTTAAGGTTAGAGGTTAAAGACGTGAGTCAGCACTAGAACTCAGCTCATGCCCAAAATTAGTTAATTTGGTCATGAAGCAGTTCCTTGCATTAGTATCTTATGTTATCTATGGTTTTGTATGGCTGGAGGAGCAGTAAGTTGGAAGGATCAATTTGGGTGCAGTTGATACTGGGAGAGGTATCAGGGAATCTTAGAATCAAGTCATAGAGGCTAACTCACAAAAGCAAAATGGGAATTAATAAGGATAATGCAAGTTCAGTGAGTCAGTGGGAAGCTGGAGGTCCAGACTTGGAAAATGAACAGGAACCACAGGCACAGCAGAGGGGTGATCAGAAGGACATGTGGTTTTTATGCCTCCACTCTGACCTCCAGCTGTCCCCATATTAATTATGGTATCACTTACTCATTTAAAAACCTGGGAGAACCTCAGATTGACCTCTGCTCTTGACTGGCCCCTGTCCTGAGCAAGGTAATGAACATATTCCTGTTTTGGCTTCCTTAGCGAGAAGTAAGCACCATTTCCCAAAATAATGTGAACTGAGAAGAGATCCCTTAAACAGAGACTGGGATGCTAATTGGAAAAGAGTAGTTGAGGTGTTAGATGTCTTCTTAGAGGCACTGAGATAAAGAAGTATGAGGAGGGGATGGGGGAACAAAAGAAGATAAAGGGATAAAGAAAGAAGATAAGCTTCTCAGAGACAGTTTTCAGTAGTGTTAACACAGCGCTGTATTACAGATGAGTTCCACGAGAAGGTAAAAACTGAGCTGGTCCTGAAGGGTCAATGGAGAAATAAGAAAGGGGAAATTCCACAAAGGAGGACCAGTATAAGTAGGAGCTCAGTCTGATGACAGTTACTACCT
The DNA here is from genome assembly GCF_028749965.1 of Puma concolor. Classification (NCBI taxonomy): domain Eukaryota; kingdom Metazoa; phylum Chordata; class Mammalia; order Carnivora; family Felidae; genus Puma; species Puma concolor. The sequence continues at coordinate 41,285,665 of NC_141673.1, read as the reverse complement.
TGTTTCTAAGTATATTAGTATGTTTGGAGTGCTGGGTATGTGTGAACTATTTACTCTTTGGCTTTTCTTTTCTTTCTTTCTTTCTTTCTTTCTTTCTTTCTTTCTTGCTTTCTTGCTTTCTTGCTTTCTTGCTTTCTTGCTTTCTTGCTTTCTTGCTTTCTTGCTTTCTTTTTTTAATGTTTGTTTATTTTTGAGAGAGAGAGAGAGAAGAAAAGAGAGAGAGAGAGGCAGAGCACAGGCAGGGGAGGGGCAGAGAGAGAGGGAGTCATAGAATCTGAGGCAGGCTCCAGGCTCTGAGCTGTCAGGTGCTGGCCTCGAACCCACAGACCACTAGATCATGACCTGAGCCCGAGCCACTCAGGCACCCCTCTATGGCCTTTCTAATGAAAGGAATAATGGTAGGCTGGTGTAGTACCTTCAGGATGCCTTTTATCAGGGGCAATTTGCAAGGCACATACTTTGGAAACCCAAGAAACCTGTGGTCATCTCTCCTCCTCTTTTACTTCTGGTACAAATCTCTTACTAACAGAGCCTGTGTATACTGAGATGAAGAGATGTTTGTCATATTAAACCTTAAACAGTTGAAGGTTTAGGAGGAGCTGAGTGACTTATTTGATGAGTGTAGATTTATAAGAATTTGGGCTTGGAGTATGGAATCAAATTCTCTCACCTAACCTGTGGGAGCCCATGAAATCTTTCCAGGAAAAATGATTGCAGTTGAGATTTTTGCCAAATAGTACCTCTTAAAAAAATCTCTATTTAAGTCATTCCTCAACAATAATTGAATATGTCTATTTTGTTATGCTTCTGACTGCTATGTGGCACTATTTATTTCTTTTTGAGAAGTATGTGGTAGAGAATAAGAGAATTCTGATTACAACGAAGTGAGAGGACACTCATGTTATTTTATTTGTTTTGTCCCCTCAGTTGAAGCTTTGTGATTTTGGATTGTTCATCATATACCCCTTTGCCTGCTATCATTTCCAAATGATGACTCTTATACATGTATTTTAATATTTTTCACATGTCGTTTTAATGTTGTTCATCTGTTAAGGCTGAAGTGACTTTTTGTCTTTGTAACACTAGGATAATTTAAAGAGAGTGTTTCTGAAGCATCATTTTATTTCATTGTAAATTGGGCCAAATAAAATATTTTTGTTCATTTGGGCAGCATGTCAACAGCTATGTATTTCAAACAAAAAGTGTGATTTCTTTTAACATTTTCAAGCAGTTCAGATGGAGAGGACCCTTGAAAAAGTTCCTGTTAAAAGTGATGTTGAGAGGGGCGCCTGGGTGGCGCAGTCGGTTGAGCGTCCGACTTCGGCTCAGGTCACGATCTCGCGGTCCGTGAGTTCGAGCCCCGCGTCGGGCTCTGGGCTGATGGCTCAGAGCCTGGAGCCTGTTTCCGATTCTGTGTCTCCCTCTCTCTCTGCCCCTCCCCCGTTCATGCTCTGTCTCTCTCTGTCCCAAAAATAAGTAAATGTTGAAAAAAAAAAATTAAAAAAAAAAAAGTGATGTTGAGAGTTAGTAGTACAGATTGGAGGATAATATGGAAAAAATCTCTGAATGTTTAACCTTCTCCTCTTTCCTATCCCCACACTGCCAGCTTCTATCATTTCTAACTGCCCAGGGTCTGTCTTTTCCAATGCTACCCATGATGGAATTAAGGTCTTAGAGAATCACATTTTCTTCTAAAGGATGTCTTGGCGTTCAGTCTCTCGGCACACATCATCCACAGTTCTGTCACCACCTGTTGTACCTCATTACTTACAAATATCCAAGAAGAACTTTGAAGTTTTAGAACTATTCATTACTGTAGGTTGGTTAAGAAGTACAGTAAAACCTTGGGTTGTGAGTAACTTGTTCTGCAAGTATTCTGCAAGATGAGCAAACATTTCTAATAATTTTTAAACATTTTTTAAAGTTTGTTATTTTAAAAGAGAGAGAGAGAGAGCGCATGTGTGAGCGGGGGAGGAGCAGAGAGGGAGGAAGGCACAGAATCCGAAGCAGGCTCCAGGCTCTGAGCTGTCAGCGCAGAGCCCGACATGGGGCTTGATCTCCCAGACCAGAAGATCATGACCTGAGCTGAAGTCGGACACTTAAGCGACTGAGCCGCCCAGGTGCCCCTCTAATAAAGTTTAAGTTGATAAATAAGTGATGTCTTGCAATATGTGTAGTATATGACACCAAATTTCACATGATCACAACTGAGCCAATGGGTCTTGAAATTATCTTTCATATATGAGTGCTTTCGGTTACAAGCATGTTTCTGGAATGAATTATACTCACAAACCAAGATTTTACTGTACATGCTTTATCCTCCCATCTGCTTGGACAATGACATCCTGAGCCAATGAACACCAGTGATAACTAAGGAGGAGAGAAATTCTTATTTGTGTGGCACATATGTCCCACCTGTCCTTTAAGACAGCAGCACCTGGATAGATGTTCAGAGGATATCTTACCATAGACAGTGATGTGATCAACATATTTTATTGGCATTTGCTGCTTCCGCCATATTTGTTGTCTAATGGATCTGAAATCATCAGCCTCCACCTGGTAGCAATTCCTGCAGCTAAGTTAAGTAGTTTTCAGAAACAGTCTTTGGGGAACTATTTATCTAAATGTAATTTACCAAGCTGGTTTGGTAGATTATCATGATATTAATATCAAGTGTACAGTTCAGTAGTTACATATGTATGTATATATGTACATTCACACATATATACACACCAACACATTTTATTTTTTTAAGTATTTTTAAAATTTATTTATTTATTTTGGGAGAGACAGAGACAGTGTGTGTGGGGGAGGGCCAGAGAGAGAAGGAGAGAGGGAATCCCAAGCAGGCTTTGCGCTGCTAGCTGCAGAGCTAGATGTGGGGCTCGAACTCATGAACTTGTGATATCATGACCAGAGCCGAAACCAAGGGTCGGATGCTCAACCGAATGAACCACCCAGGCGCCCCACATATGCACACATTTTTAAATTATTCATGGACTTACCTTGATAATGCTTAGGTCTACGTTTAAATGGCAACATGTTGAAAATATTTCCTGTATTATAATAATGTTTATTAGCGCTGTTATTTTGAGGCAAAAAAAAACCCATAAGAGACATTGTATTAGAGTTCAAGAATATAGACTCTGCAGCTAGATTACCAGTGTTCAAGTCCTGATTTTACAAGTTATTAGTTCTGTGACCCAGAGCTATTAGCTCTATAACGTTTTTGTGCCTTGTTGGCCTCAACTATAAAATATAAAATATGGATAATCGTCATGGAATTGTAGACCCAAATAATGTCCTTAGTGTGGATTTTATGGAGGTGTATTACATGAGCATATATACATCTCTTTTTTTTTGTTATTAGTGTTCAGAATGTTGATGTGTTCTTAATAGAATTAGAAATCCCAAATGTCAGAAAGAAAAACAACAGGTGAAAATGCACCACATGCAATTCTCATTCTGTAATAGTCTTCACCTTAAGTAAAAACTGAGTATGGATGGTCAGCAGAGAGCATGCTGGGAAGACCTGTCCCGTGCTGGTCTCTCTTGTGTGGTCTTGGCCAAGTTCTTAACCCCTCTCTACTCCTGTTGCCTCATCTATAAAAATACTCCCTTGGATTACATGATCTCTAAGGTGCTTTAGAGCCACTCTAAAAGTCTGTGAATCTTTCTATACTTTGACATAATGAGTTTTACACATGGAATACTCTTGAAAGCATTTAGCTTTTTTTTTTTTTTTTTAACAAAGAGTTTTTCAGGTGTTTCCTCTTCTTCCTTCCCACCTCCCTTTTCCTTCTCCTTCCTTCTATTATGTAGAATCTGTAGAGATTCCAAACATGACTACTGCTTTTAGGATGGTGAAATAGTAGGATTTCCATTTCTAAGACACAGTAATTGAGATTCCATGAGATGAAATCCTTATAGTAGGTTAAAGCAATCTTAAAACACAAAATTTAATGTTCCTCCTCAGTGATTCATTATCCTCTCTGTTCCTTTGTTCCCCAAACTCAGTCCTTCCCCTACTTTCCCTTACCTGATGGACATCTTTCCTACATCTTTCTCAGCCAGAGTTCTGGTAGCCATCAGAGAACCGTCCCTCTTACCTCCTGCCGCATCCACAGTAATTCAGTAACAGAAGTCATGACTATGTTACCTAACTTACCTGATACATTATCTTCTCCTTTCCCTTTCTGTTGCCACCACCTTAGCTCATGCTGTAATCATTTCTTGTGTGCATTATTTCAACTAACCTATTTCCCTTATTCTGATCTCAGATAGCCCCCATAAATTCTCTACTTCTCTGCCAGAGTGGGATTTCCTGGAATGAATGTCTGATTATCATATCCATCCCCTAATACACTTTTCTAGTTTCTTACTAGCTCTTCGTTGAATGCCTCTTACCAAAGTTGTCACTTGATTTACTAGTCATTAGCCTCCCCTTCCCCTGACCCTCTCCCCTTTAGCTATGATAGCTATTACTGAACTACTTTCTTTTCTTTAGTACTTTTTTGTTTGCTTGTTTCTGGTACCTACTGCCCAGCTTTATCCTCCTGTTCCTACTGTCTGGAGTACTTGTCTTCATCTGCCGTGTAAATGCTCAGTTAGCTTTTCAAGATTCAGCTATTTCAAACACTTTGTGAAACTTCTTTTCCTGCTACACCGTATCAGGCTACCAGGAATAAGCTTGTCTTCGGTGCCTCTACTGTTATTTGTAATAGAAATACCCATAAAAGAAATGATGGCAAAGTTGCCCACTAAACAGCTGAGATCCACAGTGGACACAATGTTTCTTTTGTTGTTGTTTTTTGTTTGTTTGTTTGTTTTTAAGTTGGGTTCGTCTCCTTCGCAAAGGCCCACAGTGGAAAAAAAAATAGGTAAGATATATAACAGTGGCTACTTAAGTGATTCTCAGCATCTCTGGGAGAAAGTATGCAGTCTTGGATATTTCAGTCGTCTGCCCCTATTTTAGGGGCAATTTTTCCTAAACTAGTCTGGGTGTAAGGTGTTGAAGAATGAGTGAGTTGCATAATCTTATGGGTAAACCATTGGGGTTCTTGGGTACTAAGGCTTCTGGTTCCTCTGGTCCCTGAAGGAGTACCCTTGTTCACCTGGTTGCTAGTCTTGCAAGTGAGGACAGCTACTAGCATAGATTGCGGACTGGCTTTGTGACCCACCTTTGTACCCTGGTTGGCTAGACCTTTCTTGTCTTAGAGACTTGCTGGCCTTTGAGGCTTTGCAGCCTCCTCTCTCTGGATCTGAGATTCTGGACTTTTACCCAGTCTATGGGATTTACCTCCAAGAGGGCCCTTAGCAGGCCCAGTAACTTAATTCAGAGTCCAGGCAATGCAAGAATATTCAGGAGTGCAAACTAGAGCCTACTGCACTTGGCCACACCACTCTGGGAAACCTCTGCTGACTGAGGCCCACTTTATGTTTTTCTCCACTTATTTCGTGTTTTTAAAGGCATTCTTCTCCACCACCCCCTTTTCCACATATACCCTTTCAGTGTGTTCCCAAAGAGAAAAAAGGCAACAACCTTGATCTCAACGTAGTGCTTTCTTGGTTCCTCTAGGACAACAAAAAGGTCTTCCTTTTGTGTTGTTACTCCTTCTTTCTTAACTCCTTCTTATGGAAAGGGCTTAATGGTAGAAAAGAATAGAATGTTTTCTTGTATTAGGGAACAGATTCTACAATAAGATTGAACATGCTTATCTCTTAGAAACTTACTGAGTGCTTTAAATATATATCTCATTTAGTTTTCATGACTCCCTATGACATAGCTGCTATTATTATTATTGTTATTATCATTCCTATTTTACAGAGGCTCATAAAAGGCCATTAGTATCCCATGGTTCACCACAGGCACATTGGCAGAGCCCAATACCTGTATGGACTACTCTAAAAGCCTCCTAAGTACAAGGTACCTTACATGATTTCATCAGTATTATCCAGCACTATTTTCAGTGTCTCTCTGTATGCTACAGCCAGACTCACTTTTTTTTATTCCCCCAAATTGTCTTAATTATTTTCTTTTTTATTGTTATTATTATTTCTGGACCATCTGCTGTTCCTTCTATTTGGAATTCTTTTTCCTTCTACATGCAACAAGTATAAACCTCAGCTTACAAACTCGGGTGGCAAGAAATAAAAGTCTTTATTTTATAATTCAATTTTGTTTATCTTTTAACCAACCTCCTGTCAAGCCTGCAAAGAAATAGTTTTCAGCCTTTCTTGGGGCCCCACCGTGGTACGCTTACCTACCATGGTATCCAAGTAACATGTAGGTCTAAGGCATTACATGTGGATCATAGTGGCCATGAGAATATACTCTCAGACTACGAATTACAGGGAGCATTACTGACCAAAAGCCCCTACTACTGTGGTTTGAAAGCCACTGACACATTTATACAAGTTTCCCAGGGGCTTCTCCCAGCCAGTGAGTAAGTGTAGCAGGGATATTCAGGCAGACCTATTTCTGGAAGACATGGGATTTCTTTGATAGCCAGATTTGGTTCACAGACACCCGAACAATCTTGCTGAACCATTCTTCCATAACACCGCAGGCTAAGGCATTGCTTCTGTCAGCCTTCCTTCCGTCTTTCCTCCATTGGGAGATAAGACTTGTATTACTGTCTGAAGATAGTTACAATCTTTAAGGCTCCCTCCCTATTTTCTCTCATAAGTGTTTCCCTTAGTAAAATGTTGGCATATTTAATCCTGTCTTGGTATCTGGTCTGTTTCTAAGAAAACCATACTAAAATATATGGTATTTTGTTATCAAATCGTCCCTTCCTACCAGAAACTACTAAGAGACCTGTCTCTCAGTGGACATGTTACCATGGCCCTTCAAATCTGCTGGCTCTTGGCTGTTTGAGTCCATGATTCCAGTGCGAGAATCTTCTGAGAGGTTACCTATGGTCTTCTGTGTCTAGTTACCCTAGGAAGTTAAAACCTTTCTTAGGCTTTGCTAATGCCAAACTGCCCTCACCAATACATCAAATGAGGCTACCTTCTATGAACTTATATTTTACTGGGGAGAAAACAGACAAAAATGGAATGAATGACTGAGCAAATAAGTAAAATAGTTATAGCTAGTAATCAGTCTTATGAAAGAAAAAAATATATAAGTGTAATAAAAATAATTGTGTAATATTGCATTGAAATCAAGAAGGGTTTGTTGAGAAGGCGGTATTTTGCTTAAGATTTGAAGGAGAAGTGATAATTATTTCTTAATATCTTCTGTTTAACATATAAAGTTATAGTTTCCACCTTATATATGAAGAAAAACATTGAGCTTGAGGTCAGGAATGTAATACTAGCCAAGTCCTCTTTTCTAAGTATCTATAAAATCTTCAGCAAATAAATAAAATTGTTAGGAACTCCATTATCTTACTGTTACTTAAATTAAGTGGGTTTTAAGATCCTTTCACCTCTAATAGTCCCTAAGTCAAGATCAATCAGCCACCCAGCTATTGATCTAGAAGATTAATCTTGCCAGCTATCTATCTAAAACCATGCTCTTTAACATCAACCTTTATATTTTTCAGAGCATAATGCAGCAAGGTCAGAGGTATTTGGGTTTGACTAGTGGTTTGCTTTCATGTATAATGTGTGAACTTGGTTCAAATTTTCAACTATAAAATGAAAATAATAGCCCTTTCTCATATTGTCTATGAGAGTGGAGATTATGTACATACAATTCCTAGCACAAATGAACTAGATGCGAAATAAACATTTTAAAGTATGCAGTTCAGAGACATTTAATACATTCATCTTGTGCAACTGCCAATATGATCTATTTTTGCAATCAATTTTTAAAATGATTTCTGTAACTCTGACAATCTTCTGTCCTCTATTATGTACTTAGAAGAAATTATTTTTATCACTTTTTGTGTTCACCAGGATATATTTGATTTATCTAATTTGGGAGAGCAACACTGGTATATAACATTATAAAATTTTCAGGTATATGACATTATAATTTGATACTTGTGTGTACTGCAAAGTGATGATCACCATAAGTCTAGTTACCATCCATCACCGTACATTTGAGCCCCTTTACCCATTTTACCCACCCCCAAAACCCTTTCCCTTTGGTAATCATCAATATGTTCTTTTAATCCATGTTTTTTTGTTTGTTTTTGTTTTTGTTTTAGATTTCACATATAAGTTAAATAATTCAGTATTGGTGTTATTGGCCTTTCTCTTATTTCACTTAGGATAATACCTTTGAGGTCCATCCATGTTGTTGCAAATGGCAAGATATCTTCTTTTTTTATGGCTGAGTAGTATTGTGTGTATATCTATTGTCTATATATTTCATATCTTCTTTATCCATTCATCCATCATTGGATATATTTTCTTTCTCTATCTTGGCTATTGTCATGCAGTGAACATTAGGTGTGCATATGTTTTACAATTACTATTTTGTATTCTTCATATAAATCCCCAGTGGAATAGCTGGATCATATGTTAGTTTGATTTTAACTTTTAGAGACACTTTCATACTGTTTTCCACATTGGTTGCACCAATTTATGTTAGGTGATCATAGGATTTTTATCTTTTGTTTTGTTGATGTGGTGTATCACATTGATTGATTTGTGAATGTTAAACCATCCTTGTATCTCTAGAATAAATCCTACTTGATTACAGTGTATGATCTTTTAAATTCATTGTTGAATTTGCTTTGCTAATATTTTGTTGAGAATTTTTGCCTCTGTGTTCATTAAGGATATTGACTTGTAATTTCTTTTTTTGTGGTGTCCATGTCTTGTTTTGGTATCAGGTAAGGCAGGCCTTATAAAAAGAATTTGGAAGCATTACCATCTTCCAATTTTTTGGAAGAGTTTGAGAAGCTTAGGTATTAAGTTTTTGAATGTTTGGTAGGATTCACCAGTGAAGCCATCTGTCCCTGGACTTTTGTTTGTTGGGAGGTTTTTGATTACTGATTTAATCTCTCTTTTTAAAAAATTATTATTATTTTTGAATTCTTTTATTGTTTATTTTTGAGAGAGAGACACACATATACATACAGAGCATGAGTAGGGGAGGGGCAGAGAGAGGGAGAGACACAGAATCCGAAGCAGGTTCCAGGCTGTCAGCTCAGAGCTGACATGGGGCTCGAACCCACCAACGGTGAGATTATGAGCTGAGTCAAAGTCAGACGTTCAACCAACTGAGCCAACCAGGTGTACCTAATCTCTTTTCTAGTAATTGATCTGTTAAGATTTTCTATTTCTTCATGATTCAGTATTGGTAGATCATATGTTTTTAGGAATTTGTCCATTCCTTATTAGGTTGCCTTATTTATTGGGATGTAACTGTCATAGTATTCTCTTATGATCCTTTGTATTTCTGTGGTATCAGTTGTAACTTCTCTTTCATTTCAGATTTTATTTATTTGAGCTCTCTCTCTCTCTCTTTTGTTTTTTCTCTTGGTTAACCTAGCTATAGATTTGCCAATTTTGTTATCTATTCAGTGAACCAATTCTTAGTTTCATCAGTCTTCACCATTGTCTTTTTAGTTTGTATTTCATTTATTTCCACTCTGATATTTACTGTTTCCTTCCTTCTACTAAATATAAGCTTCTAATGTTCTTTTTCTATATCTTTTAGATGTAGAGTTAGATTGTGTATTTGATATTGTGTCTTGAGGTAGGCCTTAAGATACTTTCACTTTTTAAAAATTCTTTTTTCTTTTTGCTGCTTGAACTGAGTAATTTCCACTACCCTGTCTTCCAGGTTGCTGATGCATTCTTCTACTTTATCTAATGTGCTTTTGAATCCCATATATATATATATATTTAGTTTAGCTCCTGTTTTCTTTAGCTCTTGGATTTCTGTTTGGTACTTTCTGATGTTTTACATCTCTTTTGTTTAAGTTCTCACTTTGTTCACCCATTCTTCTCTTGAGTTTGGTGAGCATCTTTATGATTATTACTTTGAACTCTTTATCAGGTTGATTGCTTATTTCTCTTTCATTAAGGTTTTTCGTAAGGCTTGTTCTTTTTGTTTGGAATGTTTTTCTCTGTCTCCTCCTTTAGCTTGATTCTCTATACTTGTTTCTGTGCATTAGGTGAAACAGCTACCTCTCCCTGTCTTGAAGGAGGGGCTGTGTATAGATGAACCTTTATGTGCAAACTTGCCCTAGCTTTTGGTCGGTTCTTGGACCTTTGTGATTATCTAAATCTTGATAGGTCCCAGTTGTTAAGGGTTTTCCAAGACCTGTCTGTGTTTCAAAGGAAGGGGTCTCAGAAAATGCCTACTTTCAGGCTAATTGTAAACCAGATTCTTAGGCAGCAGATTTTAATGTATGTAAATATAAAGTGTCTCTAGTTGATTGCAATTGTAAACCCTGCTGATTTTCAGACCAGGGGGTCTGGAACTGTGCCCTGAGTGAAAGTTGCAAAAATTATGGCTTTAGATACAAGCTCCTTTTTTGGAGATATCAGTGAGCCTTGGTGGTGCCATAATCGGACACTGATATGATATTTTCCTGCCCATGTTTTCTGGGGGCACCTCTGCAGCCTTGGGATTTGTGGCAAACCTGAATGTTGTCCCTCAGGCATGATGATGAGAATATAGGCTCTTTTCATAGGAAGACTGGGGATGTGTTTCAATCTGCTGTTTATGCAGTGCCCTGGAGGTGGTATCCTGCCAAGGACTCTTTTTCTGATTGTTTCAGACCTGTGGGTCACAGAGATACACTCTCCCTTGGCCACCACAGTCAGGCAGTCAAGGGGCATACCCTGTGTGGGCTATTTGTGTCCACTGGCTGTGTCGTGCTGAGGCTAGGTATTCCCCACCTAGACTAGAGTAGGGCATGCTGCCTCTATGGTTCATGGGGGCTGGGCACTTGCTACCCAACTGCAGAATATAGACTTTTGATTATTGTACTCTACAGTCTCACAAATGTGCATATATATGTATCTTAAATATTAAATGATTATAATATCTTACCTTATTTTTAGTTATTGATTATAGTGCTATTGCATTGTTTGTCACAGAATCTCCACATTAATCTCAGGGAATACTGGGAATCAATGTCATAAAAAATTAATGCACAACCAGATTAATGTGCCAATAGGTTTTGTTCTCACCATCACATCCACTTGCTTTCTGAGAGGTATAACTTAATTAAAACATGTCAAACTATGGGTGAATAGTAGTTTTATAATAATGGACTTGTAGTCTTGTGGAACATCAATAGCAGTGTCATGAAATGGCTTTTGAGGCCTTGAACTTGGCAGCCACTCCAAAAATTCAATTTGGCTTGCTAAGTAATGGAAAAGCCAAAAGTGAAAAGGGTAAAGCAGGAAGGGACTAGCTGTATTTATGGGTGGGCTTTAGAAATGAAACTGTTCCCAAAGCAGAAATGGAACATGGAACTCAACTCCCAAAGCTAATAAACTGAGGCATTCACATCTACAAATCACCCAACTTCAGTTTGGCTGCTTTTGTAGGAAAGTGTTTTCTAATATGGTGTGAAGTAAATGGGTCCTAGTGAATGTACAATGGTCTGATGTTCTTGGGACTCATGTTTCTATTGAGGGAATGTGAAAATTATGATGGTTTCTAAATATTTATAAAATATTGAGAGCTTTTGCACCCCTCCTCCCAAAGTCATTAGCTTGATATCAGCCTTAGTTTTATAATATTTACTAACAAAGAAAATAGGCATTTTTGTCTTTTGGTTAAGTGCAATAGGAGGAACTATGGTTTATAAATAATTTATAATTTTACTTAGAAAAAATTATGTAACTGTAATTTTAAAATATAAAGTAAAAACACAGTTTGACATGTGTTGAATTGGCCTATATATTACAGTTTATATCAGATTAAGTTGTGAAAAGTTAATTGGGGGAATATTTTTAAGATCTGATTTTTAGTAAATACAGATTTAGGAGATAAAACCCATGAATAGAAAACTTTTCATTTATTTCTAATGCTCTTTATGGAAGTTAGATGCTAGCACTCATTAGATTTTTCTGTACTCTTAAGTCCTTTTATTCATCCAGGATTCTCCTCATCACTTTTAAGAACATTATGATTATTCAGAGATTATTCTATGATTTTGTTAAAGAGATAATTATGGAAAAACATGACAACCATCTTTTCTCACCAACCCGATACCTGTTTCTTTGTTTTGAGTATTAGAGCATTAGAGTACCTGAGCATTAGAATCTGGGAGTGCCTGGGTGGCTCAGTTGGTTAAGCATCTGACTTGAGATCAAGTCATGATCTCACAGTTCGCAGGTTCGAGTCCCCACATCAGGCTCTGTGCTGACAGCTTGGAGCCTGGAGCCTGCTTCAGATTCTGTGTCTCCGATTCTCTCTGCCCCTCCCCTGCTCACTCTCTCCTCTCTTTCCCTCTCTCTCTCGTTCTCTCTTTCTCTCTCTCTCTCTCTCTTAAAAAATAAATAAATATTAAAGAAATTAAAAAAGAATCTGAAAAATATGTACTTTTAAATCCAGATTCTAATCTAGATTGACCTTGGGTACACCACTTAATCTCACAGAATCTAAGTTCCAACAACAACAACAGCAATGACAAATATATAATATTTGATACAACCTCCCTCAGAGTGTGGTGGTGAGGATTCTGTGAGCTAAGTACATGAAAGCTACATGGCAGGGTGGCTGTCACATAGACATTACTCAGTAAGTGTTAATATCTTTCTCCCAATTATATGATCACATAACATACTGTATATATCATTTCTATCCTCACATAGCATACATTAAACAAAATGTGAACAAAACTAAACCTTAACTGAAAGCAGTTTTGGATGTGTTATGGAGATTAAATTATTATGGGAATTTTAATTTCCTCTCCTATTTTGCAAATCCACATCTTCACCATTTCTTTGTATTTCTCTCACACATATGTACATCCAGACAATGAGAAGGATATTTCTTCTTACCACGATCTCAGAATCTCTGGAAATTTCTGTTTTGAGAGCATGTACTTCTACAATATGGATTTTCAGAGACTTAGAAAGCATTAATTTGTCTTTTTCTCCTATTATTTCCTTAGCGAATAAAAATTAATCTTGGGATATTTTTTCTTTACACTAAAACTCTGAAACAGTAATGTGTTCCATCCAAATTGGAAAACTAGGTATATAAAACTTAAATTTTACTTTCTTGGGTTTTGTTCTTACTAATACAACATCTTGGTGTGCTCACTGTAAGTTGCTTCCTATGACTTCAGGTTATTACCTGGTAGAACTAAGACCTGTCCCTAATGCCCTAGTTACTCCATTCTTCAGCCTTTTGTGTCTAACACCCTTGGCATATCAGAGAACTTCATGTTCCTCTCAAATGATTTCTAAATGAAATCCTTTCACTTCCTTTTCAGTTAGTAAGTTACTGAGTGAGATATGTCATCTTTTACGTCTCTCACAGTTTATGGCACTTTTGCTCATAGTGGCAGACTGAATATTTAATAAATGAGCAAATGCATGGATGGCCCCCTATTGAACACAGAGATACAAAAGTAGACTAAAACATTATTTAAAATAATCCATCTTTTAAAAGAGGCCTCTGTACTTACAGTTTTTGCATAAATATAAGAATATGAGAAACGATTCTACCCCATAGGGCTTGGGATATATTTTGATGCTACCTGTATGTCACCTTTTTCTTCTCTCTTTGCCCAACTTAGCCTAGATGTCCAGGAGTTACTGGACAGGAATCAGCTAAAAAGACATGCATAAATTTTTATGGCAAATGTAATCATCTCACAATAATTGGCTAATAGAAAAATGAAATGTAGGAGATTTGAGAAGTTAAGTGTATCATTAATTTTATATTACATTAATTGTGTGGTTTACATTTATAGCTCAATGAATGCTATCTGTGATTTTTTAGGAAGGAAATATGGAAAAAGAAGAAATGTTTTCGCTATTATTCCCAGGTATTCAAAAGAAAAACAGAACTCTTCTCTGAGAAATTCAAATAATTAGTTTCTAGAAATGGATCCTAGAGTAATGTAAATGTGCTTGACGTAAACTACATTAATGAAACCTAAAAAGAACTTTAAAAGCTACGTTCTTCTTGTGAACTCAATACTTGAAAACCCCTTACGATAATTTAAAAGGGTACATTTATTATATAAAATTCTATGTTCAATTACATCTTAATAACAAATATCACACTGGCTAGCTCTCTTCCTTGCTTTATTTTTTATGGTTTAGCCAAGGAACCTGAGGAGTTAGTTACTCTCTTGTTTTTGAAGCTATGAAAAAAATTGAGAATAAAACATACTTTGTTGATGTGAGTTGTTTATTCTTTATATTTGAACTCTGTCATTTAAATTGGGTTAAATAGCTAATTTCCATTTCACAGCAAAACCACTGTTGTGTGGCTTTTTCCACGGTGAATTACAAATCATTTTGGCTTTAATGTTTGGCAGATATGTACTTGGTTTTTATATCAGATCTGCCTTTGGTTGGGTTCCTGGTTGCTCCAATGCAGCAAAAATTGAATTGCCAAATATTTTTATTGGCTTGTCACCTTTGCTGTTGTAAAAATATTAAATCAAGGATCTATTAAAACCAGATTCTGAAATGCCTGACTATTCAAACTGTTCTGCTCAGGATTGATCTGGGTTTTGCCTTCTTTTTCAGCTGAATTTTATTTCTGTTGGTCTGTTTTCTGAATGTATTAGTCATTTTATACATTTTTTAAATAAAATCTGTTACATGTTTTTATACTGATCAATAATCTGATCTGTTCTTAGTGAAATAAGTGATCGGTTTAAAAGGATATTGCATGATTTCACTAATAGACTGAGAACTGTTTTCAAATTAGAAAATATTTTAAAAATTAGGGCAATGTTGCAGCCCAACAAGGGTTTGAACAGATGTTCATTTCCAGGATTAAAGAGTTTTTAGAAATGTTAATTGGTGTAGAACTAAGAAATTTCAAGTACAATGTCAGCAGTGCACTTCATAAAAATGTTTTAATTCTTTTTACTTAACAAATATTTCTGCCTAGACACTATGAAGAAGGGTAGGGCAATATTCCAATTAAGTTGTTTTTTTTTTTTTTAATTGTCACTTACAAGATTTCTTTATGTTAAATCAGTTTTTTGAAGTTTTTAAACATTTATTTATTTTTGAAAGAGAAAGAGACAGAGAGTGAGCAGGGGAGAGGAGCAGAGAGACAGGGAGACACAGACTCCAAAGCAGGCTCCAGGCTCTGAGCTATCAGCACAGAGCCTGATGCGGGACTCAAACTCACAAACCATCAATTCATGACCTGAGCCATGTGAAGTCAGTTGCTCCAGGGACTGAGCCACCTAGGTGTTCCAACGTTAAATCAGTTTTCTTATGTTTTCTTATTTTAATTCAAACTACCTGCTCATTTAACAAAACAAAACATAAACACCCTCTCTTTAAAACATGCAAAGTTTTAATATTTAAATAGCTTTATAATCACATCCCCTTGATATGACTACTGATAAGAAAAATTCATAGCAATTAGATTTCTTAAATGGAAAAATTTAACCTTTTCAATTTAAAAGATGTGTCTCAAAAATGACATGGGCACCTGGGTGGCTCAGTTGGTTGAGTGTCCAACTTCAACCCAGGTCATGATCTCACAGCTTTAAGTACAAGCCCCAAGCCAGCTTTAGCTCTTCTGTCCCTATCTCTCTGCCCCTTCCCCGCTTGTGCTCTCTCAAAAATAAATAAAATAAAATTTAAAAAATGACATGAAACACGTATAGTAGATGAATTTTTAAAACTTTAAGACTAAAGTGTTAATTAGGATTGTAGTTATTAGGTACTATTACAGATTTCTCTGAGTACAGTTTTTCATCCTCTGTTCTTATTGTCCATGAACATCTAGTAATCATTTATTATTCTTTCATTCTTTCAGTATCACTTAAGAGCAGGATAATTTACACATTTTCTGGCCATGTTTTCTAGTATATAAAAGCTCCTGACCTACAGGATGTTATCATCTAATTACAAAAACTAATTATAGTTATTAATAATTAAGAGAGTATAGGGCTGCCTGGGTGACTCATTCGGTTGAGTTTCTGATTCTTGATTTTGGCTCAGGCCATGATCCCAGAGTCATTGGATCAAGCCCCATGTCAGGCTTTTCGCTGATGGTGCAGAGCCTGCTTAAGATTCTGTCTGCCTCTGCCCCTCTCCCCTGCTCGTACATGCTCTCTTTCTCTAGCATTAAAGAAAAAAATGAGAAAGAGTATATGATAAAATACATATGAAGAGAAGACTTTTGTGACCACCATGGTGTACCCAGTCTCAGGTTATTTATTTAGTTTTATGTCCTCAACTAGTGTTTCTTTTTATTAATGTGCTTTTGTTGATTTGGTACTAGGCTTTCTTTAGCTTGATTAAATAATTCTTTCCAGTTGTCAGAATGAGTTTACCAAAGTTTTTCCAATGCCCAGCATCTAGTGGGGTCTGAATAAATATCTGCTGACTGAGTGACTGAATGTGAAATACAACATAAACACTCAGGCAAGTGAAAGTCAATTTGGATTTGGAATTGACAAGGAAGGTCTGAATAAGTAAGTGACATTTGAATTGGCTCTAGAAGAAAAAGACATGGATAAATGGAAAGAATGAAGAGAGACATTCACTGGGGTGGTAGAAAATCAGATAACACGATGTTAACCATTTTAAAGTGAACAATTCAGTGGCATTTAGCACATTGACAATGTTGTGTTACCAACTCTATCTAACATTTTCAAACACTTTCATCATCTCAAAAGGAAACCCTGTATTCCTTAAGCAGTCCACATTTCCTTTTTCTCTCCAGCCCCTGGCAACCACCAGTCTTCATTCTGTCTCTATGTGTTTACCTATTCTGGATATTTCATAGAAGTTGGAATCCTATGCTATACAACCATTGTGTCTGGCTTCTTTCACTCACCATGTTTTCAAGGTTCATTCACATTGTAGCGCATATCAGTGCTTCATTCATTTTTATGTCTGCATATTTCATTGTATGTATGTACCACAATTTGTTTTTCCATTCATCCATTGATGCACCTTTGGTCTGTTTCCACGTCTTGGCTATTATAAATAGTGTTGTTATGAACATGCATGTGCATGTGATTTTTTAGTATCTGTTTTTAATTCTTTAGGGTATATGTCCAGAAGTGAAATTGCTGGATCATATCTTATGACATGATAGTGATTTTGGGACAAATTATGACCTAATGTTTATTGGCTATCATAATAAAAGATTATTTTGTGAATGTTAAAACTATTGCGTTTAAATTTTTGCATTAATGGAAAACTTGGTTTCAAGTTTATGATTGTTTCTTTCATAAACATATTCCATTGTAATTATTTTCTACTGCATATGAGTTTAAAATAGAATTTACTTCTTGCTTTGTTTGAGGCCTTAAGCTTTTTTTCTTAATACTCTAAATCAGCCGTCTCAAGATAATTCTTAACTTAGGAGATGCTGATTAATTCAGTTATGAGTCCTGATTCCATTGTCATTATATTTTTATTTACCCTCAACCTTGAAATTTCTTTGTAATATTCAGCAAATTGGTAAACATAAGCATAGATTTTTTTTTTCCATTCTCCTTGGACTTTTTCATTCGTGAGATGTGTATTTTCCATTGTTTTCTTTTACTGTCCCTAGCCTGAAATAACAACTCATATCCTGTTGCTAAACTCCATGCAATTCAAATTCTTTAATTGGAACAAACATCAACTTCCAGTTCTATTCCTTCCACTTTCCTTATACCCTCCTTGGACTGGAAATATCTGGAAATCTATTCTGATGGAAACACAACCAATTAGTCAAACATGAAGATAAATAAACAGTGAAGTGCTATTTAATAAATGACATTTCTTCCTACCCTGATTTCCATGATCACTTCAGAGATCAGAGATTTAGTTGCAATAAAGTATTAAGGAACTTTATTTCTGATGTAACAAAAATCACATTTGATCACTGAGTAAAACTCAAAAATTGATACTGGTATTCTTTGTAGATAAAGTTACCAGCATCTTATTGGTAATGAGATTCTCTCAGCCATTGGCACCTGGGCAGTTTATGTATAAGCAAGGAACCTGTGTGCCTTGAACAACTTTTGTTTCCACCTGCCCCAAAGAATTTATTACTAATTCTTTTGCTGATAGTACACTCATTTTGCTTTTGGAGACCAGCCATTGCAGTTAGATACTGTCTTGGTGGGATGATATATCAAGGAACTCGACTTTCCTGGCTGAGGGATAGGAATGTGACCCACGTTTCGAGAATCAAATTTCTTTCCCAGGAATGTGATCTTTGAGTAGAGTAAAAAACAAATCTGGAATTGATCTTAGGAGGCCCTGAGAGTGCCCATTAGTTCCTGCCACTCATATCAGCAGGCTTGATTGATTTACTTTTTCTGTCAGTTTTGTTAACAACTAACTCTGCATCCTCCTTGCAATAGTTATATTCCCACATGAAGGGGCTATTGCAAATTCTACAGCTATCCCACAGAAAATAGCCTGGGAGAAAGAAGACCCCATCCAAATAAAAGGCTTTAGGGAAGACCAAATAAATTTGTATCTTAAGAGTTGGTTCATAAAGAAGTATTAGGATATGAGTGGTCAGCAACCACATGGCCAGTACTAGTTGGTTCATATGACTAATACCAAACACTCAAAAGATTAGAGGCTGGCGCTAATCAAAAATATTTCATTGAAGAGAGGCAAAATCTAAAACTTCAATGTCCTCATATCTTTCAGTATTTTTTTTTTCAGCATTTAATGTAAATACATCTAAGTTATTGTCAAAAGTAAATCCTGTTTCTTGCTCTTCTCTTTATGGCACACGAAAGCCAGAGTAAGGTCCTGAGAGCAGCATTTAGGAATTTACTATGAAAGCAAATCCGCAGGACCCACCCATATCTACCATTTCAGAGACTCCCGGGGGGGTGGGGTCCAGCCGTCTACGCTTTAGTAAACCCTCCAGCTGATTCTGAAGCCTGACAACATTAAAGAACCACGGACCTAATATCACGCAAGAGGTTCATGGACACTCACAGGTCTAATCTTTCAGAGGCAGTAATGTCTCAATGCCTAAGGAGACTCATGGTCTTTCATATGTCGAAAGAAATGTGATTTTGGGAGAACATCCCGACAGCTCTTAACATTTCCTTCCTATGATGAATTGCTCAATAATCCTTTGGGAAGATGTGGTCTCCAATTCAGACATTCTGCTTTCTCTGCCATGGTCTGGCATTGAACTCTGCTTCTACCAAACTCTACACCATGCAAATTAAAAGAGAAATAAATAAAGCAACACCAAAGCAATGGAGATCTTCATTTGAAATGTTATACCAAGAAAACAACAACTGGGAGAGGAGGCTGAATTCAAAAGGATCGGCTGGGTTAGAGCCAATAAAAACAACTGATGTGTAGTAAGCAGAGGCAGTTGCAGAAGGGGAAAAGACAGGGTTTTGTGGAAAGGACTAAAAAACTGTGGGGAAGTAGTTTGCAACCTGAAAAAGTGAGTCCTCAATAAGCAGGCCTACTTTCCTCCTTCATTAAACTGGAATTGCCCATGAGTCGGACTCACCTGTGATTAAAAACCAACAACAGCAAAGTGGTAAAATACTGGATGTACAAGCTTTAAAACAAGACTATTTCTAAACTTGTTCACGATTATAATTCTGCTGCTGATGCTGTCAATCAGTGAGGCTGAAAACTTTGAATACCTTCTTGAGTGTGCATCCCCAGTTTTGGGAGAGGAAGAGCAATTTTTATTTTCCCGAAGAGTTGAGATATATGCAGTAAGATGTACTGACTTTGCCGTCATTTACATTGGCGCTGCTAATGGAAGGGTCCTTGAAAGCTGTCAGGGAGGGGAATCGTTCTGAACATCAGAGTATAACAGTGTAATAGACAAGGTGGTGAGGACGGCTGTTGGAAGGATTACACGTTTCTTGAATTTTAGTTCTGGCTGTATTCACTGCAAGTCAGATGTTCTTCATTATCTCAAAGTAAAATTTTAGGCTGAATAAATAAATAATGCAAAAGGCAGATAAATGGCAGACAGTAACTTTAGTCATAACTTACTATTTAGTTCATTGCAGTCTTGTTATTTATGGCATTACAGTTACTTGTGTTGTTTATTTAGAAGCAAATGAAGATATCCCTTGATCAGGAGAATCCTAGAGTGGGCAGCAATGCAATTACTTTAAAAATCCAAGTGGTAAACTTAAAAGTCTTGTTCTCTGAAGATACGGCTATGTGATTATGCTACTGTTTTCTCATTGCTAGGATTATAGTATATGTATTTTCTGGAACATATAGTAAATATTTGCCTTGCCTTTTCAATGTTTGGTGAGGCTAAGTGTCTCTACTATGATTATCTAAGTTAAATATAATGCATTAAAAATTCCTGGTATATGCCCTAATGAATAGCTTTCCAAATTATCATGAATATCATCGCCAGTAAGTTGCAGCTTTTAAAATTATGTCATAGTCTCATATAATTATCACTTTATATTAGAACTAAAATGCTCTAATATAAGTGTGGTCATGGCTTCCTGAGATGTCATAATTCATCAGATCTTTTCTTTCGTACATCTCATCTCCACATCCTTTTTGAACTGTACACTGTAATTTTTAGATTGCCAAGTATGATCTATCAAAACTAGAACTTGGGTGTGGTACTTAGCAATTTGTAGATATTCCAATAAAATAATCATTTGATGGCTAAGGAAAACTGCATAATTTTCTAATGATAACTTTTTGTATTTTGGGACCTCTTAATATAGAAGTGTATACCAGGGGAGGTGAGAAGCTGAAATGCGCTGTATTATATGTTGAGCTAGTCTCATATATCAAGTGATTTTAGAGGACAGGGAGTAAAAGCAGCAGTATTGAGGAAATATAAGATAGAATTTCAAAGGCAGGAAGAAACTTGAGGCAAGAATAATTAAGAATAGATTGTTGGAGATTTGTGGATAATTACGACGCGTTACGGAGGAGATGAAAATGGTAGTCCTTGGAAAGGGATTAAGATTAAAGGCTCTTAAATATTCTTGAAGCAGAAAGTCTGGCAACAGACTGGTATTTTATGATCTATCATAATATCAATATATCACCTAATGTATTCATCTATGTTTCCAGATGTGTCAACCACCCTCTACTATGATTAATAGGTAAACAAGTACGTTAGCTCCATCCGAGAAGAAGGTGTACTTTTGCAAAGAAAAGGAATTTGTCAGCCTTTTGAAAGGTGAATATACTAGAAAATCACTGTTCTTATTTTCAGGAAGGAATTGGTACTGGGTCTGTGTTTTCAGATAGGCTCTAAGATGTTGGAATTTATTTCCTTTTGCTTCCTTTCCTATGAGTGTTTGTATCATTTAGGACTGTCCAGGAGTCCCACATCTTTATTCAGTGAAAGCACAAATGACTAGAAAAATGGAGGGTGAAAGCACCAGGTAGCCTCTGAGAAACATGATTATCTGTATCAATCTTGTACCCAACTGTGGACCTTGCAGTCCCCTAGCTGTGTTCTTGCACCCCTCTACACGTGGCGGGCTTTGAACATTGCTTACAGGCACGCTATCTTGTTCCACTTTGCTTTATGTTCACTTTGTTTTATTATTTACCACCCTTCCACTTCCTTCATTAGGCCAGGATCGGAGGAAAAAATAAATTTTATTTTTTTAAAAAAATTTTTTTTTTCAACGTTTATTTATTTTTGGGACAGAGAGAGACAGAGCATGAACGGGCGAGGGGCAGAGAGAGAGGGAGACACAGAATCAGAAACAGGCTCCAGGCTCTGAGCCATCAGCCCAGAGCCCGATGCGGGGCTCGAACTCACGGACCGCGAGATCGCGACCTGGCTGAAGTCGGACGCTTAACCGACTGCGCCACCCAGGCGCCCCAAAAATAAATTTTATATTAATAGGCAAATATGTAAAAACGTTTGAAATAAGTAATGTGGGTTCAGGGCTTCATGTTTCAGCTCAGTTGTAAACATCTTTATGATCTCTAAACGAGGGAGAGGATGTTCATTGTTTACAAGTGAACTATTAAAGCTAAAAGTTCAGAGAGAGTGGTAAAGTTTCATGGATGTGTTACAACTCTCTGAATTCTTCTGGTTAGCAAACCAAATTGGGCAAAAGGAGACCGCCAGAGCTGGTATTTTACCTACTACTATCAAACTGCGCTTGTTTCTTTTATTTTCATTTTCTTCACTTCCTTTCCAATTTATTCAAATACTCTTGCGTCTTCTGATTGGCTATTTATTGACCCTTAATCCTAGTTTACCACATATACTTTGGTGATACATTTATGGAATTTTTGTAGGCGCTCAGATGCGTAGGAAAAAATGGCACCAGTAAAATGTAAATGGAGAGAAAGAGAAGAAGCAAACTTTAAAGCTCATCTAAATGGAGCTCACCGTTTTACCATTGCCTGAAATTGCTCTACTCCCTTTAAGATTTACTGGTAATTTCACACTTATATTGAATACTCTGTGAAGGAATAATAAGCCTCATTCTTTGTCAGGGATGCTTTGTTTAAATCAAATCCTCTAGAGAAAAACTCAAGAGGAAAAGCTGCTGAGTTTACTTAATATAAAAAAAAAAGTCTTTTTTTTCCCCTTTACATTACTTGTTGATTAAAATGCTCTGCAAAGTTCTAGTGATTCTGTCAAGACCACACTGGACTTTCTTTTTACTGCAGAGGCAAATGTTAACCTCTCCTGAGGTTTTTCTAGCAAAGCATTTTCTTCTTTTCAGTTCTTAGCTTTGCCAGATGTGCAATTAAATGGCCATTTCACCTTTATTATAGTTTTCATGGTGTGTTATTTTCATTATTTTTCTTGTTTATGTACACTGTAGCAGTTATGGTCTCCACATGCTTGCTATGTATGATAGCTCTTAAAACCCAGTTGAGAGATACAAGCTGGTGGGGAAAAAATCAGCACTGGTTTCCCATTTATCTTATTTTAACCCTCAGAGGGAAATTCAGCTGGGTAAATGTGTTTCTAAGAATCTTTTAGTGATCGGGCGGTATTTTTGTGTATTTCCTCAGCAGTATGAAGAGGCCTACATCTGTAGAAACTGATTTTATCATAACTAGCCTCAGGCTATTGAGAAAGTACAAGTAAGATGCAGTAAGCAGGTGAATTAGAAGCTGAGGTGTGGTGAAATGAATGTGTAGAAACTAGGGTGTGTGTGTGTGTGTGTGTGTGTGAGAGAGAGAGAGAGAGAGAGAGAGAGAGCGAGAGCGAGTGAGCAGGAGAAAGTTAAGGATTCCTTCTTGATGAATATAAACAAAAGGCAATTTCAAAGGAAATGAGAGTTTAATAATTTAAATAACTCTTAGTAAGACATACAATTGAATATATTTTTCCTAATGTTATTCTCAGAGAAATCCCAAATATCTTGTTTCATGAGAATCTGGAATATGTACAGTAGAAAATGCAAATATGCCATGATTTCAGAAAGAATTACAGATATAAAACTTCTAGAATGCACATACTTTGAGGCATGGTTTTTAAAACTGTCCTATGAAAATGATATATTTCTAATGAGCAGTTTTAATGTTTAATAGGAAACAGGGAAATTGGCTTTATGGGAGAAGAATCTATCCCATCCAATTAGAATTATGAAACTTTCCATTTATGTTTGTTCAAAGAATTTTGTTTTGCTTTGTTTGCCTGTTTTTTGTCAGAAAGTGTGGAAAGTTGGCTGTGTTGTCCCCAGGAATAAGAGTATATGAATGCTAACACCATTTGTTTTCAAAGGTCTCATGTAAAAGTTAACACTTCTGTTAGGAAAGTCTGGAATAAATCATTATATTTGCAAGAATGTAGGTTAGTATCTGATGGTGTCCATCAGCAAGTGTTGATAGGAGAGGAGAAATAATAGATTATTTTTCATTTTGGACATTTCACCTTTCATCCTACATGCATCTGAAAGAAGAAACTTTTGTCCTGTCAATTCCAGAAATATATTTTTATTTTACTTATGATAAAGAGTATGAAAATAAATATACCTATTAGTAGCCAAGTTTAATTAATGAAAAGCTATATTATTTTCAAAGTTAGCAAATTGCTTATTTTCCTAAATCTATATTCCAAGTTCACATGTGATCTGTTTTGTACCCATTGTTGATAGATTTCAGCCCATCCCATTTTCAGCAAATCGAATGGTACTTTATTTCATTTTATTTTGGCTGTGCAAATTTCCTCCATATCCTTAAAATCCATTGCAGGCCTTTCCAGTGACTAAGGCGGTATGTGTCAGTGATAGTGGAATTGATTGATTTCAAAGCTTCTTGTTGCTATTATAGAACTTGGCAAAGAGAAGACTCATGGCAGCTATAGATGTATCTGGGAACTTTTTATGAGGCCAGTGGGAATCTTCTAAATATTTTTAGTGGTTCTCCCTCACCTCACTCCTTTTGCCTTCATGCCTGAACTGAATACTAACAAAACTGTGGTATACATATGCTACTCATCCTGAAAGTACAAGAGTTGACTAATCATGAGAATTTTAAGCTGAGGTTAGTAAGCGTTGAACTTCCTCTTGTATTAGATGGAAATCTAGTTTATCACCAGCTACTTAAGAGCAGATTATCAGCATTGTTTTTTCTTCATTCTCATTTCTTGTAAGTTTGTGGACTCTCTCCAATTCATTAAGAAATTTAGCTATAGAATAAAGAAAAATAGACTGAAATTTTGGATTACCAACCTTAGTTATCCATTTTTTTTCTATCCTCATCCTTGCCCACCCTCTAAAGCTTATAAATATTTTGTGGAAGCATTGTAGGGGAATAAGAAACAGGATGTTGTAAAAATATATAGCAAGCAAATATTGGTGCAGGGTAAAAAATTAAGAAAACAAAACAAACAAACAAAACTCATAGTCTTAGCCTAAAATTACAACTTTGTTAAAAACTCTATATAGAATGAATATATTTGAATATATATATATATATATATATATATACACATATATATATATTCATTCTATATATCTTATGTTGATAGTGATAAAAAATTTCCTCAATGAAAAGTCATCTTTACAGAAATGTCTCATATTTTTTCAACATTATTCTTTTCTATTCAGTTATTTTTACTTTTCAAGCATTTAAAACAGGAAAGAGGAAGATATTTTAGGGTAACATACGTGTTGTTCATAAAACCAATAAGCAAAGTATATATAAGAAAGAGACAGCAGTCTCTACTGCTGTCAGTAATCATCCTTTCTTTGTGAAATTTCAAGAAAAGAAACCCTTGAGACTCAGACAATATGGAAACAAAGGGAATGTATATATGTGGACATCAACATTTTAGTGAGAAAACTGGCAAAGAAAACAGATGGCGAAGTCAGGATGATAATAATGTCAGTAAAAAAAGTCTTTAAAGACAACTATTCTGGTGAAGGCAGATAAAAAGTAAGAGGAAAACTTTGAATTCATTCATTCATTCATTCAGATTTTTTTTTCTTTGAAGGGTATACTTGAAGCTTGCATCTTTTTATGGTCTATTTTCTGCATATTTCTAAATCTAATGGATTAAATGTTCCTGACAGAGAAGCATGGTTCTCAGTTATTGGTCTCATTTTCTTTCTGGCCTATTGAAAATAAGTCCATTGTATACAGCTGAGAATAATGTGCCCTGCACCACTCCAGATGTAGAAGGTACTAGAACCACAAGTGGTGGCCTTGGATCACTATTTTTACCAGTGGAATAAACATGCCTATAATGCATTTGTAATTTTATGTTGCTGACCAAGCAGCTGAATAAAACACTCAGAATAGTAGGAAGTTAGTTAGTAGACCCCATGCTTTCCTTTTCACACTTTCTAATCCCCCATTCTTATTTCCATGTCTTAGGTAGGTTGAATAAGGAGTTATCCTGCTGAATCTCTCAATAGCCTCCTCCTTCCCCACTCTTCTGGCCCCATGCACACAGCTATTTTGAAATATCCCCAGAGTTTGCAGGAAAATGTTGCATGAGTTGATAAAGACCACCTTTGTGAAGCTGTTGGTTCGAGTGGGTTTTCTGGGTGGTCTTGTAGAATGGATATGAATGTTAGCAAACCTAAAATTCCCTTTGCTGCAACTAAGGGAAATATCTTCTGATCACAGGCAACAATTCATTTAATTCATCTTTGGGGTGGAAATTACAGGTGATTATATTCCTACCCTGGGTTAAAACTTGAAAATAAATAGCCTAAAAAGAAAACTTAAGAAAATATTTCTTTTCAGTTCCTAAAAGGAACCTGAGGCACCGTCAATATA
Source organism: Puma concolor (assembly GCF_028749965.1). Lineage (NCBI taxonomy): Eukaryota > Metazoa > Chordata > Mammalia > Carnivora > Felidae > Puma > Puma concolor. Next base: position 41,259,394 of record NC_141673.1, on the reverse strand, counting down.
TCTGAAGTGAAACAGAATAGTTAACATTTTTACTCTGAAAGAATAAGGGTGATGGTTATATTGCCTGGCCTAGGGTTCTTGGGATGTGAGAATGTGCAATGTTCCAAGTGATTTTCCTAAAACTTCTTCACAACTTAAGGTACAACCTTTGCAACCAACACTTTTATTTTTACCTTTTAACCAGTTATATTTCGGTGTGTCATTCCTTTTTATTTTCACCAAGTCTTATTTATATATAATATTCAAAGCTAAGCTAAAAATAATAAAAGTGGCAAGGGAACAGTAGTGAAAAAGATACTTTCATAAAGCACTATTTTATATATTGTTATGGCTAAAACTATTTGGCTGCACTTTCCAGGACCAAGCTCTCATGATTTGGGTTAAGGTGCTCTTATTTATCTTTTCAGTGCAATGTATTTTTGTACATGTATGCCAACAAGAATAGTTCCTTCAAGTGTAACTATTTTAAAAGTTGTCAATGTCCTTTTTGAGAGTTTCTTTAGATTTGTAAGATCTACTGCCTTGTTGGGGCCCTGAAATTTATCTGGCAAGACTATCGAATAGATTTTGTTTTAATAAAATAGCTGTCCTTTCTCCAGATGTATGTATTTTTGACTCTGGGGGATGATATTCTAAAAGAGAGAGTATAACATGCAATGCCATTTCAAAGCTCACTACATTTGCTTTTCATTATGCTTCATGGTTAAGCGGCCTTCTGAATTTGATGAATTTTATTTGCTCAATTAACTGCATCAGTAGCATATTGTAAGGAAGCCTGTAAGATGGTAAATGTATGCTGTAGAGCAGATATAACCAGCTTCCACCTTTCCTGAATTGTTCCTCATTTTAATGGGCATCATGTGCATTTCCAAATGCCCATTAACTGTTTTATTATTGGCTTCTTTGTATTCATCACCTGCCTTTATGTTTTAGACAGCTGGCTTACCTTCTTTCCCCCTGCTCAATACTATAATAAAGGCATATCTTGGCTTATTGCCCCCTTAAATATACTGTATGGCTAATACTTCTCTATGTATCAAATTTTTCCCAGATCCCTGAAAAAAAATGATGCCAATGGGGGTTCTGGCAAGAGATATTCTAAAATAGACCTCGGTGTTTTAAGTGTTTCAAGACAAGTCTGGAGAACTGTTTTAACTCCATGCTCACTATGTCTTATATTATTTTTTTAATTTTAATTTTCTCATTAGATTTGGAAGGCTATCTGATTCAGTCAGTCAAACACTTTGCAAGCTGTTAGTACAAAATATTTCTTCTCTAAGGTTTAAGGGAAGTTCTTAGCTAGGTGAAGGAAACTAACAAACCAATGGAGGTTTTTGAGATCTAAAGTGAAAACTAGTAACACCCAATGTTTTCAGGATGGATTGGAGAAAAATAAGAATTAGGAGTATAACTCTTTACTTATGCTTCTAACCATTGTAGATTAACAGGGATCTGATATATTCTCATACATTAAAAAACTAGCATCTGGCCAAAGTATATAACACAACATTATGCAGCCATTGGACAAAAGATAGCATAGGTCTATGATCCATGAGAGAAGGATAATAAAAGGAGAATCCTATTATTGTATCAGCTGAATTTCTGGAGACTATCCAGATCACACAGTAGGGATGGAAAATTTAAATGGAGTCCGGGAGTCGTGCTTGAATATAGAGATTGAAATCAAAGTTAAGGGTAGTCTAGAGGTCTAATTTTTTTCAGGCACATTACTAGAAAAGAAGGAACTGTGGAGAGAGAGAGAAAGAATGAGAGAATGAGAATGAACACTCAAAACTTAGATGTTTCCTCCACTGTTTCATAGAGGACATAATTGTACATGTCTGAGAGGAAATAAGAAGACCAAGGAAGAAAGCACCAGAAAAACAGATGATAAACCATTCCAAGAACTCACACAAGTCTAGGAATACGTGGTATTTCCCCTAGCTAAAGTAGAGAGACCAATTAAGTCTTCAGGCATTTGTCAGAGTTGAAAAAAGTATATTTACTTAGGAGTGGAGTTACATTAGCTCTAGACAATAAGCTCCTCTATGCCTTCTTTAACATAGCTTATAAGAAGATCTCAATAGTGGCTGAATTGTGTACTATTACAAAGTCAAACACACCTTGAAATCCAGCACAGAACATGCAGTAAAAATGCCTAACATGCAGTAAAATATTACAGTGTATCAATGACTCATATCCAAAAGGGAAAAAGAAAGAAAGAAAGAAAGAAAGAAAGAAAGGAAGGAAGGAAGGAAGGAAGGAAGAAAGAAAAGAAAGAAAGAAAGAAAGAAAGAAAGAAAGAAAGAAAGAAAGAAAGAAAGAAAAGAAAAAATCCATTAATAGAAATGTGTGAAAATTAAAGAGATGATGAAATCAATGGACAAGAAAATTAAACACATATTATAAATATGCCTCTAAATTCAAGAAGGTAGAAGAGAACATAAATATGATGAGAAGAGAAATGTTAAATATAAAAGACACTGTGTAGAGCTTCTAGAGTTGAAAAATGCATTATCTGAAATAAAATTCACTAGATAAGCTTAAAACAGATTAAGTATTATAGAAGTAAAGATTTGAAAAGTAAAGTGAACTTGAAAACATAACAGCAGAAATTAATGAATGCAAAATGAATAAAAGCATTAAAAAGGTTTAAAGAATAAACATAATATTAGTAACCTATGGAAGAAAAGCAAATGGTCCAACACATGTGTAATTAGAGCCCCAGAAACAAAGAGGGAAGTAGGCCAATATTTTTAGAAATAATTGTCAAAAATTTCTCCTATTTGACAAAACTATAAAGAAGTTCAGTGAACACAAAACAGAAGAAATATATAAAAATTAGGTAAAGAAAAAAATATTAACAGAAACTGGATAAAATAGCCACAATACATAGAGAGGAATAGAGATCAGAAATACAACAGACTTCTCATTGGAAATTATGCAAGTTAAAAACAATACACTGGCATCTTTAAAATACTGAAGAAGGAAAATTGCTAACTTAGTTTAAAACACTGAATTGATCCAACCCAGAAATTGTCCCACAATGATATAGTAAACTAATCTTTGATAAAGTAAGAAAGAATATCCAGTGGATAAAAGACCCATCTCTTCAACAAATGGTGCTGCGAAAACTGGATGGTGACATGCAGAATAATGAAACTGGACCACTTTCTTATACCACATACAAAACCCAACTCAAAATGGATGAAAGACCTACATGTGAGACAGAAACCATCAAAATCCTAGAGGAGAACACAGGCAGAAACCTCTTTGACCTCAGGCAGAGCAACTTCTTACTAGATTTCACCAAAGGCAAGAAAAACAAAAGCAAACACAAACTATTTGGACTTCATCTAGACAAAAAGCTTCTTCACAGTGAAAGAAACAATCAGCAAAACTAAAAGTCAGCCTACAGAATGGGAGAAATTTGCAAGGGGCATATCTGATAAAGGGTTATTATCTAAAATCTATAAAGAACTTATCAAACCCAACACTCCAAAAACAGATAATCCAATGAAGAAATCAGCAGCAAACACGAATAGACACTTTTCCAAAGAAGACATCCCAGAGGGCTAGAGACAAATGAAAAGATACTCAGTGTCACTCATCTTCAGGGAAATACCACAATACCACCTCATACCTGTCAGAATAACTAAAATTAACAAACAAGAAACAGCAGATGTTGGTGAGAATGAGGAGAAAGGGGAACCCTATTGCACTGCTGGCAGGAATGCAAAGTGGTGCAGCCACTCTGAGAACAGTATGGAGGTTCCTCAAGAAACTAAAAATCGAACTACCCTATGATCCAGCAGTTGCATTACTAGGCATTTACTCAAAGCATACAAAAATACAGATTTGAGGGGGTATATGCACTCCAATTTTTTTAGCAACATTATCAACAATAGCCAAACTATGGAAATATCCATCAACTAATGAATGGATAAGGAAGGTGTGATATGTATCTATCAATGTGTATCACGCACAATGGAACAATGCTCAACCATCGAAAAGAATGAAATCTTGCCATTTACAATGATGTGGGTGGAGCTATAATGTATTATGCTAAGTGAAATAAATCAGTCAGAGAAAGACAGATACTACATCATTTCATGCCTATCTGGAATTTAAGAAACAAAACATGAACATACAGAAAGTGGAGGAAAAAAGAGAAGAGAGGGAAACAAACCAAAAGAAACTTCTTGTTTTTAATGTTAATTTTTGAGAGAGAGAGAGAGAGAGAGAGAGAGAGGGAGGGAGGAAGTGGGGGAGGGACAGAGAAAGAGAATCTCAAGCAGGCTTCTCACTGTCAGCCTAGAGCCCAATGTAGGGCTTGAACTCACAAACCATGAGATCATGACCTGAGCCTAAACCAAGAGTCAGATACTTAGCAGACTGAACCACCCAGGCACCCCAGGAGTGTAAATGATAGAGAACAAACTGTGGTTTGATGGAGGCACTTGAGTGGGAGATGGGCTAGATGGGTGATGAGTATTAAGGAGTTCACTTGTGATAAGCACTGGGTGTTGAATGTAAGTGATGAATCACTGAATTCTACTCTTGAAACCAACATTAATTACACTGTATGTTAACTAAATACAATTTAAATTTATAAAAAAAAAGAAAAAAAACCACATTGAATTGATGAAAAGAATAAAGGGGAAAAAGAATAAAAACAAATAGAAAACTAATGGTATATGGTAGACTTAAACCAATCATATTCATAGTTACACGAATTTGAAATGGCTTAAGTACTCCATTTAAAAAGCACAGATTATCAGAAAGAATAAAAGAATAGGATGAAGTATGCATCATCTACTGGAAATCCACTTTTAAGTATAAAGATACATATTTAAAGTAAAAGGATGGAAAATTGATACCAAACACTTATGAAAAGAAACATCATATATTGCCAAAATAAACTTTATAATAAGAAATATTAACAAATATAAAGGAGGACTTTTCATCATGTATGTTAAAGGAGTCAATTCATCAAAAGGAAATAATAATCTTAAACGAGTATAAAGCTAATGATAGAGCTTTAGAACACATAAAGCAGAAACTGACAGCATTGTCAAAAAAAAACAATATTAACATGTCAAAAACTATGAAGGGTTTGAGATTTTACTCTGTTTGCAAACTAGTAAGTTAATGTCGTGTATCTTCACAAAAAGTGCCACTGACTCCTGAAACACTCTACTTGGCAAAAGGGATTAAAGTCCTCCCTTAGAGACCAGGGATGATTTATTACTTACAGCAACAGCGGTGGCCAGAATATCACATCTTTTTGTACAGGTTCCTCAAGCCCCAGTTTCTATAGGACAATGTGACAAGGACTAGATGATGTCTGCACATGCACTGCGTTGGGTTATAGAAGAGAAACTTTGAGTTTAGGGAACACAAATCTTTTATGATTAGTTATGAGCAAAGCTTCCTGACATTTTTATCTGGAGGGAGGCATTATGTTTATTATAATGGGCAGAAAATAAGCCTGTTCTTTGCTCCAGAGGGAAACATCATTTTTATCTTCAAGGCTATTTTTGTCTATCTTCCAAGCTTATTTGCTTGAAAACAAGCAAAATTCATGAAAACATAGTTCAGCATAAAAGTACAGTTAGTTATGGCCTCTGGTAACACAATTGCAAAAATGTGAGAAATATACCGAGAATTTTCTCTTAAACAAGACAATCTGCAAACTGGGAGAAAATATTTTTGAAATGTATATCTAAGAAAGGATGTGTATCCAAAATATGTAAAAAGCTGTTTAAACTCAATAATAAGATTAAAAAAAAAGAGCAAACATTTTGAACCGACATTTCATGAAAGATGCTATATGGATTACATGACAAAAAAAACATAAGAATATACTCAACAGAAATAAGTTATTAGAAGAGTTTAAAACTGTTCTTATATACCACTGCACCTCACTTAGAATGGCTAACTTTAGAGACTTACAGTATGAAGTACTGACGAGTATGTGTACAACTGACAACTATCCATTGCTAGTGGAAGTTCAAAATGCCATGTTTTGGAAAATGGTTTGGCAGTTTTTTATACCATTGAATATATACTAATCGAATAAGCCAGCAATCACCTCTGAATTATATATCCATAAGAAATTATAAACGCAAAACATATTCAAATATTCATAGAGCTTTATTCACAATGTCCCCCATCTCATAAACAAGCTGTGCCATATCTTCACAATGGAACACATCTCCGCCATACAAAAGAAAGATCATTGATACATATAGCATGGATAAATCTCAAAAGCATTATGCAAAGTGAAAAAGGCCAGACACTAAAAGACTGCCTAATTTTAATTAAATGGATTCCTATAAAAAACAAAACTTGTGTCCGAGCATATCTCTTTGGTTGCTTGAGTTGGCACTGGAGCATTGCCTATAAGGGGACATGAGAGATCCTTTTGGGGATGAAGGAAATTTTCCAATCTTGCTGTGGTTCTGGTTAAATTGAATTATTTCTTTAGAATTGTTGAATTTTACGTGTAATTTTTACTTTAGTCAAGCTGTTAAAAATAGGAATGTGACTCTCTTATTTTAGCAAACATCTGAGTTGACTAACCAGTCCTATGTTTTTCTTTTAGCAAGAATTTTCTTGATGTTGTTTGATAGTCGGTTATTTTTTCTTTCTCTCTTGTAAATAAATAGTAGTTCGTAAATTATAATTCGTGAGGTTTTGTTATTTATTTTTTAAAATAACTCATGTTAAAATTTAGCCAGGTTGGAATTCTCTTATTGCCTTAAACTCTACCTTGATTTTGGAAGGTCGTATGCTTTGGGAAAATGACAAGTAATTTATCTCATTTTAATTTTCCAGATTTCCCCCCTGAGTTCAGTTCTGGTGACCCTTATGATCCTGACAAATTTTTTTACTTATGCTTTTTGACCTTACCTCAGTAATTCTCAGGGTCATTATATGTCTTACCACATTAATGGCCAACATTTATTGGCCATTTTTTATGTGGTGGATTCTGTTCTAATGGCTTCATACATTCATTTCTTTTAAGTCTCACAGCTATGTTGTAAAAGAAGCAAAATTATTTTTTTCCCATTTTATAGATGACGAAACTGAGGCATAGCAACTTGCAAGTTCATATAGCTAGCAGGTGAGGAAACAGGGATTTGACTCCAGGCGATATAACTGTAGCCTTTTCCCTGAACTGTCAATCTACTAATCCTCCAAAACAGAGATCTTGAAGTTTAGTGTCTGGGACAATCAGTTTATTTAAATTCTATTGTCAGATTTTCTCCCTTGCCCTCATGATTCTTATTTGGTGGGTTTAGGATGAATCCAGTAATCTGTATGTTTAGCAAGCACTCCAGGTGGTGGTTTGTTGAACCCAGTTTGAGAAACCCCTTTTTCTGTGACTTTAAGCTAAGTGTCTAACTTTTCTGGACCTTTGTCTCCTATCTAAAGGTGATGTTCTTTTAGGATGGAATGTGATGACTACTCCTGGCATGCAATTCATTCTCTAGAATAAGTTAATTTGCTTTTGTTGCTCTTGGTGTAGGTGTTATTTCATAGAATTAGTCAACAGTGGCAACTGTTTTCAACCCTATCTTTCAGGGAAATGATATTATCCAGGAAGCAAAAGGTGTTTCAAAGTGAAAAGACATCTTATTGAATGTAAATACTTTTTTTCCAATTTGATTATATCGGGAATTATAGCATGTTCTGCTCCAGCATATGTTTCTAAAATACCACCGAGCTCATTTGCAGTTGGTAAATAGAATTATGCTCGTATAATGTAGAAGTTGCATAGCCTTAACTATGATTTATTCTAGTCCAAAGGAGGCAGAATAGAGTTAAATTATAACCTTGGGCAGGAAAAGAAGTCCTCAAGTTTGATACTGAAGAGTCAACAGGAGCCCTTTTGGTTTTAAGAAAATTAAAAACAAAACAAAACAAACAAACAAACAAACAAAAACAAGTGTCTGTGCATTTGGGGCTCCCTGGCCAGAGGTACATACCCCTCGTCTTGTGTGGTTCTCAAATATTTGCAGACTGTACTGCCCCCTGTGCCTGTTTCACGGGCGAGCCTATTGGCTCAGTTTGCCTTCCACCTAGATTTTTCCCACCAATTCTAATAAAGTATTATCATCACTTCTTATCAATTGTATTTTTTTAAAACTCTGGGCTGGACTGCTTGCTTGGGTGGTCCAAATTGTCTTCCAAGGTACCAATACTATTTTTGCTAGTGATCTGTTCCCAAAGTTGCATGTTTTAGTGGTCTTCCCAGAACCTATTTTTCCCACAAGTTTTATTATTTTGGTTATGCCATTTTGTCTGCAATGTGGGGATTTCAAGATGCATATACATTTTTCTTAATGTTTATTTCTGAGAGGGAGAGAGAGAGAGAGGTGGAGACACAGAATCTGAAGCTGGCTCCAAGCTTGGAGCTGTCAACACAGAGCCTGATGCAGGGCTTGAACTCACGAACTGGGAGATCATGACCTGAGCCAAAGTTGGACGCTTAACTGACTGAGCCACACAGGCGCCCCACAATACATATATGTTCTTATTTACTTTAAACCCCTATTTCAGGAACATGAACATCTTCAGCTTTGCAGTATTTTATAGTCTTTGGAAGGGACAGTGTGTTAAATGGTTTGTTAATTATAAAGTAACTTACTTCCTCAGAGGGATCACTTCGTTTCTCATTCCCACTAGTGTATTTGTTTCTTATTATACCATTAAATCCCACTTGAGTTACTTTCTTTTTTAAAGTTGGCAAGATTTCTAACTCGTATTTGAATTTCTTCTATGCTTATATCAAAAGAACATATAAATTCAACTTCAGTTATTAGCTTTTATCTGTAAATTACTGCTTCTTACTTAAAGTTATTTAATATTTTATAGAGCTGGAAACAGTAGAGAAAGAAAATAATTGACTATAAAGAGGTGTTTTCTACAGTAATAGTTACGATTCTTGTAATTGCTACCATTTATTGAATGTGCATTAAATGTCCACTCATTTTTCTATGAACTTCTCTTGCAATATTACTAATTCTTAATATATTTAATGAATAGAACAGAGATTTTCTAAATAAAGAAAAAAATGAAGGGGCGCCTGGGTGGCTCAGTAATTAAGCATCTGACTTCAGCTCAGGTCAAGATCTTGAGGTTCGTGGGTTTGAGCTCAAGCTCAGAGCCTGGAGCCTGCTTCAGATTCTGTGTCTCCCTCTCTCTCTCTGCTTCTCCCCCACTTGCACTCTGTCTCACTCTCAAAAATTAGTAAACATTAAAAAAATAAAAAAAAAAAAGAAAAAAGGAGTCCACCTGTGTCTTTTAGATTCTTCAACAGAAACATGAGGAATATGAACTAAGTGAATTCTTATTACCAGATAGGAAATTGCTGTTGAAATCTCAACACCGTCACATAAATATTATGTTTATGGAATGACAGAGAAACTTATCTAAGTGCAACTACTTTACAGACGATAATGCATTCATGACAGATGTTTTCTTAAAAACGTACCCCTTGCTTTTGTTATAGTTCCTGACATGTTTTTTTTCCAGATATGGAACATAATCTAACCATAGTAAAATAATTTTATGGAGAGAAGCAGCATTATTCGTAGCCACAGAATATATATTTGGGTATTTATTACCTTAGGATTTTAGTTTGGACCTGAAGAGCTCAAATAACAGCATTATTTTAAGTTGTTTCTATGATGTTTTTTGAAATTACTCTAAGTAGTAAAGGCTCTTCCAGTTCCTAATTCTATGACTTTGGTCAGATTATTTAAGAGAATCTGAGTCTTGGTTATCCTTTCTATGTAGTGGAGAAGACAAGTGTGTGTTCTTGAGTCATTTCATTGGCTAAATGTGGTAATACATAAAGTACTTGGTCCAGTAACTGCTGTGTAGTACGTTCCACCTACATGGAATAGCTGTGAATTTTTTTTAATCACTATTGGTGTTAAATTTAGAAACAATGATTACTGATAGCAAATATGATTGCTGTCCATATTTACTGTGTTTTCATAACCTAGGCAGGTATAGTCTGCTGATTTAACAGCTTTGGCAAGTTGCACTATTGCATGAATTTAACTTGATTTCATGGGATAAAACAGAATGAGCACCGTGGTTCATGGCTGTCAGTAGTGAAAAATAGCTGGAAATCAGACAAACAGCTTCATTGCTGAGATTGTTTCCGGGCTAAAAGTTCTTCCAACAGCTGTTTGTTTTGGCCATTAATCGTGTTCATTCTTTTTTTTAAACTGGGGGAAATATGATTTTCTTTAAAAAGAGAAGATAGGCTGGTTATTTCTGAAGTCAGGAAGGACTCCTGTCCTTCCACTATTGTGGTCTTTTGGCTGCCTTGACAGTTGGACTGAGGACGTTTCCTTTTGTTTCTCTCCACTTCTTTATTCTCAGTGCTCAGACTCAGACTGCCGTGGTAGGAGGGAAAAAAAGCAGGAGCTCTTTAATCCTAGAGAAGGAGCTTTGTAGCAGTTACCTTCAAGAAAAGTTTACTCCCCAAAGGAGTATTTAATATTACATAGACACTGACTCACTGAACAGAGAGAGAGAGAGAGAGAGAGAGAGAGAGAGGTTGAGAGAGAGATGAGAGAATATGAGAATTCAAGCCAGCAAGAAAGAAAGATACTTAACTGAAGATGAAGGGAAGTTTTGCCTCTTCCTGGAAGTTATATTATTAGGTTTTTTTTTTTTTTTTTAAATCATGATGACTGCTAGTTTTGTTTAAAGTATTTGTTCTGGAAATACTAAAGTTGGAGTCTACCAGACTGAGGTTAGAAGCATTTTCTTTGGCAGCAAGAAGATACTTTTATAGAAGCCATGCCTGTACTTGGGGTTGCCTCAAAACTGAGACAGCCAGCTGTTGGGTCAAAGCCTGCTCATACTGCTCTTCTGATACCAAATCTTGGCACTACTGGGTCACAGCCCTATTCTTCAAGACCTTTGGAACTTACTGAACCGGAGAGCTCAATGCTTTCTTGTCAGCTCACATTAAAAGCAACCTGTGAATTTGGAGAGAAGAAACCCCTCCAAGAGAAAGCTAAGGAGACAGAAGACAGTAAGGTTAGTGGCTGAAGGTTACTTGAAGACTTTTGAATGCAAATTTCCTTTTAGGTGGGATATAAAGCCTGTTGTGAAATGGGGATTGGTAGAGGAAATCCGGAGTAAGAAAGTAAGTAGTTTGCATGACTGAACAGCTAAATATTTAGCATATGTAAAAGTGTATTGATAACTTACAGTTGTAGAAAAGTCATGAACAAATTTCTCTGAAAATGCATGTTTGTTGTCACTGAGTACTTCTTGATAAAGCCCCTAGTTAGTCCTAGATATCTTTTTCTTCATTTCTAATAACCATAACCAATCACAAATATGAGAAAAGAGGGACCTATTTTTCATGCATATTATAGTATAAAAGAAGGATTTATCTGTAAAAATCCATATAGATGCCATCACTTTTTTCTCAATGTCACTTGCAGTTTAAACACTTCCTGCTTGAAAGTATGTATCTTAGAATGCTTACTTCATTGCAATATGAAAAAATGAAATATTGTTTTCCTTGATATTGTACATTTGTCTGGATTTTTCACTTGTAAATTGAAACCCTACTGTTTTACTTATTACTAACATCTTTTTCAGTCATTTAATTTATGATATTTTGGGAGCAGTGGCTCCTAGCTCTTGGTGTGTAAGCCATCCTGCACGTTTTCTCCAGATGCTGAGGGGTAACAGGGTCTTTCAGTTGCTGAACTTTAGGGGGATTCATTTGTACCTTGATAAACCTCACTTTTTAATGCAGCGTTAATCAAAGTCAGCATTGTCACCTCTGGCTTAGGAAATGCTTTGATTTTACTTTCCCGCCCAAATGTAATTTTCAAATGACTTCAGAAAAAAAAACTAACTTTATATTGAAATAAAATCTACAAGTTAAAAAGAAAGCCATCCCGTTTGCCTGAAACCCCACCTGTTCAGATCCTCTAAGGAATAGCCAAATGCAACTTTTTCCCTAAAGTCTTTGCTAGCTACCCCTTACCCCTCCTTTCCTCTCTTATGATTCTTTGCCTGTAGTAATCCTTAAGGCACATTTATTTACATTCTGTTTTAATTATCTGGATAATTTATTTCCATTCCCACTGTGAAAATATGTAGATGGCAAGGCCTTATTTATGCTATGCTACAGCTCCCTCTGCCTAGTGCTTTCTGCCTAAAATTCAATAGTATTTGAATGGATTAATACATTAGTGGATGAATCAATGAATGAATAATTATTCTGAGAAAGATTTGGTTAAATTCATTAGTCTCTTTGTATCATTTACTCTATAAAATATAGGGTTTAGAGTGAATGATTTTTAAAGTATTTGTAGCTCTCAAGTTATGTTATTCCTTCTGTGTTTTAAGAAAACATTAGAAAGTCACACAAGAAAAATCAGTTAAAAAATAATTGATTGTAGGCTTATAATTCTTAGTCCAATATAAGCAATTCAGGGTAAAAGTAGAGAAGTATAAGTTATCAACAAAAGACTAAAAATATCTACCTTTATGCAGATAATTAAAAGCAAATACCCTATAAGCCTGTTCTAATGTTCTGTGTACCCACAATGACTCCTCTGGATTAGATGGAAAGAATAGGTAGGCCCTTTTTCTTTGCTGACCATGGCTAACATCTGCAGGTTTAGTCAAACTTCCACTTCGCTAAATGGCCCTGGCCTAAGACTTGTGCACCATAAGTACTGTTTTCAATCCAATTTGGTTGACCTCTTTGGTTAACACACATATCAATCACATATCTGATATTCCAATAAGACTCTGTGGTAAGCAGTTTTGTATTTATGGGATGTTTTTTAACATGCTACTTATCAGATTAAAAACTTTTTCAAACAAATTTAAAGAATGACTTGTCAGCATTTCAGAATATTTCTCAACGTTACAAAAAAGTATATTTAAAGAATTTTATAAACCTTGAAAAAATAGAACTGAAGAAAAGAGCAAAAATGATCAAGGACGTTGTATTAGAGATAATTAGATCTGACTGCAAAGAGTAGAAAACATAACAATAGGATAAACAACATAGTAGTTTATTTCTTTTTCATGTAAGGAATATTTGGAAGTAAGCAGTCCATAACTGATAAAGTGGCCTCATGCAATTGTCAGGGAATCTATCTCTGTCTTTTGCCCATCATCACCAGTTTGTGGCATCTGTCTCTCAGTCTTGAGTGGATAATTTGAGTTTTGTTCAATTAGAAGGACACCTACTGTTTCATTAAGGATTCTTCCACATCCAGTTGGCCTGTGTACCATTCCCAGGCCTTATCTAGCTGCAGTGGAGACTGAAAAATGTAGTGTTTATTCTAGGTAGCCATGTGCCCAGCTAAAAATTATGGGTTGTATTTCTAAGGAAAAGGAGACCCTGTACAGTACCCACAGTAGATGGCTATCATTAAGAAACATTTATGTGGTGCACTTTGCTAGTCCTTGCACCAAATAACCTTATGGTATGGTTAGAGGAAACAAATCTATATGTGACAGTGTCAGAAATGTGTCTTCAATCCAGCACTCCCTTCTCCTATTCTTGTTACTGATTATTGTAAATACCACCATTCCTGTCACCTGATCTTGAATTCCTAATCTAATATCTGGCAATATACATTCTATAACTTGCTAGAAGTTGGGGGGGTTTATCTCCATATTAGAGCTTGGGTTTATTCCTTTATACACAATCTCATTTACTGGCCCTTGTTACATTTCCTATTGATTATTGCAATAATTCCATAGTGATCTCCCCTCTTCTTGTGGCTCTCCACTACATACATACAACACATTCACCATCCTGCTTACTGCTTGGTAAATTTGTCACTTCTGGTGTTTTAGAATTCTTTCATTCAGGCATTCCATTCTCCAATTGTTGACACCTCTTCTTCTTCTATTGTAGTTCCACGTAGCTACTATTTTCCAGATGTCTCCTTCCTGGGTGTCCCCAGTTGTTCAGAATGCTTAGTCTCACTATCCTTTACCAAATAAATAACATTAGTTCCAGATTCCGTGCCACATAAATTTGGAAACTCCATCACCATATCTCAAGGACTTGTGTTTTCTCTAGATGTCTCTTGTTCTGCTTTCTTTACTTCTTTGAATTTTCCAGTGCCTCTCTTCATATGGATTGGTTTTTCCATTCTTCCTGGGCATTCATCCAAATAAGGAAGAGAGTCACTTTGCTTTGGAAATTTTACTTAAGAATCTAGAGATTAAAGCTGAGAAAGGGGGGTTCTATTTTTGTCACAGCTTAGCAAATCACATGTAATTAAGGATTAGGCACGTGCTTGTTCTTCAAAGTCCCCTGGCCATACCTACCACTTCCTTCAGCCTCCTTCCCCCTTGGTCTGCCACCTCTCTTTTACCTCTCATTTTTACTCTCATTTCAGTTTCTTTCTAGTTCTGGGCTCACTTACCTTTTCCCTCTTGAATTACCTATGCAAACTCAAGATTCTTTACATTGCTATCAAAATTAATTTTTTGAACACCTACTTTGTGCTTTATGGGAAATTTCTTTTTTTTTTCCCCTCATGACATTTCAGAGAAGGCTTATATATTATCCACATTGACAGAGAAATAAACTCAGTGGGAGACATTCGTAAGATCAGATGGTTAACTAGTACCAAGATCCAGAATTTGAATCCAGGTTTGTTTCTACAAAGGTTTTATTTTTTACTTTTTATTTTATTTCATTTGTCTGTTGCATTACGCTCTCTCTTCATGATGTAATTGCAGTAGTTTTTCTAGATATGCCCTACCTGCCAAATCTCACCCATTCTTGAGTCTGTTCAAAAGTCAAAGAAAAGAGTAAACAAATTGTTGAGGAGGTTAAAGGGAAGGAAAGTTTACATCCAGTTGGAGAGATCTAAAGGAAATTCTAAAAAGAGTAGTTGCCTTTATGTCCATGTTAGTATGGACATTTTTAAGGACAATTAAGGTAGAGATATATTCTTAACATTTCATTCATAGAGTGCTAGCACTAATGGTTTAAAAACAGAAGATACTTAAGGCCTTACATTGAATTAAAAAAAAAAACATGAAGAGCAATGTAGACAAGTAAATATATTATATGAATATTGTTGCTAATGAGGGCAATATGTTTGTCATATTTAAGGGATGAAAGAAATCCAATTTGGATGGAGCATTCAGCAAAGACTTCATCAAGTATTTGATATTTAATGGGCAGAGAGGACCCAGATATATGGAGCAAAAAGCATTTGTTGGAGAAGATGTTTGCACAGAATGCCCAGTGAATAAACCTTTATAACTTGAGGAGACTGTTTATGGAGAGGAGCAGGTTCTGGTCAAATTATACATGGAGGCAGACTTCATTAGTAGACGTTGGGGAAGGCTCTTATGTAAGAATAGGACAGAATTACGCTGACAATGATACTTAGGATAAATCATTACAGAGAAGGACAAATATTAATTAATGTTTACAGAGGTTTGTTATATGCCTGGTAGTGGGCCAAGCACTTTATGGAGTATCCTGTCAGTCGTCACAATAGCCTTATGATATAAGCACTGTTGACATTTTCATATCATAGATAAAGAAACTGAGGCAGAGAGAGGTTATATTACTTACCAATATCTCAGTGCTAGAGTGTGGTAGAAGAGGGATTCAAACCCAGGCTGTGTGCTTCCAGAAGACATCACTCTTAACTACTAACACTGCAACAGTGAAGATTTTGCTGTGTCAGGGGGAGAAAAGAAGGGCTATTGATTGACTTGTTCTATATAGACGAGGAAGGTTTGTTTTAAATATTTGGTTAACACTGCTAGTGAATTGCAAATACATCATTGGTGTGCCCAAGTGCCTAGAATTATCAGGAGAAGACAATTAAATTGACACACGGTCTCTACCGAATTGCTCCAATAATAGAAATAAATATAAGAAAGGCCATGATAGGATTATAGCAGCAGATGTCAATAGAGTCGAATCTGGCTCTGGCCTCCAGCTGTTTCCTTCTTGGAGAAGATGCCTGATTGCTGAGGACTGTCGACACTCCTGTTGGCTGGCTCACATGGTAGCACTTCCAGAGCTCGCCAGGCCTACAGCTGCACAGGTCAGCCCTCCGCTCCCTAGATGATTCCGCCTTCCTTGCCTCTTTCTGCTGTGCTTGCACATTTACTTATTTGTACTTCAAGAAACATGGTTGTTTCTTTTTCTAGTTATGGCTCATGTTCCAAGTTTCACAGTTAAACTGTTGATGGTCGTTTTAATTGTTTTTGCCTTTGTGGTAGCAATGGTATGCAGAATGTTGTAATGATCCTTGAATTTTAACATTTTCTCTACTGGAAAAATGCTAAGCTTTTCAATATTGTACATTTATTTCTCTTGAGTAACCATTCATAGAAATGTAGCAATTTAATACTCTTGTCTGTTATTTTAGTTTGTGCTTTCCAGTCTTTAAAGAATTATATCTCATGCTTTAAACTACGAAATTACTAAATATTCTTGGGTAAATTAAAAGTGATTAAGTGTTATTAAGAATCCCATACAATTTTTTTTTCATTGTTCTTCAGGTGTCAATATTGAATATATATTTGATGCCAATTTGCAGAACATGTCCTTCCGAGTTACTTAAATGTTTATGGGACTATAGATATGTTTCTCTTCTTTAATATAAATAAAGGCACTAAGTATGTTGTAGTAGAAATATAAAATCAATAGACATTTCATTAATTTTTAAGCAAAATTGCTTCATGGCTGCATGCTATCACATCTCCAAGAATTATCCTCAATCTTGAACTTAATGTATAAGGTGGCATAGTTAAAAGAACATCACATTGGGTGCTCAAAGATTTGAATGAAACTTCTGCTAGATCCTGAAAGGATAGCAGGATATCCTGAAAGGGTAAGTCATTTAAACTCTCTGAACTTTAATCTCTGTATCCTCTAAAATGAAGTTAATATTTCTTGATAAATATTTCTTAAAGGTAACATGTTTATCTATTTCCTTTCTCCTTCTTACCAATTTTGTCCTATCCGTTATCTCTTTTCTCTTATTTTTTTCAATATCTTCCCCTCCAATGGATCCTTTGGACCAGGATTTTTCAAACTTGGCACATTTTGGACCTGATAATTTTTTGTTGTGGGGGTCATTCTTACTATTATAGATTATTTAGTAGCATTCATGCTATTAGTGATTACATACCAGTACCATTCTTCATTTGTTACACCAAAAATGTGTCCAGACATTGTGAAATGTTTCCAGAGAGAGGCACAAAATCAAACTCAGTTGAGGAAACAGTATTTTACAGGCAGCTTCCAAAAATACTCATGTGGTCACTTTTTTGCCATTGTTTAATACTGTAGTGTGATTGACACATTGCATTAATTTCAGATGTACAACACAGTGTTTCATCAACTCTATACTTTATGTTATGCTCACCACAAGTGTAGCTGTCATCTGTCACCATACAGTGCTATTATGATATCATTAAAATATTCCCTATGCTGTATCTTTCATCCCTATGACGTGTTCATTTCATGAATGGAAGCCTGTACCTTCTAGTTCCCTTCACTTGTTTTGACCTTCCCTCTAGCAACCACCTGTATTTATGTATCTGTTTCTCCTTTTTGTTTATTTGCTTATTTGTTTTGTTTTCTAGATTCCACATATAAGTGAAATCATATGGTATTTGTCTTTCTCTGTCTGACCTATTTCACTTAGCATGATACCCTCTAGGTCCATTCATGTTACAAATGGCAAGATCCCATTTTTTCTTATGGATGAGTAATAGTCCATTATATACATTATATATGTGTATATATATCTATATATCTATATATATCTATATATATATATATATGTATATACACACACATATACACATAAACACACACCCCATCCTTTTTATCCATTTACTGTCGATGGGCACTTGGATTACTTCCATATCTTCACTATTATAAAATAATGCTACAATAAATACAGGAGTACATCCATCTTTTAGAATTAGTGTTTTCTTTGGGTAAATACCCACTAATGGAATTACTTGATCATATTGTCTTTGTGTGTTTTTTTTTTTTTTACATTTTTTAACGTTTATTCATTTTTGAGACAGAGAGAGACAGAGCATGAATGGGGGAAGGTCAGAGAGAGAGGGAGACACAGAATCTGAAACAGGCTCCAGGCTCTGAGCTGTCAGCACAGAGCCCATCGCGGGGCTCGAACTCACGGACCGCGAGATCATGACCTGAGCCAAAGTGGGACGCCCAACCGACTGAGCCACCCAGGCGCCCCTATTTTATTTTTTTTGAGGAAACCCTGTACTGTTTCCCACAGTGGTTGCACCAATTTACATTCTCACCAATAGTGCATGAGGGTTCCCTTTTCACATCCTCACCAACACTTGTTATTTCTTGTCTTTTTGATCATGTATCTGTTGGCCATCCATCTGTATGTCTCTTTGGGAAAATGTCTATTTGGGTCTTCTGCCTATGTTTTAATGGTGTTGAGTTGTATAAGTTCTTTATATATTTTGGATATTAACCCCTTATTGGGTTTATCATTTGCGTATATCTTTTGCCATTCATTAGTTTTCCTTTTTGTTTCATTGATGGTTTCCTTCACTGTGCAAAAGCTTTTTATTTTGGTGTAGTCCCAATAGTTTTAGTTTTGCTTTTGTTCCCCTCGCTTGAGGAGACATACTGGAGAAGTGTTGCTAAGGCCAATGTCAAAGAGATTACTGCCTATGTTTTCTTCTAGGAGTTTTATGGTTTCAGGTCTCTACTATTTTTTAATATTAGTATTATTTCCTTCAATCTGTTGCAGATGGTCACTCCTTTTGTTTCAACTTTGCAAATATATTTCTTGAAAGGGTAGTTTGTATTCAATGCCAAGCTTTCCTGATTTCTGACTCCCCTTCTGTTTTCCTAGAGGTTACCAACAGGTTTTGAAAGACATCTCTTCTTGGTTAATATTTCTTTTGTATGTATATATGTATGTTAACATTTTAGCTCTTGTTTTCATCCTGTTTGCAGCACTTGACATCTGCTAAGCACAATTCTCTCTTTGGAACATTCCAATATTTACTAGCTCAGGGACCTTGGTGAGTCAATTAATACTGAAGTCTTAGTTTCTTCATTTATAAAATGAGGATAAACTGCTTCATAAAATCATTTTGAAGAATAAACGAGACATTGCATATAAACTATATTCCAACAGAGCACCCAATATATAGTTGGTGGTGAACATTCATTACCTATGATATAGTGTTATAAAAATATCTAGCAGTTTCACACAAAAATTCATGATGTTAAGAATTGGTAGTAGAACAAAAGAGGCAGTGATTAATTGTCCATGCACAGGGAAAATAATGTGTCAGCCATATTTTGCTGAGTCAATTTGTTTAGCCAAATATATTTGGAAAAAAGAACATTTTAGGGGGCTAGCATTTACAAAGATGTATAATATTGTGCTGTGTTTAGAACACTACAGATTATTCGCCAATCCTAGAATGCAGGATGCAAGTAAGAGAGATGAGGTTGAGTTGAGGCATGAGGAAGATGGCCATTAGATTCCAGTAAGCTGTTTGAACTTACTTTTTAGCAGATGGGAGGAGGGTGTCAACATGAAATGAGTAAGTCTGTATTTTAGAAAGATAATGATGAAATGAAACTTGGGAAGATTCAGTTAAAGGGAGAGAAGTTCAAAAATACAGAAGAGGATGGGGCGCCTGGGTGGCGCAGTCGGTTAAGCGTCCGACTTCAGCCAGGTCACGATCTCGCGGTCCGTGAGTTCGAGCCCCGCGTCAGGCCCTGGGCTGATGGCTCGGAGCCTGGAGCCTGTTTCCGATTCTGTGTCTCCCTCTCTCTCTGCCCCTCCCCCGTTCATGCTCTGTCTCTCTCTGTCCCAAAAATAAATAAAAAACGTTGAAAAAAATAAAAAAAAAAATACAGAAGAGGAGACGAGTGCGGATAGAGCAAAATCTTGACTAAAATACAGAGCTTTAGAGCATTGGAAGAGGGGCAAATCTAGTAAAGGAAGCTATCGATGTTTGGATTCATTTATTAATTATCACCAGTTCACAAAAGTTTAAGGCTTGAAGGATAAACGCATTTTTTCAAACAAAAATTTACAGTGTACTTGGACATGATAATTTGTGAGCTTGGCAGCAAGTAACAAAGCTAATGACAAGCACTAATACTTTTTGAGTACCTACCACATGCACATCCTCTACACAGTTTATTATTACTATGATTGAAAGTCTATGGGAACTGAGTTCAGATTGGTGCCAAAGTGTAGCAGGAATTTCAATGTAGGTGTATTTGAGTCCTATGTCAGTCTCCCTCTCTATTTCTCTCTGATTAAAATTCATAAATTAGAGTTAAAAACCAATGGTATTCTTTTCTCTCTTTGTGGATATTGAGTCACATATGGGGTGAAAAAAAGAAAGAAAACTATGGATCCTTGCCAGTAGTAATGAATTAATCTTTCACAAGTTTCACTCTTAATTCTTCCTTTCCCCCCAGCACCCACCATTGCTCCATTTTGGCTTTAAAATGTGCTTTTCTTTGGATTTCTAGTCACTCGGGCCAATAGGGAAATTCAATATCTGTGGGAGAGTTCATTAACTGGATACATGGCAGGAATTCCCCACTGTTCCCAGTAAATGGAATGATTTGTTAAAAAGTGTCGCAATTCTGCCTGCAGATAAAGTCACCAGATGAGACAGCATTGTCAAACATTTACCATTTTCCCAATAAAATAACATGATGTAGTCTCCATAAAAGAAAAGAAACAAAACAACAAATCATTACTTTTCTGTATATTTCGATGTTGTGAAGAACTCTTTTGTAAAACTGAAAACCTGAGGGGGACAGGTTCACAATTTTCCATCATGAAATGTGTTACATTTTATAAACCATCAACATAGCTTTGTGTTAGTTAAAGTAATTCTAACTGCTCTAACACATGAGCTCAAGGTCTTAGTGGCTCAACACAGTAGGAATTTACTTTTCATTCATTTAGCTGTTACATATAGTGGGGGCTTGAGGAACTGTGGTGCATAGGTCACATCTGGGCTGGCACCCAAGTTTATTACGTCAAGTTTTATTGGAACACAGCCATGCCATTGGTTTGTGTGTGGCCTATGGTTGCTTTTGTGCTATAACAGCAGAGTTGAATGGTTACAACAGAGACTGTATGGCCTACAAAGACTAAAATATATACTATCTAGCCGTTTACAGGAAACATTTGCTGACACATGCATCTGATAATTCAGGAAACCAGATTCCTTCCAACTTTTGGTTCCATCATCCCACTTCTAGCCAGCCGTCAGTGAAAAAGAGAAAATAGAAGATTGCTTAAGAGACTTAGAAATTTCACATGTCACCTCTACTCAGTTATCTTCCACATTGTCAAGCTGTCCAGGGCACACTGAATAACTGGAAGACCATCATTACACTCAGGTTACTAGGTGTACAGAAGGAAAATCTTGTAGTTAACTCAGCTTAAAAAAAATAGACCAGGCACATCTAGATAGAAGTATCATATAACAAGCTCACTGTGGGGGCGCCTGGGTGGCTCAGGCAATTAATCATCTGACTTCGGCTCAGGTCATGATCTCATGGTGTGTGGGTTCGAATCCTGCAACCTGCTTCAGATTCTGTGTCTCCCTCTCTCTCTGTCCCTCCCCAGCTTGCACTCTGTCTCTCAAAAATAAATAAATGTTAAAAAATTAAAAAAAAATAAAAATCTCTCTGTGTTCTCATGACTCCTCTGACTGTTCCTTACCTTACAATTTTGTGAACCGCCTTCAATTTCTCCTGTTCTAATCTGCTGTTCCAAACTCAGATCCGGAAAGCAACTCTACCTTGGTTCTGTGCCCTTGTTTCTATTTGCTTTACTACTCAGTTTTTAGCATTCTTCTTTTGCTGGTTCTGGAAACTCTCTATCAGTGCTGGAAACCAGAAAAACTAAGGCAGTGTAGGATGTGAATTCTAGAAGTGACCTTGAAAGAATCCAATAGGAGTCAGGCATCACAGCAGGAGGGAGGCATTAGCTGACTTCTAGATATGGTCCAGTGGGTGGCGGCATAGTTGTCTGAGGGAAGATCTGTTGTCTTGGCCTAGAGATAGGATGTAGCTTTGGTCAGCACATTGCAAATTGGTTCCAAAGTGGACCTTGTGGGAATGTGTGGATGGGTCATTGACAAACCCACCACCAGCCTTGAAAGAAGCAACCCACTGATCCTTTCGGACTAGGGTGAGCAAATATAAGAAGCAGTACCTGTAACAACCTCTTTTCAAATGAAAGATAAATTTCTAAATTACTTAATCGGTCTTTAGATTTAGTGTTGCATATGGGACTATCTCTACTCAGTTTTGTGTTTCTGTTTGACAATCAATTTAAATTGCTCCTTTTTTAGACTCTAAGAAATACACAGGTTGTGTATTTCTCCTCATTGCCCCTGAATGCTCTCATTTTTAATATAATTTTCTGTGCTTTCTTTTTTGGAAAATTTATTGAATTTCTACACAGTGATATTTTTGTCAGAACCTTTCATGTTATCATTTTGACCCATATATTTTTTTGGATTGTATTTCACATTGCCTTTGTCTCTAAACCATCTGCTTTTTATAGCTGTTTCTTCCTTCCTGTGGCTGACTTTTTGATATTCACACTTGTGAGTTGCTTTCTTCCATTGAACACAAAGTTTATCATCTCCAACAATATGTTCTCTCTGTTTTTTCCCTCTGATTCAGGCTAGACCCATTGTATTC
This sequence comes from Puma concolor, assembly GCF_028749965.1. NCBI lineage: Eukaryota > Metazoa > Chordata > Mammalia > Carnivora > Felidae > Puma > Puma concolor. The sequence goes on along the minus strand of NC_141673.1, from coordinate 41,236,629 downwards.
TAAAACCAGCCTGCTAATTCACAAATGTAAATCCCTCAATGGCTACTTCTAGGTATACCTCATGGATTCTAGGTGGCTTTTCTTGTGTTTGTTAGTCATTCATCCAATCAACTATTTATTGTCCACCATTACCTATTTATTGCATACTTGTCATGCAGAAGGCAAAGTGTGTGTGTGTGTGTGTGTGTGTGTGTGTGTGTGTGTGTGTGTATAAAATGAGCTTATTTTAGCGTGATAGGCTTTATGGGAAATATACATGCAACAACCAGGACTCTTTTAAAAATGTATATTCATTCTTTTTATGGCAACATTAAATTTTTAATTAATATTACCTAGAAATATCAATTGATTATAATTCCAATTTTCAATAATCATTACTTTTATTATACATTTAGAGTATGTCTGTTTTATTTAGGATAGATTTGTCCCTTCCAGTTGTGACAATTAAAAATGTCTCTACACATTGACTTTCCCGGGAGAAAAAATTGCCCCCAGTTTAGAACCACTGATTTAGATCCTGCCTTGTTTGAAAAAGGATTTACTAGAATTAAAAAATGTATGTGACATAAAAGATTTTGAAAATTATGCAAATAAAATGGGATTACAAGATGAAAAAAATAGAAAAGGATAATGATACAGAAGAGGCTGGTGTATAAAATTTGTGCTGTGATGTATTGTATCATTGCTGGAAGTCATCTATCTACGCATTTGGATCTTAGCTTTTGAGTTGCTGATACATAAAGGTTAAGCAAGTGATGTTTTAATCAGTGCCCAAAGCATGAGCTAATATTTGCTCAGCAGACTCACATCTTTGTTTCTGGGTGAACAAAGAAATGTTTCCTATGGATAGCTATAGAGACATTCTTATGTAATTTAGGTAACAATTATCTCAACATTTTTATTACAGATTTTAGTTATTGTTTTCTGTATTTATCCCTACCTTCTATACAAAACCATTAAAATAAAATTTTCAATTAAATTCACTTAGGATGACCAATTTTAATGGTTTTCACAAGACTGTCCTGATTTTAGCATTGCAAGTCTCTTGTTCTGGGAATCTTGCAGCCCAGAACAAACTGGGATGGTTAGTCACTTTCATCCTGAATCAGATTTTCTTTTTTTTTTTTTTTTTTTTTTTTTTTTTTTTTTTTGGTTGTTGTTTGTTTTATTCTGTTTTTTTTTTTTTTAATTTTTTTTTTTCAATGTTTATTTATTTTTGGGACAGAGAGAGACAGAGCATGAACGGGGGAGGGGCAGAGAGAGAGGGAGACACAGAATCGGAAACAGGCTCCAGGCTCTGAGCCATCAGCCCAGAGCCCGACGCGGGGCTCGAACTCACGGACCGCGAGATCGTGACCTGGCTGAAGTCGGACGCTTAACCGACTGCGCCACCCAGGCGCCCCTATTCTGTTTTTTTTAAAAAAAAAATTGTTTTAATGTTTTGATTTATTTTATAGACAGAGATAGACAGAGCATGAGCAGGGGAGGGGCAGAAAGAGAGAGGGAGATACAGAATCCGAAGCAGGCTCCAGGCTCTGAGCTTTCAGACAGAGCCTGATGTGGGGCTCGAACTCACCGACTGTGAGATCATGACCTGAGCCAAAGTCGGACGCTTAACCAAGGGAACCACCCAGGTTTCCCATTATTCTGTTTTTTTGAATTAATTATGAATTTTAATTTTGTAGATGAAAATATATTTTATATTAGTCAATTTTAAGATATTGCCTCATTTAATTAAGAATTTATCATCAGACATTGTCAGTTTTCTATTCAGACAGAACAATCTATCTTTTGTTTAACAGCAGTTATTCAGATTAGAAGTAATTTCTATGGAAGTTCTGCTTTTCAAAGAATAGTGATTTTTTTATGAGGCTCAAATGTTTACATCTGTTCCTTCCTTATCCATACAATACTTTAAAAAAATGTTTATTTATTTACTTTGAGAGAGAGGGAAAGCCTGATTAGGGGAGGGCCAGAGAGAGAGAACGAGAGAGAATCCCAAGCACTCTCCATGCTCAGTGTGGAGCCCTAAGCCTTAAAACTTTCTATTATATTTAAGAATCATAATAGCATAATATCATTCACTGTAAGTTTGTGGAAAGCATTTAGTAAAATATTTAGCTTGTTGGAAAACATTTTTAACTTTTATTTTTAAGTTTGTGGTGAAGTATAATAAACACGAACCAAAAGATATACATATCATAAATGTATAGCTCATGAATTTCCAGAAACAGAACACACCTGTGCAAGTAGTGCAGAACAGGAAACAGGCATTGCCAGCATCCCAGCTCAATACAGGACCCTGGGATCGTGACCTGTGCCTAAATCAAGAGCAGGATGCTTAACTCACTGAGCCACCCAGGCGCCCCTTATCCATACAATTTTAACTCATGTTGACAATAATGAATGTCCTCTCTTCCGTTTTGTGTGAAAGACTTAGAGCTGTCAGTAAAACGAATTTCCAACGTAATTTCCAACATGAGTCCTATGGGTCCTGAGTTGAATAGAGTGATACCTTGAAGTATGTGCAGTTAGTTCTTTCTACACCACAAGGAACAGGACTTTCATCTTTCTGCAGCAGCATACTTCTCCTCTGTAAGACAGACAGGATGTGGTCTGGAAGAAAGTCCCCACTTTAACAATAGACCATTGACAGAATGTTTGGGAAGCTCAAAAAGGAAGAGAGCATCTGTCTACACCCAGAATTATCAGAAGCATTTGTGTGTGTGAGAATCTTAGGTTTCAGAAATATGTTTTTTTAAGGGCACCCATTCTCCTTCTCTGTTTTTATTGGACAAGAAGAGTTGCCTTCAAGATAACAAAACATTTTAAAATCAAGGGAGGAATTGCATCACATTTTGTCTAGTTATCCCGGGCAGAAAATTAATTCCCTCAGGCACGAAACACATTTTGTTTAGCCTTTATGTATGGTCTATGTGAATCTAGCTGAGCAAATTTGGAGGGAGAAGATAAAATGCAACTGAAAGAGAATGTTGGGGAGAATTCAAAGGGAAAGAAGTCTTTCTAGGCAGAGTAACCCAGGTGCTGACTTTACCTACAATTCATTCTGCTTGCAGTAGGAGAAAAGATGCGCAGTAGAGTGTGGATGTCACAAGCACTGACATATCCTTTTCTTCTTTCCAGACTTGAAAAATAGTAATTCAATTTAAATCAAATTTACTACCTTAAGAAGTTGCAAGAAAATCTTTGTCATTTTATTCATGTTCATGCTTTTCCTTTTGTAGCTTATTTTGCTTCCCAGAGGAAAGTTCCTATATACACCACCCTGTCACAACGTTGATTTGCATGAACGTATCCATTTAGTGCAGCTGCCACTAAGTTGAACATAGAGTTAGAGTGAGTGCCAATGCCTGCCTTGTCTTTTGCTTTCTTCTTTTCAAATGTGGTTGTGAAAAACTTTTGTTCAAATGTCTTACCACCTGGCTCCTCTTGTGGATGTGTTGCTAGTCTCCAAAGGACTTGGCAGTGGGGTACTTCCTGTTCAGCAGGCTTTCATTTACAGGACATCTGTAAAACCACAACATGAATAGTCAGAATAGCAAAAACGGTCTTCTAATGAATGTAGTAAAACTTCAGAGCAAATTCTTGAGCCAGGAGAAAGTGTCCCAAAGAGCAGATGTAATTTAGGATGAGTAAGACATAAGTCAAGGTGTGGGTCTTTTACTCTCCACCAGAAAATGCTTGGATTTCCTGGCAATGCAATTATGTAATGACTGTGGTTTTTTGTGGTGTACTTTTTTTTTTTTTTTTTTTTTTTTTTTGTCAACTGTGTCTCAGACAGGGAGGAAGAAAGAACCAATTGGGTTGTGTAACTTTATAAATAGAAACAGCCATATTGAAATAACAAGACTGCTCTGAGTTAAGCTGATGAATTTTGCTTCTTGCTGCAAACTCAGGCTACTGAATGAATATAAGATCCATCCTGTGGAGTAATTTCTCAGGTTTGACCAAGAATGTTTAATGGGAAAAATCAGCAAGAAGTTCTTACCCTCCTTCCATTATACTCCCAAATATTTTAGTCCAAATAAATCAAAACCATTTCTCTGTTGGAAGTAGTCAAGTTGGAGACACACAGGAACTTTGTCCTCTACTACAAATAAGGAATAATGAGCTCATACTATTTTTAATACAGCCCATAATTTACTAAACACTGGGAACAGTTTATCCTGGCAGTGGCATAAAGGATAAAGAGGTACCTACCTTATCATCTGTGGAACAAAATGTGTCCTACATTTTTCATATGTTCTGGAACAGTAGGTGATTTCAATTCTATTGCCTCTTTAATTTAGAGGGCAGAACCCAGGTAAATAGAAAAAAATCTCCTTGAGAAGGTCCAAAAACATTAGTCTTCCCAGCATGATTCCATTCAATTGGATATATGCTCCCAAAGAGAGATTGTGCTATGTTTGCCAGTTAGCTGAGGTTTATAGATCATAGGTTCTGAACCTCTCAGTGATTGTATAACAGTAGTATTTTCTTTGAGTTTTGTGGCTACGAAAGTGATACCAGTCCTTCCTAGATACTGTTGAGAAATTAGTCTTTCCTAGCACAGCTGCAGTCTTGGTAATTTCAAAGTTCTCCCTAATCTGATAGAAATGAATGTTCTCATTTAATCCTTTACTGTAAGGAAAGGCCTATTTGATTCAAGTTGACATCCACTGAGATGTCGAAAGCAATGTATTTTTTGTAATTGAAGTTTCAAATGGATAACATAGTGATTAGACAAGTCTATACATTATGCTCTGCTCATGAGCGTAGTCACCATCTGTCACCATACAACCCTATTACAATACTATGGACTCTATTCTCTACGCAGTACCTTTCATCCCCATGACTTAGTCATTCCATAACTGAAAACCTGTACCTCCCACTCCCCTTCACCCATTTTGCCCATATCCCCACTTCCTCCCACTTCCAACCAACCAATTTGTTCTCCGTATTTATGACTATCTTTCCGCTTTTTATGTTTGTTTCTTTGTTTCGTTTTCTAGATTGCACGTGTAAGTGAAATCGTATGGCATTTGTCTTTCTCTGTATGATGTATTTCACTTTACATAATACTTCTAAGTTTGTACATGTTGTCACAAATGGCAAGATTTCATTCTTATGGCTGAGTAATATTCCATTATATAAATTTTTATCCATCTTCTTTATCCATTCATTTGTTGGTGGACACTTGGATTGCTTCTTGACTAGTGGACATAATCACGCAGTAAACATGTGGGGAGGGATATCTTTTTGAATTAGTGGTTTTGTTTTCTTTGGGTAAATACCCACTAATGGAATGACTGGATTGTATTGTTTTTCTATTTTTAAATTTTTTGAGGAATCTCTGTACTGTTTTCTATAGTGGCTGCACCACTATGAATTCCTACCAACAATTTATGAGCGTTCCCTTTTCTCCACATCCCCATCAACGCTTGTTATTTCTTGTCTTTTTGATACTAGCCATTCTTACTAGTATGAGGTGATATCTTATTGTGCTTTTGATTTGGATTTTCCTGACAATTAGTGATGTTGAGCGTCTGTTCATATGTCTGTTGGCCATCTGTATGTCTCTTTGGGAAAATGTCCATTCAGGTCTTCTGCCCATTTTTTAATCAGATTGTTTTTTGGTTTTTGGTTTTTTTTTTTTGGTGTTGAATTATATAATTCTTTATATATTTTGGATATTAACCACTTATCAGATATATCATTTGCATACATCTTCTGCCATTCATTAGGTTGCCTTTTTGTTTCCTGATGGTTTCCTTCACTGTGCAAGAGCTTTTTATTTTGGCGTAGTTCCAGTAGTCTTATTTTTGCTTTTGTTCCCCTTGCCTGAGGAGACATACCTAGAGAAATGCTGCTAAGGCTGATGTCAAAGAGATTACTGCCTGTGTGGTTTCAGGTTTCACATTTAGATCTTTAATCCATTTTGAGTTTATTTTTGTGTATGGTATAAGAAAGTAGTCCAGTTTCATTATTTTGCATGTAGCTGTCCAGTTTTCCCAGTTCCATTTGTTGAATCTAGTACAATGCCCTGCATGCAGTAAGAATTTAAACATAACTGTTGAATGGAAAAATTGACAGTGAGTTTTGTAACTTTTTTCTTCTACCCCATGGTTTACCTCATGTCTGTATTTCACAAAGAGCTATCCTAGATTTTTTTCATGATGGCTTGGTTATAAATTTTGGCTCTTCTATCCTGGTGTATTTCTGCTATTTCAGTGATTCAAGGCCAAAATATTTATAATTTTGGCCTCAGTGTATTATACTAGTCCTTCTTGAACAAATCTACACTAATTCAATGGTGGTCTCCTATGTCTCTAAATCTGCCTCACGAAATATTACATATTAATAGTGGAAGGGAGAGTAGAGGATCTCCTAATCCAAGTATCTCTTTTTTGCCCATTGGTAAAATTAAGTCCCAAAAAATTGAAATGGACTGTCTTAAACCAACTTCATCTTAAAAAGTGAATATAAAAGCCCTGATCTGAGAGTCCTATTTGTTGATAACTATTACTTAGGTTATTCTAACAAACCTGTTTAGGAAAATGAATGTAACTTTAACATCAAATCCGATACTCATAGTCTCAATAGCAAACCAGCCATGGCTTTGTGCTGAAGAACCACTAAGGAGATGGAATGTGTTCAAGTCATGCTTCAACACCTAAAAACATCTTGGCATTCTTTGATATCCTTTTCAGTTAGAATATAAATGGTGAGATCACTTTATTCAGTAACAATGTCCATGTGCTATTGCCAGGGTAGGTTTATGGATGTTAATAGAGTTTTCCTTGTCTAGGGTGATGTATGGTCTGAATCTTCCTCTAAATAATCACAAATCCATTGTACCGTAGTAAATTCAGCCAAGTGTATTGTAATTTATATGTTTTACTTAAAGGGCTTTAAGACAGTACTTCTTAGATACACAAGAAAATATAACTCAGTAGTTTCTCCAACATATCTCTTCTTGCTCTCAAACCTCCATTCTTGCTGATGATGATAGAAAAGGAGATTGGTAAGGATGGGAGAAACCTAATTTGATCTTTTTTTTGGGGGGGTGGTGGTAAAAAAAGCCTCATTAAAGTAAATATGTAGTAATCTGAAGGTCAAACTTCTTGTCAGTGCTGTTTTCCTTTCTTCATGAAGTTTCTCATTTTTTTCTTATTTATAAAAGGTCATCTGTGGATGTATGGATGCAGTATGTTTAGGGAAGTCCGTATGTCCTCAGGGCAATTGGTGCTGGAGTGAGAGAGAAACTCTGGTTTGCTTGCTACCATCTGGATCCTTGCTGTTCTGTGCTGAGATAGTCCCATATGTCTGGTCACTGGGCATGCTGTATTATTCTTGGTTAAGACTTGGCCTTTGGGTACTGTGTGGACACCCATTGAGGGCTACCATTGCCCAAGTTCTCTATCTACCTGTCTTCATGTCAGCTCTCTTTGGGTACACTAGTCTGCTACACTTTTGCTTAACCCCATTGGGATACACAGAAACTTCTGCATTCATATATATCAGGAATGCTTTCTGCAGCTCCACTTGCCTAACCGTGCCCGGTTGCCATTTTTCCCTGTACTGTGGCTATTCACAAAGGGCAAAGGGCACGCTGCATTATAGATGGGAAACAAGATACAAGTACTCTTAGGTTTCTCCCTGATCTTCATCCTACCTGGGAATTTTTCTTATTCGATAGTCATGGGACAGAGTCAGGGGTAGTTCAATAGCCGGGTACGGAGACATCAGATTCCTTCTCAGATTCTAAAGCTGTTTTATATGAGACATACCCCTTCTGAATCTCTTGTCTTCTTTCCTGCTATTTGTACTTTTCTTTATCTCACCCTCATAGTTAGCTTCTCTGAAAATACTTCCTGCATCCTCTGTGTTTTGTTTTATCATACAACTCTGTGTTCTGGTTTTTCATTTGATAGGTAAAGGTTACACTTTTGCAATATGGAAAACACTTTTTCTTGTTGAAAGAAATTTGTTGAAAAGCCTGGCTTTCAAGACTATTTTGTCACTATGAACTTAAAAATATTTGATATAAAGTTGAGCCATGAGTTTTGTTGTTGTTGTTAGTGGCTAAATTGTGTCTTCTTGAAATAATAAATGTCATCCTTTCAATGGATGGAGGAACCAAAGATCAGCTAAAAAACAAAGATAAATAAGGACAAGAATATGCTGTTATATGTCTCAAAAATATATTCCCTTTTATATAAATATAGGGATGTATACATCATGATATGGTGAAATTCACAACTTATTGTATTTTTCCCCAACTTGCATTGTAGAATATTGAAAGCATTTTTTAATAGTGGTCTCAATGTCTATATGTAACTCATGAAACACCACTGCTGATACTGGCTATCACTCATTAAATAATTCTCTCCAGACACTGTTGGGGATACTTTAAATGCATTTCCATTTAGGCTTTTTGTGTACTATTAGGCATGTGTTACCGACAAGGAAAGCAAAGAATAAAGGAGCCAAGTGACAGGAGTCAAATGACCCAGCTACTACTGCCTTTTATGTAATTCCTGTGGATTGTATAGAGGAATAAGAACTATTACTGTAGAAGCAGGAATTGAGTGAAAACTTCATCTGGGAAATCAGAGCTAGAGGATAAATGAAACGACTCTTAGGAAATAAGAAGTGATTTTTCAAAGTATGGGTAATCACGTAATTCAGGTTAGCAGTAGACTAACTGATCTTCAAAATGGAATAACTGTCCTAAAACTTTATATTCTATTTAAGAAGGATAATAGCCTAATATCATTCACTGTAAGTTTATGGAAAGCACTTGGTAAAATATTTAGCTTGTTAGAAAACATTGCTAACTTTTGTTTTTAAATTTGTAGCATAGTAAACACATAAATTTGAAGCACAGTAAACACAAACCAAAAACATGTATGCATATCATAAATATATAGTTGTTGAATTTTCGGAAATAGAACACACCAGTACAACTAGTGCAGAACAGGAAACAGGCATTGCCAGCATCCCAGAGCCCCCTCATCCCTTGAGTTCTAGTGATCGAAACTACTATCCTAATTTCTAACAGTGTATATTAATTTTTGCCTGTTTTGTCCTTTATATACAAGGAAAATTATGAAATATGTATTCTGTTTTACTTCTTTTATCCATCATTATGTTCGCATATGTTTGCACATTGTTGTGTCTGGTGTTGAATGGTTTGTGCTAATGGATTCATGTTATTCCAGAGTGTGAGTTTCTGCCAAATTTATTTTTTTTTAATTCTGGCATTAATAGAGCCAGTTAGGTGGTTTGTAGTTTGGGCTTTGTGAATAATGCTGTGAAAATTCTTGCACATGACTTTTTGTGAACATATAAGAAGGTGTCTGTTGGGTAAATACCTAGGAATGAAATTGCAAGGTCATAGACAATGCATATACTCAACTTTAATGGATACTACTTACCACCTTGCATTACCACTTATTGTTCCACATCTCTGCTCATACTCGATATCCTTATGGCCATGACACCACAAATTCTTAGTATCTTCTGGGTAGTGGGATTTCATTGTAGTTTTTTTTAATATATATATATTTTTAACGTTTATTTATTTTTGAGACAGAGAGAGACAGAGCATGAACAGGGGAGGGGCAGAGAGAGAGGGAGACACAGAATCTGAAACAGGCTCCAGGCTCTGAGCTGTCAGCACAGAGCCCGATGCGGGGCTCGAACTCACAGACCGTGAGATCATGACCTGAGATGAAGTCAGACGCTTAACCGACCAAGCCACCCAGGCGCCCCTATATATAAATTTTTTAATTTTATTTATTTATTTTGAAAGAGGCAGAGACAGTGCAAGTGGGGAGCAGCAGAGAGAGAGAGAGAGAGAGAGAGAGAGAGAGAATCCCAAGCAGGCTCTGCACCGTCAGCTTGGAGCCTGATGTGGGCTCGAAGTCACGAAACCATGAGATCATGACCTGAGCCAAAACCAAGAGTCAGGCGCTTAACCGACTGAGCCACCCAGGTGTCCCTCATTGTAGTTTTTATCTACATTTTCCAGATGTCTAATGGCATTGATCATCTTTTCATATATTTAATTGACCATTTGGATATCCTATTTTGTGAAGTGTTTGTTTAGGTTTTTTTCCTCACTTTTCTAATGAGTGATGAGTCTTTTTCCTTAATGGTCCGTATGATTTCTTTATATTTTCTGGATATGGCTCCTTTGTTGGATACACATTTTGTCAATATCTTTTCCCACCTTGTGGATTGCCTTTGCACTCTCTAGGAATGTTTTCTTTTGAAGGACATAAGTTCTTAACGTAATCCCATGTATCAATTTTTCTGCGTCTTGTTAAGATTCTGCCTATTCAAAGGTCACAAAGCTATTCCATGTTTAAAAAAAATTTGAGATAGAAAATTGAATATGTATAGTATGTTTGATAGCTACTTTTATGTATTTACATATATTTACTAAAACATGCAGAATTATTCATGGTATAGAATCGAGATTATCTTGTCCATATTTCTAAAAATTAATGTCCATTCTATTTTGTCTCATATTATTTCTGAATTCATGAAGTAATCTGGTGAAATTTCTTATATTAATGTAGGACCCCTTCAGTTAATTTGACAGAATCCTTCTGATGAAGAGGGGTTAGTGTCTCACGAAGTACATTTTTTCTTATACTGAGGTAAAAACTGCCTCTCTGTAATTTTCATTTACTAGTTCTCCTTCACTAATGTATTTTTTTTGTTTATTTATTTATTCAACAGATATTATATGAGTCATATTGCATCCCAGACTTTATACGTGTCAGGAATACAAAGGTGAATAAAAGTCTAGAAGAGTGCAGCCTTTGACTTGGGAAGCAGGCATGTGAAAGGACACATTTTTTACAGCTCATAGCTTTACAGGGTGGTGGAAATATGAACATGCCTCAACTTTTTCTCCTCCTTTTGGGGCAAAAGCCTTTAATTATTCCATACATTATATGGATTCTTTACCATCCTGGTCATTCTGCTGTAGAAAGAGCCTAATTAGTTATTGACATCTTTAAATTTAAAATTAAAAGTTAAAGAAAGCTCCAGTCCCAGGATTTTTTACCAAGAAACACTCCATGATTCCTGTGTGGGAAACCAGCCTGTTTCTGTTGATTCAACCTAAAGAAGTTTTATCATCTTTTCAGCAGTGTTTCATACTATTTGTACATACTAAATTGAATTTTAAAAAAAATCTCCTAGATCTTATGATTATTGTCAACCTGACCTGACATTTTCACGTAATTTATGGACACACAAAAGTTACTTGTCATTAGAAACCTTGCCTTCCAAGAATATTTAATGATGTAGGACTATATTTTTAATATAAAGGTAAATGAAAAAGGATATAAAGCTGTCTGATCACTGTAACCCAATTGTGTGCATGTATGTGTTGTCTATGTTGAAATAATTAAAGTTAAATCACCAAAATATTCATAGCATTTTTCTTTGGATAATAACATGGGATTTTATTTTATTTTTTTTTTAATTTTTTTTCAAAGTTTTTTTTTTTTTTTTTTCTATTTATTTTTGGGACAGAGAGAGACAGAACATGAACGGGGGAGGGGCAGAGAGAGAGGGAGACACAGAATCGGAAACAGGCTCCAGGCTCCGACCCATCAGCCCAGAGCCTGACGCGGGGCTCGAACTCCCGGACCGCGAGATCGTGACCTGGCTGAAGTCGGACGCTTAACCGACTGCGCCACCCAGGCGCCCCTAACATGGGATTTTAAATCCAAGGGTGCTAAGTTCTCTTTGTTTACTTATCAATCATGCTAGCCATTTCTACTACCTTTTCTAATATTTAAACTGAATGGGATGCCATCTAATTCTTTTAAGTATAAGCATCTATTACTTAGAAACACTAATTAGTACATCCTTTTGAATGTTCCCTAAAATTATTTATGTAGACAGTGGTCTGTGAGTCATCATTATTTAATTATAATTATCTAAATATTTTTGAAATTACCCAACTCTTATATTGTATAGACTGAATTTTAGTATGTTTTTGTTTAAAAATAAATGATATCATCATCAAAAATTTTTGCTGAAATCAAAATATTTATGTCTTTGTCACTTCCTTGGCTACCAGCTTTGTAACACTGTCCCAAAAGGAAAGAAGTTTAATTTGCTAGAATCTGTTCTTAGTAAGTCTGTGATGTTCCTAAAAATATTACATTAGTTTTTAAAAATTTCTCATAAAGTGTTTGTTTAATGACATTGTGATAGAAAACATTCTATAGTAATTTGCAGTTCCCTCCTTCAAGGCAGGGTACAAGAGTCTCTTTATCTGCGTCTTGAGCCTGAGCTGGCCTTGGGATTTGCTTTGAGCAATGGAATGTACTTGACTGACGAGATGCTGGAAATTCTGAGCCTCAGTTTCAAGCTAAATTCTGTAGCTTTTCCACTTGCCTTTCTTGGGAACTGTATGTGAGTAAGCCTGGGCTGGCCCACTGGCTAATGAATGGCAATATGACCCAGGGCCCTACCTGACGGCTAGCTAATGCTAGACATATGACAAAATCATCCACTACCCAGCATACCAGCATATTGGAGTTACCTGCGTGACATTGGCCAAAACCAAGTGAATGACATCTGAGATGATTATAGCCCAAATTGTCAACCCATAGTACCATGAGCTAAAAAAAAAAAAAAAATCGTTGAAGTCACTAAATTTTTGATAGTGTATTATACAGCAAATGCTAACATACAGATATGTACTGGATTTCCATAATAATGCTATGAACTTTATTTGCATGTAAGTTTTATTATTAAAATTCTTTCTCATAAATTTTGGAATATTGTTAATTTCATATCAATATAATTTTTTCAGAAATCCGATTTATTCTGGCACCTGTGCTATGGAGTGAAAGGAGCACTATATACTTATTTTTACCTTTCAGAAAACGGTAGGGCTTACAGGTTTTGGTCTTCTATTTGCTAGAGGATTCTTCCTATTATTTCTTCTTGTAACATGTAGCTATTTAAATCTGAGTGAAAATACCACTTTATGAGGTGATAATGACAGGGTGAAAATTAGGAGGAAATACTGATAAATTGTTCATAAATTCTGAATGTTGGCTGTTGGCATCCTCTGAGTCTTGGGGGCTTTGTTCTCACACAGGATTCTTTGCCTTTGTTTTAAAGTGTAAAAATACACTTTGGAAGCTTAGATTTATTTGAATTAAGACTACATTGGGCTTATTTTCAGCTTACTATAATCTTTCAATTAAAGTTTTTAACTCCAGAAATAATTTAAAAATACTCTCTTGGAATATTGTCTAGTAGAAAAATGTCACAGTTTTGAATTGATGTAGCAAAAAGTAAATTAATAAAAATAATATTCTCACGATTAAATTATTTTATAATGTTTGGGAATATATAGCATTAAAATGTTAGGTTGAAAAGAGGGAAAATATAGTTAATTATCCACATCCTTTTTCTGAATAACATTAAATAATTGAATATTAGGGAATGCCTTTTTAAAAATTTTCCCCCAGATTGTGTGGTATTATGTGTTCTATGGTCTGAATAGATTTTTTATTTAAAAAAAAAAATTTAACGTTTATTTATTTTTGAGACAGAGAGAGACAGAGCATGAACAGGGGAGGAGCAGAGAGAGGGAGACACAGAATCTGAAACAGGCTCCAGGCTCTGAGCTGTCAGCACAGAGCCCGACGCAGGGCTCAAACTCACGGACCGTGAGATCATGAACTGAGCTGAAGTCAGACGCTTAACCAACCAAGCCACCCAAGCGCCCCCAGTCTGAATAGTTTAATTTGGCAATAAGATGTGATATTTTCTGAATATTAGCTTTACACATCTTGAGTGGTTCTAAATTTTTACTTACTTTGGACAATGAAAGGATAAAAAGGATTAAATTCTAATTGTTTAGACTTCACGTAGCATTGTTGAATATTTAAAACTATTTTTCTGGTTTGCTTTGAATAAATCTTTAACGTTTTTAAAACAAATATATTCATTTGATAACCTGAAAAATAAGATACCAATTGCGACATTCAAACTTACTTGTTTCTGATAAATTTGAGGAGTAATTCAAGCATGAATGTTGGAACCAGACAGTATTATATACAAATTCCAACCCTGCCACTTATTGAGGGAGTAATCTTGAACATATTTTTTAGCCTCTCTGAGTGCTTGTCCTTTGTCTCCAAAATGGAGCTTATAATATGCCTTTTATGAATTTTTGTAAGGATTACATATCTTTTTACAGGGCCTGGGATAAAGTGGCCCTTTAATAAGTGGTGACTATTGTCACATACTTCAAGATTGTGGTTTCAGTTTTCTTTGAAATTATATGATAATCATGGAGGGCTTTTTGTTTCTTTTTCCTTCCTTTTTTTTTTTTTTTTGTTGTTGTTGTTTTGTTGTGATGATGGTTACATGAAATAGGAAAGTCGAAACTAAAACATTTCAAAAATATTAGGTCTCATTAATTCAGCTCCTAAAATTAAAGTGTAATCAATTCTATTTCTTTCAAATATTCAGCAATACTTGTAATGATGAATATTCAGGTTTCATCATTTTGGTTCCCAACAGTTCCCTTTCTCTGAATTTTAAACTATTGTCTTTAGTTATATATGATATTTCTTGGATTTTTTTCGAGGACAAGAAGAAGCAAGGTTTTGGGAAAAAGTCTGCCTTGTGTAATATTTTCCTCAAAGGAATTAATCATAGTTGAGGGTTGCAAAAAGTTTAATTAAATCCTCATATATAAAAACATGTCTTGGGGTGCCTGGGTGGCGCAGTCGGTTAAGCATCCGACTTCAGCCAGGTCATGATCTTGCGGTCCGTGAGTTCGAGCCCCATGTCGGGCTCTGGGCTGATGGCTCGGAGCCTGGAGCCAGTTTCCGATTCTGCGTCTCCCTCTCTCTCTGCCCCTCCCCCGTTCATGCTCTGTCTCTCCCTGTCCCAAAAATAAATAAACGTTGAAAAAAAAAATTAAAAAAAAAAAAAAAAAACATGTCTTGAAACTGGGGATAATAAAAATCTGTATTACACAGATGAAATATATAGATGACAAGTGACCACCCCTCACATGTACATACTTAAATTTGCTATGGAGTTGGTTACATTTTTATGACACAGACTTGATGTGTTTTGTTATTGTTGTTTTGTTTGTTTATTTGTTTTTAATATCTTGTAAGGATAAAGATTATATGAGTGGTAAGAAAATTCACATTACATACCAAATTCTACCCCTGTAATTTGCCAAGAATAAAAATACAGTTTGCATTTGAGACAAAATACAATCCATATTTATTTCATGGGCTTAGGAATTTCAAGGGGTCACTTCTATAGGAGAGTTCCAAGGGAGTTAGGAATCTGGCCTCTGATTTTTACTTTTGGCAGTGGCTTCTAAAATAAAACACAATAGCTTATAATATTTCAGAAGTTATCCATCATCCACATTGTAAAGTACATTGCAGTATTTTAAGCTCTGGAGTATGGCTTGAAAAATTCACTATTCATGGGAGGTGGAAAACATGAAAAGAAAATGAAAATGGGAGACAGGAGGTTTAGGGGGGGGATTGGATTCCATGTGGATGAAGAATTTGACTCTGAGTACATATGTTCCAGGAAATGTTTTGTGAGGACTGTGCTGTTAATTAAGATTTCCAGAGGTTCAGCAATACCTCAGGTTCTCAGGAAGTATACTGTTTATACCCTCCATGTTAATATCTAAGACTCCAGTTGTTTACATACATGATTTTAACAGAGATTTACCAGAAGCGTCAGTGAGAAAGCAGCTCTGTTGAAGAGAGATCGGGAACTTACAGCCATATTTTATTACCACTATCTCATTGTGGTTTTTCACACTGTGGGAATTCGACTTCCAGAAATAGGGGAGCCTCTCTACTTTCACTGTAGTATGACCGCTTTTCTTCAGGGAAAGCAAAAGTTCACAAACCAAAAGTTTGCTCATGTTAGACCCCAGGAAAATATTTAAAAGGAAAATCCTGCACCATAAGCATGCTTATCCATATAACCATAGCTGCTCTACCAAAGCCCAAACCAATTGGAATAAAACCTAACAAAATCTCATTAAGTATACAATTGCACGTGCAGTGTTTAGAGAGGATATGTTACCTTGTATAAATTCTGTTACAGTTTTCTACTGAGAGAGATGCAAGTTTCTTTACCCCATATGATTATAAGATAAGGTTTTAAGATTATAAACCCTTTATGTTGATTGACTGGCATTATGTGTTCACAAGTATTTCTTCTAGTTTATTTTCATTACAATTATAAAAAATGTAGACTTTTACTCTATTTTAAATGAGTTAAGGGTGTGTCATTCACAATGACGTAGTTTCAGCCACACTATCAATGAATGAGAAGTACAAGTCAGTATCACAACTGTTCGAGATCTCTCTTCAATCTTTTAGAGAAAGGAGAAAAAAAAATCAATTTAGTTGTCATTATATTTAATTCATGAAACTCTTTGTATATTTTTATCAGACTAATAAACTTCCCTTTGGAATTGGTTATGCTCTTGTTACCACCTTAGAAATTATATTGTAAATCCCTGAAAGTTTTACTGCAAACGTATCTCAGAAATAACCTGACATGTAATGCTCGTCTTAGAATTATTCAGTTTTGTCTAAGAGAAATACATAGTTCCTTGAAATATAGCTTTTGGCCCCCAGGGCGAAGATTGTCTGATAGAGTAAGTAATTTTTCAGTCTTGAAGAAAATCATTGTGACTCTATTGAAAGAACAGTTTTTTGGTGATAGCAAACACTATATTGATAACCTTTTTGCTGTATTATTTCTGCTTTTCAAGAAAATGTTTAAAATGATAACTTTGCCTTGAATTTGAACTTTGGCATGCCTCATAATTCTTACATTTATCCTATTCTTCTTTTGCCTACACTGTCACCATTTTCATTTATTTTATGCTTAGTTCTATTTCGTCATAATTTTAGATCAACTTCTATTAATAATAAAGCACGTTTAAAATGTTTTGCTGTTCATTAAAAAGAATGTGATTGACCTACATGTACTAATAATGAATGAGACTCAGGTCTCAAGTGGAAAAAGTAAAGCGCAGAACATGGTGGGTAGTGTACTTTCATTTTTGTAATCAAATACACAAAAAATATATTTATACGTACAGGTACATATATATTTATTTATGTACAAACAAGCTTTGGAAAGATACCTAAGAAAATAGTAGGGGCGTCTGGGTGGCTCAGTCGGTTAAGCATCTGACTTCAGCTCAGGTCATGATCTCACCATTTGTGAGTTGAAGCCCCATGTTGGGCTTTGTGTTGATAACTCAGAGCCTGGAGCCTGCTTCGGATTCTGTGTCTCCCTCTGTGTCTCTGCCCCTCCCCCACTTGTCCTCTGTCCCTCTGTCTCTTTCTCTGTCTCTCAAAAATAAATAAAATGTAAAAATAAAATAAAAAAAAAGAATATAGTCGGGGAACCTGGGTGGCTCAGTTAAGCCTCTGACTGGCTCAGGACATGATCTCACAGTTTGTGAGTTCGAGCCCCGTGTCGGGCTCTGTGCTGACAGCTCAGAGCTTGGAGCCTGCTTCTGATTCTGTGTCTCTCTCTCTATCCCTCCCCGACTGCTGCTGTGTCTCTCTCTTTCAAAAATAAATAAATGTAAAAAAAAAAAAAAAAAAGAATGTAGTAACAGTGATTACCTCCAGGGAGGAAAGGGAAACCGAGAAGCTTAGGGATCAAGGGTAGAGGGGTGCTTACTTTACTTTTATATGTCTATAGATACATGTATGTCAAACATATACATAAAAATACACATATATTTGTACATATAACACATACATATATAAATGTGTATATATATTACTATACATATAAACAGATATACACATATATAATATGTATTGTTAACCTTTATTATGTATATTAGTTAAAATTAAATAATTAAAATGTAGCTGATGTTTAAATAATAACTTTTACATCCTTTTTTATACTTGAATTAGAAATAACCATATCCAAAGTAGTGCTACACCAAAATTGATAATCATAAATATTCAAACAAAATAATAGTTATATTTATTTTTCTAGTTGCTAAACAATATTTGTCTTTTTTTTAATGTTTTCTGAATATAGGGCAAAAATTGCAATTATTCAATAAAGCATTACTACTTTGAGATTGCAATAAATTGGCAGTCTTTTATTTGAATAAAATACAACACTCCCAAGTCTGTATTTGACATTTAAAGAAAATAAAGTTAGTTTTTACTGTCAAAATATTAGGTGCAGATGTGAATGCCTAAACTCAGGTTTAAACTTTTATGTAGAGCTCCATATGGGTTTACAATCAAATGCGAAGGATTGCTGGCAGTGTCTCATACAATTTTGAATGGCAGTGAACTTAGTATTTCAGTAATCCTTAGTCAAGCTGTTTTAATTGGCCTATTGAAGGGAAATAAAGGGCTTGAGGATCAAAACTATCCTTTACAGAGTGGGTAAACTTGATCATTTCGTCTGAATTATTTGGCTCTACTCTACAATATTCATCTGAAGCATGTTTGTGAAGAAATGATGAGTCATTTAAAAGCATGGCATTGGAAAATCCCATTAATTTCTTTTTTTTTTTTTTTTTTTTTTATCATGGAGACATTTGTTCTGAGCATTCATGAGCTCAGTTCATGAGAGTTCAGCTGGATGCCATAACCATGGTTGTCTCCTATGTAGTAGAGATAAAATTAACCAATGAGCACAAAATCATATAGCTCTGTGGTATTTACCGGGGTCATGACTGATTACATCATTTTTCAGCTTAAAAAGAGAAACATTCTTCTTTTTTTATTTTTTTCCTTCTGTTTTGTGCAAATAACTATGTACATCTGTCTGCATGAGCTCTCTTACTTAATCAAGGCTGTCTAGAGGTTTTGTGACTTTTTTCTCCTGTCCTCCTATTATATGGTGTCAGTCATGATTAGAGAGGACAATGTTTAATTATTGCCATTTATGCTCTGGTCAGATACCAAGAAATCTGGAAGGAAGTTCCAATGAAACCATCTTGTATATCTCTCTTAAGAGCACATTCAGAAATGCTTCAGCAAGTAGAGTTTCTTGTTGTATTGTGGAAAAATAAAGCAGATAAATAATAAATGAAGTATGGCCCATGGAATCTCCTCGACATTTGCAGCCTGCTTTGTAAGCAAAAGGATGCGTGTTTTAGGATTCCTATTACCTCCTAGCCAATATCATAGAAGCCTATTGAGTTTTAAATTGTTATGGTTGGGGAGGGAGTAGATTATGGGGAAAAACAAACAAACAAACAAAAAACACCCCAGAATCTTGGAGGAGGCTCTAAAGAAACTTTCTGAGATCTTAAGTAATTGTCTTAAGCTTGTTTACTATGATATATTCTATCATATAGTATGTGTAAATTCTGTAATTGTAAAAATGAAGTTCATTCTTTTGAGCCATTAGAAAAATAATCCTTCTCTTACCGGGCTAATATTAATGTGAATAAACATTAGGTTTGATTTCATTTTTGTCAACTGACATAGAAACTGTGTCTAAGTACCTTTAAAATATACAATCAAAGGTCAAGAAAGAATTCCACACATGAGAAAGATAGTGTTCTGCTGTCTCATTTCTGACATGTTCTCTAATTTTTCTAGTGTATAATATTGTGATGATTGTTATTTTAAATAATGGGCAAATATAGTTCTGTTGAGGTTTCTCCAGACGTGGGACACACATTAAAATGAATTATATTTCTTTTCATGGGTGTTTGGAGGAGTATTGAATAAAGTAACAATTCATTTTCTTTTCTATATCATTAAAATAATGTTTTTTAAAATACTTTTGGGGCGCCTGGGTGGCGCAGTCGGTTAAGCATCCGACTTCAGCCAGGTCACGATCTCGCGGTCCGCGAGTTCGAGCCCCGCGTCGGGCTCTGAGCTGATGGCTCAGAGCCTGGAGCCTGTTTCCGATTCTGTGTCTCCCTCTCTCTCTCTGCCCCTCCCCCGTTCATGCTCTGTCTCTCTCTGTCCCAAAAATAAATAAATGTTGAAAAAAAAATTTAAAAATACTTTTAAGTGAACTGTAAAGAAAGGAGCAATTTATCAGTTGTCCCTGACAAGCCTTTGGTCCAAAGGAAAATTTGGTGTGCCATTTTAATTAGTTTCATGACAAAGGTAATGAGGTATCTTGCCCTCTTGAATCAGTTCTGCTTGTCAATAAGACGAATTTGTTTAGCGTTTTTTGATGCCAAAGGAGTTTGTGGGGAGGTGGAGAGAAAGTTGGAGAATCATCTCAAACTGATACTGGATCCACTGTGGCCAGCCTATAGAATCTGTAGAATAATCTGAGAGTATTTACTTTGGCTTGATGTTCTGTTTTTGAGGTGGAACCAAATGAGAAAACATTTATTAAATTAATAATCCATTCTGTAATCCTTCCTAGCAAGCCCTAATGAGTATACTAAGTGAACGATAAAAAGTTATAAAAAAGACATTATTATTCTCTTTCTGTTTGAATTCATTAAATAAATGCAAGTACAAAGGGAAAGCATTGTTTCACTGGGGTGATGTGTGACCTTTTTTTTTAACATTATTTTGATTAAATAGCTTATCTAATGTTTCCATATTAATCAGGCAGAAGTTTCTTGGATGAAGTAACTATTTATTTTAAAACTTGAGTGGGGGCAGGATGAAAGGGGATACTCGTCACACTCAATTTTAGAAGGTCATGAAACCTTTGCCTTCTTTTTTTCTCTCATCTTGAAGAAAAAACTGAACTGAAGTATTCCATTTCTTTATTTCTATCATATTAAACACTGCATGTTACCATTCCGAATTCCCTTTCTTCTTTGTTAATGAAAACTCTCTTTTGCCAGTGACTTGATGAACTGCATACATATACTTAAGAAATTGACATCTTGAAAATCTTTGTTAAATTATTTGCAGCTGCTCATACCAAATACAACAGGTTTCTATTTAAAATGGGAGGGCTGGCAGTGCAAACTGTCCAAATACTGGAGAAACAAAATGTAAAGTGTAAACAAATAACACTTCTGCTCAAGATAGGTATATCAGAATACATGCTTATTTGACAAGGTTAACTTTTAAGTAATTTTCCTAAGGATTGTTACGATGACTCATCTGTATTTAAGGTCATAGAAACTCAGTTCTCTTCACCAATGTCAGTATATATGTGTGGAAGACCCTCTGGGTAGTGGTTAAACTTTTGCAAACCTTCCAGGCATTGTGTGTGTGTGTGTGTGTGTGTGTGTGTGTGTGTGTGTGTGTGTGACAGAGAGAGAGAGAGAGAGAGAGAGAGAGAGAGAGAGAGACAGAGAGAGAATCCCAAGCAGGCTCCACACTGTCAGTGCAGACCTGGATGTGAGACTTAAACTCACAAACCGTAAGATCATGAGCTGAGCTGAAACCAAGAATCTGATGCTTAACCAACTGAGCCACCCAGGCACCTTCACCCAGTTATTTTTGATCCTTTCATAGTTCCTTCTTTATAATCGCTGTTCAGTGGACAAATTAAGTCTTTCAGCTTTTTTTTTGTTTTTTTACTGACATAAATAATAGCATAAGTTATTCTACCGAACATTTTAGCAGGTATTTTTAAAATCTGTTGGTTTGGGTCATGACATATCTAACTCTTTAGTTTTCTTTTTACTATGATTCTTTGCATTCATTGACATAAATGCGTGTAGGGTTTATTTTAGTTAGCAGTGTTCCTATAGTCTTTAAAGTATTCTTTTGTTTAAAAAAGTTTAATTGCATGTATAAGGAAAAATCCTATAACCACAACATATCATGTTTCAAGGCTACATTAAGTATATGCAGACCTTTGAAAGTAAGGACATTTAGAGCTAAGGTTAAGCAGTTATAGACCATTTCCTCACAATTCAGTGTTTATTTTGTTTTAAATAATAGATCTATTAAACCATAAGATAAGAACAGGAAACAAAAATCATTTAAAAGAGTCCTGCGGGACAATCAAGTTAATAGCAACAGATCTCCAAACACACTCACTCTCTCTCTCTCTCTCTCTCTGTATATATATATATATATATGTATATGTATATATATATATGTATATATATATATATATACATATATATATATACACACACATATATTTCATTTTTTTATGTATATGAAAAAGATGCCTTTATGCATGTGTATAAGATGCCTCTTATAGCAGAGCCTATAATATAAATGGGACAGGACTGACACATCTTTGGTACATCTTAGAAGACATGTAAACAGAAATATTTATTTAAATACCATGATCAGGGCATCTCTAATTTGATTTGTGCTTTCATCCTGCTACAGCTCCTTCATGTACCCCTTATTTATATCTTCTTTTCTTTCCATTTTCAGACCTTTACTGAAGGACTGGCAAGTTATAGTATTTCTTCTATCCTTTTCAGTTCCTCATCTTCTCAGAAGTAGGGCCAATGCATCAAAGTAGGTTTCCAAACGCATCAAAGATGTAATGAGTTGTAGTTTCTGAGATGGCCAAGAGAACACAGATTATATAAATTCTGTGGCTAATCTGAATCGAAGCAGACTCCTCTCAGAAATACATTCCAACACCGTCTCGGCTCACCTCCTGAGCAACCCTTTCCTTTCGGAAGTCCCCGCTACCCATCCAGTGTATATCATGTTACCCTTTTAAAATTTCCTTCACAGTAGGTATTTCAGTCTATAATTCTCTTATTCATTTTGTTGAAGAATGTATGTACTATGAGGGGGAGAGGCCTTACCTGTCCTATACTTTTCCAACCCTGGCCCCTTTATGTCCTAAGTAGTGTCTTGCACAAAGCCGGTGCTCAATAATTTCCAATAAATAATAAATGAAGGAATATATGAATGAGCTAAGCCAGGAGTAACCCAATGAAGGTTCAGAGCACTTCCTACTCTCCTTGCCAGCATTGCTGGCATCAGGCATATTTTATGATTTATTTTAATTTATAATGGACACGAAATGTCTCATAATAAGACCTATGAGAAGGGCATTTGTATTGTTAACATATGATGAATTTAGATGAAATGTGAATCGTTGGTGAGGAAATCTAGAATATGTTTATTTACATTAGCCTCTTGTGTAAAAATATGATTAAATGATAAGTTATTCACTCAGCAGTTCAAAACTCTTTTGTAGTTAATGTGAATGAGTCTGTATGTTTTTATCCTATTTTACTTTTGTGTGAAAGGAAAATCTGATATGTGAGACATCTCCAATGAATAAGAAAGAATAGATGTTTTCCCTTTACCCTCATAATGTCTGTGTGACCACTGAATATTTCAAGTCCTTTTCCAACAGGCATAATGGAACTTGTTTTTGTTTTCTAATCTTCTATTATTACCAATATCTTTTACAAGGGAGAATTTGCACTTTGGAACTATGACTGTCTTTGAAGTATATCTGAGATGTGCTCGTTGGTTAATGTTTGATCCTTAAAATGTATTTGGTTACTGCTCTTGGTAGTAGTAATAAAAATTGTGTTCTGTTTAAATTTGTTATGTATTAAAATTTAAGAAAATAGTGTTCAATAATAATATTTAGGAATGTTTATAAGTTGTAAGATAAATTATTTTTTTAAACTTTTTAAATGTTTATTTGTTTTAGAGAGAGACAGAGTGAGAGTGGGGGCGGGGCAGAGAGAGAGGGAGACATAGAATCAGAAGCAGGCTCCAGGCTCCGGGCTGTCAGTGCAGATCCCAGTGTGGAACTTGAACCCGTGAGATGTGAGATCATGACTTGAGCCAAAGTCGGTTGCTCAACCGACTGAGCCACCCAGGCACACCAGATAAATTATTTAACAAAAACAAGTGAACAAAACTTCTGCTCTATAACTTCCTACAATATATAAACAACTGTTCTCTTCCATATGCATATTTTTTGTCACTCTAATCTGTTTGCTTAGCGACTACTACCTACTTCTCCCTTTTTCCTAAGTTTTGATGTCTCTTAACTTGTGTATAATATAGGTGATCAATGTTTGCCTTTATAAATGCATAAAAAGACAACATGCTGCTCTTAGGGATGTTGCTCATTGACCTCACAGTATACAAGTTTGTCAGCCTACCACTAAAACAATATGTGATAACATTTTTTCTATTATTGTTTACTAAATAGATTTTATATAATGTAACAAAGTTCTGAGCATATGGTTGGCAGAAAAAGCAAAAATCTATATCCATAAGAAGAAGAATTTTTGAATGTAGTGAATTGAAATTGAACAAATGAGGCTTAAGTTTCAATTAGTCTGGGTTTGAGCATTCATACAATGATACCAGATGCAAGAAAGGAGTCTTTTTATAGACCTTGGTACAGTAGGAATGAGTTAGCTTCAGTGGCTACTGGCTCATGCAAATTCCACAGGCCTCCTGGTCTATGCAGCCACAGAGGAACTTTGATTTGAATCAGAGAAGGAAGATGATCCAGCAACCACAGGATGCTGAAGCAAACATTTTTTTTCTATCCCACATCAAGACCAATAACTAAGATTTTATACAGTTTTAATTACTATCATAGAAAAATGTTGAGAAGTGACTTGAGATAGTTTTACTATGTTGGTTAGTTACAAAAAGTTTGCCTTTTTTTTAAAGAAGAGAGTACTTAAAAAATTTTTTTTTCATGTTTATTTGTTTTGAGAGAGTGCTTGGGTATACATGTGTGCACAAGTGGGGTAGGGGCAGAGAGTGAGAGTGAGCGAATCTCAAGCTGTCTGCGTGCTGTCAGCACAGATCCCGAGGTAGGGCTCGACCTCACAAACCATGAGATTATGACTTGAGCCAAAATCAAAAATCAGATGCTTAACCACTGAGCCATCCAGGCGCCTCAAGAAATTTGCCTTTTAATTAGAATTTAAAATCTTGTAAGTTTGAGGCATAAATGATATATCAGTACTGTATATTCCTGAATAACTTAGGAATAACTCCTGTAATAGTTTTAAATGGAAAGAAATTCTCTTTATATCCAATCAGTGCTTTGGTTTATAGCTAAATTATTCCATCGAGTAACCAGAAACATCCACCCCCAATGAAGATACATTGTGGAAAACCTCTCACCTATACTTAGCTTCCTTTTCAATGTAACCAAATAGAACTATGAAAAGATACACTTTTTCTTTAGAACATGCAAATAACTTGGTGTAAATTAAACTCAGTAACGTGACAGTCAAAGCAAGTGATAACTTTAACAGTTTAAAAGATAGCCAACATTTAGAAATGACAAATGCAAATATTGAAGGTGGAGATGGATGAAATCCAAGATAGTATAATTATTCTTTGTTCTGCTGGACCATTGTATTTATTACATGTTGGTTCCCATTAATCTTTTCTCTAAAAGTGTGTCTGGCATATCTAAGCTGAAAAACATACACAGGGCTTAAGTCATGTTAAAAATATGTAGAAGTTGCTATTAAAAAACAGGTTAGTACATAAGGTCCTACAGTTATTTAAACTAAGTGAAATCAGCATATAGTTGAACCTGATGGTTACAAGGAGGTGAGTGTTGAATGGCCCTTGAAAGTAATGAATAGATGGATGTGAGGAAAGGAGTGAAACAGATGTGCTTTTAAATAGGATCAGACATGTGGAATATTCTAGAGTATAAGAATAAAATGTGACCGTTTCCAAGCATGGTAGCAGGCCATTCCTAGAGCTGTGACACTAAACCCTTGAACAGATCCAATGGTGTAATGAACACTAAAGCAATTAGTTAGAGTAACTGTAGTATAGCAAAACAGAACAAAACACCAAA
Source organism: Puma concolor (assembly GCF_028749965.1). Classification (NCBI taxonomy): domain Eukaryota; kingdom Metazoa; phylum Chordata; class Mammalia; order Carnivora; family Felidae; genus Puma; species Puma concolor. Next base: position 41,210,865 of record NC_141673.1, on the reverse strand, counting down.
CATTTTTTTAATGACAATAGAGTAGATGCTAAGGTACTATTGTGAGCCCACTTCTTAGGCCAAAAACAGTGTAAAAGGTTTGTAGTCTGCAATTTTGCACTAAGCTGACCTAGTAGATTGCAGGGTGCTAAGGCCACTCAAGTACGGACGTGTGTCGGTAAGGCACTGGAGAAGATTACAGTGGAGTCTGTTCACACTAGATACCATCCTTCATCTCAGCCAGACCCTGCATTGTGGATTCATCAGTTCGATGGTAACCAAAGTTTGAGTCATTTTCTTTTAGGCTTCAAACTTTGCAGAGAGCTGTTAAAATTAGGAAGAATTTGAGGAGAATAAACAGCATGCTGAGATCACTGAATTATAATGAGAGAAACAGAGCCAGGGGAGGCATTCCTCTGGACTAAATATAGGTCTTCCTAAAAATTTCAACTCTTGGATGAATCCTCGTCAATTAAATAATTGTATGAATGCTTTAACATCACTGTGTGAAAACTACCCTTGCAGGTCAGTACAAGCCATTTAAAGTAATCATTTAAGAAGAGAGGGAATGTTCTTCTCTATTAGCTGAGAATGTGGAATACTAATTAATATGGGGGAAATGAGGTCAAGCGGGAAGAAGCTGGGCTTTGGACAGGGATGACTGAACCAGGGTTGCCCCTTATCAGCCCTGTGACCTCGGGCAAATTGCCTAACCTCTATAAGCATCAGTTCCCTAGCTGTTATAGGATTCCATTAAATAACGATATAAAGTTCTTGACATATAGTAAGTAAATACCCTATTTGGGGCCATAAATATCAAGTAGAAACAATATTGTATTGAAAAACATGTTATGGGGGGCGCCTGGGTGGCGCAGTCGGTTAAGCGTCTGACTTCAGCCAGGTCACGATCTCGCGGTCTGGGAGTTCGAGCCCCGCGTCGGGCTCTGGGCTGATGGCTCAGAGCCTGGAGCCTGTTTCCGATTCTGTGTCTCCCTCTCTCTCTCTGCCCCTCCCCCGTTCATGCTCTGTCTCTCTCTGTCCCAAAAATAAATAATCGTTGAAAAAAAAAATAATAAAAAAAAAAAAAGAAAAACATGTTATGGTGGTGATGTTCCTGGTGAAACTAATCATCCAATGTAATGACAGTTTATATTCGTGATCATTTACTAAGTAAATGAAAATTTGTCTTATTAGATGTGATCCTGGTCACGTGCGC